>NC_138382.1:32479533-32784826 GCF_054177405.1 Leptonychotes weddellii | reverse complement strand
GTCTGCTTGTCCCTCTCCCTCTGCTCGCCCCCCTGCTCTCTCTCTCTCTAATAAATAAATAAATAAAACCTTGAAAAAAAAAAAAAGAGTGCCCACTACCAACATGATTTATCACTGATAACGTTAAGCTGCCTGAATACATGACGTAGTGTGTGTTCAGGTTTCTGAACTACGCTGATGCAGTGTTTGTCAGGTTTCTCCACAGCAAAGTTACTCCCAACCAACCTCCTTTCCATACTGTACTCTGGAAAAAATGCACAGCCCATGCTTAAGGGAAAGAGAGTTATGCTCCACCTCTTTGAGGGGGGCACTATCTCCGTGAATTATTGGGAATTTTTCTATATGAGCGATTTGTCCATTCTTCCCCACTCATGGATTCAATCATTTATTTGTACCAGTATGGACTCAAGGATACTTATTTTATACTATTGGTTATAATCGCATACCACTTTTATTTTGTCGATTAAATTGTCTCCGATTTAGTCATTGGGAGCACTCTGAGTTGGCTCTCATGTCCCTTTGACATACCCTCCTTGTTCTGTTTTTTGGAGCTAATCGCCTTACTTTCTGGCACTGCAAGATGCTCCAGGCTCATCTTAGAGATTCCTTGCCCCAAACGTGGAACTAGCCATTTCTCCAAAGAGTCCTGGTTCCCCTCTCAGGGACTGGTATTAAAAGCCACGATCTGGGTGTTGGGTATAGAAGTCACTATTTTTATTTTCTGGATTTTATACTTGAGGAGACTGAAGTTTAGAAATACTAAGTAATCTGCTGAAGGCCATGCCTTAGAAAGCTATAATACCTAGATTAAAACTCAGGTCTGTCCGATCCTATAACTGTGGCATGATTTCCTGCCTTTCTTTCCCCTCTTGGGATATCAGTCTGCCTTCCAATGAACCTTAGGTAGTGTTGGAAGCTTTCCTAGGCTCTTGACATATGTTGTGTTTCAGTATTCCCTTTCTTACTGTCTCTGAGATCAGATTTTGGTAGGGTTTTCGCAAGGCGATGGTACTTTGGTTAGTGGTTCTAATCTAAAATAAGTATCCCCAGAGGTAGTGCTGAGGGTCTGAAAGTGATTTTTCCATATTTTGGGAAATCTAATGGAAATCATACATTTATCCATGACACAACTGCCCAGGCTAAGGCAAATGTCACATTTCTTTGATTCTGTATCAACTCAGTGTGGCTGGCTACAAGTGTTATTTCAAAGCATTTGAAGCTCGGATTGGTTGATGATGACTTCATAGGAATTTCTGAAGTTGGAGAGGATAATAAAGAGTCTTTAGGGGTAGAAATGCTGGAAAAGGCCACATTCGTTACTGTTCTACTTGTGATCCAACTCTGAAGTGGAGCCATTATGAGGGCTGTCTACGTGTATGTGGCAGGGAAAGAGTAACTTTTTTGGATATAAAGTAGACATCTATATATTTGGTTTATGTTTTACCAATTTGCTGTAGTGTTTTAATGTTCAAAATTCTGGTCCAAGTTACTTTTAATTTCTGCTTCATTTTAGATGCCTGCTTAAAATTTTTAAAGTGTACACATTGGAATGATTTTTTTTTTTTTTGGTATTCTATTTTCTGAAGGAAAAACCTATATCTTACTGTAGATAAGCATATGGATCTATTTAATATGTTTAAAAGCAATGCATATGAATGACTCAGAGCCTGTTTGTGGTGCTTGGATGAATCGCCTGTTCGGATGGACTCAGAAAGGTGGGAGGAGAAAGGGGGAGAGATGAACTTGAATGGGGGAGGAGTAACATGTGGTTCTAGAAAACAAAAGAAGCATGAGCACCAGAAGATAACTCGTTTTGATAGAAGGAAAGTTCTTAGCGAGTATGAACAGAGCCTGGCTTTGCACACGGTTTTGTTCACATGAAACTGTATGAGGAAACAGTACAGTTAAGATGTTTAGAAATAGAGGATACCACTGGAAAGAAACTTTTGAGCTCATCTGATTCAGTGCTTCTCAACTCTGGGCGACATGTTAGAATCACTGGAAAAGCTTTTCAACAATACTGATGTCCAGGCCCTCCCTCTTAAGTTTCTGAAATAATTGGTCTGTGCTGCAGCCCTGGCATGGAAAAATTTTTAAACACCTCAGTAATTTTAATGTGCATCCAAGCTTGAAACCATCGATCTAGATTTTTTTTGAATTGCCAAATATTTCAAATGCACAAAAAGTATAGTGAAAAAATGTATTAGGGACCAATGTATTTACTACACAGATTTAACACATAACTTATAGCCACATTTGTTTCATTTACTTTTGCTTTTCAAGAAATAGGGACTCAGTTGAGTCCCTCGCCCATGATCAAATCGCGTTGCCTTCCCTCTGTTTCCGAGGCAATTTGCTACCCTGAGGGTGGTGATGTTCTGCCCATCCATATTTTCATATCTTTACCTAACAGGTAAGTAGGTACATATGGTTTTGTTTGTTTTAAAATTTTCCCTGCATATATTATGCAATAGTACACGTATTCTTTTGCACTTCGCTTTTCTTGCTCAACATTATCGTTTTGCAACTCACCCCTTTATCCAAGTTCATTAATTCTGATGCTCTATGGTGTTCCCTTGCAGAAGTGTATCAGAATTTATTTATTTATTCCCCTACTGAGGGGCATGGAAATTGTTGTTTCCATTTTGCTTTGTTTCTTTGTATCCTAAAAATTCTACATCGGGGCCCCTGGGTGGCTCAGTCGGTTAAGTGGCTGCCTTCGGCCCAGGTCATGATTCCAGGGTCCTGAGATCGAGTCCCACATCGGGCTCCCTGCTGAGCGGGCAGCCTGCTTCTCCCTCTCCCTCTACCTGCCGCTCCCCCTGCTTGTACTCTCTCTCTCTAATAAAAAATAAAAAATCTTAAAAAAAAAGATTCTACAGCGGGCATTTCTATACATATCTCCTTGAGCACACAGAGCATGCTTCTCCAGGGTGAAGCTTTCCTACCAGCAGTGTCTCACAGTTGGGTAGAGGATGTGGAGCCTCTCAGCCCTCAGGGAAGGTAGATGGGAACTGGGGTGAATACTGGCTGCAGCCTCCTCGGGCTCTGCCAATGAGTTGTGTGAATTATTATCATTCTCTATGTGTGTCATGATGGGAAAGAGATTGGAAAACACTGCCCCAAGAAATGTACCTACCAGTGGATGCCCTGTGTTGTGAAATAGGTACACGTTTCACTCTACAATTATTGCTACATTATTCTCCAAAATAATTGTACCAATCTACGTGCCCACCTTGCCGGACTTAACATTTTCTGCCAGTCCGAGAGATGTGAAATGCTACTTTCTTTTCACTTGCATTTTCCTGATAAATCAGGGAGTCTTTTAATATATTTATTGGCATATGTTTATGGCTTGTGAATTGCCTGTTTCTATCCTTTGCTCGTTTTTCCATGGAGTTGTTTGTCTCTCCTTCTTACTGATTTGCAATGATTACTCCTGTTCTGGATATTAATATTTTGTTGGCTCTACGCATTTGCAAATGTTTTGCTCCAATCTATGGCTTACCTTTTATTTTTAGTATCATTTTTCATAAAAATGTTTGCTCCCACGCGGTGAATTGTGTAAGACTGATGAATCACAGACCTGTACCCCTGAAACAAATAATACATTATATGTTAATAAAAAAAAGTTTGCTCCCTAATTTATTGTTTCAAATGAAGAAACTGGAGGTTCCTGGTTGCACACCGTGTCTGCCATTCAAGCAGTGCCGCGGGGTCGAAAAGAGCACGGGTCCAAAACCAAGTTTACAGAGGTCATCTGCTTCTACTAGTTACTGGCAAAACCAGTCTAAAAAAATAATCTTTTCATACTAAGTAAATGATTATCTGATTAAACTGAGACACACAGTGATGAAAAATCAGTCACCTAATCTCAAGGCATATACATGGTTAGTGCCAAAGCTGCCAAAATCTCACCATTTCCCAAAGTGTGCTATATGGAACTCTATTCCTTAAGAAGTATTCTGCGGTCAATTTTCTTTTTCTTTTTTTTTTTTTTCCTGCTCCTAAAAATTTCTAAACTTATTAGTCTGTGCGATCCCCCTTTTCTGTGCAATGTCTAACAACATCTCAAGAAACTTATATCCTATGGAAGAGATGTTGAGACTCTCTTCACTTGAAAACCTTCGTCTTAGTTCTCGAAGACTGCCTTCCCCTGTGTTGGTAGTGTGTCTAAACAACCTAGCAAATGTATGAAACTATGTTATGAAACTATGTTAGTATGTAACCAACATCCATGTTATTGAACTTCAGGCACTGGTATGTTATAAAGAGAAATAATAAGGCTAATTTCATTTCCCCAATGGAATCTTGTGTGTTACTCCATAAGGATGCATAATAAAACTACCCTCTCCCCTTCCTTTATGTGTGCATGCCTAATAATGTGGGAATTGTTATGGCATATGGGGTTGTGATTGCTTGTTGCGTCCTATAGAATAAGGTATGGCTCTTTGGAAGAGTCTCTGACTTAGTTGAAGACCTAGAATTTTAGGGCAGAAGGCAGAAACTCAGAAGTTGGATGTTTGCTAGGAGAAAATTTTCTCTCTGGACTCTATTCTCTTGGGTCCAGAATTTTGGTAACTGGCTTATGCTTATCCAGGCATATGCTTCCAAGAAGAAGGACAGTTGGGAGCTTGGGCCTTCAAATTCTGGACAGCAAGGTATCTTTATGAGTCAAGACTAAGAGTACTTACTTTGTGAGTGAGAGATTTTTACTTTATATTTTTCTCTATATTTGAAATTTTGAACAAGTGTATATATTGTCTATTCAATCATTTAATCAATGAGATTAATAATGATTGACTATATTTCATCTTATGATTCAGCATGTTTATCAAGATCACCCTGGGTTTCTGGCCCCATGTTAGGGATGCAAATTTATATATACAGAAGATTACAAATATATGAATTATGCATGGAAAAAATAGCAAGAAGTATCAAAACTTTAACTGTGGTAGTCTTTGAATTGCTAGGAATCCTGGTGGGGGTTTCTCCTTCCTTCTAATTAAGAACTTTCTATATTAGCATATGCTACTTTTCCAATGGTTTCAAAAGTTGATTTTATTTTTAGATGTACAAGAAAAAAATGTATATGAGTATACCAGATGCTGATATAATTTTAGTGTTAATATATGTTTTGCAAAGACCTCCCAGCCCACTTTGGTATAATAACTGTACCATGTACAATGACAGGCCACTAACTGTAAGCATAATTACTAGAGGAAGGCAGTTAGAAACTAATGATATCCTCAAGCTTTGGAAATAGAGAGACTGAGGGCTTAGATCCCAAGTTTGCCACTTATTCCTGGCTGAGCTTGGGTAAGTTGCCTAAACCTCTCTGAACCCCGTTTCTTCATTTGCTGAGTGGGTAAAATAATGACACCCCCCCCATAAGTTTGCTATGAACGTTAGTCAGAGAATTCATCAAAGCCCTTAGCGCTTAGTGTAGCGAACACATAGTGTAAATCCTGAGGATTGTTAGTTCCCACCGGGGGTTTGAGCCCAAGACTTTCAGCTAAATTGAAAACAATGTCTCGTTCGTGACAGACACATTCGCAGGTCTATGTGTTTACCGAAGCTGTTTACCTGGAAACTAGGGTGGAGAACTGGCTCCAGGCAGAGAAATACCATGAAACACTTCTCAAGAGAAGGGCTAATATATTTTTTTTCTACAGTAAGATGTAGGAAAAGGAGAAGGTGACACAGTGAAAAATCAACCAAACGATCTTGGACGCCAGGTATGGTGTTACCTGTGGGAAGGTGATAAAAGCAAGGCCTGCAAAGCTGCTGATCAGAGAAGACCAAAAAGGGTGTTAGAGAGAGGGTCTGATACCAAGCCCTGAATAGAATTTCAGGAAAATGAATGATGGTCTGGGATTACCAAGTTATAAATCAATGAGGTGACTCAGATGATATCGTAGACCAGACGAACAAAATTCAAATAGATATTAATAACACTTGACCTTGGATATTAACCTTCAGCAGAGTCATTTATAATGTAAAATTCCTGGTTGGACCATCCAGCCTATAACCATATGGTTCTTTTTTTTTTTTTTTGAGAGGAGGAGGTGGTAAGGATTGGCTTTGGAAAGAAAAAAAAAACAAAATTCAATTTAAAACAAGACATTTGGGCTTTGAAGGCAAGAGGGTTTGGAAAGGTTCGGAACTGCTGAGGCTGAGCTATCAAGTGTCATGGTGGTGTCAGGTTTGTTTTCTGCAAAATATTTGAACTAATTTTACCAGCGGCGTTTCTCTCGGGCTATTCACCACCTGAATATTTGTCGAGGCCTTTAGAGGAGGCAGCCAAACATGTACATCTGAAATTCTTTCTATTTGGAGCACAACTTGGGTGGGGAAGGCTCTCTGGTGACAGGGGTGGGGAGCTGACAGGAGATGTTGCTGTGAGAAAGACGGGATTTCAAGAGCTGTCATCAAGATTGCGAGGTCTGGTTGCAGCCGATATTTTTCCAAATGCCAACCACACGAGGAGTTGAAAGAATGTGCAAAGAAGCATGTGGTGTGCTCCTCATGAAGCAAAAGTGGGCTAAGTGGCTCGCTTAGCATCACGGCCCCCCCAGCCAATCACGAGCTCGGGCACCCCGGCCTCTTCCCTGCAAGGCCTTGGCCACATGCCCTCCTATACAATTGTGAGGAGATTGGATGAACCACAATGGTATTTAAAGCACTCTTCCATGGCGCTCTTGCAGTTGTAAGATTTCCCAAGAGGCAGTTGCCAAGATTATGTTCTTTCCCACTGGCTTTTAATTTGTAAATTTTAATGGGCTCTAGACATGGCATTATATAGGTGGCACTCTGCAAGGTGGCCAGAGACGAGATGGCGTGGTGTAAATCTTCAGGGTACACGCTCTGCCATCATGAAAGGTGCTTGAAAAAAAAAAAACAAAAACGGCAGAAAGATCAAACTCTCTTATTGTCAGCACGCTGCTTGCAGAAACTCTGGTTTTTAAAAAAATCTCTAATCAGCTATGTTCTTATAGTAACTTGAACATCGCACAGTTTTGTTTAAAAGTAAACCACCCTTAAAAATGAAAAGGAAACAGACCAACCACTGGATCATATTTCTCTTTATGTTTTTATCCACCCTTATCATGCAAACCATGCTGGCAGCCTTCCCAGATTCTTAACACTGCTTCTGACACTTTTCTCTCCTCTCCTGGTGTAACAGCCCTATTTGAATTATTAATTCTGGAACACCTCCTTCCTCTCAACCTAGAAGGCAAACAGATCCACCCTATCTGGGCACCGAAAGGATAATCAATGGTATATTAGGATCTGCTTGTATTTCAGTATTGAGCCCTTTGTGAAAGGAGCTTTATTTGAGATTAAGTCAATATCCACCAGTTTTCCTAAGCCATTAAACTTCCCGTATGTGATCAATTACAGGTATTTCTCAATGAGTTTGCTACCAAGCGCTCTTTGTTGAACTGGGAGTAAGTGTTCCAAGGTTGCAGTGAGCCTGTTACCTTTTGTTTTCCGGTTTTGTCATCTTCCTCTTGCCAAATAATCCCCTTCTTAAGAGCTCCACATTGTCTTATTGAGCCTCAGGCTAAGCTAGTATCTCCTAGTTACTTATTTCCAAGTTCTGGCTCACGCTGTCGGGAAGCTTCCATGTACCCAGCCTGAGAAAGGCGGTATTCAAAACATGGTAGTGGGTCCCTGGTTGGCTCAGTCGGTCAAGCGTCTGCCTTCAGCTCAGGTCATGATCTCAGGGTCCTGGGATCGAGCCCCGTATCGGGCTCCCCGCTCTGCAGGAAGCCTGCTTCTCCCTCTCCCTCTGCCTGCAGCTCCCCCTGCTTGTTCTCCCTCTCCCTCTGCCTGCCGCTCCGCCTGCTTGTTCTCCCTCTGTGTCAAATAAATTAATAAAATCTTAAAAAAAAAAGAAAAGAAAGAGAAGAAAGAAAAAGACATGGCAGTATCTCCAGGGCTGCGCTGTCTGCCAAACCTTCTCTGATCTCTTAGTTTTCTTGCTCGCTTTTCTTTTTCTGGACTCTCATTCTCTTTTTGATGCTTTTCTGCAGTGTTGCAGCTGCCGTGCATTTATTGTGATCATTTTTGTTGCTGGGCAACATTCCACTGGATGAATATGTCACGATTTTCCATTATCCCATTGAGAGACACTCAGGTGAGTTCCATTTGGGGGCTCCAACCAGCAGCTCTGCTATGAACTTTCTTGCACACATAACCTGATACACTTATGATGCAAGAGCATCTTGAAGATTTATACCTCCAAGTAGAATTACTGTGCCATGGGCCCTGCCTGTCTTTTTTTTTGTTTTTGTTTTTGTTTTAAGATTTTATTTATTTATTTGACAGAGAGAGACACAGCGAGAAAGGGGACACAAGCAGGGGGAGTGGGAGAGGGAGAAGCAGGCTTCCCGCCGAGCAGGGAGCCCGATGCAGGACTCGATCCCAGGACCCTGGGACCATGACCTGAGCCGAAGGCAGACGCTTAACGACCGAGCCACCCAGGCCCCCCTACATGTGGCTCTTTAAATTCAAATTCAAGTTCAACCAAATTTAAAATTCGGTTTCTCAGTCACATTAGCCACATTTCCAGTGGTGACTGCATGAGACAGTGCAGATCATGTCACGCCATCGTCGTGGAATGTTCTGGTGTACAGGGCTAGTTTCAGCAATCTCCGTACCCCTGGCAGCACTGGAGTGACAACCACCTGCTCATAAGGGGATATTAGTCATGAAGACAGGTTGGAATTGAGGGGTATGGGCTAATGCCTTTGGGTTAAAAAAAAAAAAAAAACGGAGGAGAAGCTGCAGGAAAGGAATAAAATAGACGGGGAAGGGGGGAAAGAGCAAAGACATGGCCTTGAAAAAAGGAACAGAAACGGGGGCACCTGGGTGGCTCAGATGGTTAAGCGTCTGCCTTCGGCTCAGGTCATGATCCCAGCGTCCTGGGATCGAGTCCCGCATCGGGCTCCCTGCTCCTTGGGAGCCTGCTTCTCCCTCTGCCTCTCTCTCTGTCTCTCATGAATAAATAAATAAAATCTTAAAAAAAAAAAAAAAAGGAACAGAAACAAAGTTTGTGGGCTTGTTGGAAGTGGCCAGGAAGGCAGTAACACCCTTTCCGTTTGGGGGCGTTAAACCAGCCAAAGTCGTCGAGACCCAGAGCTTCATTTGGCAGGTACTTTGATAATCTGCAGCAAGAGAAATCAGATGTCACAGTGAAGAAGACTGGGGTTAGGAGAACAGGAACCCCAGTGTGGCAGAGACCTGGGTGATGTGGGACTAGACAAGGTGGGCCAGTGGAAGAGCCCTGCTTCCCCGACCTGGGTTCAATTCCCTGCTCCTCCGCCCCCGGGGTGTGTGGCTTTGTGCAAATTACTCAGATTCCTCTTCTGGGAAGCAGGGATGGAAGGGCCTCCTCTGGGTATGATTGTGTGGATTAGAGGTACCAAATGGGGCATACAGCACCCGCCCCCTCCAGAGAGGGTACCACGTGTATTGTAATGATTCCGCGTTCTAGCGCAAGGTTCAGGGCACAAGCGGTCCGGCCGAGATGCCTTTCTCAGGAAGAACTCAGTCCACCATTTCCCGCGTGTGGCACAGTGGTCTTGACTCTAGCAGGATTACGCGGCTTTCTTGTTTACCCTGTAGCTAACTTCAGAATTGGCTCAAAGTGAATGATGACATTGCCGCTTGGTTCTGACCCGCCTTGATTCATTTTTCTATTTACATCACCAACTTCCAGGGGCAAAATCCGGTGTATTAGGCAACAACTCGTCCCTGATTTGTTTTTTTTTTGTACCTTGCTTTAGTCCTCAAGCTCTCAATTCACCTTCTATAACCCCCTGTGCCATCCTAATGAGGATGATTAAACTAACTGTCCCTTGCTTCTTCTGGGCCTTCCCAAGGCTACAGACCCAGAAGCATTCTAGAGCTAGGTGATAGGGAGCTTTCTAGGGTGCTGTGTGCCATTCAAAATTTTCCATTGGCCTATAGCTCAGAGGTAAGTCTAGTTATTGGACTGAGTCCATTATTTCAAATATACTTAGAAAATTGTACATTATTTGGGTAAGAAGTAATGGCAGAAGCCAGAAGTATTCTGATGTTCCGTTCTCAAAAGGTCAAATGATGCTTTTAAAATTTTAACTACCTATGAAGAATAAGAAGGGAATTTTGTAAGGTGACAATAAATCAAGCTCTCAGGCAACCCTCTCGCCCAGAGTCAAAGTGATGATATACCACAGTGAGAGGCGGACTTTAGGATCCCTCGTTAAATGGGTCAGGTTATTTACAAACATTATTCTTATTATCATGAAAATAGCCAGTAAGTAGGGCATTTTCTCTTGCTTTCAGAACTTACAGCACACCACAAATGGCCTTTTATATCTCAGCTGGTGAAACCATAAAGAGGTTGTTATTCCACAAAACAGCTTTTCACAGAAACCTAATTCAATTTTAAGAAAATGAATATGAAGGGGAAATACCTGCTTTTGCTCTTTCAATCGCTCTGTCCTCCCCCTCCACTCCTACCCTGAGGCCAGGTTCCTTTATCCTTCCCTAAAAGACCTTGGGAGTCCCCAGGTGTGAGAACAAACAGTTGTCTTTCATTGTTTGAGATGCGGCTTCTGCCAGAGGGAGATCCATTAAGGTGCACTCTTTGGGGAAATAATAAATGTATGGGAAGTTACACACGATGGTAAGATACACTGAGATGTGATTGGTTCTAAGTTTTCCTGAACTCTCTCTTTGAAGTAGTTCTATTACCAGTAGATTAGTAAGCTCTGCTTGTGCAGTAAAAATGGTTACAAGAGTGTCTCTCCAGGGGGCGCCTGGCTGGCTCAGTCGGGTGAGCCTCAGACTCTTGATTTCCACTCAGGAAATCGGTGGTGAGATCGGTGGTGAGGTCAGGTTCCACACTGGTTGTGAAGCCTGCTCAAGATGCTCTCTCTCCCTCTCCCTCTGCCCCTCCCCACCCCCACCTCCCTTCTTCTCTAAAAAAAAAAGAATGTCTCTCCAGCATATCAAATGTGTTTCACCTTTGCTAGACGAGACACACTTGCATTCTTCTCTAATGTTATTGAGATTTTTAAAATGTTAATATCCAAGCCAGAATTGAATCAAATCAGGAGTGCAAAGTGCTGCTGTATTTTCAAACTACACTCTGATCCTCTCTTCTGTAAGGGCTGAGGGTGGATCCCTCCAGTTGACAATCACTCTCCTAATTTTTCTTCTTAAATGGCTATACCGTGATCCATTTTTAGAATATGATGACTGTTGACCTAAATGAATCTCAATCAGTGGAATTTTATGCAGTATAAGGATGAAGTTGTGGCGGGGGGGGGGGGCTGCATGGTGAAAATAATAGGTAATATAAATAACTATGCGCCTGGAGTCCTACAAATGAACCAGCCATGGTGATGAGCTTCTCACTTACATTACTTAATCAAATGTTTATAATACCACGTGGAGGCAGCTATTCTTCCCTTTAGACAGCTGACGAAACTGAGACAAATAGTAGCTAAATAATTTACCCAGATCATACGGCTCATAAGTAACTGAACCAGGGTCCCAACCAGACAAACCCTCACTGTCTAGGGGTTTAGACTGCCTTTTTCATCTTTGCAGCTGATCCTAACTTGTTAATTTGTCAATTAGTTGTTACTGAGGTGATTACATGATTTGTCATCCAAACTGGGACCATTTCAAGAAATAAAAGAGGGAGCTCTTAAAAACTCTGCCAGGACAACAGGCGTAAGTGGGGGCCGTTCCTACAGAAATCTGGATGCGTAGTCAACTTAGTTGTTAGGGTCTTGGAACATTATCTTCTGTAGGAGCAATATCATGCATGGTCATTAGAGCCCTGGGTCAACCCTCCTCCCTTTTCTTAAGGTTTTCCTTCACAGACCCCAGGCCACTGTTGCCCTTACAAGAAAATATTGAAGCGAAATATCTCTACTGCAAAAATATAGAATTCCCCTCCCCCACTAAAACTCCTGTTTGACAAGGAATCTTACTTTTTCTAATGTAGCAGGTGTATGTGCTTATTTTTAAAATTCTTCAATGATACTTTCACTTTTTTTAAAGGCACCAAATAATGCAGACGATATATGACTATTTGCGCAAAACAAAATGATTTTTATACATTGACACTATGTGTATGTGTGTGTTAATACCTACATATATCTCTGGATAACACCCGCAAGAAATGTCTCCTCACTGTTGCATCAGGAAGAGAAAGGATCTTGAAATCGGGGGTGAGGGAGTGGGGGGAGTGGGGAATGGAGACTTATTTACACAGTACCTCTTTTTGCTCGCATTGAATTGTTTGCCATGAGTATGTTTATTTCTCAAATGAAGTGAGGAGAAAAACTAGATACATACCTACCGTTCAGTGCAATTGAATCATAGTCAGTAGGAAAGCAATCTGATTAAAGTTATTGCACTGATTTCTGCTCAACTAATAACTTTATGTCTTAAAAAAAAATTGACCTTTTTAGAAGGGGATGCCTGAGAACAGAAGTGAATCTTTAATTGGTGGAATTTTAAGCAGCAGAAAAAAGGAAAGTGAAGAAATTCAAGTGAAGTCAAGGTGGTCACTCCGGCAGGAGGGAGGGTCCCCTAAGTTGGTGCAACTCTATGCACTCTACATACTTTATACTCTGTGTAAGTTTCTTTCTTTTCTCTAATTATGAACCCACAGGTTTTCTAAAATGTCCACATTTTTTTTTTTTAAAAAACAGAGGAAGTTTAAGCTCCAACCGCAATGTGGAAAAGAAAAAGATTGCAGAATATATAACCATTTATAAATATAACTTCTAGACAAGAAACGGCGCTTGCCTAATTTGGAGTCTCAAGAGTATGTGGAATTTTCTGCTCGTTAGTTATGAACACAAACACTTCCAAGATTAAACTATGCAAATAGTGGAGGAAAGGATCAATGATGTGCAAAAGTATTTATTTTGGCCATATGCTTTGAGACAATGCAATGCAAAACTGTGTCCTTAAACTAGTGTCTTAAATACTGCATGATTCAAACAGAAGCAATCCATCAGGCTCGGATAATGTATTGGCATTACAGACGTTTTATATGAGTATGACAGAGACTTCTAATTTCCCACTCAATACTTGACCTTCCCTTATTACTACTAGTCTTAGAACCCCGATTTCATCTGGAGTGGTGATTTTTTTTCTCCTAAGAGACCACATCTTCCAGGCTCCCTTGCAGCTGGGTGTGGCCCTGTGACAAAGGTCAGGCTAATGAATTATAAGTGAAATTATTTTGAGGCATTTCAGGGGAAGCTCCTTCATGGGAGTTAACTAAGCTAGGAGGGGCGTCCCTTTTGTCCTCCCCTTTCCTCTTGGGGAGAACATTTAATGACTAGAGGGACATCATGGCCTAAGGATGGGAAAACAGAGATCTAGAAAGAGCCTGGGTCCCTGATGACTTTGAGAAGTTACCATATGAGCCCCAGATAGCCAGAGGTAGGATTTCTTTTCTGTTAAAAATAACCCATTGAAGTTAAGTGTCTGTCATTGACAGCTAAATGCAATTCCTAACCGATCCAACCAATTACTTCTCTTCTTTGGGAGAAAGGCTATCGTGGGATGAAATGAATTTGACATTCATTCATCATCATTCCTAATCTTGGCACTTCACCGTGCCTGCTTTTTGTTTTGTTTTGTTTTTAATTAATTCAATTTAGAAAAGACATTTTACCTTTTAGAACAACCCAGGGGCTCCGTCTTCGGTTCCTTGCACGCTAGCAAAATTCCTACCCTTTGTGAATAACCGTCTTTCGACTCACAGAAACCTCAATTAATAATCATTTTGCTCACAAGATGACTCCCGGGGACACTTACTCAGACACTGTGACTGTCACCATAGTTGTTGGAACTGAAGTTATATACACAGATGAACTTTTCTCACTTGTTTATTTTCCATGTGGGGTGTCTCATTTAAAACAAACCCATTGTAAGTCCCCAGGCCCTAGATGTAGGCTGTGTTATGTATATCCTTTGAAACTTCTTTCTTCTTTCCTCCAGGAAGGAGGGGAGGTAAAAGCTTGAGTAAAAGAAAAAAAAATTTAAAGAAAGAAAGAAAAAAAGAAACAAAATAAAAACCATATTTTTAACAAAAGGATTTTTGAAAGCCTTGGAAAATGTTGTGTTCATTCACATAAGGCCCTACTGTTTTAAACATATTTTACTATAATTTTTCCTTCAAAATTCTGACATGCAAAGTTGAACAGGGCTCTTTCAGTGTACAACCCCAGGACATGGAGAAATAAAAAGAACAGTATTCCAACTAATGCATACTCAGTGGGAATCATAATATCGCATAATTGCTTGAAATTCACAGGCCGATCCGATGTCATCTTCAGAAATATGCAAGTTTCCCTTTGTTTTCTGACTTAGAGATATTTCCTTGCTTTAGGGCTTAACCCTTCAGTTGCTACCCCTAATTATTGAAACATGATTGGAAATGAATGTAGAGTCGCGCTTCCTAAACCCGCACCAAATGTTAGGTAAGATCCCCCAAATCTGCCAACTTTTGTTCTAACAGAAACACAAAATATGTGTTTAACTTTATCAGTGAACCTCAAGTGTTCCTTTTTACCCGTTTCCTTTTCTACCTGTTTCTAAACACACACACACACACACACACGCACACATGCACACACATACACACACGGCCCTTTAAATTTCCACAAAAATCTTTGCAGGAACAAAGAGTTGCTATTTCGGAGCATGTAATGACATGTTTAAAAGTTCATCAACTTCCCCCTGTAAAAAAAACCTGGCAATGAGTCTACAATAATAATTCACAAAGATTTAGAGAAAAAAATATCCTTAAGACTTCTTCCTTTGTAACATTATGTAAATCATAAATATACCACTGGTCTGGAAGTGATTACAACAAGCTACAAGACAAAAGATATTCCTAAGCAGACACTGCTGACAATGGGCTCTCTTTTCCCATTAGCATAAGAGGATTTGGGAAGGTAAGTTCTCATAATAGTTAATAAGAGATTCACGCCATTATGAAGAATTCCCAAGCATATGTGTTCCAAGAATAAACTCTAAGTCCTGGGCCATAACTGATTGCATGAACTCATTACAGCAATGAATGTGGCCTCGTATTCAAGGTGAGTGAGTCTTTCGGTGTTCCAAGCATTCCTCCACTCTTCTCCAGTTTTCTCTTTGCTTCTCAATTGTCGTTGTCCCTGACCTTCCAAACAGGACCCCTGGAGTGAAGAGGAGCCCATACTATATAAACAGCTCATTCTAGAAGTGTGAGTCATCCCCGAATCAGCTCCCCCGTCCCCTATATAAGCGACACCCAGGCATATCTAAGCTTCTCTGTTACTTGTAGGAAGCGTAGGAAGCGTGTCTTTGTTTTGTCTTTCCCCACACGTTTCCAGAGGGCAAAGGTTTAACTTTTTCACTCTCCTCCAGGCCTTTCAACACTGGCGTTGGATATTCAGTTAACAGAACATGGAGAATTTAATTGTGCTTGATAGCATAGCATTGGATGCTAAGGGCAGCTGACCCAAAGGGACACTGCAATGCCATTTTATAATTAAGCAGAGCACCCGCTGGACTGCATGTTATAACAGATGTTTCCTGGCCCCAGGTACTAAGCCAGCACATAGTAAAACTGCCCAGAGCCTCTCCCTGAGCCAAGATGGGTCAGTGTCTGGAACAACTCCTGTCTAGTGTCTCTTACTGTAATTAGAGAATGAGGCTAGCTTTCGGTCATTAATTCCATTTGAAAAATAGCCATGGCTAAATTAAAAAAGGAAGAAAAAAAAAGAACATCAGAGTGCTTTTAAAATTGAAAAGCCCAGTAATAAGATGGAGATAATTTATTGGTGATTTATTATTTCTAACAGTGTTTTAGACCTTATATAAATTCTGTACAATGATTTGCAAAATTCTCCAAGATGATTTGCAAAATTTTCACTCCATTTATGAAATGGATAAAATTAGAGGCTCCTTATGCTTAGGCTGGAAAAGAGTTTATAGATTGGTTAGTACCAGGAAATCAAACTCAGATGCCATAGCTTCTAGTAAGTCAATGAACAAAGCAACCGAGGGCAGGAACAATTGTTCTGCCTTTTCGCTCTAGTTTTCTTTCATTTTCTTGTTTGCAGTAAGAGACATGGGGGCAGGAAAAGATCTCTCTCCTGTGAGAAAACTATAGTCCCAGCAGGGCTCACGTTTAGGTGGTGTGCATCTGAGGCTAGCACCGTCCTTACCAGTTGAGGTCTAGAGGCTGCTCTCAGCCCAGGGTGATGCCCATCACTGGGCATCTGTCCTTTCCCCGGGAACTCTCGGATCTCCCCATGATCCAACAGCTGGGGAGAGCAAGGCACCCCCAGGATGTTGTTCTAGCACAAAGGTGTCCATTCTGATAGGTCAGTCCCCAGGCCTTAGTAGTGAAATATTTTCAATATCACCCTTGAGTACAAGCACAATGACAAATAGCAACTGGTATTTTACCTCTGTGTAGGGCAGACGAAAGGGCAATGGAACCTGATAAGGACATTGGGACCCTGGAGGGCCCACGCTCTGTTAAAGGGGGCAGCTACTACAAATTGAGTAGAAATAGGGGACCCATGTAGTCAGATCTTCTGATTTCTTTTTTTTTTTAAAGATTTTATTTATTTATTTGAGACAGACAGAATGAGAGAGAGAGAGCACATGAGAGGGGGGAGGGTCAGAGGCAGAAGCAGGCTCCCTGCCGAGCAGGGAGCCCGATGCGGGACTCCATCCAGGGACTCCAGGATCATGACCTGAGCCGAAGGCAGTCGCTTAACCAACTGAGCCACTCAGGCGCCCAGATCTTCTGATTTCTTAAGAGAAAATAAAACCCTGTGTCCTTATATAAAATCTCCCAATTAAATTGCCACCTCATTCAAACATTGTAAGAGGTAAACAACGTGCTTTTGTGGTCCAGATCTGGCCTGGGTGCCCCAAATTTGCAATCTTTCCCATTCCTGACACAGAGAAGAGAGGACTAGTGTTGGAGTGACTTACCACAGGTCACACAAGCGATCCAGTGGCAAGGTCAGAACTAGAACCTAGAGCCCCTGACTCCCTTCAGTGAGAGTTGACTTTCTTTAAAACAGGTGCTATACACCATAGAACACCCTTCAAGAGAGATCTGTAAACTGCATAACCTATTAAGTAGGAGCTTAGATGAGTTTAGTATTACAGTCGTTTGGGTTAGTGTTTGCTCCGGCAACAGCAAAGTGAAAGCTCATCTCCAAAGCTGACACATAAAGATGGAAACAAGGGCAGAAGTTCCAGAGATAACAGCTTTGCACAACTGCGAGAAAAGGTTGGTCCTTTGGCGGCTTGGAAATTGCTTTTTAAACAAAGACATTGACAGAACTCCAAGCAGGGTTTTAAAACGCCTCCGTGGTGAGGGTGACCCCTGGCAGGGTAAGAAAGCATCTAAGTCTGAAGAAATTCCACTGTTGGGGTCATCTAAGTTTAATGGATCTCTAGTTTCATATGATCCTGAGACCAATCTGTTCTTTCATAGCTATGCCTTACCTTTGTTATTAAACAAGGTTGTGCCCAGGGTGAAGTCAAGTATTTGTAAAATACAGTTGTTCATACACTTATCACAATGAGCACTGAGTGATGTATAGAAGTGTTGAATCACTATCTTGTGCCCCTGAAACTAATATAACACTCCATGTTAAACGATACTGGAGTTAAAACTTAATAAAAAGAATAGAGAACCTCAAAAAAATAAATTTGTTCATAGATTAACTCACATTTATTCAGGACCTGCTACAGGCTAGACCCAAATTCCCAAACATCTGATATTGTTGCACTTTCTACATGATTTACCTCTCTTCTACCGCGTTATACTGTTATTCACTTATTTTTCAAAAAAGCCATGTGTTCTTTTTCCTTAAATAGAAGAAAACTGGGGGCACCTGGGTGGCTCAGTTGGCTAAGCATCGGACTCTTGGTTTCTGCTCAGGTTATGATCTCAACGGTGGTGAGATGGAGGCCCATGACGGGCTCCACACTGAGCAGGGAGTCTGCTTGAAGATTCTCTGCCTCTGCCCCTCACCCCACACACACGTGCACTCTCTTTCTCTCAAATAAATACATTTTTTTAAGATTTTATTTATTTATTAGAGAAAGCACGCATGCACAAGAGTGAGAGAGAAAGAGAGAAATAGCAGGAGCAGGGGCAGGAGGAGAGGGAGAAGCAGACTTCCTGCCGAGCAGAGAGCTTGAAGCGGGGCTCGATCCCAGGACCGTGGGATCATGACCTGAGCCGAAAGCAGATGCTTAACTGACTGAGCCTCCCAGGTGTCCCCAAATAAATAAATCTTAAAAAAAAAAAGAAAGGAAAGGAAATACGGAACTATCTTTGTGTTGGTATTGCGGTTATATCAATGAATAAGTAGCCTTTGACCTTGAGACTCCATGGACCATTAATACTAAAGAACTAAATAAACTTTTAAAATAAAAGTGATGGGAGTGCTATGATGAAAGCAGAGGGGGAGCCATTAATTTTCCTTGAGTCACACGGAGCAGTGGAGAAGGCCTCACCGGGATGTGATGTTGGGTTGAGTCTTGTGGAATAAGCAGGAATTTCCAAGAGCAAAAAGGAGGAGAAGGTCATTACAGGCAGAAGAAGCAGCTGGAAAAGAGGCACAAAGTCCTGAAGTGTGTTGGGTGTTTGGGGAATAAGGAGTGGTGCAGTCCAGCTAAAGCCAAGGACACATGAGGAGAGTGGCGGGAAAATCTGACTGGGCTTGGTTTTAAATATAGGATTACATAGTAGGGAGCAGAGTCTCTGATACTGAAGGTGAAGGAGCACGGCCAAGGTTCTTAGAGCAGGAGAACGTCTGATCTGCTCTGTGTTATAGGAAGATAATTTTGCCTTCGAAAGGCTGGTGAGGGAAGGGACTGAAGGTAAGAAGGTCAAAATAGGAAGCTCGCCAAACTCCTCAGGCCAACCATGGTGAAGTACTGATTGAGAGTAGCAGCTGAGACAAAAAGGAAAAGCCAGATTTGAAAACATTTTTTATTTGAGGTAGAAACAATAAAGCTTGGTGACCAGTTCCATAAGGAAAATGGAAAGAGTTAAGACTGAATCCAACATCTTTAACGTGTCTGGGTGGATAAAAATGCCATCTATCAGGATCTAGGGGGAAACAGGGCTTTCAGAGGGTGAGGTGGGAGAAGGGAGAGGTGAGAGGCTGGTTGATGAGGTGGAGCTTGGAGATATTAATGCTAAAGTGCCTTCAGAAGACTCTGATCTCATATGAGATTTTCAACACTGAATAAAGTTTTATGTGTTTTAAAAAAAATGAAGACTCTGGTAGGTGAACCTCACCAAGAAAGCATTAAAAACTGGAACTGGGGCTCAAGAAGGAAGATGATTAGCCAAGAGCTTGACCCATATAGAAATACTTGGAAAATGACCTTTAAATGATATGGACAGAAACTACTTATACCGAGAACCCCAACTTATGATACTTAAATAATTTGATAGCTAGTAGTAAAAGAAAACACAAAACAGCACTTCACCTTGCTTCCACATCATTTGCTTTTGGGGAAAAAAGAAAAAACAACAAACTTGGGAGATCATTGAAGGTGCACTGGGCTTGGAATCATGCAGGCACAGATCTGAATCCTGATCATGTTCTTTACTAGATGTTCGACTTTGGACAAGTAATTGTTGAATCCCTCTTAGCAAGACACTTCATGTGCTTTGAGGCAGACCCTATTCTGGGGACTGGGAATATAATGATGAATAAACCCTGCCCTCAAAAAAAAAAAAAGAGCTTAAACGATCTTTTTTGTAAAACTTGAATCTAACAATTAGCACAGTGCATGGCAGAGAACACTATGAACCTGTCACTTTCTAAGTGCCAAGCACTTTCTAGTCATTAGCTCATTTAATTCTTACACCAAAACTCTGAGGTAGATATTGATGTTGTTCCCTTATGCAATTGGAGAAACTAAGCTTAGGCGCCTTGCCCAAGTTCATGGGGAACAAACCAAGAGTTATCTGACTCCCCAAGTGCTGCACTTCATTTTTCCTTTGTCAGATGAGTGATGTAGGCAAGAGCGCCTTCTCTCTTAATGCCCAAAAATATGAGTAAATGAACTAGAAGTTATCACCCAAGGAAGTGCTAGTTAAGATATATGGCGTATTAACATGAGGATAATCCAAACTGAAACTAGTCAAGATAGCACTGGTATAAATCTCTTTTAATGGTATTCAGAATGACTGAGCCAGCAATAATGTCCTAAAATGCTCTTCAGTAGCTCATCGATTGGCCAAAGGCCCCACAGTCATATAGGATGGACCTGCCTCTAGGTACAAAATTGGTTCCTACCTCAAGTCATTTCTGGAAATAGGTAGGATAAAAAAGAATTAGTGAGTCAGTAACTTACAATTAAAAGCATTTTGGAGGTAATTTGCACTCTTAAATAATGGAATACAACCGCTTAGAAGTCATTCTGGAGTGAGAGTCTTTACCACTCTACTTCCTTTTCGTGTCTTCTTTGCTCTCGCTCTGACTCGCCCTCTTCATTTCGACCACACTGGCCCAGTTTAGGTTGTCTTCATGCCTCCCCAGGATAGCTCTCGGCCACTTGTCCCCGACCTCCTTGCTCATGCTACCACAATCGCTCCAAGCCTTTAACCCGTCCAGTAGCTCCCCATCACCAAAAAACATACCCACATTCATGTAAGAACACAGGTTGCTTACAATCTTTTGGCCTTCATTCAATGCATACAACTTCTTAGGCCCCAGATATGCCCTGCTATTCCACACCTCTGATTCTCTGCGCTTGCTGGTCCCTCTGCTCGGGCTGCCTTTCCCCAAGTTCCTCTGATAACCTCCTACTCATCTTTAAGCACAGAGTCCAAGAGTCATCCTCTCTGAGAAAACTTTCAGTCCCTTCCCATGTTCTAGTTGTCGTATCCCACAATGTTGTTTATTACGGAATCAGTCACACTCAGACTTTCACTCATTAACGTGTTGATTTCACCCTTGACAGAAGGCGCAACGTCCTCTATATCTTCGCATCTTCATACCCAGGAAAGACCCTTGCTATGTAGTAGGAGCTCAATAAATACTGTTGTAGTGAATAGCACTGAATCCAGTCGTCATCTTCACGGTCATCACCCCCTGGTTAGTGGGCTCTCACAGGAATATAATTTGTTGGTAGGTGCTACATTTCATGCTCAGCATCGTGGCAGGAGAGGCGACCAGACTCTGCTACTTCTGGCCTGAAGAAAAGAGGGCCTCTCGAAAATGGGAAGTAAACAAGAAAAGCTAGAGGAGCCTGAAATGTGCTCATTTTATATCACTCTTGGAGGCCAGAAATTGGAATTTTAGTGCAGGCCAAGCCACTTATCTTACAGGGTTCTGACCAGTTTTCTGAGAAAAATAAAAGAAACAGAGTAAAATGAAAATCTGTGGTCAGAAGGTTACAGAAAGGAAAGGCACACATTTCTGCTAGGGAATAGGAAGTGGTCTTGTCTTCCGCAGCAGGGCTGTCTAATAAATCCGGAGAGTTTTATTGACTTCATAGGCGCAAGAATAACCACCCGGAGAAGACATCGGGTTTCACTTATTTTTTTGGAAAGTAATTTTTCACAGACGCGAGGTTAAAAGAAAGTGGTTGCACGGGCCTCGGCTGTGGTGGTGTGTCTTCTGGTATGCGTAATGCAACTGGATCTCAATTCTGGGACAATGCCCAGTCTCAGAGGTCTAAAGCCTCTGTTGAAAGCAATGAGGACAGAGTGTTGCCAAAATTCTATGTATGCAACTGTAGATCAATTGTCTTAGTGCAAGGATAGACTTTGATCAAGAGCGTCTGGAGGGAGGGGTTTCATTAAACGCTGTTTTCAACTCTTAATTCTACAGCTTTTCTGTCTACTTGTTGCTCAGTCTACCACAGACCCTGAATGGCCCTGACACAGAGAAGCCCCTCCCCAAGCCCACGTCTGGCTCTCAGACAGCAGCAGCGACTGGCATGGAAGCAGTTCTTGGGTAGAAAAGATACACAGTTTAGAAGGTTTTGCTTCTCACTCCCTGATTTTTGGTGTCACGTTAGACATACTCAAAAAGGAAGATGCTTGAAGCTCTCCCCATCCTGCCTCATGTCTGTGATTCATTAGGAAAACTTGAAAACTTCCCCTACACGAAGACAAACTTTCCTAAGAAAAGGATTGATAAGGGTGTATGTTTGTTGGATGAGTTCTTCCTTTTACAAGTGTCTGGCCAAGAACAGAAAATTCAGCCAGTTTTAGAAGGCTTAAGGGTCCATTTCGGAACTCCTTTCAGTTGTCCTCATAATCATGGGAGAGATGGCAACTAGCTAAGGTTTCTAACAGTTTGCAACTTTCATGTTCGATTCTCGGGTGAACCTGAGGGCAACTTCGGCCACAGTGCAAGGAAAACTTTTCTTCACAAGGTCATATTTCTTTCATAAATCAAGAGCAAGGCAGATACAGGAGCCATGATCTTGGCCAGCTGGGTGGAAAGGGCCACCACCTGGTGTGGGGGAGACCAGTTATCCTCCGAGCCCCCAGCATCTCCAGCAACATGTCCTGGGATCTGAGAGTAAGATCACTGGACTGGGTAGCAGGAAATCAAGCAAATCTAAAACTCCACCTAAAATAATCACCTTATTGTACAGATGCAGAAGTAAACGGGTGGTTTTGAGATGTAAGCAATAGAATCCCTTTTCAAAGGAAAATCTTAAATAATAGATTAGCAAACCTTTCCTGGGTCCTTGACATGTGTGGGGCCCTGGGCTAAGCGCTGTACGTGTATAGTATTACTTAATTTAATCTTCACTACTCCTAAATAGGCACTGTTATCGTGTCTGTTTTACAGAAGAGGAAAATAAGAGATCAACTTGCTCCAGATGACATAATATATAACCCACCATATGAAGGAGATCAAAGCAGGACTCTTGTGGTGCAATTAGGATTGGGATACCACGAACCTTTAACTGCCGCCTGCCTTCTCTGCCACCAACCTCTTCTGTCTCCCTGAAGCAACCCCAGGGCTTTGTGGAGCAGAGTTTTGAAATCTTTTGCCTGGATAACCCCTAAAGTTTTTTCCCGTCTAAAGCCCAGCGATCCTAATTCTGGGGATGTAAACCATGGTAATCCTCAAAACAATTCCTGAAACCTGGGTATTGGCAAACCTTGTTCTTTTTTAATAGGGCCGACTCAAAGCCACTTTTCACATATCTTTAAAGAATAGCTTTTTCAAATTGCTTTGCACCAATAAACGTAAAGATGAAATCAAGGAGTTTTGCAGATGTAAACATACTGATGCTCTAAGATTAAATATGTTGTTTACATTAAAACAGCAGTGCTAACGTCAGGACCGATTTCTATTTCTTGAACAATTAAGTTATTAAGTATTCTATAACTAACACATTTGCTTATACACTCAACAACAAATTATCTCTGAAAAAACCAGCTAGATACAAGCATTAGGTGTTAGCATTTTTACCTCTCACATTAGCTAGATGTCTGTCTGGCTATCGGCTCACTCAGAGCAGGGGGTTCATCAAGGAAAGGGGGAGACTTTTGATGTCTTTGTTAGCTTTTCACAAAGGCAAAAAACTCCACAGGCTGAACCTCTTAACTCTTAACTCACATCAGACATCCCTAAATTGCATGGTTTTAGTGTTGCTAAGGGGGGGGGGTGGGGAAACAGGCTCCTTCTTACAGTGTGGTTGAAGGTGTAAATCGGTATAAAATTATTGGAGGGCAATTTGGCAATAGCTATTAAAAATGAAATGTTCATACCCTTTGACCCAATAATAATTCACCTCCAGGGAATTCATCATAGAGAAATATTCCTACAACGGCTCAAAGATGTAAGCGTAAAATGATGTTTGCAAGAATATTTGGTACAGGGAAAACTGGAAAGAACCCAAATGTGCATTAACAGGCAATTGGTTAAAGATAGTATGGTTTGGTCCTACAGGACAATACCGTGAAGCCATTAAAAAGAAGATTAAAAAGAAGCTCACTTTTTTCAGACTGGCATAGAAAGATGTCTAAGACATATTACTAGGTGGAAAATAGCATGCTTCAAAGTTGAACTATAATCCCATTTTTTTGTAAAATAATAAATGAAATTTTAATAAGTGCCTTGAAAAAAATGTTACCTGGTTTTCTCAGCTGTGTGGGATTATGGAAGATTTTCACTTTCAATGCTACATATTACTATAGTGTTTCAAGTTATTTATATATGTGTATATATATATTTATATAGATATGCCATTACTTTTGTAATCAGAAAAAATAAATATTGCTGTAGCTTGGTCCCTTGAGAGCCCTGTTACAAAAGTGTAGAAGGCTAGTCCAAACCCATTAACTTTACTGGAAAACAAAACAGCTGAAATTGGAAGAGGGATGCAGCTTAACCAAAGGGAGGCCACTCGTGGAAATTCTTCTGGCCTTTAGAGTCTTCAAGCCATTGTAATAATTAGCCCACAACGAAATGTTCTTTTAAAGAGGAGCTAAGGAGAATAAATTTAAAATGCAATCAGTTTTTGAACCACTGCTGTAGTTGAGAGGACTTCTGAGGACCAGAGACTCTAAGAGGTCTCTTCTTTAACTGTGACTTGCCAGAGGTGGGGTGTGGGGGGGTGTCATAAAAGATGAAGAAGAGTTTGTATTTAATTTTTACACTTTCACCAAACTAAGATGTGGTGCAATTTACCCAGCTCAGAGGCAGATTCTTACTGTGGCGGCGGGGGGTGGGGGGGGGTGGGGGGACGCTATAGCTTATACAATTAAGGGGACTCTTCGTTACAGAAAATGCAAAATTACAAATACAAAATTAGGTACAGCGTTCCGAAGGGGCCCCTGAAAAGGACAGGGCCTTAAGCTAAGCTTAATTAGCTTCCCAGAGATCTGCCCTGGTCTGACTCAGAGTTCTTGAACCAAGATAACAGGGGAGAGTAACGGACACACTTACTTTCCTTTAAGAGTTACCCTGCCAAAGAGGAGTTTCGGGGTCACACGTGAAAGCTAGAGGCAGCACCCCAGAGCCCCGGGAGACTGTGCGATCTCTGTTCTTTTGGGGGATACTTGAGTTTCTGCGGATGTTCGAGCTCCGAAGAAGCTGTACTTGTTGACAATGGCAGACGCCCAGTTCTTGATGCTCATAAAACCATGGCAGTCAGAGTTGGAAAAGATGTATTAGGTCATCAATCTAGATTCAGGTCCAAGGCAGGATGGTTCACTATTGTAGTCATTCCAAGCCTTTGTCCAGGCAGCTTGGAAATGTCTTGAGGGCCTCACTCTTAGAAGGCTTAAGAATTTTCCTCTCTTCTGGTTACCGGGCAAATGTTGAGGTGTTTGATGAAAAAAAAAAAAAAAAAAAGGCAGTTTAAAGTTGGAGCCACACAAGTACTTAATTATATCCATTCACCTAGATTTCTATCAGTGTTTTCCACATGAAGAAAACGATTTAGTGTAAAGAAACTCTTGTGTCTCCGGCATAAAGTTGCCATCAGGGAACAAATCACTGATTTTTTCCAGTTCCTTGTATTTCAACTTTGGTGGCGAGTTTCTTTTTAGCCTTAGGAAAAAAGCTAACTTGGTTGGGTTCTCCTTAGCCAGCATTACCAAGAAAGAGTAATGTGAAAAGCTGCTTTTGCTAATAGAAAATGACTTCCTAAACACTTATTTTGGGTCTGTTTACCTGTCTTTGGTGAACTTAATGTGTTCCCAATTTTTATTTTAGGCTTTTATGGGGCTATAAAAATGGGGAATCTGAAAGCTCAGTTTTGATTTTTTTCATGTTTTCCTTGCAGTCCATGTTGGTGATGATGCTAATCTCCCAAAAGATTTTGACGGCTACTTTTTTGTAGCAACGAGAGGATTGTTCTAGACTCAAAGTTGAGAGTAGACTTGAATTGTTATCGATTGACTAATGTCTGCTGTATGTCCTGGTGAAATTTCTGATCCCTGTGCCTCACGTGTGTGTGGTTCGCCTGCTTGTTCTTTATGTGTTCGGTGACTTATGGGTTTGCTTCTTGTTGTTGTTGTTTGCCTTGCAAATACTCAGAACAATTCTTTCTCTGATAAGTAATGCCATTAGCAAATATAAAGTGTTAAACATAATATAATATTTGACATTTGCACTTGAAAGTTCATTTCTGTTTTAAGTCAAGACAGTCGACACTAGTTTATTGATGTTAGTGACATTATTATTAGTAATGGGCTCTTTCAGCAGCAAGCAATCCTCAGGAACCTTTTTTTTTTTTTTTTAATTCCCAAAGATGAGCTTTCAGTTTATCAACTATTAAGAAAATAACCGCAAGGCTCCATGCTGGGCTGGGCATGGAGCCTGCTTGAGATTCTCTCTCTCCCTCTGCCTCTGCCCCTCCCTCCCCCAAATAAATAAATAGATAATAAATAAATATAAAATAATTTTTTTAAAGAAAGAAACTAACCACAAATACTATCTAATACTAATTAAACTTAGGTGAGTTTAATTAGATTTAAAAAGCTGACTGAGAATTCATCCAGAATGAAAATGTGTTCATCAAAAACAAAAAACAAAAAACAAAAAACAACTACTTGAAAAGGTATAGGAAAGAAATAGAATTATGGGGCAATATTAATTTTAAATCTCCTGAACTGAAAAAATAAAGGTAGAAAGGATATATGTTAAAAGATATTCCTTTTATTTTAAAAATATTCAGTACAGTATGTCTATCTCTGGGACTTCCTGTGACACCATCCTTTCAGAAATGTGCCTATCCATGTTAACAAATTACTAAGATAATGGAAAATAAAAATTCCTGAGAAGTACAAAATTACCAAAGGCACAGTGTCATTGGAAATCACTAGAAGAGGGACACCTGGATGGTTCAGTGGTTAAGCGTCTGCCTTCAACTCAGATAATGATCACAGGGTCCTGGATTGAGCCCCAAGTCAGGCTCCCTGCTCAGTGGGGAGTCTGCTTCTCCCTCTGCTTCTCTCCCTGGCTTGTGCTGTCTCTCTCCCTTTCTCTCTCTGTCAAGTAAATAAATAAAATCTTAAAAAAAAAAAGAAAGAAAATCACTAGAATATTCTCCCAACCCAAAACCATTCGATTTGCCAAAAGCTTTTTTATAATTTGTGAATGTACTTAAATGTAATCTCATAAAGAAGTTAAAATATTTTAATTGTGCATTAAACAAATTCTCTTCAGGAAAAATAATGAAATTATATTAAGTTAGTACTGTCCAGAAAAATATGGGCTATGTAATGAAAAGTTAATGCTGCTGGTGACCTTAGTAACGTGAGCTATCCTAAACTCCTTACTGGCAAATAAGTTGTAAGCTCTAAAATGTATGGATCTCTGTAGAAGGCTTTAAACGTGGTTGGGTACAGTAAGGATTTCTGGAACAAATGAACATGATTGAATTCAGGTAGATCTCAGATTGATCACTGTTTGATATATGTTTCCCTGATTGTCTTTGTTATTAGGCCTGATTTCAATAGTAACTGATCAAATTATTGTATGTATTTACAACCCTGTCTGTGCAAATGAACCCTTTCCAATGTTCTCTGAAAGTCCGCATATTGGTTAGGAACTTGGTTTAAAAAGAAAATAAATTAATTTGTGTAATAGAGAATTCCAGTAGTAGACTAGATCCAGGTTCTCAAACAACATTGTCTGGAATGTCTCTCTCTTTCTCTCTTTAGATCCCAACTTGATGACTTTCTGTGCTGTGTTCATTCTTTTTAGACAAATATGATGGCAAAGAGCACCATTCGGCAACCCCTCAGTAGAAAGAGATTGTTTCTTTGACAATAGAAGCTGACCTCCCATTGTCCTAACTGGGGTGACATGCCCATCCCCGACCTGACAATAGTAGTCCGGTGGTGTGTGCGTATCTTAAAGTTTTCCGTGGCTGCCATCACAAATTACCACAGGCGGGATGGCTTACCAACAGAAAAGTATTCTTTCATATTTCTGGAAGCCAGCGATCCAAAGTCAAGGTGTCAGCAGGGCTGTGCTCCCTCTAGAGCCTCCAGGGGGAGATTCTGTTTCTTGCCTCTTCAGGCATTCCTTGGCTTCTGGCTGTATCACTTCAGTCCATCTCTGTGGCCTCGCTGCCTTCTTGTCCTATCTGTGCATCTCCTCCCTGTGTCTGTGTCGAACTCCCTCTGCCTCATCTTATAAGGACACACGTGATTGTATTTAGGGCTCAACGGGATAACCCAGGATGATCTTATCTCAAGAGCCTTAATTTAAATGCAGCTGCAAAGATCCTTTTCCCAAACAAAGTCATATCCACAAATACCAGGGATTTGGACACAAACATTTTTTTGGAGGGGGGGGGCACTATTTAACCCACTTCAGCTGGTAAATGATGAACAATCTCCTTGACAAAAAAGGAGAAGCCCTGATATACAGCATTTACATGGTTGTGTGGTATTAATACTGCTAATGGTCAATTTCAAGCTGCCAACAGGAAGTCATTGAACCATGGAGCTGGGAAGAGATGCACAGTAGTGCACTTAAATCATGCAGATCCCATAGATGTAAGTAACCTCAAGAGCATGGATAATCATAAAATGTATTCAAATAATTAGGAAGTGAGGAGTTTTGAGTGCCTAATAACTCTGTTTTAAATATAATTTATTTAATTATAAATGTATATACTTTAAATTTTAATGGTGATCATATTTAACAACTGGCTCACAGAATTCCTAAAAATTTTTCAGTTGGTTCAAATAAGCTGGCATGAGGCAGCTCCAACACGCCACTGGATAAAATGTGCTGATCGATCAGGACTGACTCACAGAGTCTGAGGCGTAGGGTCAGCAATATTCAAACCACATGAACTGAAAATAAGGTGGATGGTTCTTTAAGAGAAAGTTGGGGTGCTATTACGTAAAGAAGGGGAAAGGAATATTAGGAAGACAAAAACAACAAAGTCACTTCAGCACTGTTTAAATATATTTTATTTTATTTTTGTTTTGTTTTGTTTTTTATTCTTATAAATATATTTTAATGATTTCAGGCCAAGGAAAAATTTTTCAGCAAAGTTCAAAGTAGTTACAGGTATAAGTATTGTGGCTCTACTTGGATCTGCAAGTCAGCTCTCTACCTAAGGGAAAATCACTATTTTTCACATTGTCATTTTACTTAGCTCATAAAATCTGGTGGGTTTTTTTTCTTTTTGTTTTAACCACAATACATGTGTCCCGAGGTGATCGGCTTCAGAAAGAGACATAAACGAATGGTCTTTTTAAAAGTTATCATTTCTTGGGGTGCCTGGGTGGTTGAGTCGGTTAAGTGTCCAACTCTTGGCTTCGGCTCAGGTCCTGATCTCATGGGGTGATGGGATCAAGCCCCCTTGGGGGGCTCCCCACTGAGCTTGGCGTCTGCTTCAGATTCTCTCTCCCTCTCCCCCCCTGCTCGTCCCCCGACGCACTCTCTGTCTCTGTCTCTGTCTCTCTCTCTCTCTAAAATAAATGAATAAAATCTTTTTTAAAAAAGGATTTCTTTAAAATAATTTAACAGCTTTATTGAGCTATAATTTGCACACCATGCAACTCACCATTTAAAGTGCAAAATTCAGTGTTTTTTGATACATCCTCAGAGTTGTTCATTCTCCACCACAATTAATTTTAGGAGATTTTCGTCACCTTAAAAAGAAACTCTGTACCATGGTGCTGTCATCTTCCAATGCCTGGACTCTGACCTCCAGCCCTCAGCAACCACTTGTCTATTTTCTCTCTGTAGGATTGTTTATTCTAGGAATTTCATACAAATGAAATCATATGATACATGTTCCATTGTGACTGGCATAATGTTTTAAGGTTCATCAGTGTAGCATGTAGCCATATTTCATACCATATTTTTATTGCCAAATAGTATTCCATTGTGTGGTTATACCACATTTTTGTTTATCCATTCATGAGCTGATGGACATTTGGATTGTTTCCCCTTTTGGGCTATAATTGATAATGTTCCTGTGAACATTTGTGGACAAGTTTTTATGTGGACATAGATTTCATTTCTTTGAAACTAATGGTCTTTTAAGTTAAAATGTTTAGCAAGGTTTCTTATTTTCCACATGTTTAAAGGAGCTATCATTTATGAATTAGATCAGAAATGCCACATATAGAATTTCAATCCTCTTACATATTGGGTCAGTATCCCCAACCCCTTAAGAATCTGGGGACTGGCCCAGCCCAAAGGAGGAGTGTTGCTCATACACTTCAGGAAAGAGGAGGGCAGTGTTTGTCAGGAGGAGGAGCTAGCTCAGGTCACACTGTGCAGGTGTGGCTGAAATCCCCCTGCTGTACTAAGTCCTGGCCTGCCCACGATAGGCCACAATAATTAGTCCATCACAGCGCTCCTTGAGGGATTCTCCATATGCAAAGCATAAAGAATAATAAAAATACAACCTTACTCTTTGATCTGGAAATCAGACTCACGAGGTTGGGGAAACTTGCAGGAAAGTGGGGGAATTTTAATTTCCCTGACAGAGGCCAGGAGAGAGTTTCATTTTCTCTCTTGCACGATGGGAGAGTTCTTCGGCAGGTCCTGCAAACCTGTCATGGGGCGGGGAGAAAAAAAGCTCTATACTAATTTATATAGCAACTTTCTTCCAAGAAATTCAGTGTCTCAAACAGTCTTTCACTCATTTCCCTCAGGGAGTGTGCATGAATGTGCATTAGAAATTAGTTCCTTTAAAATGTATACTCCCCAGTCAGCCAATACTGGGCAGAAAGAGAACCAGAAAAGCAGAACTCTTGACCAAACATTCTACTATAATATTTTCAGTGAGCTTCTATAAATCAACACATCTCCTTAAAAACAGGACCTCCCTGTAATATCCCCGTGACTCTACTCCCTGTTGGCTACATTCCTTTCATCGGGGGCAAAACTTCCCCTTCCAAGTCAGAATCAACTGGAATGGCATGCCCCACGAAATGGAATAGTATTACTGACTTACAAGGAAGGGCTCAGGTCTGCCTTACAACAGGCAGGGTTCCCCTCTAGCAGCTCAGTGCTCTAAAACCAGCTCAACTGAGAACCGCTCAAGAATCCTGGGACCGACTCGCTCCAAAGCAAGAGTCCCGCTCATGAACCACAGGCAGAAAACGGGGGTCTAGCCAGTCCTCTCTCACTGTGGTTATTAGGTGTCTCTCCATGTTGCCTTGACACGAGGCTGCACGGCGCCGCAGGGTCCTACTGCTCAGACTGGGGAACAAGCATCCTCCCTTCCAATGTCCAAAGCCCGACTCCAGTGCCTGGATGGGTGATGACTCTGGGGAAGCCTCCAGCCTCAGCCACATGCAGGGCCCAGCCCAGCCCTCCACCCCGAACCAACCCCTTAGTCCCTCGTGTTGGGCCTTTCCTCCACATATTCTTATTGTGAAGTTCTCACTGCTCAGGCCTGAGGGGGGGAAAAACAAAAGAATATTGGTCAGGGCCCCCTAGCTCATGCAGAATCTCAGGGAATCACACCCGCAGAATATCTGTGCCTCTTTCCTCCCACCCCCAGAAAATCTCGGGGCGCCATCATTTCATTCCCGGGGATTCTCAGAGAATGGTAGGTCCTAATCCAGTTGGTGACAAAAAGTCCATGCTAGGGCCCCACGCGACATCCAGCCTCAAACATATTTTGTTTCGGCCCCCATACTCTGAAGCAGCACTTTATTTTAAATTTGTGTTAGTTGTCAATAAGGACTAACTACATAGTTTGCAGGGCCCAGTGCGACATGAAAATGCCGGCCCCTTGTTCACAATTTAAGAATTTCCAGATGGCCGCAGCAGAACATTAAGTATGGAGGCCCTTCTCGGGCCAAGGATGGGGTGCTGTGTGCATGTCCATGAAGCTAGCCCTGCTCCCAACATTTAAAAAGCGCAAGATTCTGAACCTCTCTTAAAAACAAAAAAAATCCCCAAAATTGGCTGGTGCCAGGTTGCGACTTGTATTCCTTTGCCAGGGTCACCATAACAAAGTGCCATAGATCGAGTGGCAGAAATTTATTTTCTCACAATAGCGGAGGCTAGAAGTCTGAGAACAAGGTGTCAGCAGGAGTGCTTTTCCCTCAGGCTTCGCTCCTCTGCCTGCCTGCTCACTGATGGCCGCCTTCTTGGTGTGTGGTCTTCCTGCTGTACCTGTCTGTGTCCTCACCTCCTCTTCTACAAGGACTTCTCCAGTCACACTCGAATAGCGCTACCCTAAAGACCTCCTTTTAACTTAGTAACACCTTTAAAGGCCCATCTCTAAATAGAGCCACATTCTGAAGTACTGGGAGTTAGGCCTCCATCATATGAGTTTTGGAGGTCAATTCAGCCCATGACACAGCTGTTCACTTCAGAGGGGCACAGAGCTCCAACTCTCTGCACTGGCCTGGGCCCCAGTGGTTGCCATGGGTGCTCTGGTGGGTGCTGCTCTCCTTCCCCCGGTTCACCTCTCCCCTACCTGCTCCCCTCCTGCCGCATCTGGAAGAGTGACACCGTCTATTACATGACCACGCCTGTGCCCACCCTCCACGTCTGCAAGACGACTCAAGTGAGCCTTGGCAGGGCTCTAACCAGTTTCTTAACAACAAAACCCAAAATGTAGCCATTACGCAGAGATCGGAGTTCAAGTGCAGCGTCGAAAGAAGAAATCGCCGTGAGGTACGACTGACTACTCATCCCAGTGATTAGACTGCAGGTCTTAGGAGAGGGAACTCTCAGCCACTACTGGGGCCGAGCCGACTAAAATCACGTGACCGGATAAGGGCTGGCCCTAAATTTCAGCGGAATCCCAACCGTACAGCCCCGGAGAGAGAGCATACTCTCAAATTGGTCTTTGTACCCTATTTGTAGAAATGTTAGCCAGATTATAACTGAAAACTCTGCTAATTCTGGGGACGTTTTTTGGTCTTGTGCCTGGAACTGTTGAAGCATATATTCACACCTACCGCATGTAACACTCAGTAGCATAATTTCCAGCACGACACTTTCCTACTTTATTTTTAAAAGAAACAGAGCAGAGACTGAAGACCTGCTCATTCTGTTGCTTTTTGCGGGAGGCTCCATAATAGGTGGAAGGGACGGCTTCTGTGCTGAAAAGAGGCATATTTTGCCTTTTTATAAGGAAAGGGGACGCAAAAACCTTTGCTCAGCATCAGGGAGCTCAGGCTGAAACATAGGACATGTGTACCTGCCTGCTAATAAAAATAAAAATAATGTCCAATTTGCAAGGCTCTTGGAGAATAGTGTAGTAATTCATAAATCCCAATATTGGAGCTTGGGAAAGCGGTTAAAAGCATGGTACTCTACCCGCTTTGATTCTAAGACAAGGAAAGGGAGGTTCTAAAATGTTGAATGACTCACCCCAGACCGACACTCCACCTCAAATGCAGGTTTTTTTCTCTCAGGTACGTGGACTTCCCACCCCTCCAGGCTACTTCTAATCAGGCGTTGGCCTCTTGGCGTAAATTGCACGTAAAACAACAACAAACTCCCCCTCTCTCTCCAGCAGAGTCTCTATTTAGACTCCAGAGTCGAGAAAGCAAAGGCTGTTTCAACTTCAACTCCCTTAGCAAAGAGAAGAAAAGGCAGCCGCCTGACCCGTGGACTTTTCCAGCTGGACCCCGGGGCTCGCTCTAGTCAGCGAGCGGTGCTGACTGCTAGGATGCTGACACCAGGGGGCGCAGCATCCTTTGTCCTGACACACGCATTGAAGGCAGGCTCTGAAGTCTGGCTGGGCCTCAAAAAAAAATCTGACTTTCCCTCCTTCCACGGTTCTCTCTGGAACCGGCCCACTCCTCAACCCCCCTCATTCATCTCAAAACTGTTTTGGTTTTTTTTTTTCCCTTCCTCCTGGACGCTCAGACTCTCCCTCTGTACTAACTCAGATTTGTGCATGTTTCTAGAAGGGCTTTTCAGAGACACCAGCCCCTCCCCAGCGGCTCCTCTTCTGCAAAGCCTTGGAGCCCATAGCCACTGCCCCATCATTTGCTCTCACCTGGAGGCCCCCCTCCCCACCAATTCAGGATTTGCTAACAATTCTTCCAGAATGAAGAACTCTCAAGGACGGGACTAGCTTTTCCGGAAAGAATGATTGCATGCATCCTCCAAAACCCTTCTCCTTTCCACTCACAGAAATAGTAACAAACAAATGCAATTATTGGTTCTGGGCTCCTGCGGCCCAGCATTCACCCTCACTGCCCTCTGTCTGCTTCTGAACGTCTAACATCAGCCTGCCCCAAGGGACAGGCTGAATCATCCTTTCAGCCACACTTCTTACCGACCCACTGTGCACCCCGAGCAGGACCAGTGCCTCCTTCTGCCCTCACCAGCTTAGCTCTAAGTGTTCTCCAGCAGAAAGAAATCCACTTCCCATTCACCGCCGTCTCTGATTCCAAAGGCTCAGTGTTCTGCTCTTTCACGGATAAATGTACATCCCTTACCACTTTAAGACACACTTCTATACCTGCTTCTATAGACACAGCACAGCCAAAATGCGAACCCCCATATCCGACAGACAAACACACCCTTTTGCAAAGAACCCTAAACATTCACTATTTTGAACTGAAGGGCCACAGGGGCCTAAAGCAGGCCTTTGAAAGAGCTGCTCTAGTTACATAATGAAATTTCAAGTTTATAGTCCTCTCCCTGGCTCTCATTTGAGCCTCCCAACAACCCAGGGGGACAGGCAGGGAAATCAGAAGCCTAAGGAGCTTGCCCCAGTCCCAGCGCAGGCTGGGGGGCAGGCTGGAGGCAGCACTGGGGTGACTGCAGGTAGGTGACAGGGGCCCAAGGAAAGCTGTCTGTCCAGTTGCACCGAGGCCTGGAAGGAACGCAGCCCTCACAAATGATCATCAGGTTACCTGCACCAAGCGAGTTTATGGTCTCAGCTCCTGAAAAACTGTAGCATTAGCGGGTGCGGGTAGAGAGGAAAGGAAGAGGTGATGCGAACTCTGACCTGATCCTTCTTTTAAATGTGGCCTCACTACTCACTTCTTGTTTCTCCCACTCGCCTTTGCTACCGTAGCGAGTGATGGCAGTGCTGGGTCGGAGACAGGTAGCCATGGCTGGTGATCTTGACTGGAAGCCTCCGTCTCCCCATTCAGAAAGTAATGGTAACATCTATTAGATATGGACAGAGCCACTAAAGGGATGAAAAATACCAACATCATTCTGGAAAAGGGGGCAGAGTAAGACACTTACTTTCAGTTTAGGCCCTTTTGCGTTATTTGAAGTATTTTGATTTATGTATTTATTACTCTTATAATTTAAGAAAAAATTTATTGGGGCTAATAATGCTCTCTAGAGTTACCGTAATGATAACCTATGTAAAGTGTCTGGCATGGCAAATGGCCTGGCACACAAGGGATGCTTCCTGAAAAGTAGTGTATTGTCAGCTACACCAGCCTCAAAACTGAGCAAACGGACTTCGAACCAAGAATCCTGGGGTCTGGTGCAGACTCTGCTCTCGGCTCACTGAATGCCCTTGGGTAAGTCAAGTCCATTCTTTGTGCCTCAGTTCCCTCCTCTATAAAATTACAAGACATGGTCCAACTGAATTGGAAAATAATGGGAAGGCCAGAGCCAAGCTCACCACCAGAAGTGCCTGAGGCACCCTCTAAAATGCAGCCCGTCTCTGCAGAGGAGGCCTCGCAAGCTGGAGCTCATCAGGCACAAATCCTTCCCTTCCTAGGAGAAGCTGGCCTCTAGGGTGGGCAGAGAGGGCTGGAGACAGCTGAGCAAGTTCTGGAGATAATACAGAAATTAAGTGAGAAAACAAAAATGGGTGAACACCATGCAAAGCCATCAACTTAGGTAGGAGCTGGGGAGGGAAGGTTTAGAAGGTTTAGGCTATTCCTTGGGAGCAGTGGGCACCACGATCATTTCCAGAGAGATGCCCTTTGTTGTCAGAGGCGGTGTAATTCAGGAGCGGGTCCCCTGGCCCAGCCAGAGCCAGCCCCAGGCGGTGGGTCGGATGAGAGTTCTGTGTGGGGCACAGGGGCTAGTTTTGGTGAGACCAGACCCTCCCCTTAGCACCACCAGAAGCAGAGCCGGCTGTTTGGATAAAGTCAAAAGGAGCATGCTGCCCAGGAGAACTGGACTAAAGCACCTCTGAAGTTTTATCCAGCGTTACCTTTATCTGCACAGCAACAATGGAAAAGTGGAGGGACAGGGCCATAGGAAGTGCACATGCTAAGGCACTAAAACAGGGGAGACCTGTTCTGGGACACCCCAGCCCCTGAGAATCAAATAGAGATTTGTTCCTGGAACACACAGCTGATTCATTTCCCATCCTGCTTCGAGATCGGAGGTTTTCCTTATAAGTCTCCTTTGCCAGCGCTTGGCCTTTGGGGACCGGAGGCAGGTAGTCTGGTGGGTAGGAAGGTTGTGACTTTCTTTTCGCCCCGCGGTCTCCTTCCTATTTAAAGCAGCACCGCCTGCCGTAGCAGCCTCCTGCCAATATTTGCAGGCAGGAAGATTTTCTGACATGGGGGGGGGGGGGGCGGTGGCGATCAGAGCAGATGGGAGGCCCTTTCCCAAGGCCATCAGGCAGGGCAGAAATCGGTTTCACCCGCACCTCAGGAGGAATCACCAGCCCCCACTCTCACTGTCAACACTCATAAGGTATCTGCGTTTATATTAAAAAAAGAAGAAGAAGAAGAAGAAAGGAAGAATTTTTTTTCCGTATCTCTGAATTATTTGACCACGCCCGTTACCATGACATCTCCCGCCCCCCCCCCCAAAGCCCGCGTTGTCACGGCCTAAAGGGGAGGTAGTGTTTTCAACTCTTGAGGGATCTGGAATAACGGTAGCAAAGTATGCAGACACCTGGAAGACCCCTCCCTTTTTTTGTGTGAGGCCTAGCGATCTAAGAGGGTGGTAAGGGAGGAGGAGGCGGCTTGTAGAAAGGCTTGGGCAGGTAACAACAACTCCGCCTGATCTCCAGAGGCGAAACCAAATAAATAAAAAGAGTTCCAACCGTCATACTTTGAGAAACCTATATTTCGCGGATTTCTGTAATTTTTAAGAGCTACCTTCCACTGTACATTACAAGTCACTTTCAAAGACAGTTCTGAATGTATGGCCACTTGCTAAACTGTCTCTGGGCTTGCTTTTCCGCGTGGTTCTTTTCTGCGCCCGTTTGTATCTCTAATAAGCAGCATTGTTTATTATCCTTGGGTCCGTGCCCCTGGGACGGAACTGAAATAAAACAGGAGCGCCGAGGCTGAGCGCTGGAAAATACGCCGGGTCTCCGAGGCCCGGGAGGGTCCCGGGGCAGCGGCGCGGCTGCGCGGGGAGAGCCCACCCGCGCGTACGCGCTGGGTGAAGGGCAAGTCTGCAAGAGTTTCTCCGGACGCCGAAAGGTCCTGGGCAGCACGAAGCCCGGGTGAGTGGGCACAGGAAAGAGGCACACTGGGAAGGGAAATGCCACTTAAGACTGGGAATAGGGGTGTGACCTCGGGGCCCGAACAGGCGAATACTGCCAGGATCATAAAAGACTGCGGCGCGGGAGGCGTCCTGCGCGGTCCTTTAGCTCGAAGTCTCAACTCTCGTCCCTGGGCAATAAATTCTCATTAGTAAATTCTCGTTCTTCCGCGTAGCCCAGCAGTCTTCGCTGTCAAAACGAGTATCCTAAACAAGATGAGGCTCACCCCCCTCCTTCCCTGCAGTGGCCTAATATTTGTCCCCATTTCGTTTAAAGCCGAGTGCTTTGTGACCGTGGAGAATGTGAGCGCGCGCCCTGAGAAAGAAAGCCCCGCTGTGACCCCCGATCACAGAGAAAGGCTTCCTCGTACCCTCGGACCCCAAACGGGCCCGTTGGTAGGGCCTCTCCCAAGTTCCACTGCTCCCAAAACGGAGCGGGGTTCGCTATCAGTAAGCAGAAACCCGCATCGGAGACACAACGCGGAATGCGTTCCGCGTCTAGCGGGAAATTTCCCGGCTTAGCCCCGCCTGTGCCTCCACATCCCCCCGATGTCCTGTCGGTGCCGGCTCCGCTGGAGAGTTTGGCGGAAAGAATGTAATTAAACGCGCGCGCCAGACCCGGGCTGTGCGCTTCCCAAATGAGACGTCCAGCCCCAGGGCCCGGCCCGAACTGTCCTTCCCACAGGTTCCAGTGAGAGAGCAGCCCCCTGTCCCCCAGCCTCCAAAAATTCCCCAACAGGCTACCAAGACTGCTCAAATTGTTATTGCTAGCTCTGCTTCCTCGTCCAGTTAGGAGATGCAGAGATTCTGTCTGCTCGCAAGAGCAGAGTGATTTCCCTCAAGCAACTCGTGCAGGAGCTTCAAGCTGCTTCGGGGTTGCCGCGCGTCCAAGCGGCGGCGGACTTTTCCGAATTTTAAGAAGTAGTAAAGTGATTTTCTGTGCAGGGAAAAGTGCTGGGGGTTGGAGTGCGGGGTGGGGGTGGGCGTCGAAAAAGCTGCCAGGAGGCTTCTTGGTTTTTGTTTTGTTTGCTTTTTTTTTTTTTTAAGTTAGACTTGCACCAAGCCGCAAACACTAACGGCACCGCTTCGTGGTTTCCGAATTTCGAGAATCGTGCAGCGTTTGGGCGCATCCCTGCGGCCAGGGGCCCCGTACAGCGTACCGGGGTCGGCTTCCAGTTCCCAAAGAGCCAGAGCCCTTCTCTGGGTAGTACCAGGCGCTGTTGACCTTGTCCGCTGCTCCCGGCTCCTCTGTCCTCTCCCCTTTCGTGCCAAACCCAGAACCATCCCGTCGCTGCCGGGATTGCGCGGGAGAAAAAAGGGCCGAAGGTCTAGACTGCGCATTCTCCCAACAGGTAGTTTCACCCGGGAGCTAGCCGGGTTTCAATATTCAAGGCTGGGTCGCCCGGGCCCGCGCTAAGCTGGAACCCAGACGCAGACACCTAGGGAGTGTTGGAAGGAAAAGTCGCGTTCTGGGAGTCACTTTAAATAACCTAGTATTCTCTCCATTCTCCAACTTCTCCCGAAATAGCGTGAGCTGCGCGGTTTGGAATGGAGCTCAGTGAGCCCAAAAATACGCCGCTTCAGACTGTAAACTCACATCTGATTTGGGTTTTTCTTTTTTCTTTCTTTCTTTCTTTTTTTGTCTTATTTCGCCCCAATGATTACTACAGAACCCAGCTGGGCTTTAGAGAGAGAGAGAGATTTATTTGAGAATTGGGAGATTCCCCTTCGAAATGCACTAGGCTGCAGAGCAAAAGAGGAAAAAGCTGCGTGGCACTTGAATGATATAATTGAATTATGCCTTTCCCTGGTGCGCAGTGAGGAAAAGCAGAATGCCAGGCCGGGTGTGGAACGGGCGGCGGCGGCCTCGCGCTCCAGCGGGCGCACCACGCTGCCTTCCCAGGGCGCAGGGAGAAGTTGGGTTGGGCCATTTTGTCCTGCCCACGCCCCCCCTCCCCCCCAGCAAGGGTGCGCGGGCTGGGACGTCGCCGAAGCCTGGTCCCGGCCGCGTGGCCCCCTCCCCTGCGGGGGCACTCGCCCAAACGTCCCCGCCTGAGGCCGTGGGCGCACGTGGTGCGCAGAGACCCGAAGCGCGACTCGAAACCGCGCGCGTCGCCCCAAAGATCCCTGGCGCGCGCGGCCCTCGCTGGGCGGGGGAGGATGGGGGCCCGGGCCCCCGGGCGGGCGGATCTAATCCCGCCTTGGCAGACGAGCCTTTGCCGCTGCTGCTCCGAGCCGTCTCCGGGTAGTGCTTTCGGGCACTGGCACGAACCGCCGAACTACCGGCTCTGTCTTGTCTGTCTCTTCAAGAAACGTCCCGCAGGCAGCCCCTCGAAGCCTCTGGGGCCGTGGGCGGACCTGACCCAGGATACTTGGATCTTTAACCACCTCGGGACCTGGCTTCCTGATGGCATCCAGCCCGCCCCCCCACACCCACCCCAGCGCTCTGGTTTGCCCTGCGCCTCCACCACTAACCGCGCTACCTAAACTTTCCAAAGTTTTCTCGAGCTCTGCCACCGCAGTCAAGTTCGCCTCGGCTGACGCTGGCAGGAGGAGAAAGAGAACCACGACTTCCTCCACCACCACCCCCCTTCCCTCCACCTAGCCTCCTCTCCTCTCCTCTCCCTCCCGCCCTCCCCCTCCCCCGCGAGTCCAAACCTTGCGGGTGGGAGCGCGCGGCGGTGGAGTCCCCAAAGGCACCGACTCTGCAGGGGATGGAGTTCGTTTCGCATCCCCCACTCTCCGCGCCTCGGCCGTTCCCGCCCCCTCCTCCCCCACCTCGCTTGCGGCGGAGACCTTCGGGCTTGTAGTTTAGTTTTGTTCAAATTTATTTTTTTTCCTCTTCTCAGATTTTTTTCTTTAAGGTTCCACCCTGCTGGAGCCTCGAGCGTCCCCCTGCCTTCCAGTTCCCCGGCGTGGGGATCGGGAGACGCACTCTTCGTGCTGGGCGGGTTGGCTCCCGAGTGGGGGCCAGGGGCTCCCAGGCCGCGATTTCTCCGCCTCGGTTTCGTCTCCCTGGGAGACCCTACGTCTTGGTGTGAGGCAAATTCGTGCCAAAGCTCGGGCTCTAGGCAAGCTTCCTGTGCCCCTTGCCCCCCATCTCCCCGGAGCTGTGGATGCGGGCCGGTTTGAAGTGTTGTTTTTATACTTCTTTAGAAGACACGAGTAAGCAATGGAGAGGAGACCCGGCTCTAACACCATCCTGAGGTCTTCCCACACACTGGGAATTAGAGATAGAAAGGTTCACTCCCTCCAGGTCCCGCAGCTCCATGTGCCCAGCCAGGAGACCACCACAGAATTTGTCCCAAGTTGGTTGGTTTGTGGCCTATTTTGTTTTTATTTTGTCTAGGATTAGCGGGGTTTGAAATTTTTGTGGCCAGCCTCACTACCCCGGGGCTTCAACTTTCAAACCAACCAGTCAACGGGAACGTTCCGGCGAAACTGGATCTCCGGGTGCGCTGCTGGGACGCGTGCGGGGACTAGAAACGAAATCCTCCTCGGATGGCGCCGGGCGGACTCCTGGGCCTGGGGTTGCAGGGCGGTTTCTGAACCCCGCTGGACTGGGCTTGGAATCGGACTTGACCTCGCCAGGGTCAAGGCCAGCACTTTGCTTTGATCTTTCCACGTGCCGGTGGTGATCCTCTGATCATTGGCCACAGACGATGCCTGCCCCTAAGCGATGTCCGCAGAAGCTAACGGGTTCAGCGGGGCTGCGCCTACGTGCCCAAATCAGAATCAAGTTTACGCTCAAGGTTAGGAGGACGTCGGTTACCTCGTGTGACCCGGGACGTGAGACGTCTGCCCAAATCAAAGCTGGCTACAAATGCCCCCTCCCCCAAGAGTCTCGGGAGACCCGCGCCCCACAACAGTCTCTCTTTCCAAACTCTGGGCAAACACGTGTCCCACGTGCTGCCTGGGTCCTTTGGGCCGCCCCTCCCAGAGGCCTCGCTCGGACAGGGCCCACCAGGAACCAAGGTCGCATCGCCTTGCCCCCCAGAACCCCTCACTACGGGCTGGTCCCTGCAAGCCTTGGCCCACGTTGTCACCGAGATTGTTTCGGAGAGGGGGCCAGCCTGGAAAGGCGGGCGTTCCCTGGATCCTTCTATTGACACTTTCTGCTTCTAGCAGAAGCCAAACTTCGTGGGGATGATGGCAGGACACCTATGGCAGCTTTGAAGTGGGGAGGGGGGCGCGGAAGCCAAAAGGAGAAAAATACGGCAGGGGTAGATAAGTTGTGTGTGTAAGCAGCTTGCTTCTTAACTCGTCACCCCACCACCCCCAAACGCCAGCGGCTGAGGGAATTGTCTACCTTTAATTAAGTAGCAAACTCCCAGAGGCTGGGGCGGAGCTGAGGGTATGCTGTGGCCCCAGAGCCAGCCTCTATCCTACAACTGTGACAGCCGCACTTCTGAGGGCAGAGGCGTCCGTTTTGTGTTTGCTTGGAATATAAAGGATCCTGTTCACAAAGGGGCCCCCACTTCCCTCTCCCACCTCCACCCCCCCAACCCTTCCTAGAACCCAAAGCGCTTGGATTGTATGCATTGATTTTTAATCTGCCCTCACCCTAGATTTCACTGAGAGATTTTAAGATGGGGAGGAGAGGATAAAGTTAGGGTTAAGAAAAAGGACTGGGCATTCTTTTGGGGGGAGGGCTCGAAGAGAAATTCAAAATTGAATGTGGATGAATTTGGAAGAGTTTTGAAGTTTCATTTCCTTCAGAAGCCCTCTGCTTTAGGCCAAAACTTATTTAAATTATTATGAAGGACAGGAAGCTGGGGGTCTCTGTGGAAGGAAAAAGTCAAAGGCTTGCGGGATACCCCTTTCCCGGACCTCTCCTCAAATAAAGAAAAAGCAGCTCTCTGCTCAGCTTAGTGACTCAGGACCCTCCAACACTGGCCCTGGGCCCCCTGAGTGTGTTAACAGTCCGTTCCTTCAGGAAGGCCAAGCCCCAGGGGGTGACCCAAGCCGGGCTGGGCTCTCCAACCCCCCAGCGCCGTGTCTGTCCTCTGGGATGGAGCCTGGGCAGGGCCTGCAGGAAACTGGCCCGGGGGTGAGGCCTGGGGCCAGCAGCGTCTTGCCAGTGTCAGAGGAGGGACGTCCTAGCCACCCCTGGTCCTTCCGAGCCCATCTACTGGAGCTTATTTAAGGCCTCAAGTTTATATTTCTCAACTTGATGTTAAAAAAAGGGGGGTGGTAAGAACATGTACCAAGGTTTGGAGTTATTTATGTATGGTCTCCATTTACTTTTGTTTGTAGGGTTTTCTTCTTTTTGTCTTTCCTTCCTTCTTCCCCCTCCCCAACCCCCCGCAGTGTTGGCAACCTTGGAGGAGGAGGCTTGGTGGGGGGAGGGTGAACTTGACCCGTTTATTCTTGTTAACTAGTCACAAAAATAGCATAAATACTAACCCTCCACACTTACTATGATCTTTTAAAATATGGATCTATATCTACAGCTGTATGTCTAGATCTCTATCTCTATCTGGCCAGTTAGGTGGAAACTGGGTAGGACTAAGACATCTCTAAAACTGTACTGGTAAACTAGCTAATCCTGTCCCTTTAAGAAAAATCCATAAAGAGCTTCCATCAGCCCAGTGTCTGGGAAAGGAGCAAACTAACTGCTTGGAACAAAAGAGACAAAGAGGCCAAACAACAAAACAAACAAACAAGTCCCTCTCCCCCCTTATCCAGACAACAATGGACTAGACTCAGCAAGTGCAGTTTCTGCCTGGCCGCTGCTGTCCACCTGCCAAGTCTCCCGCATTTGGCTGGAGACTTTCCCTCTCGCCCCACTCCCACCCCCAGCCACCCCCCTCTCCCAGCCCTTTCTGTCTTTCTCTGTGTGCCACTCTCCGCGTCCCTCTCTTGGGGTCTGGCTGTGTGTGTGTGTGTGTGTTTTGTCCCTGTCTGTCTCTTCTGCCGCTGCTTTCTCTTGATGTCGCTCGGTGTCTCGAGACCTCCTTTCTCTCCCTCTCTTTAAAGGCCCGCAGCATATTAGCAGACTCTGACATTTATTTATTTATTTGCCAGGCCATGTCGGTGGCATCTCCAAACCGCCTGCCTCCTCAGGACTTGGGTCTCTCTGAGTTGTCACGGTGGCCTGTTTCATATTTTGTTCACCGCACTCTTCACCAGGAGGATCCCAAAGTCCATTTGCACTTCAGCTTTTCACCATTCCTCCTGTTCAGATCTTTGCTCTTTTTCTATAAGGCTTTTGGCACACACACCGCGCCCCCCCCCCCTTGTTGCCACCAGCCCTTTCTCTGCTTCTTGGCCGCGGTTTGAGACTCTCATGCATGCCTGCCTCCCCTTTCTCTCCCTCTCTCTTCGGCAGCCATTATCACCCCCCCACCTCATGCCCCCCCACCAAGCCCAGCCTTTTTTCTTCCTCTTCCCTCCTCTCCACCAAACTTTAATAAAAATACTGCAAACACTTTTGCCTGGGGATTGATTGCTTTTTCTTTTTGGAGTGAATATAAACCCTTGGAAAGTCTGGAGTGGAGAAAGGAGAGAATCAATATATGGAGACTGCAGGCAGCAGAGGCTGAGCCCAGAGCAAGCGTCCCTGCCAACACCCCATCCCCTTCCACATGGTTCCCCCCCCCCCAATAAACCCTTTTGCGATAGCATCTCCTCCTGAAGCATCTGGGTCTGCTCTAGGGAGATGCAGGGAAAACCCGGCCAGGCTCCCCTCCACTGGGCAGCGGGTGACCAATGGGGAGGCAGGCTGCAGCCTCATCACGCACATTCCCACCTCCAGCGCCTCTCTCCACTTCCTCTCAGGAAAAAAACCCAAAAAGGTAGAGGCCCCTGGCAACTGGGGGGGAAGGGGGGAGGCGTGAGATCTGCAATTCCTCTTTCAGAGAAGTAGAGAGAAGCTTCTCCAAGGATGGTTGCCTGTCTCAGTAAGGGAGGAGATTTCAACACAACTTCTTGAGGGTAACACAGGGCTGAACTCTTTATCTAAAGCAGACCAGGGAATTCCCACAGGGGCGTGGTAGGGGGTTGGCAAAATGGTGGCATTCCCCCACCCCACCCCACGGGGACCAGTGATCTCCCTCAGCCCCACCCTTCCTCTTTTCCTCCTTTCTTCAATAAGCCAGATGAAAACATTAGGGGCAACTCTGAAGAGAGGAAAACCATTTATAGTCTGAGAAGAGGACAAAAAAAAAAAACCAGAAATAGGAAATTGACCCTCATTGTTTGGTTGCTTGGTGATAGGGCAGTTTTCAGAAACGCTTCAGTAGCACAACACACCTATGCACATGCATATACTCAGGTGTTCGTGTTTGTATGTTTAGTTGGTGGAGACTAGTTGTTAGGAGGAAAAGGGAAGAATTTTGAAATCAGATAAACCTGGATGGACTATAACCTGGCCACTTCCTAGCTAAGCAACTATACCTACCTCACAGTAGTGTTCTAGAGACTAAGTGGAATTCGTATATGAAAAAGCCAAAAGCAATGTCCGGCAAGCTGTGTGTGCTCAATAAATGAGCCCTCCCCCACCCCACCCCCGTTTTCCTCCCTCCCTCCCTCCCTCCCTCCCTCCTTCCCTCCTCTCTCTGCTGGCTTCCTCCCTGGCTACCTTTCCAAGGTGCAAGCAAAGCGGAAATCATCTAAATTGCCCCAATCTCCAGATCCCAAGGGAAACCCTACTGCCCTCTGAGTCCCAATATTGGAGGAGTGCAGACCACACCACAGCCCAAATACCACCTGGGATCATTTGTCCTTGGATGGGATTATTTAGCTTCATTAGTCCACTCTCTCCTCTAGAGTCTTTCTTTTTATCAGTTACGGGGGAAAGAACCCTTACCCAAAAATCCAATCACTTCCATGTTTTCAGTTGAGACTATGTGCCCAGAGAGTCTCTGTTTGGGGGACTATATTAAAAAATCACGTCATAGCCAGAATGTCTAAGGGAGAAGCAGAAAAGAATATTTTCTAATGGAGTGTGGTCCTGACCTGTAACTTCTCAATAGGGAATGCTGTTTTCTTGGTATTTTGACCTTGTCAAAATGACTGATATTTTTTTCCTCCAGAGGAGTCACTCTCTACCTAAGCTGTTTCTCGAGAAGTGTTTTGGGACAATTCAGTGCATCTGGAAGCATTCACTGGTGGAGGCGCCTGTCCTGGCCCTCTACCAGTGACTTGCTGCTGGGGTTCCTTCTCGTTCTTTCTCTCTCCCAGAAGCTGAACCAGGTTGTAACAGCAGCCGGCAAGCCTGTGAGCCATGGCTGGGGCTCCAACTTCAGTTGGTAAGAGAGTGAGTAGGTAAAAAATGTTCTCACCTTACACTTCCTTTTTCCTTGGGTCTTACTGTCTGTTCTACAGCTATTCCATGTCCACGTTTCACTGGCTTCCTGGACATTTTCCTGTGTTAGCCCAGCCTTAACAACTGTCCAGAGGCACTGATCCTGGAGCATATTTGGGGAGGGAGGGCAAGCCCCATGACCCCTCCCTAACGCTTCAGGTCATCTCTTTGCTCTTCTCTCTTTTCCCCTGTTTTCATCATGAGGCCTCTGCTACTTAAGACAAGGATGTGGAAGACTGTTGGGTCTTTATCCCTCTTCGGGTACCCTAATTTCCACGTAGCATCTTTCTGTGAACTGCAGAGTCATCTATCCTTCCTGGAAACACAGCTTCCTGCTGCAGATTGCAGCCCCCATGTACCAGGCCCCCCCACCCGGGGGGGGCAGGGAATAACCCATTTAGAGATGCCCCCTAAAATGCAGGAGACCACAAAGTGTGACACCAGAAGACAAGCAGCTTCTGAAACCTTCCAAAGTCTTGTCTTTTCTTCTCCTTGGGCTCTTGTCCAGGCAGAAGCCTGAGATTATGTTTCCTTAGTTTGTCTTTGACCTACATTCTTCATCTACCTAGGCTTCATTGTCATGCCAGTGGCAGGAAGGCATTTGCTGCAGCAGTGGGGACAGTGGGGACTAATGTGGAAATAGCAAACCCCTCAAACCCTGGTAGGTCCTCTGTCCTTTGCTTGCTTTTGCTTCCGGAGGGCCAGCTTTCCTCCCCAGCCAGTAACTCGCGTTAGGGCTGCCTGAGAGCGTTGAAGAGGGCCCTGCTGCTGCCGGAGTTCAGGTCTGGAAAACCTGCCAGGTGTAAATACCCTCCACCGGATGAATAGATCCCAAGTGACATCATTCTGAGGTGGCGATGTAATTTGCATTCCTCACCAGGGAACCGTCTGAAGGGCAGTCAGTTGCCTGTTTTTTTTTTAAAGATTTTATTTATTTATTTGAGACAGAGAATGAGAGAGAGAGAGCACATGAGAGGGGGGAGGGTCAGAGAGAGAAGCAAGCTCCTTGCCGAGCAGGGAGCCCGATGCAGGACTCGATCCAGGGACTCCAGGATCATGACCTGAGCCGAAGGCAGTCGCTTAACCAACTGAGCCACCCAGGCGCCCCGAGTCAGTTGCCTGTTTAAGAGAGAGGTTTGCTCCCCGTTTGCTAAGTCACAGCAGCTCTGTACTGACCCGATTCTATAGAACAAGAAACCGCCCAATTTAGGAGCCTTTGGAAAAACACTTTATCCTCTGAGGTGGCTCTCAGCTCTGGCTGCACATTAGAATCACCTGGGGAGCTTTAAAAAATTACCAGGGCCTGAGCTTCTCCTCAATTCAATTAAATCTGACTTTCTAGGGGGTGTGGTGTGGGCATTGATATTTTTTAAAAGTTCCCCTGGGTGATTCTAGTGTTTAGCCAGGGTTGAGAACCGCTAATACATAGGTTGAGAGAACAGGGCATCATGGTGAATAATGCTCTTTCCTTTAACGAGTATGTAAAGAAGCCCCGCTATAGACGGTTTGCTGAAGACAGACGAAGTTGATGGGCACTGCGCCCCACGGGCTTAGGATTTGGCGGACAGATGCTGTTGTGCAGGAGTCTGAGCAGAACCTCTGTGAAGTAGGATCGACTTTGCTTCTACCCAGAGCGTGGCACAGGAGGTTCGAGCCCCAAGTTCCAATTCAGGTTCTATCACTAATGAGGGAGGTGACCTTGGACAAGTCTTTGGGCCTTAGTCTGCTCATCTGTAAATGGAAGTGGCTGGAAAGAAAACTCCCTAATTTCTGTTGGTGTACTCTAGCCTTACAGTGTATTGCCAAATTCTCAGAAACCCATAAGCTTAGCCAGGCAATTGCCAAGTTCTTTTGGAGGCTGGCTCACTCCACTCATGCATACTACGGACAACCATCCTTCTGAGGTTCCACCAAATCCCTTTCCAAAAACCCTAAGTATCAGAGTGTTAATTTTTAAATAATACTGGGCTCCCTTAATTCTCTTCCCTGGTCTCCTACAAATTAGCAGATGAAGGGACTGGAGTAGTGGTAATGTCTATGAGCAGTGGGTAATGACTAACAGAAGTTTATCCAGTTGGATAAATGTCTAGTGGATTGCTGCTGGGGTCAGTGTTAGTTCTGGTCTTAATTAACATCTTCATTAATAGTGTGGGAGAGAGAGTAAACAATAGCTAATGATATTTGCAGATGGTGGTAAATTCAGAGGTGTTGCTACTACCAGTGAGAGCTGCGAGAGCCATGGGGATATGGGAGATGTGAACAAGAAGTGATTATAATGATGTTTGTTCTGGAAAAGGCAGAACGAAACGTTTCGGGGGGTGAAATGACAAGGGAGACTGAGAAATGCTGAGAGAAACAACAGGCACTATCATCTGTAACTTGGGTGTGCGTTTGGCAAACGAGGCAGCCGATGGCCTCGCAACTTCTGTGGGGCACACTGAAATGTCCCGAGCAACAGTAATAATAATGACACCAACAATCCCAGTAATAATACCCAACATTGACTCCGTGCAGACAATATGCCAGACAGGGTTCTGAGTGATTTATATGGAGGCAATTTTTATTCCTGATATTTTAATCACCATAAAGTTCTCCTAGGCTCTCTAAAGGTTCTCACAGCGGCCTTACCGGGGTTCTTGGATTTCTAGGGGTGTAAAGACCTGTGAGTTCATGGGAAAATGAGGAGTATGAAGAAGGACGGGCAAGTAAAGTAGAGGACGTGATGTGGGCTCTTTCCCCAGGCTCTTGAGCAGAATCTTTCTTTCCACCATTGATTCTTCCTGTCCCCAACCCACCTACCATCCTTTTCTCTCATTAAGCCATTGCTGGATTAACATGGTTGGTGAGGGTAGATGGAAAAATCTTGTAAAATGGAGAAAGGAGGGAAGGAAGGAAGGAAGGAAGGAAGGAAAGAGGGAGGAAGGGAGGGAGGGACAGAGGAAAGAGGGAAGGGAAGGAGAAAGAAAACTAACATTTAATGCAGCCCTATCCCAAGTCATGAAATAGTTGTAGCATGAGGTGTTAAACATCGTACACTGCACAGATTTTCTTGTTTAACCTTTACATGTCTAATTCTCGCAATGACTCTCTCTCATAGTTGTTGGCCCTCACTTCTATTAATGAAAGAAAAGACTCAGAGAGGTTAGGTCACTGGCCATGAACACACAGCCTATCGACTGAGTGGAGGTTCAAACTGCAGTTGGTTTACTCCTGAACTCATGTCCTCTCCAACCATGAATACATATTTTCTCTTCTTTCATTTCAGCCTTGCCTGGTTAATGACAACATGCAGCCACGCAGAGAGAGCCAGAAGATAGAAATATTAAGAAGAGAATAAATACTGAGGAGCAGAGGCATAAAGGGAAAGTAGCCAGTATACACATCCACTGCCCAATTCAATGTGATTGAATTATTTATAATTATATTTTGAAATTAGGAAAAATGGAATTTGCAAACAAGAAAGGCTTCAAGACAATGGAACCCATAATAATGTGGATTTGACCTTGAGGGAATTTGGCAGAGAGCATTAGTATCTGAGACAAAAGTAAACTGAGAAGAAAAACATTTGAATGCTATAAAAGCCAAGACTCTTCTTGGCAAATGTGAAGCCCAGGGCCAGATGGATGCCAAAGGTCTTCAAAATTATATCAAAGGAGCTTTAGGAAGTTGGAAACATGTGGCCTGGGCATGCAGCTCCCCACTTCCCCAACCTCACTACGAAATGGGGCTCCAAATGCCAACTCAGAGTTAGAATTAGGAACTGAGATTTTTAAACTGATGAGATATACATTTCAGAGTAGATACATAAAAGGTACAGTTCAAAGAATAAATATAAAGCAAACACCATTGTAAACATGACCCAGGTCAAGAAATGCAACATTCCCTGGACCTCAGGAGTCCCCTCCCTGATTTTTCTTGTGATCATTTCTTTGCCTTTTTTGGTTTTTGTTTTTGTTTTTTAGTTTTAGCACTTAGGCAGGTCTGTTTTTGAACTTTATATAAATAAAATCATACTGTATGTATTCTTTCAAGACTTGCTTCTTTCTTGCAACCATTTGTTATATATAAATAAACTACAATACATTTAACCGCTCTACCTTTGCAGGGACTTTTGGTTGTTTCTAGTTTGGAGCATTCAAGAACAATTTTTTTTTTTTTTTAAGATTTTATTTATTTATTTGACAGAGACAGAGACAGCAAGAGCAGGAACACAAGGAGGGGGAGTGGGAGAGGGAGAAGCAGGCTTCCCGCGGAGCAAGGGGCCCGATGTGGGACTCGATTCCAGGACTCTGGGATCATGACCTGAGCTGAAGGCAGCCGCTTAATGACTGAGCCACCCAGGCGCCCTCAAGAACAATTTTGATGTGAACTTCCTATACACGTGTCCTGATGCGTGTGTGCGGGAGTTTCCCTAGGGAGGGGCGAGGAAGCTACCACCCCTAGGCCAAACAGAACCCATTGTTTTTTGTATGACTTGCCACCTAAGAACAATTTCAATGTTTTTAAATGACAGAGACCAAAAAAAAAAAAAAAAAGAGGAAAAATATCTTATGATGTGTAAAAATATTAAATTCAAATTTCAATGTCCATAAATAAAGGTTTATTGAAGCACAGCCAGGCTCACTGTTTAAATATCATCGATGGCTGTTTTTGTGTGACACGGAAAGAGTTGAGTAGAGGCATCCGAGACTAACTGTATGGCCCGCAAAGCCTAAAATCTGAATGATTTTCTGGGCTGTGTGAATGCACAGGTTAACGCCCATCAAGTTGGTCCCATCTAAAACATTTGGCCCTTTAAAGAAAAGGACCCTGCTCTAGAGCATAGTCCTGGTAGGGAAATTATAAGGATCTTAAATAAAAGAAGATGCTAAATGCAAAACAGTCAGCACAATGCCGGGTAACTTGTAGGAGTTACTATAAATCTGAGACTCCCTTCCCTCTCACCTTCCACCTGGGCTTCCCCACCTCCAAGAGGTCAGTCGGAAGAATCTCTTTCCAAAAAAGTCAGATTGTCAGCTGGCTGTCATTTACCATGATAGCTGATGACTATTTGGCTTAATATCGCCACAACTCCACTCTCTTTGGGGTTCGTGCATTATAATAAAAGATCTTTGAATAAAAATGACTTTTAAGCCTAAAGGAACGATGGCATTAAAATCCACAGGTGTTATTTCCAGCTCCAAGTTGGAAGAGTGTCTGTCTGAGTAGATTCAAGATTTCTTAGAGAAAATTTGTTAAAAAACAAACCAAGCACCAGAAGAGTTTATCCAAAGAACAATACAACAGAAGAGTTCATCAGAAGACAATATTTAAAAGAACAAATTTTGGGACGCCTGGGTGGCTCAGTGGATTAAGCATCTGCCTTCGGCTCAGGTCGTGATCCCAGTCCTGGGATCAAGTCCTACATCCGGCTCCCTGCTCAGTGGGAAGCCTGCTTCTCCCTCTACTTGCTGCTCCCCCTGCTTGTGTGCTCTCGCTCTCTCCCTCTCTATCTCTCTCTGACAAATAAATAAAATCTTTAAAAAAAAAAAAAGAACAAATTTAGAGAACTAATTACTACTTGATTTCAAGTGTTCTTACGTTATAGTAACTAAGACAGTGTGTTACTGGCATCAATCAAAGAATTAGAATAGACCCACACATATATGGACAACCGACTTTCAACAAAGGTATAAAGACAATTCAGTGGAGAAAAACAGTCTTTTCAATAAAGGGTATCAGAACAATTGATATCCATACAAAAAATGAATTTCAATCTATGCCTTGCACTATATATAAAAGGTATCTCAAAATGGATTATAGACCTCTATGTAAAACATAAAATGATAAAAAATTCCGAAAGAAATAGGGAGAAAAATCTTTGTGCTGTTGGATCAGGCAAAATGTCTTAGATTTAAAACCAAAAACACAATCCATAACTTTGACTTCATCAAAATTTAAAAATTCTATTCTTCAAAAGATATGGTTAAGAGACTGAAAAGAAAAGACACAGTTTGGGAGAAAATATTGCAAATCAAATATCTGATAAAGGACTTATGTCCACAATATGTGAAAAATAAAACTACAATAATTCAACAATAAAAATGCAAACACTTCAATTTTTACAATGAACAAAATATTTGAACGGATGCTTTACCTAAGAAGATCTAAGAATGTTAAATACACATGTAAAAAGATGGCTTAACACCATTAGTCATGAGGCAAACAAATATTAGGGAAACAAATATTAAAATGATAGTGGAACACACTACATAGCTATTAGAATGGCTAAAAATTAAAGACTTGATCATACTAAGGTGGTGAGGATACGAAGGAACTAGAATTGTCCTGCTGATGGAATTGTGAAATGGTACGGCCACTTTGGGTAACAGTTTGACAGCTCCTTAAAAAGTTAAACCCTTAAAGAGATACCTACCATGTGCCCAGTAATTTCATTCCCAGGTATTTACCTGAGAGAATTGAAAGCTTATGTCCATGTAAAGTCCTAGACATGAAATGTTCATAGCAGCTTTATTTGTCAGAGCCCCAAACTGTAAACGATCTAATTGCCCATCAACAGGTGATGGCTAAATTGTGCAATACCATACAATGAAATACTACTCAGTAGTAAGAATAAATGTACTATTGATGTACATAGCGACATGAATAAATGTCAAAATATGCTGAATGAAAGAAGCCAGACAAAAAAAGAGTACCTGTTGGGTGATTCCATTTACATAAAATTCTAAAACAAGCAAACCAAGTTATAATGACAGACAGCAGATCAGTTGGGAGTGATTATCAAGAGGCACAGAAAACCTCTCAAGGGTGATTGAAACATTTCCTATCTTGATTGTGGTGATGGTTTCACTGGCGTATACATACGTTCAAACTTATCAAATCATACACCTTAAATATGTACAGTTTAATTATATGGCACTAATAATTAATTAATAAATGTGCTTTTTAAAACTCACAAAACTGTTACCACATTAAATGAGTGAAGTTGCAAGCTACAGAGTAGGAGAGAAATCTGCACCAGATGGAACGGACAAAGGTCTCATGTCCTGAATGTATAAAGAACACCTACAAGTGAATAAGAAAAACACAGAAAAGCCCAACTAAAAATGGGCAAAATATTTGAACAGACATTTCACGAAAGAGGCTGTCCAAATGGCCAATAAGCAGATGAAAAGCAGCTAACCTCATCAGTCATCTGGAAATGCAAATTAAAACCACATTGAGATATTATACTCCAGAAATAGAAAAAAAGACCTATTAAACAGTGTTGACGAAGATGTAAAACAACTAGAACTCTCATGCACTGTTGGTGGGAGTGTAAATTAGTACAATCACTTTAGAAGGCTATTTGGCATTGTCTGCTAAAATTTGTCATGGGCTACTTCATAACCTGGATATTCTACTCCTAGTTTTATGAGCAAGAGAATGCATACATATGAACTCTGGAACACATGTAGAAGAATGCTCATCCCTCTGTTATTGTAGTGGCTCCAAACTGGAAATAACCTAGTGATTGTCAAGTATAGAGTAGGTAAACTGTGTTGTTTTCATACATGAGAATCCATACTGCAAAGTGGTGGGGGGGGGGACATTGTTATCTGCAATAGTACAATAGCAAGAAGGAATATCACATGAAATGTTGAACAAAGTAGTTCAGACATAAAAAAGTGACTATCATATGCTTCCCTCGATATAAAGTTCCCAAACCAGACAATATAACTTTGTATGGTTAGAAATCAGGACAGTGGGTATCTTTGGGAGGGATGGTGGGGTAGTAATCAGCAGAGCAGAATGTGGTTTCTGGATTGCCAGTAATTTTCCATTTCTTCACGTGGGTGGTGGTGACATGGATCAGTCATCTAGCTATACATTTAGGATGTGCCCTTTTCGACATGCACGCTATAGAGAAGTTTGTTCTTTTTGTTGCTATATAATGATCCACTGAATGATTGGGCCACAATTAATTTATTTCTTTAAAGAGCAGGAAGAGAGACAGGGCAGTCACTGCATCTCACCCTGGAGGGATTCAAAGAATTAGGCCAAGGCTTCTGAGTACTTCCTTTCTCCTTAGTGATTAAGTCTTGGCCAGATTTCAGTGTCATGCTAAATAGTTGTGCAAAGGCTGCCCACACTTACGGCTCCCTGTTAGGGAGATATGGGGTCTAGAATGAGCCCTACAAGAAGGAGGAGAGATTTCAAGTTTGGGCAAAGCCACTCCACTGAGGGTGGGGCATGTAGGGAAGAAGAAAAAGTTTGTATGAAGTTGGTTAAGAGCCAAGGGTCTGGAACCACACTACCTAGGTTCAAATCCTGCCTCTGACACTTGGGAGCTATTGGCCTTAGGTAAGTTATTTACTGCCCTGTACCCTAGTTTTCTCATCTGTAAAATGGAGATAATATTGTACCTCTACTATAGGGTGCTGCAAAGGATACACCAGGGTGGTTCTAGATCAGGTGCCAAAGAGCTACAGAGCCCCTCAGAGGCTGCTCTCATCCCCTATTTTCAATAGATAGATACCCCGATTTATTGTATGTTGCAAAATGCTTCGACACTCCTCTTTTCCATCTTTTGATAAACACCGCTCTGCAAATTTTCTAGAATTCTCCAATCACCCTTCTGACCACACAAAGAAGACTGACAGGCTTATGAATTCAGAGCAACACTACACAAGGCTTCTATTTCTGTTAATTATTCTAGTACTTTCTTCTCCCTCTCCCATTTCCAGGTCTCTTTCCTCTATGCTAAAATATTGTTTGCGTTGTTCGCTCTGAATCTCCTGGACACAGCAGGCGCTTATTTGTTGCCTAAAGAGTTATGACCTGTTCGTCAATAGATGAATAATGACACTGTTTGTGTCAATGGGTTCTGAGGTGTTCTCAGTTCTTATCATATGGGTAGCATCATTCTCTGCCTGTCACTAAACCAGCCCTTTGGACACTGTTCTTGATGACAGGAGCAGTGTCCCATGTCCCACCCACCTTGAGCCACAACCTGCACAGGGCAGGCTACTCCATAAATGTGTAGGAAGGGGCCCACGCTCAAGCTATATTTCCTACTGTTTTAGAGAGTCTAGGAATAACGTTGAGGTAGAAACTACCTACCACAAACCACAGCCTCCTTTAAATCCATCTCCCTGAGCATCAGGGAACTCGGGACCTCCATCTTGGTTTTTAAACTGTAATTGCAAATAAATGCTATATGCCAAGCCCAGCGGCACTCGGAGGAGCCCTGAGGCCTGGTCATTGTCACAGACCATGTTAACTCTTGTTGAGCATCTCTCACCGCATTCAAAGGACAAGGACAGAGATAAATAATAATCTGATAATCAGATTCAGGAAATACTTCTTGAGAAAAGACTATATCTCAGACACCTCCAGATGTATTCTGACATACGAGATTTTTTGATCTCCAAACCACACTGAGGCAGGTACTTTAGATTCTTTTGCTCTTTTTGAAGGTCAGGCAAGCTTGGCTATGAATTCTTACATGCCTTTCCCGGAATTACATAGCTTTCGGGTGACTAAGTCAGGATTTGAACCCCAAACCATGGTGCCTCTAAGTCCAAGTCTATTCCCTTCTGTTCCTCTATGCCATTCAGAAATGCTGGAGAATGAAGATAATCTTGTTACATTCTGTCATGCCTTGTTTGCGCCCTAAACTGGTTTACCCAGCTTGAGAGGTTCTTTAATCACCACAGGGTATTGAATGAATCATAGCTATAACCAAAACTCAAATCCACATTCAAAGGAGGAAGATCTATCCCATTGATAATATTTAAAAGAGTGTGCCTGGAGTTCTAAAGGCAATTTCAAAAGAAGAGTGATAAAAATGCTTTAAGGAATACTTGCAAAGCCTTCCAAACTCCTGTGAAGGGGCCACACTCGCCTGGGTGGTTAGTCTTGCACCACGTCCTCGCTGCATGTACCAGTCGGCTTTGGCCATAGGCTTTGGAATTAGAAAGACCTGGTTTAGGAGCCCCATAACCTTTCACAGTTACTCAACCTCTCTGAGCCTCAGGCTCCTCATCTTTAAAAGAGCTGAGATAATAAATGTGACATACTGAGCACAGAGCAGAGCCATGGTTAGATCTGAGTACGCGGTAATTATTATCACTTGTTATGACACTCATTTTAACCTAAGGTTGGGGAAAACCATTGCCCTGGGGGAGACCTTGCTTAATTAAGGTGCTGCCGTTGGTCACAGCAAAGGAGAAGATCCAACTTGTAGGTTGTCATCAAAAATGCAGTGGAAGGAGCCTGCATCTCTGGGCCGCAGGGAAACCTGGTACACAGGGTCTGGTCTCTTGCATGCACAGTGGTGAAGCCACGCTGCTCAACTAAGATGGCGCTTTGGCCAGAATAAGGGCCACTGAGATCACTTCTGTGAATGAGCCTAGAGCCTGATTGAATATGGACCTCTTCTGTGCCCACCAAGGGAGTAACGATAGACGCCCCGTGTACATAATGTCTGAACTTCTCAATTATTTACTGTTTTGACTCTGTGATGTCATATGCAGGAGATGGTCATTTGGGAGAAGAACCCAGAGAGTGGATGTCCGAAGCACTACAAGCAAACTGCACAGGACACAAACAACAATGACAACGTGGCGGTCACTGTAATCAAATCCCACTGTCTGGGCAAATTTCTAAGAATTGCCCACGTGGATGTAGAGATCAGGCACTCCTAGATGGTACACATGTTTAATATTTTTCATAGAGCCCATTTATTAAACCATAGCTAACAATGATTCATTTTTACAAACTCGTGTAAAACTTTCCAAAATCTTAAATTCATTTCCAAAAAAGTTCTTAGTTGTACCATGTGTCCTGATTTAACATTCAGAAAATACAGTCGCTGCATAGATAGGGGAGTTTTAGATTTTCTAGGATAGTGGTTGTCTACTAGGGTTGGGGCAGAACATCACACCTTTGTGAGATATGTCTGATAGGAATATTATAAAGTATTTTACTTTATCAATGAGAGCAGATTTGACGTTATCTCTATAAAGTGATCAGCTTCCCTCCCTTGCATTCTGATATTTTCTTTTTAAAGAGAGAATGAACACTGTGAGTACAGTCAGGATTTATGGAGGTTCAGGTGTCTGGCTTGTGGACATCAAATGTTAATTACGACCTGGAGCATAAAAGGTGGTGAGTGGCTAACCTGGGACATTTCAGTCTATAAAGGAGCTTGCGGTCAAGGTAGCTCTGGTGAGGTTGTCATGCTGACGCACAGAACCCTGCTTCTCCACATGCTCTGAAATAAACATTAATAAAAAGAGCACTTGTTTCGAGTCAGTGGCCTCTTCTCTAACGCCAGCATGGCTGCTAATTAGCTTCATAGCCTTAACCAAGTCACTTTATCTCTCTGAACCTTGTTTTGATTTCTCATCTATAAGAAGAGCAGTTGGTTTGGATCAAGGGTTGTAAACTCGTGGGTGTGAGAGGCAGTGGGTAGACCCACACGAGGGAAGCGGGCCAGTGGAATGCAACAGGGGGCCCAGGAGATCGAGCCCCATCTAAAGGGGCAGCGACTCTGCCCCAAACTTATAAATGGATTCCAATATTCAAACGATGACAGGGCAAAACACAGGATGCTGCCAGTTTTGTTTCTTCATCTCTTGTCTAGAAGTCCCCAAAGTCTCTTCTAGTTTTAGCATCTTACAGTTTCGCACCCTTTCGTTAATATCAAGGATACGAATAGAAGGTTAAGTGGAAGAGTTCCGGAACAAAATTCTATCGACCTTAAAATCTTATAACTCTGCCAAATAATACATAAGCACAGAAGCAAATACTGGATTGGAATATATGCAAATGAAACAGGTTTTTTAGGTGATGGGACTGTGGGTGGATGTCATTTACTTTGCTAATTGTTCACTGAAATTGTCTCTACTCTTAAAAAAAAGATAAAGGGTCTCACTCTTGTTTGCTTGTATAACAACAAGAAAATTAAAAAGATATTGGTAAAAGAAATACTGAGGGCAGCTCAGAATGGTGCCAGACATGAAGAGAAAAAGCAAAGGGCAGTGATATTAGGTATGTTCTTGAAACTTGTATTTCTACCCTGTTCTGTGTATTTGCTTGACAACCATCCTTAAACGATAAGCTGTTAGGACAGTGTTAATTGCACATAGGTAAACTCTGTGCGCCTGAATTTTTCCACCTAACGTTGCTCCTCTTTTTTTCCCCCCTGTTGTTTACAAAAATACTTCCCACATCGTGAAGAATAGTGGTATCAAAAAGTTCCTGACGTTGTTAGTTTGGCTTTTGAATGCATTATTCGAGGGTTTGGTTTTGTTTTTAGTGGGTGGGTGGGGGTGGGAAGGGCACCTGACTTATCGTCCCTAATTACATTTTTCTTTGGTTTCTATCCCACATCAACTACCCGTAAATTGAGCAAAAAAACCCAAAGGTTGTTATTTAATGTGTTTATTTGAAGGCTTTTAAGATATCCCACAGGAAGTTTACTCTTTTCTCAACAAATGTAGAAGAGAATATTAGCACAAAGCAGTGGAAGGCCTTTGTACCATAAATGCAGAAATCTTCAAAAATGTATTCATCCTTGTATGGGAGTGCCCAGCCCCAGGTCGAGACCCATACTAAGCATGTGATACATGTTTGTAGAAGAATTGCATTCTTCCTCTATGCCCCAGGCTGTATCGAGGCTTTCTTAGTTATGGAATGAAGACACAAAATGGGGTTATTGATCTTCTTTAGTAGTGGGCAATTTGAAATGATGTCGCCATGTTCTAGATATGCCAAGAAGCATCTTTGACCCTGAGGATAAGTAGCCACAGGATGTGGATGCAGGGGGCTTGACTTTCGTTTTCTTGTTGAAAATGGCCCACTGAGCAAAAGGCAGGATGGTCCTTTGCCAGGACTATATTGAAGGATCAGTAGACTGTCTAGCGCTTTCTTGCATCCTGTTGCCTCACTGATTTCTGGATTACCAGCTGCTTCTGTTTTTTGAAAATGGTTTAAAAAATACCTTAGTGATTCTGTTGTTTCAGAAACCTTACATATGGCACAAAATATCCCGAACATTTTTTGAGAAAACACTTGTGTTTCCTTTGCTCAATTTAATCGTCATTACAGCCTAAATTCATTCAAGTTTATTGTTTTCTTTTTATGGGCATTTTGATGGTTGAAACTAAAGTTATACAGAGGTGTGAGTAAGCAAGATATGAAGATTTAATTGTTCATAGCTTTTCTTTCCTAAAGTAAGTCTTCAAAACATAAGTAGGCTAGGGAAGGTGGATACTTCAAATTGAGAATTTGTAACAATTGAGATAAAAATGGTTTTTTCAAAGCTGGGAGACATCCTTGATTGATCACCATTGAATCAGAGAGCAAATTTTTCACACACTGAGTCATAACTAGAGGCTCTTTTTTTTCCCTTTTGGTAAACCACCTCAACCTGCTCTTGAAAACCCCTGGTTCCTGTACAGAATGAGTCTAAGTCTGTCTCTGTTTTGCCTGTGAAATTTAACAACCATAGCCTGGGATTGGGGAGGCTGTGAGCCATACCACCATCTCAGGTTTTTGATGACACCACAAACCACTTGAGATTTATTATGTTAGCAGATGTCATCAGATATATGTGTGCACAGGTGCAGCATGCAGTTAGTGAAAGAAGGAACACTGCGTGTATTTATTTTTGTACCTATATCTCAATGGTCAGAAAAGGACCTGGTGTGCCTGTCTTGGGCAGTGTGGGGTTTCGACTCCATTGCAAGGGCTTATCTGGTAATATTTTGAAGTCTTTTCCCCAGATATGATTCTGTAGGATGAGCAACTATGTCTTGTGGGAAAGACGTTTTGTTTATTTTTTACAATCAGTGTCTGAAGAAGAGGCACAATGGAGTATAGCTGAAGACTGCTAGAACCAATGGAAAATAAAAATAATTACCAGAGGTTGTTGTTTATACTTGGGTATTCTTCTGCTACAACAATATACTAGATATGCATTCTCCTTTCCTCAGTAAAAGTTGTACGAAGACTGCTCTCATCTACAGAACTAAAACAAAGTGCCAGAACTTGGCACTTTATACATGTCCTACTTTAAGACTCTCTAAATATTTATAAAATAATTAAGAAATTTTTGAAACTATTTCCTGGAGGCGATATGCAATATGAATGCTTACACAGGCTTATACCTTATGCAGTTTTTAAATTCCTAAAAAAATTATCCAATTGTTTTAAAAGATGGTGTGTTTTATTTAGTATCATGTCTTAAGTATTCCACTATATTATATAAATTAAGTTCGCCCACATGCTAGCATAATAATGACTAAATATAATAATCTAATAAATTAGTGTGTGCCCTTTAATAAAAAAATAGAAATAAAAATACACTTCCTATATTTTTGAGAAATAGCGAAGTCAGATAAAATAAACACCTTTGGGGTAATGACTGAAAATTACTGGTTTAGATGGGGTAGAAGAATTACTTCAATTATGACATAAAGTATTGTAATAATGCATGCTTTTAGAAATAATTATATAGTGATTATTCTCAAAGATAAACACATGCAGATGTTGTAGTACATTAAAAAAATTTCTTAATTTGAAGAAAACATACAGAAACTGCATTACCAGTTAATTGGCTTTAAGAAAAAACAGAAAATCTAAAGTGTCAGTGTACTCGCGAATCCTCTAGTTAGTTCTAAGGAATCAATTGTGCCTGCAACTGAAGGCAGAAAAAAATTAGCTTTTCTACTGGAATCACTTCAGTTAGATGTGTCAGAGGGCCAAAATGCCTAAGTAACATTGGACAGTCCTTATTTTTAAAAAATGACTAGTTATAATTTCTAGAAAGACTAATATAAAAAGATATTTGACCTTAATTATATTCTAGGAAAGGTTTTTAACCAAAATAATTTTAATTTTAAAAAAGCACCCCCTAATTTCTATATATTGATTTATAATGCAAAATATGAAAACTGGAAAACCAACCAACAACAATGTAGATTAGAAGACCATTATCATTAGCCAAATAAGAGACTTAGGAGGAACGACCCATTGAGGGGACTACAAATTAGTGAGTCTGATTTCTCTAAGACATGACTGGAAATCAGCTTCCTTATTTTATGAGCATTGAATATCATTTACTTATGATATGTGTACATACTTGACAAACAGAAGAGTAATCGGTAGAAGAGTAAGTATTATAAGCGTCACATGTCAAAAGAAACAAATTACATGCAAATAAAAAAGATAATCTGTGAAAGACTGCACATGACATACAATGGTACATTCTATTACTAAATAATATGCTTAGGCAGAAATCTTCTGACAGGTGACACTAACCCCAGATTCATTCAAGTCATCACTAGAAAAGCACAGGAAATCCTTCCCTTTCCCCTTTCCTATTCCTTTCCCCATTTCATGCCTTTGGATATGTCTTAAACAAAACTGGATTCTTCCTGTAATGTAATTTCTCTTTCGCATGAAATTGATGTTGGGAAGGATTGGTATAAACTCCACTATGGACTTCAAATAATTGCAAGAGAAAAGACTTTCTGAGGCATACTTCTGTACAAAAGTTTTAGAATTTGGTAACACTGCCCATTTAAACACTTCCTTTGCATCCTCAACAATTTTTTAAAGTTTAGCTGCATTGAATTTTCATATTTTATATTTGGTTCCTTAGTGCTAAATGTGATTTACTTCACCATGAAACTACTATTAGGAAAGGCTAGAATGGAAACAGATCTGTTTGTTACCCACTTGAATTGACTGCCTGAGTAGAATGAATTATAGCTACCCTAGCTGAGTGGTTAAAATTACCGAACTTGGATCAAGATAGACGTTAAAAATTAATTTTCCTTGGGAAGTTATAGCTGAGTGTGGAGATACATACATATATATGTATGTATATATGTACATGTGTGTAATCCCATCCTCAGCTCCCTTCCCAAAGCTATATAGATAATACTGTGCTAGTTTTTCCTAGAGGGGAAATTGGGAACTGTTAAACCTTCAGTTTAATAACCCATTTTTAAATTTGGCATTTTCTGAAGTCCAATTATGTCAATACAATTACTACTTTTCCGCTTATTATCATTGATATTACTCACATACAGCCAACGATCTATAGTGTGTGTATTAGAAAAAACCTTTTATTTTTTGGGTGATGAGGCCAAAATATCTTCCTTGTTTTATAATGTGTATTGTAAAAACCAAGAACCTGAACAATGTTGTTTAAGTTCTCTTGGACTTTGAGGGTAAACATAACTGGGATTAAAATACTGCCATGCTCACATTTAGTGGAGAGATAAGAACAATTCATCGGGAGCTATTCCGGTCCCACTGGTAATCACATAATTGAACAGGGATTTTAGAGGATATTTGAAGCCATTGTCTGTTGTGCAATTACATAATTAGTCAAAATCTCTGTAATAAAATCTTTTCTAAGCACACGTGGGTTAGTACCATGTAAATTCAGGGCTAATGTTATATTTTTACTTCTAATACTTGGATTCGAAAATTAGAATTATAGAACAACTTAACCGTTAAGCATTTCGCCACACCACAGACGCTTAAAATGAAAATAACTGGATTACTTAAAAGCTAAACAAAACCCCTACATCCATTTAACTTTTAAAAAGTACTAATCAAACCCAGTTTGTTTATGAACACTAATTGTCTACCAAACCTCACCTAGAGTGTTTACTTCTGGGGCCCCAAAGGTTGTATATTTCTTTGGTGCTAATTTTTTCTTGCACCTACCCCTAGATTATTGACATTCACATGGATGCATATAAATAGAAGTCAAGAGTGCTCTCTTTCTGGTGGCTTTGCTGTAATGATAAAGCTTGGCTGGGAGGCACATTTCCGAAGTCCTTTTACACGGAAACAAACGCGACCTTGCGAAGTTGACCGAGCAACGTGGCGGGAAGTAGGGGAGTACCAATTCCGTCAGCATCGCTATTATTTGGTGAAGAGTCTCGCGCCGCAGCTCTGCCCGGCTCTCCGCTCCCGCAAGCCGGCAGGGAGGCCCCGTGACCCGGGGAGCACAAAGGCGCGCGGAGCGGAGCCGCGCGGCCCCGCAGACAGGCGGCGCCGCCCTCCTCGCCCGCCCTCGCCGCGCTCCTGCCCCTCCCGGGCCGCACAAAGAGCAGAGCCGCCACTCGCGAGGGGCGCCCGCGCCGCGCAGGCCGCCACACCCACTCGGGCCCGCTCCCGCCTCCGCCGCCTCGGGCGCCCTGATGAATATGCATCGCCGCGCGCCCGCCCCCCCCGCCTCCCCCTCCTCCTTTCGGCTTCCTTCCCGCCGCCAGGCGGAAGCGAAGAGCCGCGCTTCCCGCGCACCGGGGCGGCCGGGGCGGGGCAGGGCGGCCGGCGAGCCGGAGAAAGAGAAAGGCTGGAAGGCGACGGCGGGACGAGGGCGGCCCGGGCGCGGAAAGGGTGCGTGGGCGGGTGGCGGTTCCGGGGCAGCCCCGCCGCCGGCCAGGCCAATCCGAGGGCGCGGAAGGGGCGAGCGCGCGACACCGCGGCCGCGCCCGCTGCTCCTGCCGGGCGCGCCCGGAGCCCGGGAGGGGAGACAGCCCCCTCCCCTAGAGCAGCCGTGGTAAAACAACAATAAAGAGCCCACCGAACACACACGCATACACGCCACACACACACCACACGCCACACACACACACACACAGACACACACACACACTTATCACTCTGGACGGCGTTCAGGTCAACCACGAGAAACAGTCTTCTGCAAGTGAGAGGAAGGAACACTGGATATCTAGACTGAGGGGGCTGCTTGCTTTTAGACTTGACTTTTTCTTCTCGGGCAAAGAATTGGGGCTTTGCAGACATAATAATTTAAAAAATAAAAGACTACTCCCGGATTCTTTTTTTTTTTTTTTAAACTAAGCACAAAAAGCGACACCCAAACAACCCTTGAGAAAATCCACAAATCTGTACCTGAGACACGTGAAGTCCGCGGCCCAGGGTTCTGTTGCAGACTCAAGATCGCTTTTATTTAGTGCAATACAGTGCAATGGTATGTGACTTTGAAATGATGGGTTTTATTTGCTCGTCTTGTTCTTCCCTTGCACCCCTTCACCCCAAACACAGTTTTTTTTCCCTGTTTGTGCATTGTGAAGTGACTGTTTTACCTAAATGTCATCTGCTTTACAGGTTTAGCTATAATGCTGGATTTCCAGGCCAATGCAAATACTTCTTTTTTTTTTTTTTTTTTACCTTTAGCAACTTTAGTATATGTGTCACACTTTTATGGCGGGAATCAGTGGATAACATTGTGAGCCCAAACTGTGAAATGTAGCATTTTCCCTGCTTAATTCCCTATTTTCTCCTCCTCCCAATGCTGGAAAAAAATTACTGTACAAATGATATTTTAGTTGTACCCTATAGTCCATTCTCTCTTTTTATAGCATTCTTCCCTCTACTTTAAGGTGAATATGCACAGCTTTGTTACATATTCTCATTTAAAAGTGCATTTTTTAAAATAAGTGAGGGTAGTTAGTTTAGTTAGCTCTGGTTGGTGTGTTAAGAGTTTTTAAAAATTAGTATTTGTTCCCAAGTTTAGTTCCCCTCCACCTTGTCCCTGAAGTTGCAGGATCCAATTGTTAGTCCTCCCACACCTCCCTCCCCGTTTAAAAAAAGATTATGATGGATTTCTTCCGCTCCTAATACTTTTTTTAAGTCCCGTTGGTTTTGCTCTAGGATTTTTACCCCTTTAAGTGTGTGTATATATGTGTGTGAGTGTGTGTGTGTGTGTATGTGAGCGCGCGCGCCTCTCTTTTCCCTTGTGCTCTCTTTGCCAGTATGTCTGGGACACATTTTAATGCACAATATCCCATCCATTAAGTTGTGGTTGAATGCGGAGTGTGTGAGGACTTGGCAGCTTTCAGGTTGAAGGGGGCGGGGAAGCCAGTTTCGACTTTGACACAAGATGCCGAAATGGCGTGATTGGAATTACTATTAGGGCTGTGAACATGGCCATCTTCTCCTCTGGTTAGAAGAACTGCCATTGAACTTGAGACGGGACAGACAAGATCTCCAAGTCCCGCCCCCCCCCCCCCCCCCCAGTACAGTAGCTGGCAGGGAAAAGGCGCCAAAATACACAAGATTAACTCTAACGTTCTTTGAATGAATCTTATAGCACCATCCTTTGTAATTTTAATTTTCCAACAGGCGGGAAAAAGTTAACTTTTGAACCCATACTGAACAGACATTTAAATCAGCTCTAAAATGGAATAAATCCAGAAAGCCATACAGGCATGCTTATGTGGTTAGAAGAAGAATGCACGTGTAAATAAGCAGGGTGCATGTGTGTATCTGATTGGGTAGTTCAAGATTTAATCAAAATCAGAATTAGTGTGACTTTTGAGTACCTTTACTGTATGGGGGGGGTGGGGAGAATCGTGAGGCTAAGAAGCTGACCTTTAAGCAGCCAAGTAGAAACTGCAAAGAGTTGTGAAACACAAAACGTTGTGGTTTCCAGTTTTACATTTGAGGTTTGATGTTTTCATTTAATGGTATGAGAGATGGAGAAAGCTCCAGCGCTGAAAAGTCCCTATTAAATCATATGTGGGCAAAGGTCAAGCACTCCAACTCACTGATACAATATACTGCAGATTCTTGCCTAACTGATGGGGAGTACAGGAAAAAGTGCTTGGGCAATAAAAGTATTAGACGGGTAATTATCGTCGTGGTTGGGACTGCATTCTTGTGCACTGGGAAAAGGTTTTTACTGGCCCCGATGAATTTTAAAGCTGAGTATTGTTGAAAGCTGTTTTAATAGGAAATTGATTAGCTGAGTGTTTCATACAATAAATGGTGACAGTTTCATTGTTTGATGTCCAAAATAAATTCCTTTTATTCTTTAGCAGACATAGACATCTATTTAATTTTAATATGATCAGACTGAGCAGCAGCATAATTATGAGTGAATATGATGTCACGAACATTTGTAACCTTGCTTTTAGAGCTTTTGACATCACACAATTTGACAATATTATTGCTTTGAAATTTATTAACTTTCTGTGTTGTTAAAACATTTCAGAGATAAAGTTTACTGAACATATATTTTGTGTAGGCCCAATTGTTTGTCTTTTCTCTTTGTAATTACACATTGTTTGTTAAATTTTAATTTGAAAGTTAAAACGCACAATTCTGTTGTTATGCGTTATTTTGATTTTGAAACAGAATGGCAGTTTTCAAAGGAAGAATTGGAGAAAGGGGTGCAGAAAGTTTGAGTTTCTTTGCAGTACACCTTCTGCACTTCTTAATATAGAATGTAAAGACTACTTGGCTATTTTGGATAAAGCTTTTTAAACATCTCCTTAAAACCAATCTGTTTTCATGTCACAAAGGTGTATGCAGATGAGTAACAAAAAATCGATTTATACGTAGAAATAAGATGATAGTATAGTTTAAAGGTCAGCTATTTTGAAAAAGCTATTTTGAAAAAATAACTACAACACTCTCAGTCTCAGCAGAGAAGAGACTGGGTATTGAGAGTGTATGTAACTTTTGAACTATTGTGAGTAAAGCAAGGCAATTATTACCATGATTTTCAAGGCTTAAAATAAATCATGCAAAAGTTTCAGGCAACTGCTGACTTTGTAATCCAGGAGCAAATGTCTTCAGAAGTTGGGAATCTCTGCTGATGAACTGGCTTCATCTCTGGAGAGAAGTGGAAACCGGCTAACCTTAATAGAGGAATCTGGCCCAATCGCTGTTCACATTCAGTCGTGGCTTGTAAATGTGCCCGAAATGTAAGCACACTTAGTGGGATAGTATTTTTTTTTTTTTTTAACAGTCGAGTACAGGCATTTCAGCAGCGACATTATTAACAGCGTCATTTTTCTCATTTAGTTTTGTCCTCAGGGGACACCAAACAGCTCCCAGAGGAGGGAAGAAAAGTCCACGGTTATTTATTCGTTTCAGTGAAAGGCAAAGCACTGGCAGTGGGGGGTGGGAGGGTGGGGTGGGGAAGCTAACCAGTTGTGAACTTCCTAGGAGGGAAAAATTGCTACCCTAATTTGACAGTAGTAGTTTAAGGGCTGAGAGAGCTGGGCATGATTTTGCAATTCCCATCAAGTGCAGGCAATTTCAGTACTTGTTGGTTGTTTATGTATGTGCTTTTGAGTGGATTTTTGGTGTTCCTGCTTGTGGATATGAAATTGTGTTTTCCCGGCTACACATGTATGATTTTTGTGGTTCATCTGGAAGAAGGAAAGGTCCCTGGGCATGGTGTGGTGGATACTTGCAGTTTTGCAGGCCTGTTTCCTGGGGTCAGGAGGTCATCTGTCTCTTTTGTATTTAGTTTTAAAATATTGATATTGGCGATAGGGCCAGGGTGTGTGGTTGTTGAGCCTCCCCTCAAATCACATTCAAGAGCTAAAAAAAAAAAAAAGTCATCGGGTGTATTGAAAATGACAGCTTAGTTAAGCTCCAAGAAACCTTTCCCTAAACTGCCCAGGATTTGCAACCTGTCACTGAGTTTCTTTAGAAGGGAGAAGGTTAAAAGAAAATCAATATTGATAGATACTTCAGATGTCAAGTCCTCTCTGGAGGTCGGTGAAAGGCTCCAACTGGGTAACTTGCTTAATTTTTCAAATATACGATTGAGTTTTGAAAAATCCAGTCTCCCGAAGCACTGGCATTCCTTCTTGAAGTCAACAAACTGTCAGCAAAGAAACTTTTTTCCTCTCTAAGGTGGCAGGGAGTAAGTGATATAGGGAGGAGATTTTAGTAATTCTGAAATATCAAGTATTCCTGTTGCTGCAGGAGGCTTTCACTTCTTTCTAGTTCCTCAAACCAGATTTTGGGGTGAATGCAATTGGCTTGTCATTACCTTTTGGTGTGGGGGAGAGAGAAGAAAGAGAGTTTAGGGAGAGGTAAGTATCCAAAGCTAAGAAGTGTTTGGCCCATTTTAATAGTATCAGAGACTTCTCAGAGATACTTTAACAGCACTCTTAATACCATGGCACAGACATTCTGGAAAAAAGGGAAAGTGAATAAAATGCATGTACTTTCTCACTTCCTCTCTCTACTCTTCTACCTGGGATTTAAAAGATTGGTACTTCTCAAATCAAAGGTAATGGATGAATGTTCTGAGAGAAGCCAGATGTCCCATACACCCAAATCTACCAGTCTCTCTTTACAAAATCTCCCTTAAAGTTCATCCTGGGAAGGCCTGCAGTGACCTTGACATTGGCTGGACAAGAAGCAGTGTTTTTTGGGGGGGTGTGGGGGGGAATGTCAGCCATCCTGCTCATGGCTCCCAGGCCTGAATGGCCAGTCAAAGCCATATAAACTGAGCACCCAGGAAGCCCTTCCAGGATGTCTCTGTTGCTCATTCTTTCTTCCCTTTTCGTTCACCCCATCTCACCATTACTCCTTTCTCAATTTCCCCTTTCTTGGAAACACATCAAAACTCAAAACTACCAAGCATCCTCCATGCTCATCAGACTGTCCCCAACCACAAGCACTCTACAAACACGGAGCACCTGAGAGAGATTTGAACCCCTCAGAGATAGGCCTGGGAGGCCCCAGACATCTTCACTTCTCTGGGATCTTACCTGGGTCTGTCGCTGCTTCTTTACCCCTGGTGCTGCTGCAGATTTGTGGGTTCTTCTGTGTAACAGTTGTCAATTTTTCGCTTTTCTTTTTTAAGCTTGTGAGAAACTTTTGGATGCAACCTAGTTTTGGTGGCAGAGGGAAATGGTTTCTGTTGGTAAGGGAAGCTAATAGGGGAGGAGGGGTACGACCTCTGCAGACACTTGCCCAGGGCTCAGCCCTGGGCCTCTTTTGCCAGGGGACAGCGGCTGGTTCTGGGATCTCTGGCTGAAAGGAGCGCTCTCTGGGTGCCAGGATTTCACTGGGGGTGGTGTGGTGTGGAGGGAGGGAAGAAGGGAGGGAGGGAGGGAGAGAAAGAGAGAGAGATGGGCTCCGGATTTTTAAAGAGACCCCGGAATAATGGCTTCTGTAAGAGCCCAGGCATTCAAAGAGGTGTGTTCAAGGACATGAGTGCATTCGTGCCAAGGGGAATGTCTTTTATGGTAAATTAACTCTGGTTAAATTGAATATTTGTTCAAAGGGAAACTCCAGTAGTTAAAGCTGGTATTATCAGTAACGCTTCCCCGCCCCCTCCCCTCAGACTTCGCTACGAGAGAAGAGAGAGGCAGCATAATGTGCAATACAAAGTGATGCTTTGGGGTTTTTATATTTAATCTGAGATCGCCTAAAATTTTCTGAGAGAGGAGTATTTATTTGCATTAATCCCGACTGTCACCTCATCCTTTCATCTATAAAGACTGTCAACTTTATCCTGGCTTTTCAAAAAGAAGAAATGACCCACACAAAGGAAATTAACGTTGTCAGAACGCTGACTAGAGGATTTGCCTCCGGGGGGAGCAGGGAGGCTGCTCCCAGTGGTGTGTGCCCTGAAGGGTTAACTCGGGTCAGTTCTCGAAATTTCCCCGACTTTACCTGTCTTCCCTGATCCACCGCTCCCCCTCTCCGGCCTCCTCAGCTCCCCACCCCCCAGCGCCTTTCTTCTTTGGGCTCTGGGTTTACGGGGGCTGCAGCTGGTAGACTTGGCAAGCTCGCCTCATTAAGAGCGCTCTTTGAAAACGGACTGTGTTTGAGCATTTCCCTAATGAGGACAGGACGGGGTTAAAAAGTGACCATTTCATGGTTGACTTGAACCTGCCTACTTTTCTTGATGTGTCGTTGTGAAATGCTTGATGTGGATAACTCCCACTTGGTGAAGGAAAAAGTCACTGGTTCCCTCAGGTCCGCTGGGGGGACCGGGGGGGGGGCGGTGGGCAGAAGCGGGAAAGAGCGAGAGAAAGGAGAAAGTTGAGGAAGAAAACCGAAAGAGAGGAAGAGGAGAAGAGGGAAGGAGAATCAGAGAGCCCCGCCAGACCGCAACAGCACAGTTGGGAGCAGGGGCAGTCGAGTCCTCTTCGTGGCCCCAACCGCCCCTGGCAGCCCCCAGCTAGGTAGACGCGGAGCCCCTGGCACTCACTTTTCCTCTCTCCATTGTCTGGACAGCCTTTGCTTCCACCTCTTCCCCACCCACCCCTTGCCGAAAACCGGAATTTGGGGGGCGGGGAGTGGTGTGTGTGTGTGAGAGTGTGTGTGTGTGTGTGTGTGTGTGTGTGTGTGTACGCGCGCGCGCCCGCGGGCGCGTACAGAAAGGGTGCAAGGCAAATCGCCTCCCTCCAAATACCCGAAATCAAGTTCATTCACTCGGGACCCCGCGGCTCGCCGCCGGGGTGGGGGCGGGGCCCTCCGCGCGGGAGCGAGGCCGGCGCGGCCGCCTCTGCAGGGCTGTAGCGGCACACGCACCCCGCTCGCGCGCGCGCCCGCCCTCCCCGCAGCTTCGGGCGCGCCGCCGCCCCGCCCTGCCTGCACCCCGGCGGGGAGGGAGCCGCTTTCCGCCGGCGCCCCGGGCCCCAGGGGGTGGGGATTGGGAGCGAGCCAGCGGGGCTGCAGGAGGAGGAGAGCGGAGCGGGCCGCGGGAGGAGGAGGAGGAGGAGGAGGAGGGAGCAGGAGGCGGCGGCGGCAGCTCGGCCCGATCCTCCCGCTCCGAGCGAGGCCACGTGCACGGGGCACCCCCGGGAGCGCGGCAAACCGCGGCGAAGCGCGGCGCGCCGCTTCTGCCGAGCTGCCCCGGGGCGCGGGCTCGCGCTGGGGAGACCCCGGAGGACCCCGCCCCCCGTCCGCGCCGGCGCTCCCCAACTACTTGAGCCGAAGTTCGCTCAGGCCCCCGCCTCCTCGGCCTGCCCCTCCTCCCTTCAGCCGGCGAGCTTGGCGGACCGCGCCCGCCCCGGGTGCGAGAGTCGGCGCCCCAGCCTGGGCCCCGGGGCGGCCTGGGTGTGAGGGAATTTTCCATTCGTTCCTTTCTCGGGCCCAGACCGGCTCAGTGCTTCTCCCACTCGGATGTTCCCGCGGCTTAAAGAGTCCGCAGCGAGCACAGAAATACCTCTTCCAGGGCGGGCTTTCGGGGGTGTGTATGTGTGTGTGGTGGTGTGGGGAGAGTGCGGGACTTGCCCAAAGGGCGGAAAGATCTAGTTTGGAAAGAAAAAAAAGTCATGGTTCTGTTGCACCGATATTAGACCTTTAACAAATGAGAGGGAGAGAGAGAGAGAGAGAGAAGAGAAAGAGAGAAGCAAGAGGAGGAGGAGGAAGGTGGGGGGCGGGGGGTGTGGAGAGGCTGGTGCAAAAGGAATGCGCGTTTGCAGGAGGAGGAGTAAAGCGATGATTGTGTAATTAAATAATAAAACAATCCTTAAGTCTGATTTGGAGAGAGCTCGAGCGGGGTCCAGAGGGTGGAACCGGTGAAAATTTCAACTTCCAAGTTTTGCAACGAAAGAAAGCGAGAGAGGGAGGGGAAAAAAGAGCCCAGAGCAGAAAAGAGACGAGTTTGGAGCCGAGCGGGAGAGCGGGATTTATCGTTTGGGATTTTTCAGGAGCTCGTTCCGATCCCCCTGGGCTCTGGGCAGCGGCGGCGGCAGCAGCAGCCTCCTCGCTCGGCCGGGTCAGACGCGGGGCGAGGCGGGCGGCCGGGCGGGCGGCCGGGCGTGGAAGAGCCGGCGCGGACGGCGGCGGCGGCTGCAGCCGGGGGCCGCGCCGCGAGCCTCTTCCGCCCGGGAGACCTGCGCCCGAGCCCCCTCCCTCACCCCAGCCTCTCCCTTCTCCCCCACCCACCCCGCCCCCACCCGGCCCTCTCCCGCGCGCGCCCCGCCACCCGCGCGCACTCGCTCACGCTCCCCCTCGCGCACACACATGGTCGGCTCGCGGCAAAGTTTCGCTTGCGATCGCCACTCCGGAATCCTGCCGCAGTGCTCGGGGCTGTAACCTTGAACTTTCCCAGCGCGGTGACACATTCTCCTCGCTCTCCCTCCCGCGCTCTCTCCCGCGCCCCCCCCTCCCCGCCTTTTTTAAAAAAGCATTTCACCACCAACTACCACCCCAATCCAACCCACGCCGAACCTTCGCGCACCCCCTAGCCCCCAACAACAACAACAACTGCAAAACAGAAAATAAATCCCAAACCCAGGCGAAAAGCAGCCAACACCGGCGGCGGCGGCGGCGGCCTCGGCGAGCAGGGCCAGCGCGCTCGGACTGCAAGAGGGTTAAAAGTGTAGATTGGATTTCACCCCGGGAAATCTAGCACGCCGAGTGAACTTGAATCTTTGGCTATTTAAGGAGGACTGGGTTTGTTGTGAAGTTGCGGTGATCCAGCGCAGAGCCCCGTCCTGATTGAACGCATCGCGGGGCTCAGATGACTGTAAAATGAATAGATGAAATTCTTGCTTCTCGAAGATTTTCTTGCGCATCTCCGGGAAAGTGCGTTTTAAGGCGAAGTCATGATGTATTCTCCCATCTGTCTCACTCAGGTACATGTCTCGGTCGCTCTCTCGAGCTTTCTCTCTAGTCCGAAATGCCTTTGTTTTGTTTTGTTGCTCTCGTCTGCGGACAATTAACGGCTTTAGTTAACCTTCGTACATCCCTGTCCCTCGCAGAAGTGGCCCGGAGTTGCGGCGGGATTTGCGGGGCGGCGTGGGAGCCGGCGCGCGGCCGCTCGCCCGAGGCCACTCCGCGCGCCCGACCCCGCGCCCTGGGCTCGGGGAGCGGGCGCCCGCGCGCTGCCAGGGCGGCTGGGCCGGGCGAGGCCGCCGGGGGTGGGCAGGGCCCCGGCCCGGGAGCGCCAGCCCCTGCGCGGCCGCCCGAGTGCCTGCTGCTGTGCGGCGCCCCTGCCCAGGGTGACCGCCACCCCTGTCGGTCGCTGGAGCGCTGAGACCGACTCGGGCTTTAGAGGAGCTTTACGGAGGGACAGAGCCCTTATAAACAACCAGTGAACTTGGGCGAGGGAACTGTAGCACGAGTCCTTGTGGGCGCCTGTGGACTCCGCTGCAGGCAGTGGGCGGGCGACGAAGCGAGTCGGAGGTTGTGGTCCGGAGACCCATTCCTTTGCTTAATTTGGGGATCTGAAACTCTGGTCCATCGTGATCCGCACTTTGAGGTTTCCAGTGACCACACCACAAAGGCAGTCTTTACGTTGACACGAGTTAGTTGGTCTTGGGGAAAGTTAAGGACTTTAGAACATGTTCATTTTGTGGAGACCTGTTCATTTGATGATATTTGGGCGTAGCTCGGAAGGCAGAAAGTAATGCTGGAAAAGTAAGGTCATTTTAAAAAAAATTCACTTTGAAAATTGTCCTAAGACTTTAGGAACAACGTTATGAAATAAAGCACTGGCTTGATGCATTTTTAAGAACACAATTTATATAATTTTAAGCCAGACGGTCAAATGGAAAAGTGGTGAGACCGAACGGACTTACCTGGGGGCGGTTTTCATCGCTGCCCAGCTAACTAACCAACTGGCGAACTAACTAAATATCAGCCCAGAGTTGTTATTTGAAGCATTATTTTAAACCTCGAAAGGTGTGGGACTGTTGACTTCAGCTTTGAGGAGGAAGTGTCACCATTGGTAATTGATAACCATTTTCTTGGACATTGCCATAGAAAACTACACAGTTAAAGAAGTGTTGCCAGGTCTTAGTTGTGTTATAATTTTTTAAAAAATCCAATATCACGATGATACATTTTTATAATGGACAAATGATTAAGATTTCAATTGTATGACAATTAGAAGCCATTGTGATTGGAAAGGACCGAGGCATTCATAAATTGTGAATGAAGATGAAAACAATGATAAGGCTTATTCAGTGATTGGATACAGTCCTGTAGCTTTTTGGCTGACACATTTTTTATTGTTTATATTTTGTTTGGCATCTGAGTATGATTAACTTAGATATGGCTATTTTCAGCAAGTAACGTGCACTTTAACAAAACTGGAAAAATGAGTTGCTGAGTTATTTGTATTTTAAAAGCTACAAATAATGGACAATAAATATGACGATGAAGCTGTTTCAGGTATAACGAATTACCTTTAGTTGTAAAAGTTACCTTTCATATTACCTATCAGCAGGATATTTTTTTCTTTCTGGTAAACCATGTTCATTTGGTATTATCTCTACATTATTGAAGCCTAGTTCAAATAAAACAAATTGAGGTAAGCTTTTTCGCTTACAAAGTACTGCATCACTTATTCTCACCTGCAAAGGATTGCTTTTCTATATTAATTTATATTTCTAGCATCAGCTGCTCAGAAACCTTGCTAGTGATTACACTGCATTTTTTTATTTCCTCTAAATATGCACTGTAAAGTCACTAGCTTTATCATAATTTCTATAAGTTGGAAATAACATTGCAGCATCGTGACATATGGAATATTAGGAGCATATACAGCATAATCATTCAGCTATCACATTAGTATTCAAGAACACATACTTAACAACACTAATTCATGATGACTAACATTCTCTCTTGTTTTAATAATGTAAATCTAGGTTGACGTATTAAAACTATTATGGGGATTTCAGGCCTATGCTTAAGAAGGAATTGTAGCTTTCCAATTCTCAGTATCTCTGTGACTTTATAGGTAATGTAAGGTGTTGCAAAAAGTAAGAGTACATTAATAGTGTTACTTTTATATCAGACCAGTAGTTTAGCTTTGTGTTATAAGAGTCTATTAGCTATAGCAAAATGTTTTTTAGGATGTGTAAATACAGAATAGAGAAACATTCTTAATTGGTTGAAAACTTTACAAAGTGTCTCAGCTGTTGCAATAAAGTATCTAGGTTTTAGAAAGAATTTTAATTCAAAAGGAGCTACAGTTAAAGTTGTTGATATTTAGCAAAATGTTATGTAAAAGTATCAGTATATCCTTATAAATCAGTATTTATACTTCAGTACAAATCAGATATAAAAGGAAAACTAAGAACCTTCATATATGATTTAATATTTTGCTTTTTCTAAAAATAATGTAAATCCTTAATAAAACTTTCACTTGGCATGACTGCATTGAATTATTAAAATTTCAAGTTCTTCATGGGACATATTTTAAATGGTTTATTGTTATATAGCAGTGCCTCAAGAATATCTAGTATTTACTCTTCCACCTCTCTGTTGATCTAATTTTCCATCCCTTTCATGGAAACCATTGTTTCTGTAAAGAAAAATAAATATTTCTGGTGGAATTAGAATTGTTTACTTTTACATTTGATATTTGTAACTTGGTTATTTATTTTATCAATTTAGTTCAACTAAAGGAAGTTTTAAAAGAGAAATGTCAATGAATTTTAATAAATACTCTAAAAGGGAGAGGTGGCATATTACCTTAGTGTAGAGCCATTAGATCTTAGGTCACTTATATGCTTAGCTTAAAAAAAAAAAAAACTTTCATAATGGTTTAAAGTGTTATTGTGATAACCTATTAATTAGGACATTTGAATACCTTAATCACTTTTTTTTTTTGGATGAAGACAGTTACTATGCTTCATATGCGTGTCACTCAAAATTACGAAAAATGTATTGCAGCTCAGTGTTAGAGAACAGTCACACTTGGGAGATGACATTTTAGGCATGTTAATACAGAAGTGTATGTGACTTTTAACAAACCTCTACTTATCATTTTTTTGGAGGTTATGTCTCCTTGTCAAGTGTTTCACTTGAAAGGAATCCACAGAATAGTAAAACCCTGTAACATTTTTATAAGGCAACTTTGTGGACTGAGCAAGTTTGCTGTTTCCATTTGTCAGTAAGAAAAAAACTATGTTTTAAAACATTATTTGGCAGCATTGGCAACAAACTCAAGGCAACCTTAAAAAAAAAAACCCACATTGTTTTGTGTGCATTTGCTAACAAATTCCAAATTCAGTTTTCAAATTTGCATTTTAATTGTTTAAAATAATTTATTAAAATTTTGGGATTTATTACATGACAGATGATTTGAAACTCAAACAAATTTAATCAAAAGTATGTTTGATGTCTTTATAAGAAAATGAAATGTCACTGAACATAGTACTTAAGGATGTAAGCACTTAAGAGTTACCGCACCGCTTAATATCTGTTGCAATAATGCAAGATTTTTAAAAGCGTGCCAAGGGTAAAATGAATGAGACAAAGCTCCCCCATCTATTCTTTACATTCTCAAGTCCTTAGCTGATGAGTATGTATGTATGTTTTTTAATCATATCAATAAATCGTAGTAAAAGTCAGATTATAGGAAGTGAGTTCCCAAAGCATGTTTAAGTCCACACTTCCTTAAACGGGGCTTCCTTTGCATTATTTCTAAGGGGGATAAACAAAGTTTTTGTAGTTACAGTGAAAGCTGAAAGCATGGCATCAGAAAGTATATGGAGATAGGGAGGTCTTATCATGGGCTGTGGTTGCTGTGAGCAGGGCTGCCTTCCCACACAAAGAACAGATTGTGGTTTAACTCTTTCCATGGCCTAGTTTAATGTGCTTGCATAGTAACCGAATTGTTCAAATCTCTGCTGGAAACTACTGATCGGTTTAATGATTTCCTCTATGGCATTTGGTTATGCCTCATGCTGTGATGTAATCATCTGCATTCTGTATTGTTATAAAATTTTGATTTATACTCATTCTGCCGGAGGAACGTTTTACAGCAATATGTTAAAACACTTGGTAACTGTGTTAGTGATTGGATGGGACATACACCTTTTCCGTGTGTGAAACGCATACCGCGAACACGCTGTAGTCTTTAGCACCGAAAACTCGAATTTCATCTTAAAAATGGATTCAAACCCATAGGGCATTTTCTTTGGCCACCTTCTTTGTTAGAGTGTCATTAGTTGCACTTTCTTCATCTTTACCCTCATGGCATTCATCAGACTGCTGGTTAGATAGAATTTATTCCACGCAATTCAGGGTGACCAGCCCTAGTGTGTCGATTCTAAGTTGGGATACGATAAGTTAGAGAAAGTTATTTTCCTGGTTGGGGTGACGGTGCATTCAGCGTGTCCAGAAAAGTGGCCGCGGTGGGAAGTTCTTATTTGCTTCGGATCTTGGTTTATTACACGCGTACAGTATGCCTGCACAGGATGTTAGCTCTTTCTCTGAGCAGTAATAGGCCTAAGCTTATGAGACAGGTTTTACCTATGGCAGGAAGTAATGAAACACGAACTGCTTTGGGAAGTAACTTGAAATATCTGTAGGTGAAGATGATCTGCCATTGCTCACTGCCTCCCTCCCTTAAAAAAAGGCTTAGATGGAACAGGCAGGGAAAATGCAGGAGCCTAAGGTAAAACCACTTCGTTCAAAAGACAGGATACTGGAGAGTCGATACACGTGCAGACTCACAAGCCATGCATACGTGCACCCATGCTCCGGCCGGAGAATTCACATGCGTAGCAAATGAATTGTATTGATTCCACAAAAGCAGTAAGTGACCAGCGATGCACTCCTGGTGTCACCCTGCCACCGCATGCAGAGACACAAAGCATGTAAAGTTGGTGCCAAGTTGCCATTTTTCATTGTTCACCTCAGATTGATTTTTGTTTAGAAGAATTGCCATACTCATGTGATCGGTTAACAAATTAACTGACTCTGTGGGGCTTCAGATTCTATAGGAAAGCTGCCGGAAGAACATTCATATAATTTTTATTTTCAACTTTGGAAACTTTTATTGAAAAACGGGAAGAGTGTGTCTGTGAGAGAATAGAGTGTGAGAGTGAGTGAGTGTGTGTGTGTGTGTGTGTGTATGGCGTGCGTGCGTGTGTCTTGGAGGCGAGTGCTGGTGGTGGAGGGAGAGAATGCACTGCTCAAAGTATGGAAACCTTCTGTTCGGGACACTGATACGACAAGCTGTGTCCTTTGCCCACTTTCCCTCACTGTGTACCGGTTTCTCTAGTTACCACTCTTGGAATGGTGCTGTTTCAGTGTTGGAATGTTGGACGTTTGATAAGAAAATGGATCAAGTTTAATGGCGCATGCTCTTTGTGCCACCAGCAGCCTCTTGCTGAGAGCATGCTCCAAAAGCGGGAACTGTGTGGCATTACACTGAGCATCTATATGCTTTGTGTTTCTGTGCCACAGAGAAGAGAAATGAACTGTGGCATCGCTCCTGCCTTCTGAACAGCTCTGCTCCGATTAAAAAAAAAAAAAATCTCACTGTGTTCTTTGTAAAATGGTACTGCGTAGTGTTAGTTGGTCAATCAAATATTTAAATATTAAATTAGGTGCCAAGCACCTTGGTTACTTACGTTTTAAGGAATGTGGGATGCATGGTGGGAATGAGGGGGATGGGGCCAGAGTGGAAATACAAATATAAATCTTATTTTCTTTTTAGGAGGCAGAATCAACCTGTATATTTTGGTGGAAAAGGGGCTGCTTGGCATACTTTATTTTCTTCTTCTCCTGCTATTTTGATAATTTTAAATAAGAAAAGAATGTGATTTTTATGCATAACTTTTTGTAATGAATTGGGAATGGACTGTAGTTTTATTTATTTATTTATTTATTTATTTATTGAGCCTTTAAAACTAAGCTGACTGTGTCTGTCTTCTTTCTCCCCCCCCTTCATCTTCCACAGGATGAATTTCACCCATTCATCGAGGCACTCCTTCCACATGTCCGTGCAATCGCCTACACTTGGTTCAACCTGCAGGCTCGGAAACGCAAGTACTTTAAAAAGCACGAGAAGCGAATGTCAAAGGATGAAGAAAGAGCAGTCAAAGATGAGCTTCTCAGCGAAAAGCCTGAAATCAAACAGAAGTGGGCATCCAGGCTCCTGGCCAAACTGCGCAAAGACATCCGCCAGGAGTATCGAGAGGACTTTGTGCTCACCGTGACTGGCAAGAAGCACCCATGCTGTGTCTTATCCAATCCCGACCAGAAGGGTAAGATTAGGAGAATCGACTGCCTGCGACAGGCAGACAAAGTCTGGCGTCTGGATCTAGTCATGGTGATCCTGTTCAAAGGCATCCCCTTGGAAAGTACCGATGGAGAGCGGCTCATGAAATCCCCACATTGCACAAACCCAGCACTTTGTGTCCAGCCACATCATATCACAGTATCAGTTAAGGAGCTTGATTTGTTTTTGGCATACTACGTGCAGGAGCAAGGTAGGAGCAGATTGTTCTTTCTTCTAGTATGGCAAACACTGCCCACAAACCCCGTATACGGAACAGCTGGCTTGGGTTGGATGTTCCTCGAGGCCCCTAGGTCTCCTTCACCCCCTCTGGGTAGAGTGGCCTGCCCTCTTCCACTCCCATGTCCACTCCCATGGGCCAGCCATGGACACAGGCATGGAGCTTTCATACCCGGATAGGCGTGGGTGTTTTGGGAAAGACCACAAAGAGATGCGTTTTCAAATGTCTTTGAAATAATATACCTTTTCAAAGACACAGACTAGTCTGAAAAGTGTAGTTTATTACAATTCACTTTTTGTCCTCGGCTGCATTCCTTGTGTCTAGTCATTTCTCAGTTTGAAAATGTAACTTTATTTATGAATAGTCAAACCGCTTTTTAATAATCTTTGTATTGGCCTCATAACTAACAAGGTAGATGAACTTTGCTCACGAATTTAGTCCTATTGCACCGAAAATAGAATTAACATTTCCTATTACAAAATGCTTAAGATAGCCAATACCAGAAAGTGTATCTTACGTGGACCTAGATTTATTTAATTTGAATATATCTATCAACACCTCCTTTTGATTGTGTAATATTCGCCATAGATTAGATGGATTATAGTTCTTGTTTAAATAATTTATGGTATAATATTTTCCCAGCGTGACTTGGGAATACTTAATATCATTAGTTTACTTGAATGTGAATTCACAAAAGTTACTGAGGAGAAAAGTTGCAGCTCTCCTTACAGAACAAAAACAGAAAGTGGACTGGTTACACTGGTTTAAAATAAATCTCAAAAAGAATGCAGAAACCACATACCATATCTATTAAAAAAAAAAATACCTGATAAAGACAGTGGTATAAATGTCAAAAATAGGGGATATTTTTGCTGAGTATTTTTTGAGTTCATGAAATATGTTTCTTTATTATTATTTTGTATTTTCCTTTAAATAAGTGAGGATTTCTTTTCTTCAAATAAATGTGTCAAGATACGGATTTCCATGTATTAGCAACATCATTTTAAAAAGCAGCATACCAAAAGTGGACTGAAGTTTGATCTGCCACAGATGGTGGGTCATTTCCTAACTTGCCTGGTGGTAGGGAAATGGCCTGCAGATACTGAGGTGGCAGACGGGTTATCTGATATTCGTTATATAAATCTGGGATTCGGTAAATTGTTATGAACTTTATTATTATCCAAAAAAATGAAATACCAGAATTACTCTTTTGACTCAGAAATCTAGGTACTTGTTACGTGCTTGTCTTTATAATTCCTTGATATAGTGTTAGAGCTATGCTTAAATGTCATTTAAAAATTTTTAGTTTGATTTTAAATAAGATGCTGGACATGATATATTTGAAACTATTACTTTTGTTGTTGTTGTCGAGACATTGCATTTGCATTACCATGCATTTAACAATTGAAGTCCAAGTAATGATGGTTTAGAGAAAAATATATTTTTGCCCTGTGTGTCCTAAAATAAAAGCTCATAAACACATGACACTTAATTTGATTGACAGCTGTCTAGGAGGTGACATCCTAAGGTGGGCTGTATATCTGTGCTGGATTGACTGTGAACGTGTTGTAAGTGTGTTGTGAAAGTCAAGGCTGGAAGTAAAGTTTTAAAAAGTGGGCCATGCAACTTTTTAGTGCAGGGAGGGAAGATTTGCAACCACTTCACTGCTACTCACATTTTAACTTGCTTGAAGGCTAGTCCTTGAGGTGTGCCTGCATGTACATTCACTCCTGGGGCAGGCAGCCAAGTCTCTTGGTGGATGAACTGACAATAAAGAACATATCCTTTGGATTTGTGGAGATAGATTGAAGAAAGAAAAATGCATAGATGCCTTCTGCATTGCACCATTGGTCATGATAGTCATGAAGTTTTAAGCAACTCTTGGAGACCATATTTTCAGATAAAACATTGATTTTGTTGTTTTTTTGAATCTCTATCATAAAAAGCTTTCATTATTTTACCCTGTACATCTAATTGGTATCCTCTCCTACCTGCCAGTGCGTCATCTCTTCTTAACATCTGTTGGCTCTTTCTTTGAAAAAGTCACATCAGGATGCTTTTGTGTTTTCCTTTCTTCAAAATTGATATCTTTTCTTTTTGGTCAAATGTAGGTTAAGTATGTTATTTTGCAGTGCAATTGATTGAAGAAGGCATTTAGAAAGACAAGTCTGTAGTCAATCAAAGTGCTGCCTATCTCCCATCATGACTCTTTATTTCTCCTCTAAGTACAAGAAAACCCACTTAAGTCGGTTTTATACATCAGGCAAAGAAGTATGAAGAAAGACATGAGGGAAAAATAAGAAAAGGGAACTGTAATGTTTACAACAGAACAAGCAACAAAATTACCTTTCCCCCCCTCTTTCTCCATCTCCGCACTTCTAAATGACTGGGAGGAAAACATGAGAAAGAACAGAGAGAATGCCAAAGATGGTTGCCACTGGTACCAGGATTGGCATCAGACCCTCTTTGTTTAGCTCAGGATGCCTGTGATTTGTTAGTTGGCATCCGCATTGCAGTGTGGAGTGATGTTACAATATATTGACAATTTCCAGATCTAGAGATGTCAATAGTCCTCTTGGTTATTTATACGAGATCACGAACGGCATCTCTTCTGGAGGAGGAAATAAAGACCAGCATATAATAAAGTTCCATTGTTGGCCAACTTCCTCTGCTTTTCTTTTTCCCTCTTTCTCTTTTGGTTCAACCCACACTTTTTTTTTTTTTCTTCATGCCCAGCAGCCTCATCTTTTTTTTGAAATGTGGAAAGAGTTACTAGAGCTTTGACACAAGCTCTAGTACTACATCTGCATCTGATATGGTTTTGGGAAAAATTTATGCATTTTGAAATCACTTTTGATATATAGTTCATTAGACCTTTGCATCACATGGCCACAAAGGCAGGATTTTCTTTAAAGCTCAATCTCTTTGTTATTCAGCTTCTTCGATGCATATAGCCCGACTGACCGCAATTTAGTCCATTTTTCTATTTCTCCACATTAGTAAAAGGTCATGTTCAATACAGTCATTTATAAAATTAGATAAGCCCCCCACTTTACCTCAAATATACACATCATGTGGGAGTAACTGCGTTTAAATCCATAAAATCATTTGACGTTATTGATTCAGAGGGCTGCGCTTCGGCTGTTCCGTTGCTACAAGAACCGCCATTTTGTTTGTGAAGTGCCAGGCGAGGGGGAAAAAAAAGGCAGACACTGTGCTTGATGCCAATAATGGTTGCCAGTGGCACCGAGGTTGGCATCAGACCCTCTTTGTCTAGTTGCTGAATGCCTTTGATTCGTTGGTTGGCATCCGCATTGCAGTGGGCACACTGGAAAGTTTTTGACAATCCCTGAATGAGAGCTGCTTGCTTGTTTGCTGCAGCAAACCTTAGCTAATATAAAACCCTTCCTTTTTATTTTTTAGGTTGTTGCTTTTTGGTTTGTTTTTTTTTTTAAAGCTGTGATAGATTAGAGGAAAAAACAGCTCTAAAGTGGCCTCCATTTTCCCAAGGATGTTAAAGATGTCCAATGATTCTTGGGCAGGTGGTACCTATTCCCCATATTGTCTTTGTTATTGCATTCATGAAAGCCAAGCAAAACAAAACAAAACAAAAACCAGGCAAACCCTGCACAGGACACCTTTCTGGGACGTAAGTGTGCTGTAGGATGCGGGGTGTGCGTTGAGGGTGTGGAAGACTAGCTGAATGTAGTGATGTGTAATGCATTCATTATGACTGACTCTTGCTTTCAGTCACATCACTGCTTATTTCTTATGTAATCTGTAGTTCCCTGAGTTTCCAGCTTTCCAAATTTTATAGTAACATGTTGAGAGGATTTAACTTTTCTTTCTAGTGACTAACGTGGAACAGTGTAAATGTTAAAAAAGAAAATAAGCAAAGCTTCATGAGGAAACCTATGTGTTAAGGTCTGATACAAATCCTCTGTTCCTGAATTTCTCAATTCTGCATCAAAATGTTGCCAGATTCTCAGAACACAGTTCTGCACACCAGGAAAACCAACCAAAAGGCTAAAATAATTTTGGTTGACGTTTCCTAGATAGTGAGCATTAATATTGCTTTCCGGTTAACCACCATTATCTCATTAATTAATAAGAAGGATTAGCAGTTCTACCCCAAAGGGCTGCAGAGAAGGAAGTCTGGCCTATGGGAGGCCTTGAGTCCAGGCTGTGTCCTGTCTGAAGGGGAAATGGGGGGTGGGGTGTGTGTGGGGCGGGGGGGAAGACTGGGCTTTCCCTGAGGCAGGGAAGGGTTTTGAAGAAGGAGGTCAAAACACACTAAGAAGTTTAAAGATCTCAAGAGATAGTAACTACTGTCCTGAATTTAACAGATCAGAGTTTAAACTAAGTCAGCCTAACTGATTTTTGGACCGTACTTTTGCACTCCTATTAAACACGTTTCGGATACTGAAGAGAGTCCAGGAACCTCTCATGGCTTATGGCTCTTATTAAGGAGGAGTTTCCTTTAGCCTTGGGGAACCCTTAAAGTCAGGATCCACTGCTGGATGGCAACTTTCGTTGTTTTATTGTTAAGCATTATGATAATTAAAGTATATTTTAAAGTTGTGAAAAATGTGACTTGTTTACAGGGGAGGTTGTAATCATTGTTACTGTTTTTGAAATAGAATCCTTCCCGGTTGTCACATATCATTAGCGAGGAAGCAAATGCTAAGAATTATTTTCCTCCCTCAGTTACTGACTTTTAGAATCCTTTTGGGTAACCATTGTTTCTTTATGAAAAGCTTATGTAGGTAATTGTTTGCAAGTTGACAGCGTATTTTAACATTTTAATAAATTTCACTTCATTTGCAGGTATTTCCCATTATGGGGAAAACTAAGCTCTTGGAATTTGTTGAAATGAGGCCGCCCTCCAGAATGATCTGGTGTGCTTGCATTTGCGAAGGGCTCAGAGAGCATAAAGTTTGTGTGCACGTGGGATTTGGGGGGGACACTGCTAAATTTTCCCATCTAGCATCCTGTCCTTGACTGAACTCCTGAGCTCCAGGGCACATTTGTTTGCATTCTAGCTCACACACAAGTCGCCAGATAAAGAGTGGCTCTTACTGGCATGACGTGCTCCAAGGCTTAATGAGACTTTTGTGGGAACATATATTGTAAGATAAGATACTTAGCCATTTTCTCACGGATAAGGGGCTAGAAGCTCACCCTCTGTGCCATGATATCTCTGCCATAAGAGATAGCTCTGCCAGACAATTCAAGAGTTAAACTCGGAGGCCCCAGTTACCAGCTGGGGAAGCTTGGCATCTGTGTTCTGATATGGCAACTAAGCTCTTGCATTGCTGTTAATATGATTTCACTTTTCAAAGGGAAAGGAGTTGGGGGGGGGAGCGGCTTGTTTGTTACATCAATTATGATTTCAAATATTAAAAAAAAATACAGTGACCCACTTTCTGGAGGCAGCAAAGGTTGGAAAAATATCCTACCGACAGCATTAGGCATCCCTCCCACCTTAGGCCCTCTCCAACTGCCCCCCCCCATACACAGAACTGCACATTTTATAATAAAAAATACTCACCTAGATATGGGTTGGATTTGCAAATTTGGTGCACTCTGCCTCTTGTGTGGCTAAAAGACTCTATATGTAAAAGAATGGAGATGCTGTTCATTATTCAGGAATAATGGTAATTTGGGGATCTGTGAATTGCAGTGACAGAGATGGTGGATGGGTTTCCCAAGGGTTGACTCCTTGACAGATTCAGTGTGGGCCTTGGAGCTGGGCAGGGCCACTTAGGGAGGCCACCCATAGCCACGGCCTAAGTTCTTTAAAGTTGCTGGTTTCCAAAGTGGAGCAGAGGGAGTGTTTCCACGCAGAGAGGTAATATAGAATGGGTAGGATCTCTTATTTACTTAGTTGTTTTTCCCTAACTGTGGAACTTAGGAGGGAATTGCCAAAAGGAAATTAAAGTTTTAATCCTCCGCTAATTTTTCCTTTCAAATTTAGCATTACGGTTTGAAACAGTCCAAGATACCTGACTTCGTAAAGACTTTCTCCCCATAAACGTTCATTATGCTTGATTGAACTGAAAAACTAGGCCAGTGGGCTTAAAAAAAAACTCTGCAAGGGCACTCTTTTGCCCTTCACATCTCTGCTGACCTGTTAGGATTTCAGCACCTGAAGAGGGAGGGACCGACCCAGTGCGAGGCTGAATCAGAATTCTCTGGAATTCTTAAAAGTTGAGATAAGTAAGTTTTCATTTCTGGCATCCCAGTGGCTTGTATGATAACTGACTTTAAAATCACAGGAATAATTACCGCTTTGTTGGGAGCTTAGGGTGACAGAGAGTGGAAATAGCATAGGAAAAACTTTCTGAGATGGGAGGTTGCTAACGATCTGAAATTCCAGGGGCAAAGTGAAGGGTGATCCCTTGCTGTGAAGCTCGCTTTTTGGGTAGAAATTTCTCTTCAGCTTGGGAAAGAATAGCATTTTCTAGTTTGAAGTTGAAAGCAGAGCCCTGCGACACTCGAGGCGTTTTTGTTATGTGCTAAGGCTGAGCAAGTGATTAGCCAACGTCATGTTCAAAGCAAAGTTTTCCAACTTTTTTCCCCTCCATCCTTGTGGAGGAGGAATAATTTTAGAAATCTCAAGGACTAGTGGTTATGCGATGGGAAGCCGGAGTGATTACAGCAGCGAGCCTCAGCGCCAAGCATAGCAAGAGGGGGGCTTCCTCTGAATCATGCGCGCTTTTCTGTGGCAGCGTGGTATGTCGTCTCATTTTAAAGAACATTCTTGGGTCCTTGAACTCTAATTATGTGATGTGGTTAATTTAACTGAATTCAGTTGTTAGGATTTGGCATAGGGAATAAATCATCAGACTGCAGAGAACTTGTGAAAACGAAGTGCGTGGAGTGAGTGAGTCTGTGGGGTTAGCTTGTATTAGACTGAACGGTACAGGATGTGAGGCTAATGGGACTTGAATGGCTGGGCTTTTGGTTGTTATATTATTCAGAAAATTGGAAGAAATGGCTAGCAATTAACCAATGAGGTGGAAAGACCTTGAGGCTGAATTGAAGGCCACACACTGAAAAAAAAAATCTTCAAAATTTACATCAAGCAATATTCCAAGATAGGAATGCAAACTCTTCTTGTGCATAAATATATTGTTTATAATAAAACACTTAGAAACACATATTCTCTCTTTTATGATGATAGTTTAAACAGGACAGCATTGATGAATCACAGACAAATTAAAGAACTCTGAATAAGGACTATATAATTGAAAATATGGGGTGATGGATGAAGTAATTTTACTAGCTGAGAGTTGCCCGGAGGTTGTATATTTTCAGAATCCCATTTTAAGGCAGTTCAGAGCATGTAGTAAGTTATGGATGAAGCACAAATCATTTGAAAATGGGATTTGTTTAAACAAGTGCAAAAAAGAAAGTAAGAATTGCCCATGAAAAAAATTCTCTATTCTAAGTATGTGCAGTTTAAAATTTTTGGTTAGCTTTAACTCTGTTTCTCAAAATAGAACATTTAGTAAACAGTATTCAACTGAATTTTAAAATACACATATCTCCCCCAAAACTACACAGAAGCATTTAACAAGCATCGGTTAATATTCAGTGACACTCATATATATTCTGATAGTGAGTGAAGCTGAAGATTTCTTTAAAAACTTGATTTTTCAAAACTCACATTGAAAAAAAATCCGTGGAAAAATGTATCGTTGTTAACAGGGAATGGCAGAGTGCAGGACAAAAATCTAATCATGAGCACAGATGTTAAGAAAGTTATTTGAAATGGGGTGTATTCTGTAATTCATGTGAGTAGGGGATTACATTTATGCCTATGTTAATAACACGAGTATGTCAATATGAAGTCTATACCCCTCTATTAGTGAAATCTAAAGTGTGAAAAATGTTCCTGCTTAGGACAACTTGTATTTTATTATTCTGACATCTGCAGTTTCTGGATGGATTACCTTAAATTTGCTATGCTATGTTAAAAGCCTTGTTTTATGAGGTCGGTCTCAGCTTCTGGCCTTGGTGTCAGGAACCCTGCTACGTGATGCAACTTGCCTTGTTAGGTTTAATTGACCAAAGCTGATGTGTTAAAACAATTCATTTGTGCTGTAACTTATGCCCTGGCTAAGTTGCTACCTGAATCCTTTGACCTTGACTTGTCTGGGTCACGAAATGGCTGCAAGCTGTTTGACCTTTCTATTGTGCTGTAATGTCACTGTTTCCTCTTATTCTTTAATGGTAATAGCTGACAAAAAGCCCCAGCCCTGACTTTACACCCCAGTGGATTTAAGGCGTCCCTCTGCAGTAGCTATGTCTTCTGTTTGACATGGTCTGGCTGTAGAAGTGACTTTCTTTTGTTTGCTGACAGTGATGGGGACAAATTTGCAGCCCTCCTTACTACCAGAGGTGGGGGATAGTATTCTGGTATTTGGAGGGATTTGAATTCCTTCTGCTTAGATTTTCAGTTTCCGTGTTTTATGATGATGCATATCACAATTTCCTTTTCCCCACTCTTCTGAGGTCGACTTTGCAGCTTTTCATATTTATGATTTCCTTAATAATTGCTTTTCAACATTTTCAGCTGTTACAATAAAAATATTCTATTGTCATTACATAGGGTAAAAGTGATAAATTGAGCTATGCTTTTGGTTACCAATATATAAGTCCTAAAACAACGGACATTTAAACTTCACCCTATAAATCTTTGCCCAGTATTGGAAAAAGCCTTATACTAACCGTGTAGGACAAGACAGAATTTTTAAAAAATCAGAGTCATGTCGTAACTTTATGTATCCCACCTTACAACTCAGTTTATAGTTTTAGGGGAAGCCTATTTTTTGTGACTTAAATAGCTAAGTCCCAATACATAGTAGCGAACCATTAGTAGACTTGAAGTTTTTATTTTCTGTGGGGACTTTTGCCAGCATGTGAAATTAAATATTTATTTTAATGAATATAAAAATTGTTTTTCTATTCTTTATGAGGACCCATATGCAAAAATGGAGTTTTACCTCTGTTCTCTTCTGAAGCAGTGAAATAATTTTATTTTTAAAATAACTGGAAATGCCTTCTAAAATGTTAAAACACAGATATTTTTATCCTACCAAATTTTTCTTTGCCAAATATGACATTGTAGTTCATGATTTTTCCTATATTTGCCAGATTAAATATTTAAAATCCAAGCTGTTACATTTTATTTTTAAATTATTAGAGGAAAAAAAGGAAGTTTAAGTTAGAATGTGCATTTCCTTACTTGTGTGCCGCATACTGTTTATACATGTGTGTGGATACACTGACAGATGAGAGACAATGTGGCTCAGGCACTAGAACCTTGGGGAAAAAAGCCCTAGATTTTTCTATTCTCATTTAAAAAAATAATCTGAAATGTCAGGTGAGAGGATTTTACTTTTTCTTTTCTTTTCTTTCATTTTTTTGGCGGGGCGGGGGGGGGGCGCGGGGCGGCTGGCAGTTGTTTTAAACTATTTCCCCCCTGGGGGAATGTTCACAAGGTTAAGGAATTTAAATGCTTCTCAGCATTAATTGTGTTGATAATCCAGCATCCCAGAGGTTCGAGGAAGAAGGGTGAATGAAATACACTGAATCTGATTTACTCAGGAGCCTTAGTTTCTCTCTGTTCTATAAAAACCAGTCTAGACTCAAAGACACATCTCTCTTGACTTTTTGTTCCCTCGTTGGCTTCCTCAGTCGTAGAGCCAACGTAGTTAGTTGGGTTTGGATGTGGTTAGGGAGGCTAATGGGTCAGATGCAGTGGGACCGTGGTTGGAAAAGAGTGAGCAAGCAGCCCCTGAGGATTTCAAAAATGTCTATGACTTCTTGAAGTCAGCCTCAGTTCCTCCATTGAAAGAATTTACAATGGAGCTCAGCTGTTGAGTTAAAGAGGTTAAGTTCCGGGGCCATGCATGCTGGTGTGCGTGCGTGCGTGCGTGCATGCGCGCATGCGCGCGCACTCGAGATCTGAAGAGGAAAAGTGAAGCTGGAAAAGAAGAGAGAGGTAGGGCTTGGATCTTGCAGGAATTACTTAAGAAGAATAATTCCTAGATAGATTGGAGAGCAAATACAGTGCAGTTTAAAATATTCTGTCATCCTTTGAATTTGGGATTGCTTTTGGAGTTGAGCACATCTCCCTTCTTCCTGCCGTTTTAGATTTTTTGCGGCATCGAAAATTAAATGCATGAATCTGACATTTAGGGCCTACTCTTGGTTCTACCTTCTCTCAGCTTTGTGACCTTGGTCAAGCCACTTAAGCTCCATGTGCTTTGGTTTTCTGTTTCGTAAAATGAGGATCAAAACGTCTACTTCACAGGATTGTTTTGGGATTAAATGAAATAATTCATGTAAGCAAAAGCAGTAGTATTAACAACAGCCATTATTACTCTATGTAAAGGAACATAGCATAATAGATGCTTGCAGAGAAACTAGGCTGATGTTGGAGAGAAGAGGTGATTGGGTGTTGAAGCAAAAGGTCATAATTAGTTTTTACATTATCAGGTGATAAGACATTCCCAAGAGAAAATGAAAGTCTCTGATCACAGTAATGTTTATAGATATTTGTTAGTAAAACCTCTGAATGTAGGCGTATGAAGTTAGCTAGTTGTATATAGTTTTAAAATCTATTTAAGTTAGGAATACTGTACAGTTTTAGCAATCCTTTATATCAGATTTAACAGAGAAGTAACTTCTTGACCAAACTAGGAATATTTCAAAGAAAGGAGTAAAATAATTTTATTAGCAGCTCTCTGAATAAATAACTCAATTTTGGTATCAAATGAAGGGTGTCCTAGCAAGACTTGTAATTCACTGCATTCCAGTAAAAGCATAAGACTTCTATTTACCAAAAAATTAAATTGCCAACATTTGGGAGAACTACACTTAAGTTTTAAATTTAGTTGGACAGAAGTGATGATATGTGGCTAGACTGGATTGTTCTTGACGAAGAGCATGCTGCTGGTTTTTAGACTCTAAGTCTGAAAGTGCATTATTCAAAAATGACCCCTAGTTGGGTCAAAACTCAAAATGTTTAATTAGTTGCATGAATTGTTTTGACTTTATTACCATTTAGCTCCTTCTCCTTTAAGTCAGTCTTCCCCATTTATCCTTTTTATGGTGTTAAGCAAATTAATTAAATGATCTCTAGAGGGGAAAAAGTTCTTATTTCTTACTTAAAGTGATTTCACTTTTACTAAGAACAACTGGGAGCCAAATGGGAGGGGGTTAAAACATTCCCTTCTTTTCAAGCTAGATTTGGGATTAGTGTTTGACTTTAGTGGCTCTGGATGGCTGCATCCTTGTGGTCGTGAAGCCACTTTTGTGGGCCAAATATGTGGGGAGCTTGTCATGGCACTTGTCCATGGCCAATGGGTTGCTCCCCTCACTTTCTCTGCACAGCAGGTTTGGAAAGTGAATGGATTCACCCATATCCATGGTTTCTACTAGAGAAGTGCCTTAAATTACATGTCACATTGGTGTCGTACAAAAAAATAAAATCATATTCTTACATGAAGCATTTTATAATAATACCTGGAGGTTCTAGCCAGGAGTTAATAGGAAAAGCTGTCTCACTGTTTGTTCATCAGTTAAAGGATAACTGGGATGTGCAGCAAACAGTATCAGAACATTGATTAGCTTGTTTAGATTCTGGCACATACTTTTAAATAATCTGTGTCATGGGTTTTCTTTTTGAGAACATACCTTGTATTTAGTTGCTCTTCTTCTGTTCGTGGGATACACAAAAATAAAACAGCATGTATTTTAGTTCACGAAGGAAATTATATTCAAAATTTTTTAACATATGTAAAATGGATTGTTGTTGATGGCAGAAGGATTGGCATTTTATCTTTCTAATACCTTGGAAAAGCTTTATTTGCACTTATGACTTAAAGTTGGTATCGACCTAAAATAGCAATGCATATATGGTTCATGGTTCTTAAATACTGGTTGCCTTTCATAGCCTCTTGGAGATGCTAACGTATTTCTTTAAATTTCCTGATGGTAAAGTATTAATATTTTTGGATAAGACTTAGAGTTATCATGTAACAATATCTGTTCTATTTACAGTCTCCAAATAAGGGAAAAGCTGCTTATAGTAATATGAGGATCACTGGTCTTACAATAATTAAATAGACTTGTTATACTACATTAATCCCTTTTGGAACATTTGGAATGACTTCTTAGTACTAACAAACATAGCATTAGGGCCTAAAATTAATCTGCTTTTGGTATCCAACATTTTATAATATAAAACATGTGTATAGAGAAACATATTTCGGGTTTAAGATGAGTTCATGGGAAGACAAAATGAAATTATATTGGAGTATGATTCCAAGTACTGATAAAATACGGAATTCATTTACAATCAGCGTAGGTAGACAAATTGTTTTTGCTAAGTTTTTGTGTTCTGGTGAATATGATGTTTGGGCTCTCAGAATTACTTTCCCCCTGAGATCCAAGTTTTGTACATGATCCACCAGATATACGTGGCATGAAATGGGAATATTTCCATCCAGTATCCAGGAGGCTGTGTTAACAGCTTGTGAGCTGGTGTTTCTTGGTTACCTGCATTGATATGGTTATTTATCAATCCCAGAGAAAATGAAGTGGACTCAATTTTAAAGTCTGGCCCAGTCTTATTCTGTGTTTTGTAGAAATGGTTTAAGTTAGTGGCAGACTCTGCATTCCCACAGCATTATTCCAGATTTGCTGAAGGGACTTCTGAGATAGGGTTATGTGGACATCTGTTGTGGAAGCCCCATGAGGCATAATTCCCTCTGCAGTGTGGGCTATTGTTGAGTTTTTCACACCTGGGATGTGAAGTCAGCCTTCGGTGTTCCGGTTCCAGGGGAGATATTTGGGGAAGGATCAAGGGCTAGTTCACTTCTCGGACAGATTGTGTGCATCTGCACAGAGAAGTATGGAAGTGCTGAGAGTATCGAGTTTGCAGCCATTTTAGACCATGTGCCTGGGACCAGCTAACACATTGTCAGGGAAAAACATGATGTAGCAACAATATTAGATCATGCAGATGAGACTACTGAATAGTAATAGTTATGGGCAATATTTTGGAAAACACTGATTAGTGACAGTTTTATTACAGCAAATGTATGTATCAAGTCCCCAGATTTCATTGTAATGCACTGAAAACAGATGTCAAAGTGTCCCAAACAGAATTTCATGGTTAATCTACATATTGCATGGAAAGTACAAACAAACCATTTAGAATTCTGTTATTTAATCCTTTTAGAAGGAATGAAAATATACAATTTAGATTTACTCCATTCTTTCTTTTAATTTCAGTTTTTGTTTTCTAGGGGCTGATGATAAGTTATTTTTTGTTGTTGTTGTTTGCTATTTTCTTAAGATGCATATGGGAGAAGACATTTCTGCATGAGGACATGGTTTTACTTAATGTACTTTGAACTGTAAGTTTCTGAACATAAGGTCTTTGCATTAAAAAAAAGAAAAGAAAAGAAAAGAAAAATTAGGTTCTAAATTATTTAGTGACCTGGTATGGAATTACTTCCTTCTATTCCATTGTTTACTGATGTAGAGTTCCATTCTATGCCACATAGTGATGGAAGAGCATGCTGAAGAGGAAGAGAAGGCAAATGGTAGCCCTACTGCATGCAAGTCCCCTGGAGACTTTGAGCCTCTCAGGGCCTCTGTTTCTCTCTCTGTCAAGGGAAGGTATTGGCTAGAGGACTTCCACTGTCCCTCTTAGCTCGGGCATCTTAGGAATTTGGCTTCTGGTTACCTTGGCAAGAGGGACTATCCCCTCCATGTTAAGCAATATTTAATAAAATTTAGCATACTCTTGTTAAATTTGGGAATTTTAATACATTTTATTTATTAAAAAGAAGTAGAAATTGTGTAACTTGCCAGTTGGGTAACACTTTCATGTTGCTCAATTCAAAGTCCAATAGTCAGATCATTTTGTTCGATCCAGATAAAAAGCTTGCTTTTTTAAAGAAAGAGGTCTTTAACTCATAGAAGCTTAGAGCTGCGAGAATCTCTAGAGACTTTCTCACTTTCCAGCTGTGGGTACTGAGTCTAAGAGAGCCCCAAAGCCACTTCGGTGGTTTGTGTCAGTTTTACTGCTACAAAGACATAAATAAGCATAAATAATAAATAATTATTTTGTGGACATAGCAGCCTTTTTTTTTTTTTTAAAGGAACATAGAAGGAAATCATGATTATAAATCTTAATATTATCATTTTGTAACTTATTGAAATCAGTTGATTCAAGAGTCCAGTTTTTTCTCTCATACCTTTTCATAAGATATATTCTAGTGAAATCGTTCTGCAGCTATGGTCTTCATGAGAATGATGGGCCTTTCATTTTTTCAGTGCATGGAAAATACTTCTTGGGTTATGGCCAACTAATAAGGATTGGATACTAGCTGGAAAACAGAGAGGATCCGTTAAAAATGCATTGCCAGATTTCTAGTCATATTGTAGGTCATGTTTGAGATTGCTTGTAAGAAAAACTGGTTTTTGGAAGTTAGATATTGGAAGAAAAAGTGGGAGCTGGTAATAAGTTGGCTTAAGCTCTGCTTCCTGGATGTCTACAATTTTCAGATTAGCTTGATAATTGCTGTACCTCCATTTTCCTTTGTGTGGTATATGTCTCTCATCGTAGTTGAAAAAATTGCTTTTTTTTCAAGTTTCAAATATCCGTGTACCTTCTTTTACTGAGGAGATGTTTCTGAGGATTTTTCCTTAGTTTAATTTTTAGAAACCAAAACATATTAAATTCACAAGGGCAATTCAATTTCAAAAGGAAACTTTCAGTGAATCTTTTTGCTAAGGTAAGAATTCTTTTTATAACATAAAAGATTTATCTGTAAATTAAATTGTTTTATGAGTGTCCTGTAATGTGCTTATGTATATCAGGTCACCCCTGAAGATAGCAGAGATTAATAAATTAAAGCAGAGACACTAACAGTATTAGAAAAAGTTCAGCTACTTTCAGGAACCAGTTTCTAGTTTGATATTTTATGGAGAAAGCTTGAAAGCATGTTTTAAAGGCACAGTTATAGATGGAAAAATAGATGAATAAAAGATGGGTATTGTGCAAGAGCATCACACCGAAATCAATGGAAACGTTATGGGAGCACACTATTAAATAGATCATATGTATTTGTTAAATGAATTAATATAGATTATTTAAATTGAATACAGAACGTAATGTGTTACTGAAGTGATTCAAAGGAAGTTCCTCAAACTGGGAAAATCGACTTTTTACTGAGACTCGTTTTGTTTTCTTTTATATCTCCACTGGCGATTGGCCACTGTAGAAGTACTGTCTTCCCCACCTCAAATGTACATAAATGTCGAGAATGAGTAGAATAACAACAGAAGCATAGTGTCCCTATTAGCAATAGAGCCTGTCCTGGAACCAAGTTGCAGGTTGAAATGTTTGTCTTACTACTATTCACTATGGGACTGGGCAAATTAGTTATGTTTTCTAAGATTTGGCTTCCTGAGCTCCTGAGGGGGCACCTTCTTTACTTGGCACTTGTGAGGGTGCTCTGGAAGGTGCTTGTGAGGTGCTAGGCACCGTGCCTGTCATATTGTGGCTAGATGCTTGCAGTCAGTTGCTGTGATTTACTCTGCAGCCAGTATGGGGCCTGCACACAGTAGGTCCTGAGTACTTATTTGTTCAGCGAGTGAATGCTCACCACCTCTGCTGAGGATTCGGGAAGACTTGGTCTCCCTTTTGTGGGGCAGAGCATTCAGTCAGGGACAATACTGTGCCAAAAGTTGGAAGAAAAAATACTAAAATGTGGCAAAAATTAAAATATTGTACTTGCTCTGTAATGTCTCAAAATTGACCCTTAAAGGGGCGCCTGGGTGGCTCAGTTGTTAAGCGTCTGCCTTCGGCTCAGGTCATGATCCCAGGGTCCTGGGATCGAGCCCCTCATCAGGCTCCTGCTTGGCGGGAAGCCTGCTTCTCCCTCTCCCAGTCCCCCTGCTTGTGTTCCCTCTCTCGCTGTGTCTCTCTCTGTCAAATAAATAAATAAAATCTTAAAAAAAAAAAAAAAATTGACCTCTAAAGAAGTGAACGGAATAGGGCGCCTGGGTGGCTCAGTTGGTTAAGCGACTGCCTTCAGCTCAGGTCATGATCCTGGAGTCCCGGGATCGAGTCCCGCATCGGGCTCCCTGCTCGGTGGGAAGTCTGCTTCTCCCTCTGACGCTCCCCCATCTCATGCTCTCTCTGTCTCTATCTCATTCTCTCTCTCAAATAAATAAATAAAATCTTTAAAAAAAAAAAAAAGAAGTGAACGGTATAGAACTCTGCCAGGTCATAATGCTCATTTCAGTATGTGCAGGTGACTTAAGGAAATAGCATCTCCTAAGAGCAGGCAGACATGCTAGATTCCTGTATAAATGTCTTCTTAGAACCCAGTATGGTTTACTACTGCCCATTTCTCATAAGGCCTTTCATTTGGGTTATAAGGAAATCCCAGACATAAACATAATCGGAAACAAAAGGGAACATACCCATAACTGCTGCCTAGCAGGGAACACTCGAGGCAAAATGGTGCTTATGCAGGAAACCAACACTTTAAAATCCCAAACCTTTTCATGGGCTTGAATGGTGATATATAATTTTTCTCCTTTATGTCTCCAATAGCACTGAATTATTGTCCCACAAAAAGTTTGGAAGTGGTGTCTCTCTATTTTCTGTAAGATTTTCCTCTGAAGAATAATTTTGATTGTTTTGTCTTATTCATTAAAAATGTTACGTAATTTAAAAAATCATTTCATTGACAATATATTTTAAGTGCTGGAAGAATTTTGGTGCTGGCGACCTTTCTTCAGTAGTCACTGGTTAATAATCTTTATCTTGTCGTTATTCATTTTATCAGTTATTAAGTTTTTCCGAAGTGTGTGTGCATAAACACAAATACATGGTGTATTATTTCTTTTTATTTTGGTGTGTGATTATTACGATTCTACACACATCATACAGTCAGGGAGGTAGACATATATGAATTTATTGAAATTTGTCTTTCAAAGAAAATACAAAACACCTGGTAGAACAAAAGGTGGAAAATGGTTGCAAAATGTGTTTATTGAGTAGGAGCTCTGTGCTGAGCACTTTCAATATTTTAAGGAGTTAGGAAAAAATAGTGCAACTAGAGATGACCTCTCCCAAATAATTTACAAGTAGAAAAGAAAGGATAACGGTCCCTTGCAGTGTTTATGAGAAAGAAAAATGCCAGATATTGGAATAAGCATGCAACTAACTAATGGTCTAACCAACTACTATATTTAGATAGATTTGCTGAGCTCTCTGGGAGGAGACCCTGTGGGACTGTAAAGGAAAGGTCACAGAGAGGAGGTGATTCTTCAGCAGGGTTTTCTCAGGGGTTATATCACAAAGATAAAACAATGAAACAGATAACCAAGGATCTACTTCTTTGAATTTTGCTTGGCGATGGTAGATGCTGTACTGAGGTTGATATATTTTGGGGGTTTTGGGGCAACAAATTTGGCATTTTGTTTAAAGAATTTGTTAGTAAAAGAAAAATCTGATAGCTTTAACCAAGATGCTGATATACTCAATACTAAATGGTTTTAATTGGTTCATCTCTCTTTATTTAGCAGGGTTAATAAATTGAATCCTAATATTTAAATTATTTTTATGTATAGCTTAGCTCTTAGATTTCAATGTAATCCTATATACAGTTTAAAAATGTTTTCTATAATATCTTTTTAAATTAATTCTCGTGTTTTTATTGTTTGTAATTATAATCTTGGATGGAAAATGGGAATATATGTGGGATTGATACATATATCTAATGATTCATTTTAGATGTTTTAGAATTGAGAAGATAATTCTATGGGCAGGTAAAAAAATCTAAAAAGCAGAATATTCTGCAAAAAATATTTTATTTAAAAATTATTCTGAAGTTCATTGAATTTAATTTTGTTTCCAGTTTACATCACTATTATTATTATTATTTTAAAAATCAAGTGTGGCTCCCCAACTCAGTAGAAAGAAAAAAGAATTGCTTCAGTGAGATAAGATGTGTTTTATTGTTGAGCTTAAGTATCTGTTCTGATGCAAATTTATACTTTTGTTACTAAAAGCAATGGATTGATAAGGTGACATACCCAACAATAAAGTAACCCCCAGCTTTATATGTTGAATTTTCCTAATATATTTTACTCTCTGTAAATGATATCTATTCCAGAGTATAGTGTTTCCTCATAGATAATTAGAGAAAAAATATACAAGGAAAACTGTGGTAATTCTTTGACTGTTGCTATATTTAGCTCTTTTAAAGTAGCTTTCAAACTTTAAAGGTTATCAGGCTTAACTCCTAAAGATAGAATTGAATCCAATGTGTGAGCTTCTGTTTCTCTGTTTCCCCTACACCCTCAGACAGATAGAAAGTGAATGTAAGTTCTTAGAGGGCAGTGATCAGGTTTTCTCTTTTTTTAGATTTTTTTTTTTAATTTGTTCATTTGAGACACAGAGATACAGAGAGAGAGAGTGTATGAACAGGGGGAGAGGCAGAGGGAGAGGGAGAAGCAGGCTCCTTGCTGAGCCAGGAGCTGGATGTGGGGCTCGATCCCAGGACCCTGGGATCACGACCTGAGCCGAAGGCAGACGCTTAACCATCTGAGCCACCCAGGCTCCCCAGGTTTTCTCTTTTTTTATACTCCTCCTTATTCTGCATAAGGGGATATACGATGTTGATTGTTTAGCTGAATGTTGATTCTGATGCGCAGATGTGGCAAGATTATGACCAAAGAAATGTAAAGAGAAATCTGTCTCCGTGTGCCATTTCATGATGGCATTTCAAAGCCATTCTATCTACACATAGGTTGCTTAGTCATTTGACAAATATTCACTGAATACTTACAATGTATCAGGCACTGTGTGCCAGGTACTGGAATTACAATATAGAGAAGACAGTCATTTTACTAACTTTACAGTAGGGAAAGATATTTTAAGAAGTATCTGATGTTTATGGTTCTTTTTTTCTTCACTGAAAAGCATTGCCATTAGATGCTCAATAACTACTTTGTGCAAAGAGTAATGGCAGTGACTATACAAACACCATCTGAGGGAAATGACTTAATGAAAACTTGTGACAATTTCTAAGGAAATAGTGGGACCACGAGAACGGATTATTCTGATGAACGAATATAATGTTTTTCATCTGTGTGACAAAAAACATTTTTGTAGGGTACATATGTTAACACCAAGCATGCTCTGTGACATCTTGTATCTAGCGTGTAGCTTTTCTTGCAGGGAATTGGAAGTGTGTCAGGACGCCTTTCTGAACTCTGTCCTAGCTCCTAACTGGAACCATTGCCCTGGCTCTGAGTGGCATTAGCACCATGCTGCTCAGAAGTGAGCAAGTAGAGAACTCTAGTGAAGCTTGAAGGAGTAATGAGTACACATTGGTCTTTGTGATGCTGATTACAACGGGTGGAACAAGCAGAAGACTATTCTGTGGCATTGGGGGGTACACACCCAATAATTTCTCCAACTCCTCAGACGTCAGCAGATCCATTGCTGGTTTTGCAATTAACATGTCAGCCTGAGGGGTGACGATCACTGGAGGAAGTGAACTAGGAATGCAGGGAGTTGGAACTTGCTGGAAGGAGGCATGAAAACAGTGTCATCAAGTTGGAATCAGGAGTACTGAGTCTGAAACGCAGTTTTGATCACTTTTAGCTGTATGACTTTCAGCAAGTGTTTAAAGTCTCCATGGCTCTATTTCTTCTGCTGAAAAATGGAGATACTCTCAACCTTAAGAGGTTTTTGTCGGGCTGCATGAGTTAAAGACTTGGAAGAGTCCTTGTGCAATGACAATTGATAATGCCTTGTAAGGTGCTCAATCCCTAATTTGAGTAAAGGTGGGTAGGATTTTCTAGGCTGTGGTGATTTTCCACCGTGTTTCTTAATATATAGCTATCCAGCTGACATTCAGTGAACGCTTACTGTGTGTCGGGCATTGCTTTCAGAGTTTTATCTCTGTGCCTTGTTTAATCCTCAGTAACCATGTGAGGTAGATACCTTACTGTCCTTTGACAAATGAAAACTCCGCATTCAAGTGAGTTAGGTGTCAGAGCCCAAATGTGAACTCTTGTAGTGTGCCTCTGGAGCTCTTTCTTAACCCTACTTCTAGTTGGTGAAGTGACTCTCTCCACAGTAGGGTAGAAGAAAAAACAGAAAATACTGTATAGTGAGGGATAATCTCTGCATACTAAAAAGATAAGCTCATTTTAACTTATTCACCTATTTTAAAAAGGATTGAAATGATCACTTGTTATCTTGGATTTGTAAGTTGTTTCTTTCAAAATTTTGATTTATTAATTCTGATACACAAAGTAAAGTTATAGTGATTTCCAAGCTAATCTTTTCTCCAAAACTAAGCAGTCTTTCTCATTTGTTGTTTCCCCTATTCTATTGTGCTTTTGTATGAGACCCTGAAATTGGATGTGTATATTGTGTAGATCACAAAGGATACATAGGGAAAATAAAACAGTCTTGAAGAGAGGATTAGCAAGTCAAGAGCCATACATAGTAATCCAAATCTTCAAGAATAGGCATCATGATCCTTATGATTGATCTGTGATAAAACCTTCCCTCTTCCACTCATACCAAGCTAAATTAATGGTTTTTCTTAGAAGTTCTGGAATATTTTTCTTCTGTTCTTATTTTTTAGAAAAGTTAGGATATTTTTCTGAGATTTATTGACATCTGCTTACACCTGAGTAAATGTACTCTGAGATCTTTCTGTGATGACATGAACAAAGGACATGTATTTTGATTTCCATGATAATTTCCTTGTTGAATTTTTCAGAGTCAAGACTCTATTTGAATTTTGGGTACTTGTTTTGTGGATAATTTAGATTAGAGGTTCTGAGATTTGTAGCTCATTCTAGTACCCTTCCACCCCTGTCACGTTTCATTCACTTTTTTGGTTCAGTGGATTGATTTCCTTCTTCGATAAGACAGTGAATATCAGGGAGAAAGATATGATGGAAAGGTCCAGCAATGGCTCCCCTTTCTCTTCAGAAAGATAGAGATCCCTCTTATGATTACGGCTTTATTATTCTGCCAATAATCATTGGTAGTCATAGTCGTACTAATAAAAATAACTACAGCATGTTGAGAATGTCCTATGTGCCTCCTGAATTATTTAATGTGATCACTATGGATACCCAAAGAAGTAGGAGTTATTATCAACATTTGATAGGTAAAGAAATTGAGGTTAAATGTGTTAGAGAAATCTCCAGTCAGTGGCTAGTAAGTGACAGAGCTAAGGTTTGAACCCGTGACTGCCCCTTTCCCATCTCATATTCCCAACTTCACTACCATCTCTCTACTTAAAACTTGTTCTTCAGTCATCTTCAAGTAAGATGATGTCTTCTTTTTTAAGGATATTTTCTTTATTTTCAAAGGATATAGGCCGCATTCTATAGTAAATGTATACTGAAGCGGAGTTAGAGAACTGTCCCCAAATTTCAGCGTGGTCCTGCCTAAAAGAGGAAGTAACTATATGGTTTCTTTTTTTCTGTCCACTGTACATGTTTCTTCCTTCTACCCGCCTGGATGTGCTTTGCTTTGTTCCATAGGCCCTGCTCTTCTGACCCTCAGTGAGTAACAGTGACAGAACTTTCTCTGGTGTTCCTAGGTACTGGCACAAAACAATCAAACATATGGACTTTAGATATTTGCCCTCCCAAACAACAATAGAGATACTTTTCTCTTCTTACTCCTTCCATTTCCTTTCAGAGATGCCGTATAAAAAGAACAGTGAAGGCCCAGGCTGAATCGACTTGAGTTTGTGTAGCCCTGAACACTATTGGAATCACTCTTGCCCTGAATGAGGAGTTCATTGTCCTCAAAGACAGTATGTTAAAGCCCTTAACTGTGAACTTTCAGTGAAGATGCTAGACTTGCCAGTTAGTTACACAGACACTATTCTGTCCAGGCTGGAATGTGGCAGTTTAAACAGGGGGACTTTGATCCCCAAGATAAAGTGGGGACAGACACTAGGGCACTGTTGCCATCTTACCACAGTTTCAATTTGTGGAGTTTTTTTCTCAGTTTAATCTAAATGCCTTAAACCTGTGCCCAGTGAGTGGTGAGATGACGTAAATTAATGAGCATTTTGTTAGAAAATCTTTAAGAAGAGCCATCGTGGCTCGTTCTCCAAGACCCCCTAGTCAAGAATTACAGTGATGCTTAGTTATGTCAGTTAGGTTTCTTTGAGAACAAGTGCCAAACTTTAATCTCTGGATTTGATATTTATGTGGTTGTTTATTTCATCTTTTAACCATGTCAGAATTGTCTTAGCCAGCTCCTCGTGTTTATTAAGCACTTACTGTATGCCAGGCCCTGCAGTAAGTGCCTTGTACAGCACGTCATTTAATCCTCACAAGTACCTGACTCGGAAGCCTTCGCTATCCTCATCATCGTCGTCTTCGTGCTGGAAATCAAAATATGCCTCTCTCAGGCAGAGAGAGATTCATTCATGTCCTGGGTTTACACAGCAGTGGGTAAGAGCAGGAGCAGTGGATTGAACCTGAGTATTCAGGTTCTGGAGCTCTGCACAAGGACCTCCCCTGGCTGCCTGGCTCTGTTAGTCCCGTGGTTTTGGGCAAGTCAGCCCACCTTCGGGAACCTGTTGTCCAATCTATTAAAAGAGCAAATACTCTTGCTTACTTGATCAGATTATCAAGAAGACCAAATAAGAAAAGCACAGGAACAAAACTGTGCACACTTTTAAGAAATACGCAAATAAATGAGATTATTTTAACAGCATGAACACATTCTGAAGATCATGTTTCTATGAATAATCTCGTAAGAAACCACATCACTTATAGGTTGGACCTCTCCAAAGTGGGCCACCACGTCTAGTATAACATTGTTGTGATTCTCACATTTATATTGTTGCTGATGGTACAAATAATTTTGTACTTTAGACAGAAGTCATTGAACACAATACTGCATTTTATTCCAGAGTAGCATACTTAAATAATATTTGTTGAATATTTATTGGCCTCTTGATGCCCTTTGGAGCCACTTGGGTGGGGAAGGAGAAGACTGACAATTATAAAAAGAAAAAGAATGGATGTAATGGTTCTGCCTGCAGCCAGTGAAATGAGGTAAATAGCTGCATAATTATTGCAGAAATGTTATCAATGTAAGTAGATGATTTAAGCATTTAAGAATTACCTTCAAATAATGTAACCTAAACCCAACATGTACAGTAGCAGAAGTTTTAATACTGAATCCAATCTCCTCAATTCTTCTTTTCCCCTGAGTAGATACAGCTGCAAAGTAGAATATTTTTAGAATGGACACTTACTACAAAATGTTTCTTCTAAAATTTACGTTTGGCTTTTTAAAATATAAGAAGATTTTTTTTTTTAAAGCACAGATATCTGACCCCTACAGTATGTATTTTATATCCCCTTGAGTATTTAGGAATATGTCACTTGGTATTTTTTATGTTTATTACATTCATTTCCCTAAAAAGACAGGTGTGGAGTGTTTGCATGCATGCGTGTGCATCTGAATGTGTGAAACGCAGCTTAGGGATTACAACAGTTTAGTCAAGGTCATAAGTGACCTGATGTGCCCTTGAGCATGCTGTTTATAATTGCTGTGGTTAGTTTCCCTTCTCACTGTTTTTACCTATAATGTCAAAACACAATTATATGGAGTTGGTATGTTCACTAATAGCAGTTTATCTCTGCATGGTTTATAGACAGAGTCAAAAGCCAACAACTATAATTACATCCATGTTTCTAACTTCGCAGTGAGCTAGACAAGTGTGGTTGAAGTATGCCGTGGGTATGGTGCAGCCAGTAGGAATTATAGGGTAAAGTCATTGCTTTGCATTCTTTTGGTTTTACAATAATTGTTACTTTAATTTTGTTTTCTGGATTTTACCACTGTCTGTTGTGTTTATATGACCACATAAAGAGTGGTTGAGTTACGTGTCTCTCCACTCTATTTTTCTTCTGCTCCCTCTATAAATGTACTGGTTCTCCTTTCACTTTTCTTCTGACTCAGCAGAGAGTACATTACACTTAATAGTTTTCTGAAGCGGCCTGATAATTCATGCTCTATGGAACCCATAAGACTTCTACTATTTGCATTATATGTTTAATTGGATAATTATGGGAACCATGTTGAACTGTTAGCAACTGTCAAGCCTTTGATTAATCTTTTGGATGTTCATTGGCATGGTGCAAGTTAGCAACCGCAGTACAGACTTTTTGTTGTTGTTATTGTTGTTGTTTTGTTTTTGTTGCCATTCTCGTGATTGAGAGAGTAAAAATGATTTCTCTAGAAAAATATACGTCATCTCTCACTTGGGCTCACTTTATATGTTGTGGCAAAGAGAAACAGTGCAATTTGTGGATGACCGTAATTTGTTTTGCATAGGAAATGTTGAGTTTAATAAATCTCCAGAAAAATAAGAAAGCTTTCTTACATTTTTAATGATCTCAGTCATATAACATAGAGAAGAGAGTCTTTACTTTTGAAATAGTATTGATTTGAGCCCATTGTTTGGAAGAGGCACTGGGAAGAGAACTACCATACACATAAAGAATATTTGATATTGAACCCTGGAACTAGGTAGGACTGAATTACGTAGACAATCGTTCTTTCGCCTGTGTATGTTCAGTTCATATGGGTCTTATATGACATGAAATGAACATCAGGATTAGGATAGCAGACAATTCTATTCAAACATAATAACTCTCGGGCACCCTTAAAATTTCTTGTCTGTTTTGATTTAAATGCATGTCAGTATGCTTATGGGACAATAACATACTTGCTTGTCCTTTAGTAATTGGTTTATATTTTTGGTATTTGACCTGACAGTTATAATTTTGGGTTTTTGTATGCTTGTATTTTGATATTGGATAGAGAAAACAGGTCAGGTGTAGAGTGTAAAAGAATAAATAAATAATATTTGCAAATACATCTTAAAGAGTTTACATGAATATAATAAATATGGGGACTTTATACCATATTTGAGTGATCTTTTTATTTTCCGTGTATATGCTGCAACTCAATTTTATTAGAATGTTTACTGAGAAAAAAAAAAAAAAAGAATGTTTACTGAGAAATATCAGACTTCTTTCCAGGTCATGAATTTCAGAGTGTAACTTTGATGATACTATGTCTTTGAGATCCAGGCTTTTAAAGATTTTATTTATTTATTTGAGAGAGAGAGGAGCGGAGGGAGAGGGAGAGAGAGAATCCCAAGCAAACTGCTAAGCCCAGTGCAGAGCCCGAGGCGGGGCTCCATCTCACAACCCTGAGATCATGACCTGAGCCAAAACCAAGAGTCCAGTGCTCAACCTACTGAGCCACCCAGGCGCCCCTGAGATCCAGGCTTTTACAATTAGTTAGGGTAGGTCTGACCGCGGAAGCGACATCTGAGAAGACTTGAAGGAGGTGGTTGAATATTGGCAGTCTGTTAGACATGTGTGCCTGCGCGTGCGTATGCCCACAGATACATACTGAGCTATTCTTTACATCAGCCCTGTGAGGCAAGGCCTGGTATTTTCTCCTTTTTACATGTGGGGAAACTGAGGAACAGAAAGGTTAAATAATCTGTCCCAGGTCACATAATTATAAGCAATGGGATCAGGATTTGGCCATAGGCAATTTTGTTAAACTATTATTTCAGGTCAGCTCTTAAACGGGCTTAGTGAAGCTAATCCAGGATCGGAATAACCTCTTGAGCAGACTTTGTACTCAACTTAGGTATACAGGACTCAGATTAATTTCTCTTCCTGGGAAATAAAATACTGGATTCTACCTGTCATTTCCAAAGTGTGTTGTTTTGAAGTCCATCTTAGATCAAGTTAATAGGGTTGGAATGGACACTTCGGCTGCCAGCAAAGCAATCCTGATACTTATGGTGAAAGTGTATTTTGCTGCTTTAGTCAGATGCACAAAAGATGTGGGGGAGGAAGGATTGTTTTAGATGAGAAGTATGCAAAAGGAATCTGTACACCATTCTGACCTCTTGAGTTTGCATTATTCTTATAAGACCATTGTTTACTGTTGGGAGCTTTATGGTAATTGTTCCTTTCATTGAGGTTCAAGATAGCTCTTCAGCCAGCTCATAATAGGATAATGAAGTGGAGAGGAAGAGTGTGAAAGGAGCGTGTAGAAGGAGCAAATTCACACTGCAGTACATGTTGTAACCCATAAATATTCATCTAAGAAAATTTCTTAGGTGCATTGAGTTGTAGATGAGCAACTTACATCAAACTGCGTTTATATTTTGTTCACCAAAGTGAGTTACTTCATTCCCCGCTGCTTGAAAAACTTTTCTTTCCTTGAAGTGTCCTTGAAGCCTGTGGACCTGCCTTCTCTATGGAGACAGTCTGATCACTGTTAGCCTTAACTTCCCCTTATTTGGGTTTTCAATAAGCTCACCATCTTAGCAGTTGAGTCTTAGGTAAAATGGTTGTGTGAAAGGTAATGCGGAAGGTGATACAACTTCGAGAATGTATTTATTAACATTGAAAATAGGATTCATGGTTTTCAGGCATGCTACATTCTTTTCATCATGGCAATCAGGAGACATGATATTCTTCTATTATCATAGAAGAAGTGAGGGCCATGATGGGAAGACCTGGCTTCCATTTTTGGTTCCATTATCAGTCACTGAGACTTAAAGCTTTCAGTTTCACCATATGTAAAGTGGTGCTAGTTAGCACTTACTCCACAGGATTGATTTTGACAATGTGTGTGAAAGAGCTTTGTTAATTGCTCTCCCTCTCTCTCTCTCTATACACACACACACACACGTGTGTGTGTATATGTGTGAATATATAGAAATGTTTATAGTTATTTTTCTCTATCCTCCTCACTCAAATGAAAAACTCCTGAGAAAATGAAATCTGACTTATTCTTAACACCTTGCTTAATACATAGTCGTGATAATATTTTTGTATTGAGCTTACTTTGGATTTTTAGCTTATCTTAAGAGGTTTTACTGGAAATCTCCTAAGGTTGGTTAATATATTTTTTTTTCCTCAGTGTGCCTACACTTCTAAGCAGACCAGACTTCCACCACTGGAAGATGCAAGGGACAGATGACATGGTTCGCTTCATGCCTTAACTAGAAATAGTTCTGCTCAGTCCTTGTTTTTTACTTTTAGAGAAAGTCACCACTTATGAATCACGCTGGGGTTAAAGGTCTAAATTCCGTACTACACAGTCCAAACGTGATACTTTGCTGCTAGGAGGGTCCTGCCCCAGTTGATAGCCCATCTTGGTTTTTCCTGTTTTGCTCACGTTCTAGGTTGTGCTCAGTCAGAAGCTCACGTGTTTTCTTTCCTTGGCCATTGAGACAACCAGAGGGGATACATTGGTCCTCCTTCTCTATAGTGGTGTTTGTTGATTTCCACGTATGTTTCAGACCATTGGACTGTCCAGTTTCAGAGATCCAAAATAAGACTTCGATTGAACATATGTATCTTGTTAGCAATGTTATGACAAATAGCAGCAGCTGTATAAACGAGTCTTTCTGTAGTTTCACACAGGGGACTCCATTAACAATGGACCACTCTGTCAGCATTTAATCCTTTTTACCTCTTGGTTCCTGTGAACTTTTCTACTGGACGTCAGGATCATTCTGACCCGCAAACAGAAGAAAATGTCAAAGACTACCAGTCACCTCAGTTCCCCTTGGTGCTCTCTCAGGTGATCTGGAGACAGATCATGATTACTTTGTTGGTCCTAATTAGAAAGATATACAGGTCATCAGGATAGCTGTGACAGAATTTGGGATTAACTTGGCTTTGGAATTGTTTCTGAATTTAGCATCAGGGTTCATGGTCCTGAAAAGCTGACCTCTGACGTTTGGAGTGCCTGTGGTATGAAGCAGGGCAGCAAGGACGTAGCTTCTCCCAGAAAGAGTCACAGCCGACAGACTCATCTTTGTGAGCACTTCGTCACGTACAAGTCTACTTCTGGGTCTGTTAATTTCAAGACATGAGACACACAGAACTGTCAAGTGACCTTTTACCTCTTTAGGTAATTTCTATCTTTATTTTTCGTCAGAAAAAAAAGAGGGCACACTGGGTGTTCAAATACAATGGGGAGCTTGGAAAAAGCAGAGTTATAGCCTTAGAATAACAATGAACAAAAGTTCAGGTTCCAGTTTAAATATACTTGACATTTGAACCCCTCGTTTGAAGCCCTTGCTTTAGGTCTATCTTCAGAGGACATCTGAAATTCCTTTGGCTTCCAATCTGTGGCAAGCGAACAAGAATGGATGACAAAGGGATATAAAGATAGAGCTCAAACAAGTTGTGTTAATTCTTTCTTTCACCTAAGAGGACTAATGAAAAGCTTAAATTACTAAATTCAGACTAGACCATTGTCGCTACTTGCCAAATAGTACGTGCTTGTGCGTCTGTCTAATCTATATTTGAAAGCCACAAACAGAAGCACATAATTTGGCAAAACACCAAAAACATGCCTCGGCACACTTCTGGAGATTCTTCCAAATGACTTATTGATTCAAAAATTTTAGAGTGTGTGTTTTAGAGTGTGTGTGTGTGTGTGTGCGCGCGTGTGCCTTTGTGCACACATTTGTGCACACTCAGATTGCCTGGAGACACTTGAAATAAATTCTACCAGCAAACCATATGTATTATAGTTGCTTTGGGGGGGTGGTGGTTTGAGGACTTTCTTTTAAAATTCTAAATTGTAGAAAAAAAGATAAAGCTGTTTATTGGGCAGTTACTTTCTATTTTATTTTCAAGTACAGACTTGTTACTTAAAAATCCTCCTCCAAATACAACATATCTTTACAACAGTCTTTACTTTGGAAAGTTAAAGTATCCTGTTTGTTTTTAAAATGTGTTTTGAGGTTTCGATTTTTTTTCTAACTGGTAGGTGGCAAAGAGTAACTCATTACAAGAAAAAATTCTTTGTAGCACCATGAAGAAATTTCCTAAGTTGATAAATTCATCTTTTCTAAGGTTTTTACAGAAGTATTTTCCCTTTGCCAGGTTTCTGCTTGGTATAGAAAATATGCACTTAAAAAAAAGCATACTATTTGAATTCAATCCAGGATACGTACGTGAAGATATTTAGACGGTAACTGCCTGAGGTTATATTAACAAGACAGAAGTGGAGGACAGAGTCCATAGAAATATTTGGTGTGGTCTCCTTTCCCTTGCATGAATATTATTTTTAAAAGTCAGGTGCTTTTACGTGTAGCATTTTGTTTAAACATTCCAGCTTCCTTTACAAGATGGGTACTATTATTCCTCATATAAAGATGAGGAAATCAGAGCTCAAAGAATTTAAATAAGCTGCTCAGCGTCATACAGCTAGGAAGTGGCAAAGGCAGGATTAATCCAAAGCCAGTCTGACTCTACAGATAATGCCCTGGACACTGTACCTTCCAGCTTTCTCTGAGGGAGGTAAATATTACAAATCCACGCCTTTCTCGGTCATTCATCCCCCGCCCATCCCTTGAATTGCAAGCCCTTACTGCTCTGAAGGTAATTGTATGTAGATTATGTTAATGTATTTCCTTATTAAGGGCTTTTTAAAGGGGTTTAAATTATACTTTGTATTTGTAAATTACTTAGCACTTTGGTCTTTTGTTTACAGTATCTTAGTTCATTTGTATCCTGTTGGAGGGAGATATTCTTGTTCCCATTTTACAGCTGAGAACCATTAAGTAATTCACCCACTGGCTGGCGTGGGGGGTGTTTAAGTATAGGATTCTTCCCCAACTCTTTCTTCCATTGCGTTTCAAATGCCTCAGATCCAAGGGAAATCTATGCTTGGCTTCCACCTCATACTTAAAAATTGAATATGGGAAACCAAGAACTTTCTGTCTTAATTAAAAAAAAAAAAAATGGACCTGGAGTATGTAACCATGTGTGTCTTTTGAGCATTTTCTCACATTACAGGTGCAAACTGATAATTGGTCGAGCTGTTGTATGTACATTTGAGAGATGCTTCATTTTTGATTGGGAGTGAGAAGTTCTTTTTTTTTTTTCTTCCTAGTTTCAAGGAAGTTTGTGGTATACTAATGGGGATTTCAACATCAGCAACTTTTAGTCCTTTGGTTTCTTTAGGCATAATAGGATTGCATAGATTAAGATTACTGAATTCACATAAATGTAAAAAACAGAAAAGGGGGGCTGGGAAAGGAGGGGAAGAAGGAGTTAGTTTTCACTGCTTTGTCTGTGTGTAGTGCTATTTGAAAACCGTCCCAGCAACGTAGTCTTATCCCTCCTGCTACTTGCTTCGTTTTGCATCAGGCCCTTGATAGGCAATGTAGGATAGTATCCCACTCAAGCCCCTTCAGGTAGATATGCACAACGAGAAAACTAAGATGCTAAGGACTTAAGCACCCCCAGCCCTCGGTGTGTAAGAGGGTTTTCACTTGTATATGCTTGTGTTATTCTTCACTGTGTCAGTGCTGGTGAATGGAGTGACTCAGGAGGTAGTCATGAGCGTCTCCCTGGCCTGGCAGTGTTTCTTCACCATGGCTCCGTGTACCTTTTTCTCCCTGTTTACTCGAACTGCACTCATATCCCTCTGTTATCTCTCTTACTCTGACTTGGAGATTGACAATTGCCTAAACCTCAAAACCATTATGAATTCAAGTGTGTTCAGTGATTAGAAGAGGTAAGTGTTGGCTGGTGAAGAAGTTGACGTGAGATAACCAGGAAAGTAATGAACTTTGGATTACTCATCTAAATATGTGACACAGATGAAGAATTCGCAGAGCTGGGTGTATGCAGAGAGGCAGTCTTGGCGAAGTCAGTGTAGAACTGCCATCAGAAGGATCAACAGCAAGGTCCGCCTTGCACACTGAGGCCCATTGGGTAGATGGAGGCCTGGACAAATTAGGAGCTTCTTGTGATGGTTCATCCTCTGGATTTTATCATAGATTTTATCAGATCAATGGTCTGGGACAGTTAATGTGACTTTCTCATGGAATAAATCAACTAAAAAAACCAAACATCCCCTATCTATTTGTTGCCTAAACAATGTTTCTGAAAGTTAACCGCCTTGGTACAATTGATTTGACTTTCTCAAGAAATCAGTTAATTTAGTTAAAAAGCAGGCATAACTCCACCACCTCTTGTCTGGTGTTTAGACAGGGTTTCCAAAAGATTACAATCCCTCAGCATGCTATCAGAGCAGAGGAGGCCCCATTTTTTTTTTAAAAAGATAATGCTCTGTCTTTATTGGTGAATTTTAGCCTATGTAGACTTAATTCTCGGGCCTCATATTGAATACTTGTTCTGGGGAAATGTGATCCCAGGCATGCTGGTGATTTGCTGTTTTAAAATGGTGCTATGCTTTAGGTTTCTGTTCCAATCTAAGATTTCAGAAGAGTCAGTAACTGCAAATAATCTAAAAGGGGAAGAGTAAAGAATGCTTCTACCTTCCCTTTGAAATGAATAGCTTTGCCAGAATAGCAGTCATTAGAAAACAAAAACGACCAAGAAAAGCTGCTCAGCTCAGCACACAGAGGTAACTTTACTTACATCAGACTGAAAAATGAGGGCTGGGCTTTGAAAAGACATCCCTTCTGACTAGAGGAAAGCTTGTGATTTTGGCATGGCTGCAGCCCTCCTAAGCCCCTGAGAAATTCTGAAAAACATTACAGAAGACTGTCCTTAATATTAATATTAATGGATGTCTTCCTCTGTGTGTGCGTGTGCATGTGTGTGTGCGCGCGCGCGTGTAGGGAAGAAGACCGCCAAAGAGAGAAGGGGGAGACAATGAGAGCGAAAAGATTACTTAGGTTGAAGAACTACCAGTGAAAATGTCCAGTGGTCTAATTTCTGGACAGTAATTTGCATCTGTTGCTTTCTGCTCCCCAGTGTTTGTCAGGGTGAGGTTTAGAGGAACGCTAGCCATCAGGCACTTCAAATTAGCCTTGGAATATCGCAGCTCTCTTCACAAACTCTTCCTAAAATACTTTGTTTGTAGATAACATGGCTCACTGATAGGATCTCAGACATGGCCTTATCTATTATATGACATCAGAGGTGAAAAAAAGACTGTTTCCCTGGGGCTAATTGTGGTGAGTGTCACATTATGTTGTACTATAGTGAACAATTTCAGGGGCACCAAAAGCATGCAGCTCTGCCTCTTGGGAGGGGACTTTTCCTTTGCAGCTCAGCTTCAGGAAACGTGAACATTTGTGTTTTCAAGACCACATACCATTGGGAAGGAAGTAGGGGTGGAGATTCGTGCTGAGATTAAGTGGATACGAGAATCTCTGTACTGTGTATGATCTGGGAACTGCTGGATTTTATGTAGCTCTCTTTCTGGCATGCCTCTAGAATTTTCAAAGTTAGGCCGACAATAATACTGATACTTGCTAAAGATGTTTTCCACACAATAATGTATTGACTCTTCAGGCTTGGACAGATGGACTTCTGTACAGCATGTCTGACTAAGTGTGGCTCTAACTTGTGTGTGTGTGTGTGTGTGTGTGTGTGAGGAGACACAGACAGAAGTCCGCTGCTGGATCGTCCACGGTTGTACTTTGGGATACATAACTGTTACCTATCATGGTAAAGGAATTTAATAATTGTGGGAACCAGTTGTTAAAAAACAACTCGAAAGTTATTTTCAGAAGGCAGGCATTAACCCCTCAGAGCCAGGTCGATCACTCTACCTTGAGCACTGGTCCGTTTACCTTAAAAGACGCAAGGCCTATCCCGTTTCACATGTGGGGAGTTATGCAGATCATAAACAGGGAACCCGAGTTTCTTTTCAGGACTGACGAGGTGGAAAAAAACCAGAAAATTCACTCATTTAAAAAGAGTGCCTTGATTTGCTGTGGAGTTGAAAACTGGGAACATGTTTTCCCAGACGTACAAAAGGGCTGTAGCATTGTTGGCTGGTTAATGAGTGATCTCCCTGGTCTGCTCTGCCTGTGCTTGTTTTCTTGATCAGGACTGACACTCTCAATATAACCTTAATTCATTCTTGGTCTAGGTTGGCTAAATCTTCTGATTTGGCAGAGTCGAGTATCAAGATTGCCATGCTTATGTTTGCTCTGGATTTATATCTTAAGTTGAGGTTAAGTAACACATTTACATAAATCAACTCAGCACTAGACTCTGAAACAAAGTTGTTCTACTGAGAGAAAAAGTAATTGTATTGCTTCCGAGATTTGCTTTATTTTATATGAAGGATTTATAAATATAACATGTCCTATGTTAAAATGAACTGTTCTGTGGGTTTTGCTTCTGTAAAACAGAAGGGAAAAAATTTTTACTTGCAAGAACTGGTTATAGCTGTTACTAAATTGGGATGGATTTTCTGGAGGTAGGATATAAAACATCGTAGGCTAATGTCATTTAGCAAATAGTAATGTGCTTTAAAAGAAAGATTTGTTTTCTGATTGGCAGCACAAGGGCTCCAAAAGAATAAAAAAGTTTCTTCGATAATAAAGACATTGCAGACGTCTGAAGAGACTTCACAGTTATAGCTGCCAATATTTAAGTAGGAGTGTTTTTAAAATAATAGTGATTGATTGTGATTCATGCAAATAATCTTTTCAGAGATTCATTTCTCTTAAAATAACAGCAGAGAAAAATGTCATGGCTCTATTGGATGGGTCATCGTCTATTAATTCATATACTATTTTTTAAAAAAAATTTACTTTAATTAAAATTTACCTGCACTTACTTCTAAAGCACAATAAAAAGAATATTTTATTCTCCCAGACGTGGGGATAAGCTACTGTAAAATATGTGTTACAGTTGCAAATGCCAGAAATGATGGGAAGAATAAGAGACTGGTAGTGATTTTAAGTTTCCTGAAAACATATAATGAAAACTTGCTACTTTCAATACTATGAAATATTAACAAAACCGTATTGACTATGAGATATAATATTAAATGTCTGACTTTTAAATGTTATAGTTCTTGGGGCTATTGAAGGGAATTTGCCTTGTAATCTTGCAAGTTTTAAATGACAAGTTTTTATTTTCATCTTTAATGTATTTTTTCCCAAGACTGTTACTGGCATCGCTAAAATATCCTTCTGTATGTAGGGGAGAAAATCCTCTATCCCGAGTCTTTGTGAGTATATTTAAGATGGGCCAAATGACATGGGGTCGCCTTCATCGTAGCATATTTTCCTCTGCAGGATGGCATTGTATGGCGTTTTGGTTCATTTAAAGAAATTATTATTGACTCCTTAAGTGTTCTCCGTGAGGTTCCATATTCCCTGACTTGATCTCATTTTGCTCCATTTAGCAATAGTGCGGCTGGCCAACCACTCGTCCTTCTTCGTTGGTTCACTTGGAAAGCTAGGATCCATATTTCCAGTCTCTGAAATGTGGAAGCATGTGTTTTGTCCAGCTGAGTCTCTTGGTCTGATTTTTTTTTCTGGTCCTAATACATGTTTATTCCTACATGTGACAAATCTGCAGTCGTGTTTTCTTTCTGAGTTATAATGACTCAGATGTCATAATTAATTTGATGAGCAGGTGGGGGTTATTAGCCTTGTGCTTCACTTGCTAATAGCCGCACAGTTTTTCTAAAGTACTCTTTCAACTAAGGAGGCATTTCTTCACATAGAATAAACAGTACAGCACAAAAGCCTCAGTTAGATAACTATCCGTGGGCTTGAAAAGCTGCCAAGCAGATGTTGTTATTGGAGCTGGCCCAGGCAAGATTGGGCAAGGCAGATGCTCGTGGGGAGGGGAGGGGGGAGGAGAAGGGGGAGGAGATGTAAGAGAGCAGAGGTTGTGGGGAGAGGGGGAGGTTCTACAGGACTCTGATGCTTTCTTTGCAGGGGCTGGGCCACATTTTGTTGCAGTGGGAGTTGTCTTCTCATGAGCCACCTCCATGTCATGGCCTCGGGTTGGTCCCTTGAAATGTACATAAATGAGGATGGGGTGGGGTGGAGGGGACCCTCTCTAAATATCCACATGGGAATGAATCTGAGTGTTCATCCAGCAGTCTGAGACTTCTGGTTTGCATTAGGGCGGCTGTGTGCAATTTTTGAAGGGCCTACGGAGACTCTGCTTCATACCTACCCACATATGTAATGGACATGACGGCCCTGACATTTACCAGAACTCATAGGTTCTGCTTTATTGCTATAAATTAGGTTGTGCAAATTTAAGACAAAATGCTGTTTTGTTTCCTGTCGCCTCACTATATAATTTTTTTTTCTGAGCATTTCCCACTCTTTATTAAAATGTCGCAAAGTGACAGCATACCTTGAAAAATTAAAATCAATCTTGGAACATGTCAGATTTGTATGAGGTAAACATGTGGAGGGTTTAATCTAAACTGATCTTGTTTCTGTCCTCTGCCTTTGTGTGTGTGCGTGTGTGTGTGATCTAAGGCTTTTTAAAACTCATCTCTCACTCCCCTTCACTAGATTAAATTCTGTAATCTCATTTATTCTTTGAGCTGATCTCAAGCCAATGGTCTGGGGATTTTATAGCCAAGGGATAATTTTTGATAATGGGCTATTAAAACACTTGCAGCTCCTATCCTGTCTTTCAAATTAGTGTGTGCACAGATTGTCTTTCTGGGGAAAAAGTCTTTCCCTTGGCAATAAGCAACTGATTATGGGCCACAAGCAGCATAAAAGCTTCCTGTAGTGCTTATACGAAAAACATAGGTAAATAATAAATGATAAATAACAATGGTAACTAACTGTACAGTGGGAGCAGCAAGTCTGCCCAGGATTTTTGTTTTATCCTTTGGAGAAAAAGTCTTGTTTTCCCTTATTCGGACAGATTTAGTGTGTTCTGACAACAGGGTCATCTAACAGTTTCCTTAACGATAGAAGTCCAGTGGCTTGAGACAGCTGTGCAAGGTCACGTAACTTTCATTGTTGTTTATAGTGTGGCTTATTAATAGGTTAAAATGAATAACTCGTGGGACAGAGGTCAGGTAACACCTGTATAAATAACGAATTTGCCCTTCTAAAATATGTAATGCAAAATTAACATACATAGTTTGCCACTTTGTGTGTGTTTTTTTTTAATTCCATTCAACTTCCTTTCTTTTCTTTAGTTTTGAGGCATGATTAAAGTAAAAATTACGAGTTCAGAGAAGGCAAACAAATTTGTTTCCTAATACTCCGTTTTCATGTGAGTGGGATTTTGGTAGCATAATGAAAGCCAGTATCCTCTGGCTAAAGGAGCTGTCTGATTTTATGTCTACATCGTTTTTCACAAGAAAAAATTTTGGACATACAGGCGTATGTAACATAAAGTAACATAAAGCCACCAACTGTGAATCCAACGTGACGTGAATTGTGCTGCGGGTTGGCATGAATGTTTTTCTTCTTCATGTGTAAAATGAGGCTTCAGACGTATCTTATGTGTGAAATGCACTGCTGCAGCGTGTGCAGATGGTAAGAACACATATGTCTCAATCCCGTTCTCTTAGCCTGTATGCTTTATCGCTCAATAGCCTGACAGATGCATATGGACGAATTCATTCATTGCCGTCTCTGCTGATTGGTAGTACTTTTGGAAATGATGTTGTAATTTGGCAAACTGAATCTTGGTGGGGGGCAGTATGGAAAGTAATGGAGAAATGGCACAATTACAGTTCTGAACCCCATACTTAGAGTTATAAGACTTCTTCAAGTACAAGGTTTTCGGTATTCTGTAATGTTAAAAAATCGGAAAAAACCCTAGCGTCACATCTGATGCAGAATTTGAAAAATGCCTGTCTTTTTATCAGTGAAGGCGGATGAGAAAGCCCCTGGATCATTTTAAATATGCACGGAAAGAGATACGGTGTTCCAGGTGACGTCAGGTTAAAAAAAATAAAAGGTCAGTCTATGGACGCAGTCTATAAAACTGTTTTTAATATAGTAGAGCACCTCATAACATGAGTCATTGTTAGGAAAAAATGAGCATTTGTATGCTGGAACTTAAATAATTTTCTTACAATAGGAGAACTGCATGCAACAATTACTAATATGACTCTGCTAGCTAGTCAAGTGGGCACTAATACAATCTCTGTTCCAGTGAACGGTTGTGCTGTACCTGGGTTTTCAACCATATAAAATTGAAGTCCAGAGCAACCACCATCAGTGCCTCTGTACTTCTTCAAATTATGCAGATGTTTAATTCAATGAACATTTGTTTAGTGGCTACTATCTGCCTTGCCGTGTGCCAAAGGTTGGGGAAATACAAAGACCAATAATTCCAGTGATCCCTCATCTCAAGTTTATAATCTAATCTAGCAATGGAAACAGAAAGCTAACCACCTATATCATATAAAACAGATGGTAGACGATGCCATACAGATAGCTGAAAAGTGCCATTGGCATCCCCAGGAGGGGATTCGGTAATTCACAAGAAGTCAGTGAAGGCTCTGTGACTCAATAAAAGTGTTTGAAAAAGGAGTACAGTTTCCTCAGATAGGAACATGAGGAATTGGGGTCCTGGAGGCTGGGAATAGCACAAGAAAAGGTGTCGTTGGGAATGGATAGGGCAAGTGGGCAGTTGAGCTTCATGAGCAGTCTGGGGGAGGGGGTGGGGGGGAGTTGTTAGAGAGCAGGCTGACACGTTAGGGTTGCTGAGGGCTCCAGCTGCCACGATGAAGAGTTTCCAGTGGGTAACTCCTCAAGTGTTTGAGCAGTTATGATCAGATTGTCTTTTTTTTTTTTTTTAAGATTTTATTTATTTATTTGACAGAGAGAGAGAGAGAGTGAGAGAAGGAACACAGGCAAGGGGGAGTGGGAGAGGGAGAAGCAGGCTTCCCTCAGAGCAGGGAGCCTGATGCGGGGCTCGATCCCCGGACCCTGGGATCAAGACCTGAGCCGAAGGCAGATTTTAACAACTGAGCCACGCAGGTGCCCCCAGATTGTCTTTTAGAAGACAACCCCAACAGCAAAATGGAGGACAGATTAGAGAAGAGAGAAAATGGAGTCCGGGGAGGAAGGCATTTTAAGCCAAGCTTTTACATTTTCGTGTAAAATATCATCTTTGTCTTCTCCACACATATGGGGTACAGCATAAAGGATTTAGAGCAAAAACCATAGAAAACATGCCCAATCATTTCAATGATTAAAAAAAAAAAAGAATTATTGAGTATCTGCTCCATGCCAGTGACAATTCTAAGGGCTGTGGACACAGTAGTCAGCAAGACAGACATGACCTCTGCCCTCAGGGAGCTTACCTTATCTTGGAGAATGATCGATCAAACCAACAAATTAATAAGTAAGTGACTTAGATTGGGGTACTGCTTTTGGGGTACTGGTATGAGGAAGCAAATAGAATGATACAATACAAGTGTGTAGGTTGTAAGTTAAGGTTCTCTGGGAAAGCCTTTCTTTTTTTTTTTTTTTTTAAAGATTTTATTTATTTATTTGAGACAGAGAGAATGAGAGAGACAGAGAGCACATGAGAGGGGGGAGGGTCAGAGGAGAAGCAGGCTTCCTGCTGAGCAGGGAGCCCGATGCGGGACTCGATCTCGGGACTCCAGGATCATGACCTGAGCCGAAGGCAGTCGCTCGACCAACTGAGCCACCCAGGCACCCCTGGGAAAGCCTTTCTGTTGGAATGAAATATGAAAACAAGTAAGTAGCCTAATATCATAGTAGTTTTGGTACTAATTTGTGACCTCATTTATGAATAAGGCCTTGGTTAAAAGTCCCCTTGAGGCATTTGCACTTAGAGAGATAACCTCAGAGATGGTTAGATTTATCAGAAAGCTATCTGTAAGAAGCGGGTCACTGTATTTCAGTATAGACTGCATTTGCAGAATCCTGACTAATCTTAGGTGAGCTTCACTGTAAATGAAATATTTAGGAAACATTTTATATGTAAAAGATCCATATACGGAAGACCTTTGCTCATTTTACAGAAAGGCTCCTTTTTCCTGTGATGTTTTTCAGTGTCCCTTATTCAACTCCCAGTAATCTGTTTTTCTGCGAAATCCCTTCCAGGCAACAGATTTGTTGGCATGCCTCTTTTTATCCTGTGATGAGAATTGTGTCATCAATCTAGTTTTCTCCTTTTCGTGGTGCGTCAGGAAGCTCAAAGCTCAAAATATGTGTTCATTTGTCTGTTTTTCTCTGTGTGGATTCTAGGATAGTATCTTCTACTTTGTGTCTGCCTTCGTCACTTGGATTTTGTGTTTTCATCAGTGGATTATTGCAGCTTTCAATTAATGAAGTGTCAAGTCCTTATTTGTAATAAGAAATTTAAAAAAAAAAATCAGTCCTCAAATTTGATGCTTAGGATCCAAGTGAGAACAGGAACAATGGGAATGGACAGATTCTGGAAGTACTGAGGAACGAGACCTTGAGGATTGGATGGACATGAAGGGTGGGGGAGAGGGCAGAGGTCTCCTCCCCTGGGTAAATCCTGAGGCTATACAAGAGGAAGAACAGATCTGAGGCAGGATAAAGACTTGGATTTTAGATAAGCTGTTGGTCCCATGCCCTGCTGAATGGACGACCAGCCAATTAAAAAGAATGCTTAGAGCACAAGAGGAAGGGGTTATGATTGGGAATACAGATTGGAGCATAATTGAGGACTTGGAAGTCAGTGGGGCTGTCAGCGGAAGGATGTTTTCTGGAGAGGGGCTGCAGATGATCCTTGAGGGATGTTTACAGTGAGTGACTAGGGGAGAGGTACCCACACTTTCCAGCCCAGGACCTTTGTACGCTGTCATCCAACCAAGACCCCCATCCTCCATCCGTCAGCTGACTAGTGTTGATTCTCCTTCTGGGCCCTTCTGAGACATTTTCTATTGCAGGAAGTGGGTTCCCCCTACCCTTGTCTGAGATGGTTGCTTCTCCTACAAAGGGCTCTTATAGCACTTTGTACTTTTCTGTCGTAGGGCTTACCACCTAGTATTGTGGGATTGCTTATTTAGTTCTCCTCCCCACGACACTGTAAACTCATTAACACATGTATCTCCAGCATGTAGCTCCATGCCTGCCACATAGCTGCTGCTCAGTACACATGTGCTAAGTGAGTAAGTAGACTAGAAGGAGTCATCCTAAAAGTGAGAGGGATGCTGTCTCAGAGATGTTAGGGGAGGACAGATGAGTGTCTACAGAGAGGGACACAGAGTCAACACAGCGGTGTTCATGATCTGCATCTAGTCGTAGTCTGCTCAGGCTGCCCTAACAAAACACCTGAGTAGCTTAACCAACATCAATATTTTTCTCATAGTTCTGGAGGCTGAGAGGTCCAAGATCAAGGTATTGGCAAGGAGGTTCCATTCTGAGGCCTCTTCTTTTGGATTATCGGCTACCTTCTCCCTGTGTCCTCACTGTGGCAGGGAGAGAGCAAACAAGATCTCCAGTATTCCTTCTCTTCTTAGAAGCGCACTAATTCTATCAGATTAGGGCCCCACCCTTATCACCTCATTTAATCCTAATTACCTCCATAGACACCCTGTCTCCAAATAGGATCACACTGGAAGTTGGGGCTTCAACATATGAATTTAGTATGTGTTGGAGGAGGGGGGTTCACAAACATTAAGTCCATAACATCTACCCAGTAGCTGGATACTGTTTATGGTTTGCAGACAGACAGATAAGTGATAGATAGTCCTAGTTGCAAGTATGATACATAATGTCCGATCCACACAATGGGAAGCCTCTACCTTTGCTCTGGATCGTGATCCATAGGGCATTGCCGGGACCCAGATATACGTAGCCAGAATCAATCACTGCTGATCTGGTAATTTCTTACGATTGATCGCACAGAGCTCCTTGTGTTCTCCACTAAATCTGCCTTTTTACTCACGTAACACAATTGGTAATGACTGGATGTGCTTAGGCTCAGCTTGAAGAGGAATTTCATGAGGAGAAGGGTGTCAGGCACAGGAATGCATTAGGGAGGGAATTTATGGAACCCGATTTATTTTAAAATTAGATTAGATGATTATCTGCCTAGGTTGCGGTGGGTGTGGCTTTGCCTTAGGTGGAAGGATAGCCCAGATTTCCTTTCAAGTTTCTTCTTGGCCCCAACATTCTCTGGCTGGAATTTTCAAATTTATATTCTCGGGATTGTTTGAAATTCTTCTCTTCTCTATCTCCTACAAATACAGTCTGTTGGAAATAAGACAGATCCAGGAAAGAGTATCTATATAACATTGTAGGAGAAGATGTAGCAGAACAGAGCCTTTGGATAATTAATGAAAATGTTTATCTTATTATATACTGGCTAATCCTCAGATACATAAAAAGTCGTCACTGATCGTTTTTGCTTTCCCGAAGAAACCATGGCAAGATGTCTTAGGAGCATGGAGAGTAGGGGTTCCTTTGGTCTCTCTATTTTGATAATATTATTTAAACCTCTTTCAGTCACTTTCTTTATTCCGACATTATTTATTGGGCATACACTTCGAATTGTAAAAAAATGGCCTAAGTAGAGAAACACCTTTCCCTGGATGGAAAAGTGGTTATTGACAGGATGGGCAGAAAAGGCAGGGGTGTGTAATGGGTCGCCTCTCCTGGAAGCAGAGGGAGGAAAAAATATAACATATTTTTTGAATATGTTTTGAAGTGTATATCTAGTATTAGTGGGAATATCTACTTGCTTCTCTTTTTTTGGTCAGTTTTAAGGGGGCACTTCTGTTTTTCTCTAACGTTCTTTTGGAGAATTGTTCCCGTAGGCCGGAAGTCTGGGCTAGAGGCAAGATTTTGGAGTTTGTCTCCTTTCTTCCTCTGTACATTAACATAAATCAAAACAAAACTCTAATCTCTTTATTATATTTGAGAAGCATGGAGTATTGTTCTACCCTATGTCAGCAAAATCACTCCTTCTCACTTGAACTAAGAGGTTTTTTTTGGATTGCCTTTTATCCTCCAGCATGTTTTGGGGGGCAGAGACATAACACAGGAGCCATAATAGTTTTGGGGGGCGGGGGAATGAGTAACTACCAATCCCTGAGCATAAACCCTGGTATTTGGGTTCATAGATCGTACCTCCCCCACCCCTTTACTGAACAGGCTACTCCATATGTCTGGGGCTCCCTTTCCCTCTTGCTGTTCCTAAGCTCTTCAGTCATGAACGTGATAGTATAGGTCCATAATTGTCCTTCATAATGAATACGTAACACAAATTCTTTGGGCGATTTGAGCTGTGAGTATGAGAAATCTGGGTAGCGAACCTGTGTATGGTCACATAGATCCCTTTGTGGTCATCAGTGTTGAATTCCACATGTATTAGGGGTTGAACCAAGCCATTAGGGAGGCTGTGCCCCCTTTTCCCCATCGTTTTCATATGGGGAAGTTTCGTATGGGGAGTTTATGTTTTCGTATCTTAAACCCAATCTTTCTTGCATAGACAAATACCAAGTACAGAAAATAACTCAAAAATAAGGGTACGTGCTTAATTTTGTCAGAGCAATGAAGGAAAATGCGGAAACTGGGAATTCTGGAAGTTTTTCTTCACAGGGGAGGACCGATGGCAACCATTTCTTCACGAACATCCCTGAGTTTGCAGCTTCTGTGAAACCAAACCCCCTCGTGCCAGTCAAGATGCCATTGGACCGTGTAGCTTTGAATAATACAGTAAAGAAAAAAAACTGCCTTGTTTTAACGGTAGTTTATTTAGAGGCTGTACAAATAACAAAATCATGTTATAGGTTAAAACAAAAAGTCACAACAACCCGCCCTCTCAGCCCTTTTCTTTGGGGGGAAGCGGGCCAGATGTTTAAACAATATTGCGGGCTCTTGTGCACGCCGAGGTACTTGGGAGACTTTGGGAAAGAAATCATGTCTGCACCCCTGGTGTGTCACAGTTTTAGACCCCTGACCTAGAAACCGTTTAAACAGATGTTTAGTTCAAGGGATTTATGTCGACATTGAACCTTTTTTTCCTTTGCAAATGGCTGCCTCTAAAATTGGAATTTTTTTCTAGAAGGACCAGGGAAACAACTACCTCTCACAACTTTCTAGTTTCACGTAGAAACCGTTCTGGTGCCACAGGAACCAAACAAAGAAACAAACAGCTGCCTCGTCAGCCACTACTGTTCCTGGGGAGGAACATCTTTTTTTTCCCCCTCTCTGGCCTGTGCGTGGTGAGCTCAGACCTTCAAGAGTAAGTGTTTACTAACCTCAGGAGACCCCCAGAGATCATGAACCAGCATTGGTTGTGGCTTCCCTTCCCTTTCTCATCCCCAGCCTGCAAATCTCATTCTGCTCCTTCTCCCAGAAGGGGTCCTCCTCAACTTTGATCCTGGCGTGCGGAGTTCACTCTATAGCTTGGGTCAGTCACAGATGAAGCCTTGCATCATAGCTGCCTTTATGAAAGTGTTTGTTTCATATCTGAAATGTTTTCATGTGCATTCGCTCTGCTTTGACTTGCAGAAGGAGAAAGAAAGTAGTTTTACTGGAGGCAAAACAGCCACCTGTGAAAACTAATTGCGTAGGTAGAGGTTTGATGCTATCTCTGGGAGGGATCCAGCAGGAAGAAAGTAAATGTTCTGAATCTACAAGGAAATCACCTGTGTGCCAAGCTGACCCTCTGCATCAAAGCCAGGATTGAAATATCCCATCAAATCGGGGGACTGTGTTTAGGAGGCTGGGGTGGGGAAGGCAGCAAGAGGGAGGAGCCCTGTGAAAGAAGGTGCAGTTCTTCTGGGTGAACCGTGTAGGTGCGTGAAAAATGACAAACGTGGTAAACTCAACCAAACCTCCTCATTAAAGGCTGACATGTGATGTGAATGGTCTGTAGTTACTTTCAAACAAGTTTGGGGTGTGGCTGCTCTTGAGTTCCTTTTTTCTCCCCCTCATCAGGCTTTCCTTTTCAGTCTTAAATTCTGTGGTCTTGACCTTTTTTTCTTTTTTTCCCCTTTCCTTGATCCCACTAGTCTAGTATACCCAAGTGTTTCTTGCCATTAAAAGGTCAAGATATCCTGTGATGGAGAGGCAGGAATCAATGAGGCAAGCTACCTTTTGTCACCGTCTGTGTAGCTCCCAGAACTGGCTGTCCACGAGTTCAGAAAAAGCAGGTCCATTGGGCCTCCCACTAGTACGCGTGTCGCCTCTGTCTGAACCTGATGCAGAAGACAGATCTGTGAGTGGTCTTCCAGATGGCAGGATCTGAACTGTCCTGCAAAACTCTGCATTTTGCTGGTCACTCCCGGTAGAAATCAGCTGTAGTCTCGGTACTAGATGTGCTTGGCTAACACACCAGCAACGTTGCCTTAGTTGTGCAGCCAGAAAGGTTTAACAGCATGCAACTGCATGCAAGCGACTTTTCTTATTGGCTGGCTTCCACGGCTGTCTTCAAAACTCTAGAGAGGAGGGGAAAGTTCCTAGTATTTGAAGCACCATGAGATTTTAGGGAGATTTGGGGAAAAGTTAGATGATCTTTCCTGGAGCCCAGGTAAAATAAATCTTTAGAAAATGACAAAGGGGTTTTAAAGAGCAAGAATTAAAAGGACACTTACATGATTTTGAATGGAAGACTTTGGACACCTTTTTTTTTTTTTTTCCCCCAGAGAAAGAGAGCATGAGTGGGGAGGGGCAGAGGGAGAGGGAGAGAGAGAATCCCAAGCAGACTCCCTGCTGAGCACAGAGCCAGACGCAGGGCTCAATCTCACAACCCTGAGATCATGACCTGAGCCAAAACCAAGAGTCAGACACTTAACCGACTGAGCCACCCAGGCACACCTGGACACATTTCTTAATGTCCAGGGTAATCTGAAGCCAACGCTCAGATGGGCCTGTGGTGCATCATACCGTGCTGAACCACCCTAAGGAGCTATGAATTAGGAGACCAGGGGGTTCTCTTGGAGGTCCCATTGCCTTAAGTTTCACTGTCTGGAAGATAACTAGATCCCAATCTCTGAAGTCCACAGGGCCTCACTTATCTCAATGCACTTGGCTCCTCCCTTCCTGTTCTCTTTACTGCAGTGTCTTATAGGTTCTCTCAGGATTCAAGAGCTCTTCTATACCTGTTAATGAGAATGCTCCCTCCAGAGCTTCCCGCTTTAAACTGCCATCAGAGATCATTCTACAGAAGCTAATCTCAAACCATTGTGAATCTATCTGGATGCTATATCGGAGGCCTCCTTCTCACATTCAACCCTGGTCAAATAAAGCATCTGATTTTCATATCATTCAGACAGAAGACTTTTCCAACAGTAATATGTCACAGTGTCTCTGGGCCCCTCTTTCCAGAGCCTAAGCTGATGGGTCCCCACTTGTGTGAGAAATTTTTCGTCCATGGTACATAAGATAGGATCTTGCTCAAGTGTCACCCACAGTCAGTACCCATGTGTATTTCCAAGATGCATAAGCACTTAGGACATTTTGATTTCATATATATAGATTTGATTATATATATATATATATACACACATATATATATATCCCCTTGACATGTATGAGAGATATATTCAGGGATGATCATGAGTTTCTAAACTTACAGGTAGCCCTTTGGAAAATAATTTCCTCCCCAGGTATCTGTATGTGGCCAAGCACTACCATGTACAATGACCTCTTAACAGTCTCTTTGCTTCTGTCACCAGCACAGGCAATTGTCTTTTCTTTCAGTGACCTTTTATTTTTTAAACAATGTTATCACTTTATAAGCTTTATAACAATGAATAAAGAGAGAAAAACCAATTCACTCTGAGATGCGGCTGTTGACCAGATGGCCAAGTTTATGAAATGCCAAAGCAGTTCTCTCCAGCCTTGCATTCCTGTGACTCAGATTTGTTTTCAGCAAAACTACAAATCTGATTGTAGAACTCTCCCTCCACCTTGATAGAACATCATTAATATTTCGTGGACCCTAGAACATGGTTTAGGGCAATACTGGTGTTCCATATGAACCCAAATGAAGGCAGATCCTCGGAGGAAGGTGCAGGGGGAAGAGCCGTCCATGACTGTGTGTTAGTCCTGGGGCTCAGTGTCAAGTTGAGCAAGTGGGTGTGTGTTTGTGTGAAGGTGTACGTGTACATGTGCGTTTATCTCTATTATTGTTACAACATTTCCATGTGACTTGCTTTAAAATGGACTGGTATCCATACTAACCTGACTTATGAGACCTTTAAAAAAGTATTTTGGAAATGACAGTGTAACAGAAAAGTTAAAAATAGAAAAAAAAAAATACCCGATGGCCTTCTTTCTCAAAGTCGTTTCCTAGTTCATCCTGAACGTTCAGTAAAATCTCATTTGGAATTGTTTCCCTCATAAGGTATCCAGGGGCAAATAAAACATATATTGCCAGTAGCATCCGCAGAAAGAGAGGTCACAGGGCGTATGGCAGTGAGACCTTATCAGTCTTCATCCAGGAAGTATGGGCTAGTTTTATGCCACCTCCTTGTCCCGTGGCAGAAGAGAGACCTGGCTCGGAGAGCAGATCTGGGAAAGCAGCACAGGGACCACGTGCCCCAGATGTGTAGAAATGTTCTTAGATGCGTAGACAACATCGTGTTCTCACCCACCAGCAAAACTCTTTGACTGGAAGGGCTGAATTATTCAGCATAATCCTGAAAGCATTGTTCCCTTACTAATAAGCATCCAAGGTTAAACAGCCTGTTGGCTAAATTGCATGTTGGAATCAATTGCCCTGCTAGATCAGAGCATTTATAAAAGTAGTAGATCTGAATGGAAGTTCTCAGTAATGATAAGCAGTACGTTTGCTTCCATTGAATTTATATTCTAAAATGAGTCATCAAAGGGGTTCTTTTATAGCTTACTACATCCATAAAAGAACACTCAAGATGCTTGACAATAACAACGAGCTACCGACACTAAAAACATAAATGGGGGGAAGAAAGCCCACGCTGTTCAGACAGTTTAGTAAATCACATTACTTAAACAAAACCTAATTATGGGAGATACTGATAAAATGTTCTTAAAAAAAAAAAAAAGCCAAACTTGTCCCTTTTAAAAATCTTATCTTTCTTTAGCACTGCAACAAATAATCCTGCCAATGTGTATTAATAAATTCAAAGACAAAGACACCATAGAAAGTGCGCTTGTAGACCTCATCTCTGGAGTTGTCTCTATTTCTCAAAGGTTTTGGAGCCTTTATTTGTTCATTCGGCACCAAACAAGGACCAGCGAGGCTGGTTTTTGCTGGCGCCGGAATTCACGGTCCCACATCCAGCTCGTCCGAGAGCCACCTCAGTCTCCCACTGACTTTTGTAGCTGCACAGTAGCTGGAACAAGGCACACCAGGCCCCCGGTGTTCCCCACTTTCTGGGACTGTGTTCAGTTATATATGTGTATTGCTTCGTTTCATGTTCACAATAACCTTGCCTTTGTCCCCATTTTAGGGGTGAGGAACCAGAGGCTGGGAGTTGAACTGACTTGCCCAAGGCCAGACAACTCCTACTAGATGTCCAGGTCAGGTTTAGAATCAGGGCCATTGGGCTTTGGAGCCCTGAGAGCTCACCCTTGAGTCACTGCTGCCTCATCTCTAGAAGCCTCTGAGAGTCCTCGTCACCAGCTGGGCCCTTTCTCCAGCTGATCCTGCTGTGAGGCCCCAGAAAGGCAGCTTGACTCGAAGCTCTGCTCAGTTCTGAGGGGAGAACTGAGGTTGTGGCAAAGCCAGGTCCCCCCAGGCAATGGGGGCTTAGAGCCTGGTGCTGTTTGGAGGGCAGGAGGGTGGGGAAGCCAACAACCTGAGCATGCGAGCTATCTTGTCAGGTTTTGCCATGGGCCTCTGATGCAGTGCTGGAGCGAATCACCCCCCCCCCCCCCCCCGCCGCCCCCAGGTGCCTTTAACCTTCTCACCCAATCGGTCTTGTCACTTCGGGTCCAATTTCACGAGCTCATGGTGATTAAGTAACCATGATTCTCATGGTTTTGCAACTGGCCGCCAAACAGCTTGGGTTTCGAAACTATTTTAATGGTATGAATATTCTCTTTCTTTTTGGAAGTTAGAGGACTGAAGGCAGGAATAGGAATATTATGTTTCATGACCCTTCTTCTCTTTCTCTTTCTCTGCATCTTTCTATGAGTTTTTCCCTTTTTCCTGATCTTTCTTCGATCTCATTCTTTTTATTCATGCTAAATGGAATTTTTTTTTTTTTTTTTTAAGGAGGGGAACTTGTTCAGTTAAAATTTTTAGGGACATGAATTTATTTCTAAAATGCAGAATGGCTATATAGCTAATAAATTTTTTTCTTGGCCACATTTTTCCCTCTGTAACGGTATTTGGATTTGAGATGAAAAAGGAAAGCTGAGTAATTAAGGCAAAAAAATCAGTAAGACTTTAATTCAACCGATGGATACTTTTGTCAGGTAGAGGTCTCTGGAAAAAGTAGGTCAAGATGAATGTTTTCAGTAAAACAGAAGCTGCATAGAATGTTTCGTTTTATCCGGACAACAGCCGTATGGTGGCACTGTTATTGGCCTCATTTTCCATCCGAGGGAAAAGCGAAGGGACTTTCCAACATCACACAGCCAACTGGTGGTGGGTTTAGATGAGGTGCTTTGATTCCAGAATCTGTGGGCTTTTTCACTCCTTCTGTATTAGCATAACTAGGGGAGAGAGGATTAAAACGCCCCTGGAATCTGGAGCTAACTTGAATAGGGTACGGTTGAACTAGAAGTTTTGGAAAGGCATTCGGGCCGTCACTTGATCATTTTGCATATAAGGCATCCATCCTTATTGTCAATTAAATGCGCGACAAAACATACCGAGACTCATCAATGAGCTGTGTTGTTTAAAAGTAACTTTTAATGACCTTGTGAAACTTCTCTACACTCCAGCTGTTTCATCAATAAAAATGAATCAAATTTTTTTATCTTTTTAAAGAATGTTAAGAGGGTTAATCTGTTACTACCTCTAAAATACCTTAGTTGAAGTACATGTCCGCATTAGTTATATTAGATCTGATTCTTAACTACACATAACACTATATCAGCACACCCTGTGCTTCCATATCATGCTTGGTGACTATGAAGGTTTTCATCCCCCTGAGTCATTGGCTGTATACCCATTTATTTGTGAATAATAAAGCAAAGCCAATTGCTCAAAGTCATTGATAAGTTTACAGTTGAGATTTAGTCCCCATGTGGTTTTACACTAAAGATAATGTCATTAAAGTGTTAGAAGTAGAATGTCCAACAAATTCAGCAAGATTCTCTAGCAGTTGCAGAAGAAAAAGTACCCAAGAGTTGACTCCTGATGGTTCAGCCAAGTTCATTTCGTTTTGGAATTTAGAAGACGGGTTGATACTTTCATATGCTAATGTGTCGAGGCTTGTAGCTTAAATATTTTTGTCTGAAGTTCAAGAGGGGTAAAGATCATTGTTATCCTAATTCGCCCCCAGCCCCTGTTAACACACATACACACACATGTACCCGTGCACACACTTACATACTGACCCCCACCCCCGAGTCCCAGCTGAGCAACGTAAAGCAAAACAAATCTTATTCCAGTGAAGAGGTAAATGGTTCTGTTCTTGATGAGATTAATAAACCTATGGTAATTCAATTATTTATCTCTGATACCTGTGTGTTATTATAAACAACACTGACATTACAACAGACGAGCTTTTGGATCAATGGAAGGCCTTTGAGCAGCTATTAGAGAACCAATGCACTGGAGTACTGTAAAATAAATTAGCCTCATCAGTTCACTTCAAATCAGCAAACAATTATTGAGCACAGGTCCCTGAAGACGTGCGTCTCCACGCTTATATGCTTATGTCTGGTGGAGGAGATAAGATCAGTAAGTAATGCAAGGCCAAGTCAGGTCGGTCTCTAAGACAAGTATAAATGTGGGGCTATTGAGATGCAGTGGGTTGGCTCACATCTGGTTGTGGGGGAGGAAGGAGCAACTTCGGAGAAGTGGTATTTTTGATTGACCTCAAGCGATGGGTTTTGAGAAGTGTGTGGGAGACATTTCGACCAGGTGGACAGCATGGCCAAAAGTGAAAGGGCAGGAAAATGCGTGAGAAGTTATGCAGTGTGGCTGGAATACTCAACTCATGGGTGGGAGGTGGGCACTGGGCAGCAGGGGCCATGTGGGGAAAACGGATTGAGGCTACCTCATGGAGGGCCTTGAATGTTGGATTGAGAGATTTGTACTTATTGTACCAATTCCTAGCAGATATCTAGAGGCAGCCCCCAGGATATTTCTAAATCTTCAAAGAGTTTCAGACAACTTAACACATTTTATTTGTATAGTATATCTTTGCGGTCCAAAGGATCTAAATCTTCCTGGATTTTTTATTTCTGGGATTTTTTGGGGTGTGTGTGTATTGTGTTCGTCAGAGAAAACCATGCACCCACAGGCTGTGCTCTCTCTGTACATTTCCAGCCTTCCCCGAAACAATCATCTTGCGAACTGTCAAATTATCCAGCTATAATCTAATTGGTGGTGACTGCTGAGTCCCTTAGCACCAAAGAACTTGTATCCAGCAAGCTTCTTTCTTTCAAACATTTGTTAGTTCATTAAAGATGTTATGTTAGAGGTAAGATATGATGATGCATCTGAGAAGGAAATAAAAGACCAGGACAAAAGACAAGTTGAATAGTCAAAGATGAGCAGTAAGCATCAGGGGAAGCTAACTATAGCACCTGATTTTGATTGAATAACTGGTGATAGCATTGGCTTTGAAGTTGTTGCCAATCTGCCTAAACTTTCTTCATGGATGGAATGAATGAAAATTATGAAGCATTGATGTAAAAATAATTTTTTTGTCTGCTTTCTTTCCTTCTTAAGAATCTTCCTCCTTTCCCCCCTCCCTCCCACCCTCCCTCTCTTCCTTCCTTCCTTCCATCCCCCTCCTATCTCCTTTCTGTCCATCTGTCCATCCGTCCCTCCCTTCTACTCTCCCTCCCTCCTTCTCCAGTCTTTTCTTACTGCACAATTTCCTGGACTGATTGACTTCTGCTTGTCACAGTTTATCTGCATTTAATACAGATGATTGTCACAGGTGCAAACTTTTGCTGCAAGAAGATGGAAAGGCCATTTCCCTGTTCAACAAAGCTGTGGCAGAGAGGGACATGGAAAGCTACATCGGTTAACCTTAAGACACCTTGTTCTCATAATCTTGTTCTCAGTCACTTTGCTTAGAGGTTTTCCCAGGGTTCTATTCAGTAAGACTGTACCCACTCTTACTAGTGATTAGTAAGAGAATATCTTGTGAATAACAGAGCATTCATTCACTCCTTCATTCATCAAGTATGTACTATCTTATGCTAATAGCACAGTTAATGGAATTATTACATTTCTTTATGTTTCTTTTGCATATTATGACTGAGGTAATTTGTGTTTTCTTTTAAAACATGTGAATGCTTACAAACCATGATAATGCTTTTATTACTGCCTGTTCTGTCTCAGCAGTTAAAACTTTACTATTTTATTTACTGACAGAACCAGGAAAAGATAAAAAAAAAAACTATAAATATCATGATATAATATAACATCTGTGTATAATGCCTTTAAATCTAAAAATACTGTCAAGATTTAATCTCTTTAAAATTTTTTATAATGTTTTCATGAATTATAATGGATAAATTACAAAATGGATTTATCCTAAGTAGACTTTATAATGCCCAAAGAAAGTAAAAATAAAGAGGAAAATTAGAAATATTTCCAGGTACTTAGAACATTGGGAAATACATTACAGACTTTGAATGTGGCGTCCACTGGCCACCTGAACCCTTTTGCTGTTCCTGACACTTATATTTCCTCCTCTGGGATGAATGTTAAAAAGTGGATCTTATTTTTAATTCTGTTTTGTGTTTTAGGGAGCAAAATAGCTTCTCCCACTGAGAGATAAGGGCAACCACAGTGTTAAAAACTGGCTGCCCCTTGAATGCATGTACCTTTGCAAATCCTGTAGCAACGGAAAAATCTCCAGATAGATGTAGAAATTAATTAATGTCTTGCTACCGTGCGAAGAATGTGGGCACAAGTGGATAAAGCTGACTAAATCCCACAGAATTTGTGCAACTTGCCTATTAACCCTGAAATAACATAATATAAGTGAAAGCCAAGGCCCACTTTCCATTGTTTTCCTACCCAGCTGGTTATTTATGAAAGTCCGGCCTGTTTGTTTTGTGCTCTGAGTGCACCTCATCCACCAAGCTGGAGTCATTCCTGGTCACAGAGTGGACCAGAGAATGCGGGACTCTGTGCAGGATTTGGGTTGCTGGGACCAACCAGCTGGGATTAGCTGTCCTCCTAGAGGAGGCTCCGGAGGCCCCTGGGTCTGGGTGAGAAGGAGCAGCACCTTAGTTGTGTATGTGTGTATGTGACCTCTAACAGCAAAGTGCCGGCCCCGCTCACTGATACCATTCGCAGTAACCTGAATGACTGGTTATTCTGGTCAGGAGAAAATAGCACTGACATCATGTGATTCTGGCAAAGTAAACCACATTGGAACTTGGCCTTTGAATACCCAAGGGGCTGGCAGCAATCTCAGGGGTTGGCTGGGAGCCCCATTGAGTTCACTAGTAATCAGTTGACTGCTGAGCTGGACAAGCTGCCCTAGTTTTTCTGACAAGCTCTGTCTAAAAGAATGATGGGCAGTCTGCCATTAGGATTTTTTAGCAGAGTTGCTAAAGATTAACTCTTCAGCTCCTGTACATATTATTGTGTCCTTTGTTATGTGTTGGTATGCAATTAGATAAAACTTTGGAGGGAAGAGTCCGATTCCTCATTCAGCGATTGCACACAGAATTCCTCTTTGGCACAACAAACACCCATAAGCAAGGATAAACACTGGAAAGCCCTTTATATGTGTGTTTCAAAGGAATGCCAGCGGGTGAGTTTTCCTTGAAATTTCCAGGTTGTTTTGTTTTTTTTTAATCAAAATGCTGTAATGTTTAATTAGGCAAAATGTCACCTGTTGCGTCCCAACCCTCCGTTGAGAAGAGATATCACCTTAGGGAACCCTTTGCAAAACCATGAGCATATAAGACTTATTATGATAGATATATCCATGCATATTCTTTCCAATAAAACTTGATAATTCAGAGCATTCTACAAGAAAGGAGGTATTTGCAGTCAGTGTGTCATAATCCAGAGAAACCGAATCTTCTGGATAACCCTGACCTCTCTATGTACTTATCTGCTTATCTTTTACTAGAAAAGGTGATGCCTTGGTAATTTTTGCTCCTCCTCTCACATAGTTAAAATAAAATACAATTGATATTCTGATTCAGATTGATCAAAAACAGGTTGCTCAAAACACTCTATATGCTGCCCTCCCAGTGATGAATTTGTCAAGTTTAGGCTTGCTTCATACTGGAATTCTTCCTAAGGCACACTGCCTTTTCTCTTGGTAGAACAGAATCTATTCTATTGGCCATCTCCATTGGATACCAAAGTTGTGTGACAGGGTCTCCATACTCCCGCACACAGCCAGCCTGAGGCAGTGAGCGCGCCACGGTGGTGCAGACCCAGGGATGTCTTGGGAATCTTCGTCCACATTTGGGAGTTCTAGTGGCAAAAGCTAAAGTTCTGGACTTCTTTCTGCCTACTGAGTCACGGCTTGAATTCTGACTCCTCTTTGCTCTTTTCTTCCTGAAAGCCATATTTGAGGGATGGTACAGTTTCTCTCTCAATGTTTGAGCAGTTTGTGACATTAGCCACCTGGGGACATGATTGTCCCTCAGCGAATTTACGTGAAGGGAACAGAAAGACGACAGAGGACACACATCATTTTTACCAGAGTCTTCCTGTTCTGCACACCTCATCTCCCTTCCCCCAGCGCTCTAATGCTTGGCAGGCTGTGGCCTCAAAGGACCCCTCCTCTGTGGCAGACTGGGTGTCCAGAGCGACAGCCTTGCAGGTGCATTGTTAAAGGGAAATTTTAACGATTTTTCATTTGGCTTGTCACCCTAAGACTTATCAGGAGAAGATGAAAGCGACTCCAGGGGTTTGAAGAAGGATTTATAAGTAGGTGGAACTTTTTAGCATGTTTATTCCTACTGGGTGTGGTTTGGGGGAGGAGCCAGGGCAAATATCACAAGACGTTGGCATTCCTGATGATGTTCCTGCTTGGTTCAGGTATTCGTCTCTCTATCCCCTTTGTGCGAGGGCAGTGTCACCGTTGTCACTAGGCCCCATTTATCCTAAGTAAGGGCTTGGGGGTGGTGAAAGAGTGGGGCAGGGGTTGGGGAGCCACCTTCCTCCTTCCTCCCTTCTCTCTTCCTGTGTGCCTCCAACCTGCTCCCTCCTCATGGCTCCCTTCACCCTCTTCCCTCCTGCCCTCTCTTTTCCTTCTCGTTGTTTTTCCTTTTTTATTTATTTTTTAAAAAGATTTTATTTATTTATTTGAGAGAGAGAAAGAGTTGGAAGGGGCAGAGGGAGAGGGAGAAGCAGGCTCCTCGCTGAGAGGGGAGCCCAATGTGGGACTCGATCCCAGGACCCTGGGATCATGACCTGAGCCGAAGGCAGATGCTTCACCGACTGAGCCACTGAGGCGCCCCTTTCCCTTATTATTTTTAAAAAACTACTTACTGAGCTTCTCCTCTCACCCAGCAGTGCACAATGATGTACAAAAGCAGTGCTGGTCCTGCACTCAGGGAGTTTATAATCTAGTGGGATACAAAGGTGCCTCAAATCGAATGATTACAAAACTAAATGCAGAATGAATGATCATGGTAATTGATTGAAGAAAAGGCAGATGATGCTATCAGGACATAAAGCAAGAGAATCTGAGTATATACCTGTGAAATATCTAGGTAATGGCGTTTCTTGGTATTAAGAAAAAGCAGGAAGTTAGACCTGAGGTTGATTCTCAGCTGTGCAACTTAGTATTTAAACTTGAGGGATGGACTTAGGCTCTTTGAGCCTTAATTTCCTTACCAGTTAAATGAGGATAATAATAGCTACTCCCCAGGGTTTATATGTGATTGGAAATACTAAATTTGAAACATTTAGTTGACACAGTAAGAATTTAACAAAGTTCCCTCTTACTATTATTAATGCTATAATTCAGTGAGCTAAATTAGAGATATCTTATTGGTTTTTTTTTTTCCTGTTGTATTAAAATGCCACTGACAACCTAGTTTCGTGTTTAGCGATCATTTCCATAACCAGTCTACTAAAATGTCATAAGTGATCCAATGTCTCAAGCAGTCTCAACACTACCATGGACACCCAGTAGTGTTTAATCCACTAATTTAACTCACATTTTTGAGGTGTGTAATAACCCCTTGACATTTCCTGAAAAACGCTGCCTAGAGCTTTGTCTGTCTTTCTTAACTTTTCTTTCTGTTTACTTTCAGGGGTCCTTTTGGTCACTGAAAGGTGTCAAATTCTTGCCGGCGTTCGGGTTGTATATTAATTGCACGTGTCAGAAACTGAAGTCAAGCAGAAGGCAGTGAGAGGGTGAAGTTATTGGCTGATGTAATTGAAAAGTCTAGTTCATCCTCGGGCATAACTTGACTCAAGGGCTCTGATGATGTGCATAGGAATGATTCTCTGACTCCCCTCCCATGCCCTCGCCTTTGTTACTTACCTGCCTTCTCCGGCAGGCTCTCCCTTCCTGGAGGTGAGCTCCAGGCTTACTTTCCATCAGCTGAGGTGGATGGGGAGGGAACAGAAATTCCAGGGCGGGCTCTCACGGGGCCAGTCCCCGAACTGCTGCAGGCTTCCTGGCGGCAGGGCCCGAGTCACCTGCCTGCTCTTGGAGTGAGGGGAGGACGGCGAGACCCCCAAACCGCATGATCCCAGAAAGTGGGGATGGGTGGCTTGCCGGAAGAAAAAAAAATGAACATGTTACTACTCTAAGGAAGTAGTAAATGTGGTGCAGATGGCATTCAAATCAAACACGCAAATAGGCAGAAATGCACTATAGATACGAAATTAAAAACGACCCCTGTTCCTGCTTTTAGTTTAGGCAGGAGTACAGTCAGTGAGGTAACATCAAGGCCTCGCACCTGCTGCCTGCGGAGTCTTGACTCTATGCCAGGCCGTGGCCTCGCTACTTTGCTCTGTTATGTCTGATACACACGGTACGCATGAAAATTCTCCTATAGCAGAAGAGCACAGTGACATCCAGTGACATGTTATAACTCGTGCAGAGCTACCCAGGTAGTCACCGTCGGAAGCAGCCTTTTGCCCACAGGGTCCCTCCCTGGAAGCCCACGCGTGGGAGGCCTTAGCCCCGTGATCATCATGTTGCCCTGCAGGGCTGCCGCAGCTAGCTCTGCGAGCCCGAGGCGGTGCACACATGTGCCACTCAGGCTGGATGGCTGGTGCGTTTTCCTGTGGGAAGCAGAGGAGGCTTCTTTTCCACGACGGGGTTGGGAATGCCAGGACGTTGGAGTCCTATTCCAGGTATATGGTCACACGGACTCTCCCTGGGTGATTGGGTGACTCATGGAAAGCCTCACCCCGTCGCTTTATCTGTTTGTAAGCTGGTGATGATACTGTTCTACTGTTGGGAGATTCGTTGGTCCGTTTGAAAAGTTGGATGCCCTGAGCATCACACCAGAGGTTTTAAGACTGAGTGTCACGGCTTCACTGTGGACTGCCCAGGCTCCATGGGCGAGAAGATGTGTCTGAGCTCCTGCCACCGCAGCCAAATGCCAGACACCGAGGGCCTTAAATGACAAATATTTATTTTCTCACAGTTTTGGAGGCTGGATGTCCGAGATCAGGCTGCTGGTGTGGTCATGTTCTGGTGAGAGCTCTCTGCCTACCCTGCAGACAGCTGCCTTCTCGTGTGTTCTCCCGTGTCAGAGAGTGAGAGCTAGCTCTTTGGAGTCTCTTCTTACAAGAACCCCAATACTATCATATCACGGCCCCACCCTTCCGACCTCGTTTAACCTCCCATACCTCCCTAAAGGCCTTGTCTCCAAATACAGCCACGCTGTGGAGGTAGGGCTCTAACGTGATCTGGGAGGAGCACAGTTCATTCCCCAGCAGTAGGCTATTTGTGGTTTTGTGAGAACCACACATCTCCATTGCTGTTCAACACACTCTAGCCCTTCAGGTCTGGCAGCGGCACCAAGTAAGGGGGCTTGGTGGAAGATATGTTCTTAAAACGTAACTTCTTTCTTTGGGGGAAAGTCATTTTAATCACTCACTGAAGTTCCCAATTAGAGCAACAAGTTTTGGAAGATGATATGACGAACAATATGGGCATCCGCTCGACAAATCCAAATGTGAAATGTGTGGAAATAGAGGTATTGATCAAAGGGGCTGAAAACTCAGAAGAAGAACTAATCAAGAGTCCATCGGGGAGGACTTCAGAAAAGTGAAATTAGATGTTGATATCATAGGCTAACTGGGATTTCACAGGGAGTAGGGCAGAGAGGTATTCTGGTGGTGGGGACACAGCCTATATGAAGGTGTACCTGAGACAGAGGGGCGATGGAGAGCTGGGGGAAGCTGCCTCCCAGCTAATTACGTCAGATTTTGGAGTTCCTCGAGTCCCTTGCCCATCCAGGGTATTTGGATTTTATTCAAAAGACAGTGGAAAGCCCTTGAAGGTCTTTTGGAAAAGAAGTGTCATCGTTAGGTCTGGATTTTGGACGGGCAAGTTTTTAAAATATACAGGTTGATTTGGTGGATAGAGAGCCTAGAGTTGGAGGCCTAGCACATGCTGTTCCTGCTACCCAGAATGCCTTTCCTTCTCTTTGTGCACCTCTCACTCTCTTCATCCTCAAAGCACTGTTCTAGAGCAGTGTCCACAGCCAACGGATTCCTGAGCTGTCCAGATGGACTCATGACTCTCTCCTCTGTCCTACTTGTATAGTTTATGTGTGCTTGATGGACATGTCAGTATAATTGTGTTTACGTATCTCTCCCACTACGAGACATGGAAGACCTTGAGAGAAGGGTTGGTGTGCTTTTTTATTTTTATTTTTTTTCTGTTTTGTTTGTTCTGTCCTGTTTTGAATTCACAGTCTACAATGTTTGGCACATTGTAGGTGCTCTGTTCTTATTTTTTTGAACACAGCCAAGTTGAACAAAGCCCACTGTGAAAGTCAAGAGAGAAGCGAGAACAAGGAAGAGGTAGGCATAGAAAGGGGAGGGCATGTGTTATGAGTGCAGAGAGAAGGAGTTAGGGATGATTCTCAGGTTTCTAGCGTGGTCATCTGAATAAAGGTTAATTAAAAGAGACAAGGAACATGAAAGAACCATTGTGTTTGGAGGTGAGGAAATGCATTTGGATTTTCCTTTTGGTTGCTTAAGGACGTTCCGAGGGGTGATGTCTGGCAAGCAAGTGACTGACTTTAGCTTTGCTGTTACCCCAAACCTTTGAAGGCAAAGGTATGATTGCTATTGTAGAGAGAGAAAGTGGGCCAGGGGTGTATCTTTTAAGGAAATGGTGGAAGAATTCCAGTTCATAAAGGAGAAGAGAAGTGAGAAATCAGAGAAGTAGGAGGAGAATCAGGACAGCTCAGTGTCATAGAATGGAAGAGATGAGAAATGAAGCCCAGGCTAGGCCAGAGTCTGGCCAGAGTTTTATCATAAAAGGACTTCAATAATAAACAAGAGCAGTAGGAGCAAGAATAAACATAATAGTATTTAGTGAATTCTCAGTACTTGCTACGTTCCAGGCATTTTGCTAAACGCTTTTCCTAAATATCTCATTTAATTTAAACATTAAGCCTATTATCCTTGAATGGCCCTGCAAATTCAAACTCAAAGAGATCAAGTCACTGTCCAAGGCCAAACAGCTAATAAGCATTCAAACTGGGCATGGGTTGTGAACTTTCAGATCCTGCAAAGAGCACTAAGCAATTATTTTATTTTATTTTTTAGTGGGGAGAAGTCTGCGGAGATTATGGAAATTCAAGTTAACTATAAAAGTTGCTAAAGCCATCCCTGTTATCTCAGAAGAAATAGAATTCTTTCTCCCCTACATGGATGAGAAAATATGGGGATGTGTTACATTCCTTTCCAACTTCTCCCATTTAAATCAGTTAATTCAAAATATATTAGTGGCTGCAAGAAATCTGACTGCTCTAGTATGTGGTGTATATTTTAACCTTATTTTCTATCGTAAGGTCATTTAAAAAACCATTCTGATCTACCATTTCCTCTACATCCTAACTTTTTATATAATAAAGAGAATTATTTAAATTGGAAAGAGAAATCTGAATGTTCTTAGCAATTATTTTGTTTAGTGCTTTCCACGTCAAATTGTGTGTTTAGGAGATAAACACACCATAGCGATTCCTGAAAATATTTGCTCATAATCGCTGAGCTCTTATGGATGTGTTTTCATATATAATTCAGGAAAGAAAAATTATTGCACATGATAGATTAGTATTACCACATAAAAGTACTGATTAGTGTATCCTATTTTAGTGCTTTGCTAATTCTCAAGAGATAACTGTACAGTAATTTCTAAGAAACCAAACAGTTTAATTCTGCTGCTAGCGTCATTTTAAAGCATTGGTGTATGTTTGCAATACATTGGTGCCTGTGGCTTCATCTGGTCTTTGAGCAGCAAGGACTCTGGCCTGGGCTTCACCCAGACACTTTATTTCCACCCCAGCCCCCGACCTCGCCACATAGGGTTCCCTCGCGTTGAAGTGGGTGCCTGTCTCCACCTTTTACGCCATCTGAGGTGAGGTCGAGACTTCTCAGAAAGAACTTTTGCAAAGAAAACGCTAAGGGTAACAGACAATAAGATGCCTTATGAAGAAATAGGCCGACGCAGGTCTGGTTTGCTTTGAGCCCTCGTTAGGTGTATTTAAGCATGGATTAATTTTCTGGCCAGCCTCAAAGACTCATTTATCTCCAGTTTATCTTCCCTCAAAAACACAAACACAAAAACCTGCCCCTCTTTTAGATACCGGAAGGGCTTTGGAATTGGGGAAGAGAAGGAGAGCAGGCCCGCTGTGGTTGCTGCTTTCTTCCCACCTGGTGGTTTCTTTTACTGAATTAGATTTGCTTGGGAATCACATGCCAGATTCTTCACTTTCAAAAACGTGATAACGCAGATACGGTCTTTTCTGAAAAGGTAATAGAGGTTTTCATCATTTCGGTATCGATGAAGAGGGCAAGAATGAGATTTAAGTATTTATTTATTTATTTATTTGTTGAGATTGAAGTTCTTAAACTGTAGCCTTCATGACTAAATTATTTGCAAACTTGGTGAAGTCAGCTATCTCTTTACATAATTATTGGATTTCTTTCAAGGTGCTGTCTCCTTACCGACATACCATGCAAATAAGTGCAGTTTAATATAGATCTATCTTGATGTGGTTAGATTTGGTAAACCCTCTTATCTTTCAAACATGCATCGTTTATTTAAAATGCATAGGCATATGCTCAGAACAAAGTTATTTTCAGTGCATATATATTCATTAGCCCATGTATGAAAGTACATTTTAAATAACAACCATTTCAATATTTGTTTTTCTTTCAAAACTTTCTCCTCTCTCCATCGTGGTTTAATTGAACTCCGGGCCCGAACTCTTTAAAGCATTCCCATGGAGCCCGGGTACATTTGAACATTTTTGACTGATATAAAATTGCTTTGTTGATCATATACCCATGCATGATAAGATATGCATAAGAAGAAATCTGGTACAGAAGTATAAATAATACTTATCTTTAAGCCAGCATCTGTCATCTGCTTTGGCAGACAGTGCTTGCTTTCTTCCTAGCACAAAAAGGGCTGAAAGATTAATGGAGCAGCTTTGTTTGTGCTCCGTGATGCTTAATCAATTTTTATTAAATTCTAAATTAAAACTTGGCTTTTACTACAGTGACATCTCTGATGTATAGAACAAGGGGAGAGATCATGATGCCCTGAAAAGGTTGAGCATCGCTGATCTTGAGTCCCAGTCTATTTCTTCCTATAGGACTTCTCTTAAGGATTGTTGTGAGTCGGACCAAATCCTTGTAGGCTTGTGTAGGAAAAGAGAAGTACAGCCCAAACTTCAGAGGCTTCAGACTTCTGGAGTGGGTATTTGTAGTTTGATTTCCATATTCTCGTGCATGTTTCCCTGTCCGGGGAGAGAATACTAAGTTGTTTCAGTGTACGGGTGGGGGGTTCATTCTGGATTCAGAGTGATCCGGTAAATGAAGACTCACTAGTTATGCCCAGTGAGAGACAGAGTTTTTGGTAGATTGAGACTTACCATATTAAAGATCTGATAGAGACCCGGGCTCTTTCCCACACGTCTACCTTATAAGTTCTGTGTTTGGAACTTTCTGGCTTTTTCATGTGGATTGTTTTTGTGGAATACTAAAGCCAGTTTATAAGTGACCATCTTACTACCTTTGTAACCCTCTGTGTATAGGGAACCTAGATTCAGAAGGCAAATGGAAACATTTCTTTTCAGGTAAAAGGTTTTAAAATGCTACCCATGATTGGTTTTCTTGGATTCTATGTCTATAAGGAAAGGAAGAATGGGATTTAATTTAAAATATATTTCTCTGTTGAATACTGGTATTTCTGTTTTTGAATTTGCTTTTTCTTACATCTGGTACACACAAGACTAACCTGTATATATTATTCCTTTGGAAACATATGTTGGTGGGCCCTGATCCAAAAGTAGCTTATGTATCTACATTTCAAAGTATCAGATTTCTTCAAGGAGGGGGGCAACTATGAGATTTGTTGTTAATTTTTGTTTATTTTCTAGGAAATATGGCAAGCTGTAAACTTGAGATCAGAATATCTGTGTTTTTGAATTAGGTTCTATGCTACTTAGGAGAAAAGGGAATTAAAGAAAAATTTGGAAGCCAATTCTCACGTGCCCAAAGAAAAGTAATAATTCTTACAGCTGGTTCTCTCCCATCACTCATCTTTTCATCGCCATGTGTATACTTTTATCTTACACATTGCCATTTCTTAGTTATAAATACCAAGTATATAGATGCCCCTATTGACATGTTCTGTTTACCTGCTTATTACCTAAGTCTTGACACTTCCCATTTTGGTAATGCCTGCCACACTGTCTCTGAGTAGCTAGGGCAGGAGTCTTCTGTGTTCTGGAATGATTCAAGCGCCCAGCCCAGAATGGTTACATGGCAGGTTATTGCTGCATACATGTGCCCCTTGTTTGCCCAAGATGTATTTGGTGTATTCTTACCATGTACCTTCTTTCTCAGCCACTACTACGTCAGAAAAAAACCTTTGGAAATTCTCTGAGAGTAGAGAAAAGCCTTGGATTACTGACCTGAAGACAGCCCTGCTCAACATGATACCCAGATTGGCTTTGAGCACGCAGTGTCTTGGGCCCTGGCTTTCTAACCTCGCAGCGATGTGGTTCCCTGTCATTTGCCAGTGCGTCTTCATTGTGATACTTGGAGCCCATAAGCTAGAGAGTTTGTCTGCTTTCTGCGTTTCTGTGGAGTAATTTTGAGTAGATGAACTGAGGCGTGGGAGGGATTGCCAAATGAGGTAGTGATGAAGGCTAAGGAGACTTGGACTTAGGGAGTGCTTTCTGGCAGAAGGACAGCTCAGACAGTATCGCGTTTTTGACCATGGTACTCTAGCCACTCTGCCAAGTGTTTGTAACGAGATAGGGCTGTTACTATACTTCGCTTTTAACTTTACTTTTGCATACAGTACGTCGTCCTTGTTTTATAAACTGTGTCGCATACTTTTTGTACCTCTATAAACAAGTGAAGCTGTTGAGTTTTTGGATAAAGTTTGAAGCAGTCTTGTGTCGCTTCCTCTTTGCTTTATGCTCCAAGTTGAGAGCTGAATAGCGAGATCTTTTTTCACACCATTTATAATGCGATGCACATTTTGAAGGCAATTTAAATTCTTTTGGGTCCTCAGCCATATGCTTCAAAATGGAAGCATTATACATGTATGGATGGGGAAATAGGTAGGAAATTGGAGCGTAAAGATATATGACTGGGTACATAGTGGGGGCACTATTATCCTTATTGAGAGAAGGAGAGGAGGGGGGAGGTTTCGCTCTCTAGGAATTTTTCCAAACTTTAGGCCCAATTTTGCCGAAGAAAATAATATTGCAGAAGAAGTTTAAAATGTTTCCACAGGCTACACAAGAACCTTTATATATGCAATTTATATTTCTAATGAGATTTTGGAACTTTACCAGTGTATTATTTGAGAAATTGGCAATATAGTCAAGAGGAATGAACTTTAAGGTATGATTTTTAATGGAAGAACAAGAACTAATATAAGTTAAAATTATGTTCCCATTTTATTATTACATTTTTACTCATTCTTTTTTTATGATTTCATTTCTCTCCATTCTTGCCTTTGCGTCTCAATTTTTCTGTTTCTTTCTACATTGGAAAAGCAAGTGTAATATTCCCCTTAACACATAACTCTTTCGCTCTGTCTCTCTGGAGGATATTTTTTACTGTTTTCATAATCCATTCTGCCTGAGTAGAAAACACCATATTTCTCCAATATTCTGAAAATAATTTATACTTTGCTTTGATGGAAATATCCTGTTTTTGAACTTTTCTCATTACAATCGCGTAGACTTCTGGTGGTTATGCTGCATTGATCACATGGATATCATCATACATTAATTTGGCTGATGTTTGGATTGATATGTTTATATATATTTAAGTTAGAACAGGGGCCCCATTCTCATTCTCATTTAAAGCTTACTTCCTTATCTTTTTTTTTCCTTTTTCCATCATAGATAATAAATGACTTCTAATATTAGATCAGATACAGTAAGTAGTTCCTTCTGTAACTTTCATCAGAAGTGGAAGTGCTGGGTCAAGCCAAGTGAGGCTGTACTTTTTCCTGAAGGAGATATAGTTGGTAGGTTCAAGTACACCTCTGATGCATCCACACTGAGAGGAGTATTCTTTGGACATACACACGTGCCCTTTTCTTCTCTGGCTCGCTGAACACCATGTATGCAGAAATGGTGGGAGCTTCTCACAAAAAGACAATCAAATGTACATACTGCTTTCTTTGTGACCATTCTGCAAAAAGCAGTTTTCAAAGGTAACTTACTATTCTAACATTTTGAAAATAAAATGCTACAGATCTTTTTGGCGCAAGTGTGGGGAATCGTTTTGTTCTTTACAATAAATTTCTTCATTTTAGCTTCTCTAATCCCCATGTAATGGGATACATTGTTATCAGCTTTTGTAGAATACAGATTTCTTATTATAAACTATATTGTGTAACATAACAGCTTTTGAATAATTATCATATGTTGTATTTTCACCATGAATTGACTTTATGTTGTTTAGGAGACGCAAGGGAAAGCTGGGAATTATTAAGAAACAAAGAGTGAGGGAAAGAAAAAAACAAGCAGGCACTGAATTTCGTTCATTCATTCATTTATTTTTGAGAAGGGTGGAAAAGCCCACAGATCTGTATCTCAGTAGGGTGAAATTGTGTTACTGTTTATCTGTACCTTTTTCCCCCTGTGGCAAGAGACGTGAAGAATAGACACTCACTCCCAAAGATACCAAGTTCCAAAGCACTGACTCATGAGTCCACAATGAAATACTAGGATGCAGCCATTTCCTACCTTTGTTTAGCAATGAACTGATTGGACCAGGCGGATGTCAGCCCTCAGCTGCAGGGCTTTACAGAAGGAAATGCTTTTTGGTCTCTCTTAGGTACTGGGTGCTGTTTAGCAACTTCTTTGGATTTGACTGAATCAAACAATGTGAAAAATGTTTCTTAGAGTATATAAACTACAGTCCCTGGGCCCTTCCTTCTGTTTGTGTCCCTAGAGTCCTTACCTGACGGCAGAGAGAAGCATGCAGTCCTTTCAGTGCAGTTCATTTGAAACGTGAGGTGATGGATTGAACTCATCACACCACTTCCCTCCCTATTGATTAGGCTCATTTCTGTTTGCAGCCTCCACGTCTAAGGGTGACTTCCAGGTGCTGTCAGATCTGGCCCTGCCTCCCCCTCCCACCCGGGTCACCCTCTATACCTGCAGTCTCTGTGCCCGGCCTGAGTCTTCTCGCTCTTCCTTCAACACAGCCGGGTCTCAGGCACTTGGCTCTACCTGTTCTTGCTACTGGGACCCCTTTTCCCCCAGGTTGTCGCAGGCTTGTGCCCTCACTTCAGACACAGGTCTGCTCAGAGGACATGCGTTCAAGGGATCTACTACCATGCCATCTGTCGTTTGCCCCCCCCACTACCTCTCTTTCTCATTTACCCTGTTGCTAACTGACTCCTGACATATTTCATAGTCACTTGTTTCTTGCTTTACTGTTTCTTACCTGCACTGGACTGTAAGCCTCATGTGGGCTGGGACTTTGGTCATCTTGCACACTTTCGCCTGGGCTGAGAACATAATAGAATCTATCTACCTGTTTATCTATCAACATCATCATCATCTATCTGTCTACCACTAAGCAGAACCTGTTAGATCAACAAAAAATGTCTGTTAAACAAACAAACAATGTAGAACAGAGATGGTGCTAACCTCTTCCATTGGGCCATTTGCTGTTACTTAATTTCTGGATGCCTTGGCTTTGCCATTTGGTAAGTGGCGACCAACTTTTGCACACCTCACAGGCTTCATGCCAGGCCCAATAATGGAAAGTGAACTTTAATCATGAGAAGTAAAAGATCAAATACTAGTTTCCTTTTATGAAAAGGAGCCCAGAAATAATGAAAAGAGTATGTGCTTGATGGGCAGTGGTATTTTCTAGGTGTTTGGGATTTTCTGTGTGGGTGTGTTGTCTTTCAGAACTTTTTCGGCAATAATGCTTGTGATGAGCTTCTGAAGATGGATGAGTGGAGAGCCAAGTCTGGCTAACGCTTGAAGGATAATTTGGGGATTATAGTAAAGCAAGAGAATGAGATAAATGAAAGAAACTGGCTCTAAAGAGAGCACTTGAAATTCTAGGTCATTGTCCTCTTACCTCCGACCGTTCTTGGACATGTTAGTTTTCGGTCAAGTAGCCTTTCTAGGATTTTCAGAAGTGTGATTTTACCTTGAATGTATCAGGGCTGAAAACAATTGTTTATGTTTATGTAGTTCATAATTTTGCAGTTTAGTTTGTGTGGGTTAGTGGCCCTACTGTTCAACTGCATGGCAAATCTGTGCTAGGAGGATACCATATGCACAAGTATTTTCTTAAATAATGTTGGCGTTTGCCACTGGTGTTAGGGGAAGAAGGAAAAAAAAAATGAGAGTAATTCTGGAAGCCCTCCAGTAAGGGGTTAGGAAAGAACTTAGGGACAAATGCTCCTACTTGGAACACAACACCAAATAGTGGTTTTTGTGTGTTTTTTTTTTTTTTTTTTTTTAAAGAGAAGCCAAAATTAAACACAGTAGAGTTTACTGTTTGCTAATCAGCATGTGTTTACTTTCTCTTCCAAAACTGAAGTTGCCAACCAATACATATCCTACCCAGTGCTATGAATCTGTCCAAATAAACATGGGAAGTAGTAAAACAATGACACCACATGAAAAATATATCTTCATTCATTAAATAGAATCCAAAAAATTCTCTGGAATTTAATTCTAGCAATGAAGTGGGGACTGTTTGGTCAATTAAGAGAGGATGATGACTTGCTCCCTCAGTTGGTCTGGCATGGAAGAATGTGTTTTTAAGTGGCCATACCACCCTACGTGCGTCGGCTTACACTGAGAGAGAGGGATTATTTCATATCAGCCCCTCACCCACATTCCCAGTGGACTAGGACATTTTGGGTATAACATAGTTTTATGATAATTACAAGCATAAGCAGCTTGTAGGATTCAAAGAATCAATTTTAATTTCTGTCTCAATCGCTAAAGATTACTGACAAAGAAGTTCTCAAGATGAAATTAGGGAGTGCTTCCTCTGGAGATTGCAAACAAGGGCAAAGAGAAGTTGTAAAGAGAAGCTTTTATTTTGTGGTCAGTCACTTTTGGAAAATAAATTCAAAAGCAGTAGCTATAATGAACACTATGGAGAGCCTTAAATTCATAAGGGATGCCAGTATACTTAAGCTAGTGAGTGGTTTCATGTAAAATTGGGATCTGTCATGCATATGCATGTCTTTGTTAGGAAGCTTTGTTACAGGACTGCAAGATGGAGATGCTATGATTACTGGGTTATTATTGTTATGGTTTCAATTTGCCTTTAAAAAACATCCAGCGTACTCTCTATACTGGAGCCGACTCGTTCAGCGCCATCTCTTACCTTCTATCAAAACCTGCTTTTGGGAACGAATGTAATATTCATCATTTACTGTTTAATATGAGTTTAAACAAATGCATTGAGTTTTCAGGGGTAATTACACTGAAACCCTATGAGTATTGTAGAGTTAAGTGGTTAAAGTTCAAGCCTTGGGGATGAGTGGTGTAGTCTAAAAGGAAAGGGCATTCTTTCTGGCAGAAGTCTTAACTGCTGAGGTGACTACTTCTTTCTCCTCGTGCAAAGAAAGTCCGCCCCTTGACCTTTCCTATCAGGCAGGTCCCAGTGATGCTTCTGGGTGAGCAGCAAAACAAAAGGTAGTTGGTTCCTTGAAGGCGATTTAGCACCTCATTGTAATTCGGCATTAAGATTAGAGTCGTTCTATCTCCAGCGGTATAACAGTGCTTTTTTTTTTAATAAGAAATTAATTATCTGAACAAATTTACTTCTTGGATTTAGTTAGGTAAATGGCATATAACCAAATAATAGTTTTCAATAAAACCAACATCATAGCCCATGAAAACCCAAAGGGATTTTTTAGGATGAGATACCATACGTCAGTTGTCAACCGAAAGCTGTATAAATATGGGCTGTTGGCCTTGTTATCTAATCTCATCATTTACAGATAAGAAACCTGAGGCCTTCATCAGGAAAGGTCTGCCTTAGCCTCCCAGAGCTGGTGAGGAGCAAGGTTGAAGTTTAGAAGCACTGACTTCCTGAATACAGAACACATCCGACTCTATCTGGCCGCCTCCCAAGCTTTAAAGGGCGTTCCTTGAACACTAGATTTTTTTTTTTTTTTTAAGTTTTCCAAGTCTGAATGTAAAGGAATAAAATGTAGACAATGAGTGATAATTTTCTGACAAACTACTGTCAGCAGCTGCTTTCAACATTCAACTCATACCTTCATAGACTAGTCAAGCCTTAAGTCTAAGAAAGTCACTAAGAGAGTGAACACTGTGTCACGTGTTCATCTGACAGCCAGATGAATGGATACACACGTATATTTACATACCTACGCACTTCCTGGTGTTAGAGGGTGAAGATGGCGGGAGTGTTCTGTGTGTCCTTTAAACTGAGGAAGAAAGTAGAGAGATCTTAAGAGTCATGGAGTTCATTCAGCCAGTGCCTCAATGGATGTATGAGTAGCGGGAATGCAAAATGAAAAAGACTGTCACAGTCCTTGGCTTTATGGAAACTGATATTCCTCAAGTAGTTGTAGGGCATGGTTAGGGAGACAGTCAACCAAGTTCGATAAAAGTATGGGAAAAGTTATGTTGATAAACAGACTCTGTGGGAACAAAAGGAAGAGAGAGCCACACACCAGATCAGTGAAGGCTTCCAGAATGAAAGGTAACCAGGGGAAAGAATGAAAGTTAACGTGGGAAGGGGAAACAAAATGTATGAAAGCTCAGAGAGAGCCCAGGAATGGAGAGAAGGTCAGTAAAGGGGAAACTTCAGTAGGCAAATCTGCACACAAGTTGTTTCAGGAATTCCTCAAAAGAATCGGTATGACACTCTTTTTTCTGAGTTCCCATTCGAAGCCCTTCAACCATATGTGAAGTTTTTGGGTTTTTTTTCTGACTGTAGTCTTTGTTCTTTATGTTGTTTTTCAATCATATAACATTCTCTGTAATGTCTTATTTGAGTACAATTATCAAGTACAATTATTACTGTCAATAGACATGTCTTTATTAAGTACCTACCTGTTGAGAAGCACTGAGAATATCACATCTGAACCACGATTATAGTAAAAGATTATATTGTTCTAGGTCTGTTCTGAGTGTGACTGAGTGTGCATCCTTGAAGCGATCTCTCTCTCTCTCTTTTTTTTTTTTTGGTTCCTTACGATTTTTTGATCTAGTGATGTCACCTCATTATTTCTATTCTAATCCCCTTGATCAGTTTTTTTAAAAAGTATTTTGAAACATTTAAGACATGAAAAATATAAATATCTCAACAGATGCATGCATCAGCCAGTTTAAGAAATAATCTTTTGTTTAAATTTATTTGAATGAAATTAAAAATAATTAAGTAAAAATTCAAACGAATGAATATGTAACATTACTAAAAAGATGAAGAAAGGACCTGAAAGCCTCCTCTTCTCAGCCTCATTCCCTTTCATCCTACTACGCCAAGAAGTAGCTTTTCTCTTAAATTTTGAGGTTATGGGTCCCAGGACCTGTATGGCATGTATTTTCTCGCCCATGCATTTTATAAGGTTCTTGCTGCTGAGAACCTCATTTCTCTGCCATCCCATCTAGAGAGTGATCCTCTGACATTTTACTGAAGGATACTTTTTCCTGGTTTTGACAGTTCAAGGAGTCAAAGGACCCCAGACTCCAGTCCTGGGTTTTCCAAGAGTCACAGAAAGTTCTCCACGCATCCTTCCCTTGACATGTAACATCATAATAAAGCATTGCCCTTGACTCTTATTTTGGACATTATAATCGACACATGTTTTATATATGTAAGATGATATATAAGTTACAGAGAAGTTTTCTTTTTGAGTATTGAAATTGGTGCTAATGACGATAAAAATGGCCTCTGGGTCATTGTTTCAGATCAAAATTGATAGATTGGAGTTCAACTAAAATGTTTCAACTCACAGTCCTGGTTAATTTATTCTGACTTGTACACATGCTCACTTTGTAATATCTGCAGTTTGTAAACAGTATTATTTTTTTAAAAAAAGATTTTGAGAGAGAGAGAGAGAGCTAGAGAGAGAGAGAGCACGAGCAGGGAGAGGGGCAGAGGGAGAAGCAGACTCCCCACTGAGCAGGGAGCCTGATGCAGGGGCTCGATCCCAGGACCCCGGGATCATGACCGGAGCCAAAGGCGGACGCTTAACTGATTGAGCCACCCAGGCACCCTGTAAACAGATATTGAAGAATACCAGCCAAATAGCTGAATGCCGAACCTCAAACTTTACCAAACCTCCTTATGATAGTGTGTTAAATGTTTTCCACGAAAATTTTTGGGATCACTTTCTGAGAAATTCCTTCACATCTGGAAATTTCAGCTTCCAATTACCCACGAAGGAATATAAATCGTTTAATTGTTATTTGCGTTGGGAAAGAGAATATTTTAAGCTATATTTGTGTGGATTTCACATTTTCAGCATGATTCACTATCTCTAGGGCTAACCCCATGGCTATAAAGGATCTTTTGAAGAGCAGTAGTATTACAGTTAGTTTAGGAAATGCCGCGACTTAAGCTTCCTGTCCTTTGCCTTGATTTTCTTAAAAAGGGAAGATTTTCTGCTCTGTCCTGTCAAGAGCAAGTGCAACATGTGTTAGTAGAAGGAAGGAACCAGAAGCAGGCCTGCTCTCTTGAACTGTCCTGCTATGCATGTCTGTTTGCTAGAGGAGAACTGGCAGCCCTGGGCTCTGCTTCAGGGAATCCTGCAAGTAGGTGGTGGGGCACTCCTGATTCCTGTGATTACAGGCCACTGTAGTTGCACAGAGGCAAGAAAAAAAAATTGATACAAATATTTAAATAAAATAAGATGAGTAGTTCAGCTCATAATGGGAGCTTGTCAAAGTTTAGGATTCTGTGAATCACTGAAGAGACAAAGAAGAATATAAGGATTCAGCTCCTTACATTTCTAATTTAAACTTTTCCAAGGTAATGTCCATCCTAGAAAATTCAACACGGAGCCTGACCACTGGCCCTCTAGGATTTTAAATGGACCTCTAGACTTCATTCTTCACGCCTTCCACCTTGTCCCCCAGTCTTCCTTCCCTTTTCTTTTTTTTTTCTTTTTTTAAAGATTTAATTTATTTATTTGGGGGAGAGAGAGCAAGCGAGCGAGAGAGTGCACAAGCAGTCCCACTGAGCAGGGAGCCTGATGTGTGGGACTCGATTCTAGGACTCTGGGATCATGACCTGAGCCGAAGGTAGACGCTTAACCGACTGAGTCACCCAGGCGCCCCTCCTTTTCTTTTTTAAAGATTTTATTTATTTGAGAGAGCAAGAATGAGAGAGAGAGAGAGAGAGAGAGAGCACATGAGGGGGGAAGGGTCAGAGGGAGAAGAAGACTCCCTGCTGAGCAGGGAGCCCGATGCGGGACTCGATCCCGGGACACCAGGATTGTGACCTGAGCTGAAGGCAGTCGCTTAACCGACTGAGCCACCTAGGCACCCCTCCTTTTCTTTTTTAACTGAAGTAGAGTTGACATACAATGTTAGATCAGTTTCAGATGGACAACATTGTGAGTTGACGACTCTACACATCATGCTGTGCTCACCGTGATCAGTGTAGTTACGATTACTGGCTATTTACCTGAAGAAAATGAAAGCATTCATTCAAAAAGAGATATTATGCACCCCTGTGTTTATCATGGCCTTATTTACAATGTGAAGTTACGGAAGCATTCTTCCTTTTCTTTTTTTTTTTTTTTTAAAGATTTTTATTTATTATTTGACAGAGAGAGAATGAGAGAGAGCACATGAGAGGGGAGAGGGGCAGAGGGAGAAGCAGACCCCCCGCTGAGCAGGGAGCCCGATGTGGGACTCGATCCCGGGACTCCGGGATCATGACCTGAGCCGAAGGCAGTCGCTCAACCGACTGAGCCACCCAGGTGCCCAGCATTCTTCCTTTTCTTAATGATTTCCACGATGGGGAGTCAGTCTGGGGGCTTTTATTTCTTCACTTCTCTCCTGGAGCAAGTAAGTGGTGCACCGGCAGCCGAGTGTCTTCTTCCCTGGTGGCAAATGACACAGCAAATGTGCAGGACCACTGTGCGTTGGCTGTGTTTTGCAGGGGGGAGACCAGGCATGCACAGAGTTAAGCCCATGGCTGCCCTGTGTTAACCGACCTTTCCCAGTGTGGCGGGGTGGTAATCCCTAAGCAGATGCTGTACGGGGCCTTGTTATTGTCCAGAAATGGTTCTCATATGAGAAAATGCAGCCATGCAGAAATGGCACAAACACCATTCACTCGCCCACCATGGCTTCTGGTTTTTTGTGTTTCAACACCCACGAGCCCATTCCATCTTCACCTCGCCAGAGACTCTTGCCCTTTCCCTCTCTCAGCCTTTACCTCATTAAAAATACAAAAATAAAACAACAGCAACGAAGGAGACTCCAATTGTCATGTGCCTTACTGATAAGAGGGTCTGATTTACCTTGGGATCTTTTAAGTTTGTTGTTGTTGGCAAAGACCTTGTTTCTTTCTCAAGTCTCTCAGCCACATCGTGGCCTTTCAAAACCTTTAAGTCCTGTAATACTATATTTTGTGAAGAAGGGGGGAAAAATGAGATTTTTTTTCCTCCTTGCTTTTGTTAACCCATTCTTGTTTTAAACTCCAACAAAAAGGGTTTTTGTTAACTGGAGCTTAAAATCGGCCAGCTTGCAAAGTATTCTCCCTTTTTATGCAAGGAGGATTAGCTTGGCATGTTATGCAGTTCTCTTGTGTGAGCCATTCACGTGTCCTGTCATAAGGTGTATAATTACTGCACTTCACCATCAGCAATCATTCTTAAGTTAAAACCTGTTTTAAACCTCTCATTAATATAAATCATACCGGGAAGGTAGAAAATACACCTTCAAAAAGAACGAAGTGTTAGGGAGTTAATCTGTTCTTTTCATAATAGACCCAGAGTAAATAATTTTTACTTAGCGCTTTTCTCTCTATGCAATCAAAATAGTTTGTGATAAAAGGTCTGGTCCCAGGGATTGCATAAATGTGCAGTGTTTTATTCACACAGGCTTGGGCTTCCTGCTTGGTACCAGCCTCGTTTTCTTTCTGTCACCCTTGAACAGTGAAGTGTGTAATCCTCCATTCTTTTAAAGTCAGCCCCCTGACAAAATTCCCTCTCTCTTCCTCTCTCTGTCTCTTTTTCTCTGCCTCGCTCTCTCTGCACCCCCCTCACGCGCGTGCGCGCACACACACACTTGTGCACATACACACATACACTCATACACACATATTCAAAAGCAAATTGTTTTCATTTTTAAGCCTTTCTTTCAATGAACTATCCCAACATGCTTAGCTAGCTAGCTAGCAATCTGAACTTAGAAACAGTGTCTCCAAGAATGGGTTTTCTTTCATGGAAGAGCCATACACAAAGGACTCAAATACCCGTGGTGTATTTATTCCTTAGTGGTTTGTTCTAGCTCTAAAAGCATAGCCTCAGTTACTCATCTTTCTGACATACAAAGGTCACTTCTACTTTCCCTCTTTGCCTCCTACTGCCAGAACCCGCTTGCCACCACCTCACAGCTGTTGTGGTGGATGGTTGTGGGACGTTCAGCCCAAGCTGGGACTTCTCAAATCCTTACACATCCGGAAAGGCCCAGAGTGATCTGGCCTTTGACCACCTCTCCAGACTCAGGTCTCACTTCTCTCCCTTGAGCTTCTGGCTCATCATCTTTATAATCTCCTTTCTCTTCTTTAAATTTGCCAACATTTACTTTTTTTCTACTAAAGGGCCTTCACTTGTATTAATTCTATTTTACCCAGGTAAATCTTACTCATCTTTTAGGTCTAAGCTTAAGCCAATCTTCCTTTTTCTTCCACATATTTTTAACTCAGTGTCTACGATGTGCCAGAAATCGTTCTAGGTCCTTGAGATTCGGGGTTGATTTACACAGATGACATTACTACTTTCATGGGGCTTCTATTCTAGGAGAAGAATATCCTATTCTAGGAGACCACAAAGAAGTCTTTCTTGACATTCCGTTTCATGTTGGCTTCCTTCATGTTGCATTTCCATAGCACTCTGTGATTCTTCCTAGCAGCTCTTCATCCCGTTCAACAAGTATTTTTTAATGCTTATTAGGAAATAGTAATCCAACTTGGACATGTTCTGTCTTCCCTGATGAAGTCTCAGCTCTATGACATATAATCAGACTTCATCTCTCTGTCACATGTCCATCCCAGAGGCCCTCAGTAGATGCTGAATGAATGAGTAAAGCAATGGCTTTCATCCTGTCCCCAAACATCTTCCATTGTAGTCTGCCTGAATTCTTTTATGTCACTCTGTTATACTCTCTTAAATATTATACCAATTAGAAATTGATTGGGATCGATAGGCTTTCTCTTAAAAAAAAAAAAAAGTCAGTTACTGAAAGTGATTATTCTAAATTCATATCCTCTGCTTTTCTTTTGGTACCTGGCAGATAGGAGTGACTGCAGGAAGGGGGATGAGGTTGGGCTGAGAGGTGATATTTTTAGGGTCCAGAACAGTGGGAAGCCTGAGGTGTGTGGCCCAGAGAGGGTTTTGCCCAGGGTGCTGGAGATGGGAAGATGGGTCCCAAAGAGATGGGAGAGGAATGGCACCAGGGAGAGAAGAGGTTTTGACATTAAGCCTGGCTGACTTGAGGAATTTATAGAGAGAAAGCTAAGAACCCCTTTTCTTTTTTGTCCTTTGGGAAAGAAGGAAGGGGACTAGAATTAGTTAAGGTTCTTGTATGAGCCAGGGACTTTGCATGTATTTTTTTTTTTTTTTCAGACCTTGTTTTATCTCCAGTTTATATTTAAGAATCAGGTCTCTTTAATTCCAGGATTAGAGCTTGTAAAGCTGACACTCTGTAGCCTCTTGGTGCTCAATTAATGTCGTTGAATGAATGAATTTGCTGTACAAATGCTTGATCTCTATTTTGGCCTAGTTCTTTAAGCCAGTTTCCCTAGACTCAGAATTACATTGGTACTACTGCTGGATAGTCAAGTTGCATTCAGAGTTGAATTGTACTTTGTGATGGGTATGAAAAGCTAATCATCTTGTATGATGTTATTTCAATAGGAGAATTCAGCGGGAGTTCCAGGCCGTTGACTCACCTATGATCTGCAGAGCTCATTAATCCTTAGTAAATTGGGATAACCTGGATGTGAATGCAGAATTTATATGAGATTTATCTTGTGTATTCTATTTTCTGGTGATATTTAGGGCACTTCTTTTATAATTCTGAGTTTAAGTGGCTCTTTCTCTATTGTTGTTTTTGTTGTTGTTTTTAACCATAAACCTCCCCAGAGCCTTTTTATAAGTAGGTAGTACATATAATAACAACAGTGACAAAAGTTAATACCAAAAAGATTTGAAGGAAGTGAGAGGGGGGCGCCTGGGTGGCTCAGTCATGAAGCATCTGCCTTCGGCTCAGGTCATGATCCTGGGATCCTGGGCTAGAGCTCTGTGTTGGGCTCCCTGCTTAGCAGGAATCCTGTTTCTCCCTCTCCCACTCCCCCTGCTTGTGTTCCCTCTCTTGCTGTCTCTCTCTCTCTGTCAAGTAAATAAATAAAATCTTTAAAAAAAAAAGTGAGAGAGATGAGATAATTTCTAAGATTCCAAAAATATAAGGCCTTCTGATATGTTCCCATTTCATATTGAACCACCAGGAACATGATGATAAACTGATTTTGGTTGGATTGAATGGAAAGAGAATCCACACTAGTGATGAACTATAATAAGATTAGCATACAGTCACAAAGATAGATCCCGGCTGGACTGGGAGAACCAAACCATAAGACCCTTTCTTAATGGTAAAACCTGGGCAGAAAGGAAGTTTTTTCCACTGGAATGTTTGGCAAAACTAAGTATACAATTTATATGTAATTAATATATCTCAAAGATAGTAAATGAACAATGAAATGTTTACTATCTGACCACTGAGATCAGGTGGGTAGTGGCAGTGAGTGGGCTGCTTGTATGTGGGTTCAAGCAGAACCTTGTTTGGTTAAGACATGGAAATTACTATTAAGAAATGTAAGGTTCATTCAAGAGTCTAATGTCTTTGATGAATGTGCTTCTCTTCCTATATACTTATTTTTAAAGTCAGGTTCAACACGATATCTTTGGAGTTACTTCTACAGTTGCTACACATATTAAATAAGATATATACAAAATAGAATGTTGGATGAGAAATCTGATTAAGGGAAGAGTAAAGGCATTATTTAAAGGAGTTAAAAATGAAAATTTAAACCTTTCAAAAGTATTGCGGTAAAGTATCTTTGTAGAAAGAAACGTAAAATTAAATTAATGGACATAGATTACTTGAAAGGACTCAGAGGCACTGCAGTTCAGTGGTTGGAGCATGGGCTCTGGAGACCGAGGAGGCTCCTCTCTGCAGCTCGCCAGCAGTATTAACTCGGGCCAGCCCTTCAATCTCCTGAGGCCTCTGTTTCCTCACCTGTAAGATGGGCTGATAATAGTAGTATTCACCTTGACAGGTTGTATTGGGAATTAAAGCCAACTTTTGTGATGCTTCTTATAAAATGCTTGCTTATCCTTGACATCTACAAAGAGTGGTTATTACCAACAATTATATGGCATTAGAGAAAATAGGTAATTTTTAAATGATGACAAATAAGTCAGAATGTATTGATACTAGTTTTCATGATAGTATTCCTATTGCATAGGTCGAGGGAAAATATCCAATTCATGAAAGTCCAAAGCAGCCCCGCTTTTTTTTTTTTAATGTGTTATAAGTACACTTCTGAGTCTGAAGAGAGACACTCGAGAACTGTGTTTTCTCATTCTTCATTGAGTTTAAAAAATTTTGTCAATTATTTGTCTTTTCAACAAACAATTTTTAAGCACCTACTACTATTTCATGCCATATGCTAACCTCTAGGAATAAAAAGCACAGACACTGTAACGATATCACAGTCTAAAAATAAAGTCTGACCAGTGAACTGGTGATCCATTTAGACAATGGTAAGTGGCAGAAACCTTTGAACTGATAACTAAGCTTTTAAAATTGTAGTAGTTTTCTGGGCACATTTAAGAAGGATTTCTCACACACACACACACACACACACGCACATACACATACATATATCTTGAATTTCTGATAAGCTAGGAAACCACTTGAAATCTGAACAAAAAAGTCATTTTTAGTTCATGGTAAAGACAGAATTATCTGAATAACTCCAGTTGTTCATTTCTAAGGTTTCTTTGGCAGTATTAGTCTCGCGTTTATTTTAAAGTGCGGTTAGCAGTTATCTGGAATAATTTTTTAAATATGTTTACATTAATAAAGGTCATGTAAGTTTTTTTTCAAAGAATCATAGGCCTGTATATTGACTGCTTTTCTTGATGCTGGTTTTACTGAATAGATTTTGACCAAAAATGTTCTTCAAATATTGCTTTTTAGCTTATTAAAAGGGAGGTGATTCATTTTTCAGTGAATTAATATTTTTGGCTTTTGTTACAAAGCCAAATTGTCATCATTAAATGATTTCAGAAAAAAGTAATGGGCTCTTTAAAATGTATTGTACATACCTCCTCAATTAATTATCTTGTTAATGCTATAATGAACAATGAGGGGCAATGCAAGATTATAATAATTCAATCTTCTGAACTAGTGTTAAAAAATTTACCTGATCAGTGCTCTAACTCATATTTTAATCAATTTTATTGAACTCAGACCCATTCAAAAGGAAATTACACATATTTTATTACAATGACCAAATATTATTTATAATCAGCATAAAAGAAAAAATTCCTTAGAAACAAATATATTGGCTTGGACCTTTAAATATTTTGTGCTGTCCTTCTGAATACATTTTGGCTCTGTTTTCATGGAGAATCCCACAAATTTGAGAGTAAATCTTGATACTTTGGTAAAGCTAGCTCTACCTCAAAGCACAGGTGGGAAAATTTATTATTTTTATATCACTCTTTAATATCATAAACAGTGATGGTCTTTTTATATCATTTTTTTTAAGATTTTATTTATTTATTTATTTGAGAGAGAGAGAGAGAGAGAAACAGCCTGAGAGGGGATAGGGTCAGAGGGAGAAGCAGGCTCCCCGCCGAGCCGGGAGCCCGATGTGGGACTCGATCCCAGGACTCCGGGATCATGACCTGAGCCGAAGGCAGTCGCTTAACCAACTGAGCCACCCAGGTGCCCTATATCTTTTTTTTTATAAGACAAATTTTTAAAATATACTTAAAGCCATTAAATCAGAAACCTCAGACACAATCCATCACTTTGTTCCATCTGAATTTCAATCATTGCTTTCAAATGCATCATATAAAATGATCTGTTCTTGAGGAAGAATAAAGTGTAAAGATGAGCCCAGTACCAAATAATCACTGGTGTCCTAAGAACAACATTTATATTTATTTAATTTTGCATAGCATTTCTTAGAATTTGGATCCTTGAATATCCAAATCAAATGCATTCCAAAAAAGCTACAATCCATGCTTTAAAAAAAAAATGCTTTCAAAGGGGGTACCTGGGTGTCTCAGTCGGTTAAGCATCCAAGTCTTTTGATTTCTGCTTAGGTTATGATCTCAGGGTGGTGAGATCAGGCCCTGCATCAGGCTCTGCACTGGGCGTGGAGCCTGCTTAAGATTCTCTCACTCCCTCTCCCTGTGCCCCTTCCCTCGTCCTGCACTCAGGCTTGCTCACACTCTAACAACAAAAAAAATGGTTTCAAAGGAAAATTTATAAAATTGAAAAAACAATATCCTCAAAGGGGGAGAAAAACTATATACCTACATTAGTGGTAAAGAAATATAATAAAGAAAATATAAATATAACATTATATTATAACTATAAATGTAACGGAAATGCATAATTCTGGAAGAGAACAAGAAGGACAGATCATTAAACTGGGATCATATCTATCTTGATTTTTGTTCAGGACACTTGTTAATTTTAATTATTCTCTTTGGTTCTCAGCTGTTTATTTTTAGTGGTTAGATCACAGCTTTCCATGATTAGGGAAGATGGGTTTCCCCACAGAGCAATGATGTGGGAACTAGACCATAGCTGGTATTTGACTGTGAGATCAGTGAACAGAGGTCTCAGCAAATGCTGGTGTAGGATTTTTGCCATGTAGGACTTGTTTTCCCCTTCATGCTGGCTTGAATGTGGCTTTCTGGGCCAGAAATACCTTAAAAGCTGTTAATTGTTGAGGGAAATACAGTAAGGGATGATATGGGAAGGAGTAATTTGAGGAGGGACTTTTCTTTTATTATGAGCATATTTCTTTGAATATTGTTTTAGATTATTTATAGGGGCAGGCAGAAGCTTGTTTGTTCGAGGGGCAAAAATCCTAGAACAAACACAGAATACCCATTGTGGCTCCTTAGCCAACTGGAGTGTAGTGGAGGGGTTGATAGGATGATGGATGGCTGGGAAGGAAGCCAAAGCCAGAACCTGTGAGCCCAGGTGGGCTCCTCCTAGTCACTTTTCTATCAGTCACGGGCACTTGCATTTCCTTATTAGACGTACACGTAGAGGAATTGAACTGGAGCTCATAGGAAGATGTTTCTAGTTTGCATTTCTCTGCACTTAGATTGCCCTCTAACTCTTTTCATTAACACATCTTTCCCTTCTTCCTCTTTTTTAAACATGGATGGAAAACATGATTTTTCAAAGTTTTCCCTTTGGATTTCTGTCTCCTGTTGAATTGCACAACAGGGAAAGCAATCAAAGTACTAAAGAAGCCAGTGTCATTATTAAATAATTAATGGCTACCACATTTTCTTCAATAAATAGCCTAAAATAAAAAATTCTGGGATGCAGATTTTTAAGCGTTCCTATTTAACTGTGTTTCAGATGGGAAATTTGGGTGGGCATTGGACATCCTAAAATTGTTGCAGACAGGTTGCAATTCAGAAAAACAATGTAATGTCGAAGTTTGTTACCACAAGTTGGAACTAGAATTTTATATAGTCACTCATCAATAAGCGGGGGACGTGGTCAGAGTAGATCAGCTCAGTAATCTGCTCTGCTGCTCGCTGTGCCCAGGAGTGCAGCCTGGCTTCTGTCATGATAAGACTTTTGTCATCAAGTCCCTGCTGTATGATCTGGGCAGAGGACCTCACCTCTCAATGCTTCTGTTAGGCTGTGTAACTCACTAGAATGAGGTGCCGGGAACATTCTGAGGGAGCAGCAGAAAGGCAGAGGTATTAATGCTGAGTTCAAGGACCGGGAAAGGTTCTAGGAAAGAAGTGGCATTTAGTCTGCTCTGCCTGGAATGAGGGTGTCTAAACTCAGTGGATAAAGAAGACAGATTTGGCTGGGGGAGTAGCATGGGCAAAGGCACAGTGGCCCAGCTCCCTGGGGGAGGCACATGAGTTAATAACGTCAAGGGAGCTGAGCCTGGAATTTGGGACATGACCCTTGAGGCTCCCGCATGCCATATGGAGTGACTTATTCAATAGGTGTAAATGTTTCTTAAGTTTTGTAACAGATTACCAACCAATTCAGTGATTTAAAGCAACACCTGTGTATTAGCATGCAGCTCTGTTGGTCAGAAGTCCAGCACATTCTCTGGCTGCATTCTCTGGGCTATTATAAGACTGAAGTCAGGGTGTCGCCTGGGGTGAGTTCTCATTTGGAGGCTCTGCAGGAAAATCTCTTGGCAAGCTCATTCTTCTTGTTGGCAGAATTTAGCTCCTTGTGGGTGTAGGACTGAGGTCTCCATTCCTTTGCTGGCTGTCAGGGAGCTGCCCCCATTCCTTACCATGTAGCCTCTTCCATCTTCAAGCCAGTAATGGCACATCAGTTCCTTCTTGTGCTTTGAACCTCTCTGATTTATTTTCTGAAACCAGGCAGAGAGGATTCTCTGCTTTTAAAGAGCTCATGTGATTAGATCAGGCTTACCTGGATTACTTCCTAACTTAAGGTCAACTTTGCCATCTAATCTAATCTAATCTAATCTAATCTAATCATGGGATTAAAATCCATCACATTCACTGTCCTGGGGACTCTGCAGAACATGTAGATCAGGGGGCAGGAAATTTTAGAGTCCGACTTAGAAATCTGCGTTGCACAGTAGGTAATGGGGAGCTACTGCAGGTGTCTGGGCGAGAGAGTTCCATGTTCCAAGCAGTGTTTAGAAAGTTAACATTAGTGGAATACAGGAAGTGTTTTGGAAAAATGAGAGCGTGGAAGCAGTTGATTAGAGAAGAAATCTGTGCAATGTCAAAAGGGCTTTAGTACTGATTACGTACTGTTTAGTATTGACTTAATATAGTTTAGTTTAAGAAGGGCTTCAGGACATTGGAAATAGAGGTCCAAGGATTAAAAGGAGGGCTTGACAACTTGCCACCTCCTAATCTAGGCCACGATTTTATCTGTGTGTTTTACAGAGGGAAAGGTAATGGTAGGGCCATGTAATCTCCTAGTGCCTTCCACTCTTCCTGAGGGTAGCCTTGATCTGTTTTATGTGCTGGCATTTCATTTTTATTTTATTTTTTTTTTAAGATTTTATTTATTTATTTGACAGAGAGAGGCACAGCAAGAGAGGGAACACAAGCAGGGGGAGTGGGAGAGGGAGAAGCAGGCTTCCCATGGAGCAGGGAGCCCGATGCTGGGCTCCATCCCAGGACCCCGGCATCATGACCTGAACCAAAGGCAGATGCTTAATGACTGAGCCACCGCAGGTGCCCCTGGCATTTCATTTTTAAATTAAATTTATTACTTCACTTCTATTATTTAATCTAAAAGTATGTTTGAGGACTGCCGGATCTTGCTAACACCTTCATTCTATAAATGAGAAAATGGTGGCCCAGGGAGGGGAAATGACGTATCTGCAAGAGTTTCTTATCTTTGCCAAGTATGCAGTGTAATTTGAGAACAAACAACTCACTGGTAAAGAATAAGCAGACAGCACTGAGGGCATAAGAAAAGGCGGCTCACAAAATTATATCATGGATTTAAGGGAGGCTGGGATTAGCTTGGCTTGGGATTTGTCAGGAAAACATCATGGCAGAAAGTGGCTCCTAGCCTGGCTGCTAAAGGAGGTAATGAAGAGAAAGTGAGAATTGCCTAGGTGAAGGTCTGAAGGCAGAGCCAGCTCTGTGCAAAGTTGGGGGTAAGAGAAGCTCAAGAGGTAGTGTGGTATAATGACTCTGAACTTTGGGATCTTACGTATTTGAGCCGTGTGACGCTGGGTAAAGTATTTTGTCTCATCGAGCCTCAGTTTGTTCATCTGTAAAATAGGGCTAATAATTATGCCCATATAAATATATAATAACAGTTCTTTGGGTCAAAACCTATTGAATACCCAAAATCTCATGTTTCAGCTGAATCTATTCATACCTTACAGGGTTGTTGTGAGGCCCGGGCGAGATAATGCATGTTTAGCATAGTACCTAGCGCATAATCAGTACTGAATGTATAATAACTATTTATACTGTTATTCAATATGTAGTATTATTCAACCCTTTAAGTCAAGAGAAGTCTTTCGCTTTGAGGTATAGGACAGTAGACAGGTTATCGGGGAGAGGGTTCTGGATTTCAAGTGAAAGATGAGAATATCTACTGGAAGCTAGGGTCTGGAGGGCAGAAAGAGTCCTGATGTGTCAACATTTGGCTTGACCTGAGGGCACCAAGTTTAATAACTGGCTGCTGATTGTGGTTCTAGAGGAGCTCACAGACTTGGGTGGGGGTAGAGGAGCTGGTACACAGGATAAAACCTAGTTTGGAGCAGAAAACTCGTCCTGGGAGGGAGATAGAGGGACAGGAAGGAGGCAGGGCTGGGATACATGTTGGGCGGGGGGCGGGGAAGTGGAGGCTAGATCTCACTGGATGAAGAACAGAAGCTCTGGGTGGTGGAAACTCATCCGGATGGGACTGCTGTTTCGTGATGAAAGGGGCAAGAAGTGCACAAGTTATACTTCGATGAAGGGTTTTTTTCTGGAAGTTTCCTTAGTTCCCTAAGGTAGAGAGTAGACAGCTGGGAGAGGGGCAGGAGGAAGGGGAGGAAGTGTGGGGAAGGGTTGTTTGTTAGTGTTGAGGACATGGGGGTGATGGGTACACAGAGATGGGAGAGCTCTTGGCTGTGATCCGCAGACAAGGACACTGCTTCAGGGAGGAAACCAGGGCTACAGGCCAGGGCTCCTGATTTCCCCAGAACTCTAGGTCGGTTGTAAAGGAGGGCCCCTTGTGCAGAGCAGTCCTACCTTCTAATGCCTGCCTTGAGACACTTGGAGAATGCCATGTCTTCCCCCTAGTGCGGTACATGGAAACAGAATCAAAGCATCTCTCCCTGAGCCTGTGAACCACAACAAGGGCTTTAAGACAGCTTCAGAGAAGTGTGTTTACCTTGTTTATGATGCATGTACTAATTAGAAAGAGCTGTGTTCTCTCTGTGGTGTAAGACTTTGCAGTGGATCTACATCATCATTAATATCAATAATAATTAATGAGATGAAAATTTCGAACAGGTGTCTGATAATCCTTGATGTAGAGAATTCAGGGGATCTCGTTCCCTGACTTTGCCTTCTCTCTACCTGGAAAGGAAGCGAATGAGACCATCAGACCACAGTCTGTGAAGAGGAAATTCCTTGGCTCCGAGAGATGAAGCCATGGTTTGCTGAGATTACTGTTTACCAGGGACAAAGGCCGGCTGCTTTGATGCTCTCCCAAGACTCGAGATGGAGAAGAGGCTTTGGTGCAGATCCATCCAATCACATGGAGGTCATTCCAGTTCCCAGGCATGGAACCTTTTCCTTCAGAGTCACAGGGTAGATTCTCATGTAATGAATCAAGATATTGGCTTTCGGGAGAATGCTTGATATATTGCTCTATTTACCATAGCTTTAATTCACTATATAAACAAGAATATGCCATTTTCTCATCATCTGAAGAACTCCAAATTTCTTAAATCTCATCAAGTGTAGTGTTATTTACTCAAGCTTTTATCTGAATTCTGCCCTGGAGTGCTTATAAGCAGTTACATTTATCTCTGTAACATTACTCACCATTTAGTAAAAGAAACAAAACAAAACAAACCCCAGCAAAAAATACCTCCTCCATAAAACACATATAAAACAGGAATAGCATGTGAATGAACAAAATCCTGGCTTGAATCAGTTCTCTTGCAACAAATGCAGAGTTGTTTGTAATTTTGAGTAAATGAGTCCGCAAACCAAAACAGTTAGTAGGGTTTAATTTTAGGTTTACAGTTTTGACACTGTAACCCTAAATTACATCTTATTCGGAAAAAAATCTCTTCAACATGGACTTTTTCTTTTTTTTAACCTAGCACCACAAGATGACTCTATATTAAAATTTTTCTGAAGATAATAGAGCTCTGTCTATCCACTCACCTAAATTAATATATAGATAATAAATAGTAGTATTATCAAGATAATAAATAATATCATTTATTGGATTTTAGTTTGCTCTTCTTATTGAAAATCTTGGCAGTCCTAAATACACCAAATTTTAAAAGAACAACAACAAAAACCTTTAAATATGGCAGAGAGGGGGAATAAGTCAGAAGATGCACCGAACTCCATAGGATGCAACGTTTTAGGGGAGAAAAAGGGCTAAAGCAATCAAAATTTCGACCAAATTGGGTTATCTACGTGAGTTTCATCAGCCACCTTTTAATGAAGAACTAGCATTTCAGAAATGTTCTTGCAGTTGGAGAATGAGGCAGTTATTTCGTGGTGTCCAGTTAAAGCTAACAGGAGGCCAAGAGAGGACTGGTTTCAGGTTCCCTAGAGGGCAGGGAGTGTTTCTTAAATCCCTCTATGTGGTGCCTCCAAGAGCAACATAAACAAACAGGTACTTCATAAATGTCTTTTGATGATGGCTATGGTCAGATGGAGGGTTAGATCAATAACTGAAATTACCTGGATTTACAAGGCTAAAGGCTAACAGAGGTCTAGGCATCAGCTACGATCAAGGCCAGTGCCCTTAATAAATGTGTTTCCATGTTGAGCTCATGCGAAAAAAGGGACGACAGTGCCTTTCAGATGCCAAACCCCCGACCAAATCTGGGCAGTTGTAATAGCCTCTTTAGGCCTTTGGTAAAATCCCCAATAAACTAAACACCAAAATCAAATATAAAGAATGAAGGGAACTCTGTGGATTGGCTGAGCGACGTGGGTAGTCAGTGGTCTTTCAAGGAGGCCAAGCTTGGAGTTCTGTAACAGCCCATTCCTGCTTGCCCAGAACCTTCGAAGTTTCCCATTAACGAATGAAAAGTCTTTTTCAAGCTCCTTATTAAAGCTACGCTGTAGACAGAATGCTAGTGGGTGGATTCCGAGTTTTATCTGGTGTCGCTTGGAAACACTTCAGGGCAGTTCAAGAAAGCACTGGAAACAGAAACTGGGTTTTGGGATGGTGGTTGGGAGTCAGACTGAAAGGATCATGGAAACAAAACCATTTTCAACTTTTTCAAAAAATTATCCTTTGGATTTGATGTTTGGCTTCAGTATGGTTATGGTGATAGAGTTTGTTCCTATTTCCTGGACAACTGGCCTTTTCCTTCAATATTTTTCCTTTGGGAAAATAGAAGCCTTTCAAATGCCGCCTTGTGGCTCACACCTCATTATTCTTATTCCCCTGTTAGGCTCAGCAACCCTCGCCTTCTCCTTGAAAATGCCCTTAGCTCTGCACAGTAATGTGGGGACTCTCAGCAAACCCAGAAGATCGAGAAAGTACACCCTACTGGCAAACTCTTAGAACCCAAAGCATTACATTTTTGTGCCCTTTTGCTCCCCATATTTGTTTTATTTTCTCACCTTAACTTGCTCTTCACTTAGATGGACCCTCCCATCTGTTTTGTCTCGGTGGTCTGTGTAGTTTTGTAAGTGTTCTCAAATGTTTGGGGGGACGAAGGGGAGTATAAACAAATAGATAAATACCATATATTGGTATCTTAAAGGAGATAATGAGTGATATCGCCATTCAGAGCAGGATTTGATGAGCTTTCCACAAGAATATAGAGTTTGTTTAGTTTGTATGTTTTTTCTATCTGCCAGCACTATTAAATAATTAAACAATTTATATCTTATCTTTTGGTTGCTCATGTCCACTCCAGAAATAATTTGTAAGACAATCTAATTTAGATTCTATCTGCTTTAAATAGGAATTGGTGTGGGTTGAATATAATATATGTGGAAGATGGAACCTGGGAAAAAGTTATTGCCCGGAAGGTTTGGAAATTAATACTATTCTTCCTTTGAGCATCATAAGGTAATTGATCAAAATGGTCAACTTAATACAAAGAATATGACTTTTGGGCATAACATGCTTATGAATTTGAATATTAAATCATATCTTCCACTTTATTAAGTTCTGCCCAATAGCACTTTCCAAACATTATTCATAATTTACTTCTGCTGTTGTGGCGATATTTCAGAAGATGGATGAGGATAGCAGTTTTCAGTTTTCAATGTAAAGCACCATGTCCTGTAGATCGTCCAGGGTATTCCTCATGAAATAAATGAGTTTCAGTTGTTGGTCTGTTTGATGTAGATTTTACTGGAAGAGCATGCTTTTTTTCCTTTCTTGAGCATGACTCTGAAAGCAATTTTGGCAAATACAGCATAGTCCTTCGTGTCAGATGAGGATGATGGAATTGAAGTGACTCCTAAGTAGTCCCTGACCTGGGCATTGAGATCAGAGTGACATGAGCCCTTTTGAAAATATATCATCTTTTTTTTCTGGGGCTCACCTTTTCTTATGGGGGCTCACCTCTCTCTCAGCTTTACACACACACACACACACACACACACACACATCCACACACATCCACATCCACACACACACCCTTCATTCTTACCGGTGGATACAGATGAACTCTCACAGGACTTGCTTGAATCCTGCTTCTGGCCTTTCTCATGCCCGAACTTCCTTAGTTTCTGCTCCAGCCTCACAGGGGACTTTTAGGGTCAGCAGAGTGACCCGATAAACTAATACATGCCACCATGTTAATGCAGACTTTCCTTGTGGGTTAAGCCCAGCTTGCTTGTCCATTTATTCAATAATTCTTACTTTAAAATGATATAAGGTGTTTTATTTTTCAGTTAAATATATTTTAGAAAAATTAAAAAAAATCTTGACCGGGGCAATTTGTTTCTCAGCTAGCTGTTGCTACCCTTTCTTTTCTAAGTAAGACGGAGAGAGACAGCGAGAGAGGGAGCACAAGCAGGGGGAGTGGGAGAGGGAGAAGCCGGCTCTCCGCAGAGCAGGGAGCCCGATGTGGGGCTCGATCCCAGAGCCCTGGGACCATGACCTGAGCCAAAGGCAGACGCTTAAGGACTGAGCCACCCAGGCACCCCAAGTCTGTGTTATTTCTTAACATTAAACATTATTTTTGACTAAATTTGAGTTCTGCTGTATCCAGTAGAATCAAAATGTTACCAGTTTTATTTTAATTACTAAGAGTGATGACAATACCTACTACTTATTACATGCTCACTATGAACAAGGCACTGTGCTGGCAATTTACATGAAGCCTCTCAATTAATTCTCACTACAGTCCTGCTTCAAGAGATTACTATTTGCTTTTTATAAGATGATAAGAGGAGCTCTGAGATGATAGGCCATTTATCCAAGTTACATCAAATGAGTGGACAAGTAGGTTGAAAATTTATGAAATTCTGCTTTGAGAAGACTAATATTTGCTTTTTATAATAATTATTGGAGTATCGCAGAAATACTAACATAGCAAGTTAGACTATTCTCAATACAGCATTCAGAGAAAAACCACTGTAACAATGGTGCATCTTTATCTGACTTCTTGAGAATAATCCTTGTAGTTTACCTGATGATTTTTAATAGTTTCTAATATTTTTTCTTACGACTTTTTGTTGATGTACTTTTTACTTTCTTTACAATTGAATCAGAATACATTTTAGATTCAGAATAAGAGAGAGGTCTCAGGGCAGTGTAGTTTTATAATTTGCTTCCTGACATTTTTTTTACCTTCAAATACTCAAGTCCCTTCTTATTTATTAACTTTTATCAATCATTTATTCTTAAAATAGTCTTCAGATAGTTTGTGCAGGTGTTTAAAGTTGTCACTTCTATTTTTGTAACACTATTAAATGTATAACCAGAGATTATATTTGTTTTCAAACTGCTCATTTTAAGTATGTGTGCTCTTTTTTTCTGTTATACATGTACTAGAAAGTCTATGAGAAATCCATGTGAAAATTGGTGTCTTTGGAGATTAAGTAAAGACTGCTTTAGCCATTATTTTTCTATTTCTTGCTCTACTAAGCACCCAATTAATGAGCTTGACATAAGTTATTTTTTACCCAACCATTTACTTTGAAAAATTAAAAGTAATACATTTAGAGAAAATATTGAATACTACATACAGGTAAAAATGGGAAATAAATGTCCTCCTTCCTCCTGTTTCTCTCCTGGCCTTGTTGCTCTCCTTCCCAATCCTACATTTCTTCTGTTTCCAGATTTTCTTAATGGAACATGAGCGTCGGCATGTATATGTATGTGCGAATTCTAAGTAGTGGGTGTTTTTAAGTTTAGATTAGGTAAGATGACTGTCTTCACAGTGCATGTCTCCCTTCTGTGCTCACTGATTGGGGAATAAACAGCTCTCAATAGGACATTCATATTCAGTAAAATAAGAATAGGTTTTATATATATTTTAAAGCTTTTATTTATTTGAGAGGGGGGAAGGGGAGAGGAGCAGAGGCAGAGGGAGAAGCAGGCTCCCTGCTGAGCAGGGAGCCCGACATGAGACTTGATCCCAGGACCCTGAGATCATGACCTGAGCTGAAGGCAGACGCTTAACCGACTGAGCCACCCTGGTGCCCCAAGAATAAGTATTAAGTGGAAAAGAAATCAGGACCAAGGATGTAGAAGTAAAGAATCAAAATATGGAAAAGATTACAATTTTTGGATTATAAAGTTCAACAATGTTGCCTGCCAGGTTAATGAGCATCATGTAAGCAAAATTTTTTTGTACTTAATATAAAAAAGTAAAAAAATCGGTAATATATTGTTTTTTCACCTGAAAGAAGGGAGTATGACTGGTGCTTAGAGGAAAGCTCTTAGTCTGGATTGCTCAAATTTTAGTGGGGGACTGTTATTTTAGGGTGCTGGGATGATGCCTATCAAAATGGCAGGTGGTAATGTGTGTCTGCCAAAGATCAGGTGTATCCAGCTCCATAATGCGTGCGGCTTCTTGTTCAAAAATTAAGAATTTCAGGACAGAGCATCAAACCAAGTGGTTGCACAGGTTGGCGCCCCTGAAGGCAGCCCAGTGTGCCTGGATACCCTGGACATGGCCAGGGCTGTGAGGACTGGACTGGTGCAGGGCTGGGGTAGGGGTGTGTTCAGCTAAGTGCAAATGCCCTCTTTGGGCTTTCCTGATCTTCGCCAGTTCTTAAGGAAAGGGCTTGGATGGTGGGCTAGGGTGTGGATGACTTGGGGCAGGGGGGTGGGGAGTAATGTGGAAGGCATAGAGGGGGGCTCTGCTAGAAACATTTAGAATGTGACTGGAGAGCTGATGCCTAGACAGAAGGGGGGCATCCAGGAGTTAAAGGAAAGGGTGTGAGGCGAGGGGAGCTCTCTTCCCTTGGGTGCTGCGGGGTGGGAGTGGGGGTGCATTTATAGACCATGTCCAGTGTGTGGAGAATAGGCACGTGGTCCCAGTTCCTTAAGGTGTTAGGACAGAGGGAACCACATGTCCTTCCCAGACTCCACAGAGGGACATGAAAGTCAGCTTCGTGGCCTGGGATGTCAGGAGAGGCACGAGGTGGCCCTAGGAGGGATCCTGAGAGAGGAGTCCGGGTGGAGACTCAGAGGACCAGGTACTGCCATCCACGAGACACGCAGGACTTTATGCTCAGGGCTTTGAGGGAACAGTTGAAGTCTTCAGGAGGGTAGCACTTTGGAAGTGTTTTCCTTGTTAGCGCAAAGCAGTGGTTCTCAGAGGGCAACGTGGGCCCCATCTTAACAATGCAGAGTCATGGGCCCTATTCTGACCTATTGAATCGCGGATCTCCGAGGGTGGGCCAGACCCTGGGTCAGAACCAGCTCTGTGGGCAATTCTTTGGCATATGAAAGCTTGAGACCCACTGCTGTTGGAGAATAGATGATAGAGGGGACTTAGAAAGTCTTTATTATAAATCCCTTATTTGACTAATGACGAACCAGAGGGCTGGGGTGAGTAAGTAACTTATCAAAGATTAAGTTTGTGGTGGGTGAGAATTAAGACACAAATCCTGACTCTGCCTAGTCTTTCTGCCATGCAAACTTCCCAGGCAGCGAGGGGATTATCAGAGCATTTTTAAAAGGAAGATGTAATGATATGTTATGTTACCTTTCAAAAAGAGCAAATGGAAATAGGCAAGTAATATAAAGCATAAAATGACTGATATATAACTTTTTGGTTGTATCATATTTCATACATGATGCATATTATGTTTGTGAGTCTCTGAGACTGGAATGGGGAAGAAGGAAGTGACTTATCTAAACTTAAGCTAATTATTCTCTAAGCAGTGAATTTACTAGCTCTGACCTTGGGCAAACATTTAATCTCTTTGAACCTCAACTTCCTTATCTATAAAATGGGGATAATAATACCTACCCTAACATGGTTGTTAGGATAAGATAGTTTATGTGAAAGTGTTTTGTAAGTTGTAAAACCTTGTAAATGTGAGTGATATTATTTTTATATGATTTAAACATAAGTCCATTCATCCAGCAAACATTTATCAAACACGTAGCACGGACACTATTGTAAGTACAGACTTTGCAGAGATGTGTTTTTGTTCAAAAGAATTATAAAACTTTTGAGATGGTTTCTGAAATTTTTCACATTATTACTCAGTAAGAAACCCATTCAGACTTAATATAGAAAATTTTTATTTGAAATTCCCAATCCTATATTTTGGATTGGATCTTACCTTAGGTAGGTAGTTCCCTTCTTACTTTTCCTTAAACCTTATTTCGGTAGAGATACTTAACCAACACATTGGGAGGTGCTTTCTACTTTAATTAATTTTTAATTTTGTCCTTTCAGAGACAATTCAATTTAAGAACTAAATGAGTGTATAATTATTTATATAACCTTCCAGAAGAGCAACCGAAGTATAGGAGTAATTTCTAAATAAAATTCAATCAATGAGTAGTTTATGTGACTCCTCAAACCCTAAAATGAATTGGAATGATTTTGCTTTCTTCAATTAAAAATAAGTATCTGGTTATTAAGTATGAGTCTTTTGGTTTGGTCACCTAAGCAGGTGAGGAATTTCCTCATAGAGAGGCTGGGTTCTCTCAGGGATTTTATTAACTCTTGTTCTCTGTGGTGTGAGAAGCAGTTCATTTTTTAGGAATACCCACCGACCTCTGGATGTGGCACTTAGTCTTTCATAAATGGAGGTTTATCTGCATCAACATTAAGGCGATATTCCATCTAATACGAACTAAATTGAAGTTACCAGTAAAGCCCAGTGGTGCATGCGTTTGATGTGGATCTTCTGCTTGAGAGATAATGATTTAAATGTTTTAATCTTCTAAATGTCAATTATTGATGCTGAAGAGCTTTCTAAAGAGTACACTTCCTTTCCTTTAAGTATAATATCATTGCCACAACGTAATCACTTTTTAATAACGTGGCACCATATGGCTCAACTCCAATTTCATCACAGGGTCCACGAGAGGGCTGACCCGAGGGTGTTCCTCAGCTGGAGAGGCATGGGAGGTGGAAAGAACATCAGAGCAACTGTGCAGGGTGGTTCAGTATCTCTGTGATAAATAAACAAATCTCTGGCCCTCACCCTCATTACCTACTCACTTCACTTCGCTTTGCTCCTGCCTCTGGACTCTGTCTTTCCGACTCAAATTAGAGTCTGTTGGGTCATTGCCTTGATAACTGTTCTGGTATTTTTTAAAGGTAAAGCTTCTCTTTATTTGTACTAGTTTTTATAGTAGTGTCATTTTAAGATCACTACGACTATTTTATTTTACTTTCGTTCCTAACCACTGTAGACCCAATTTATATATCACCTATGTCCTCTCTGTTTCTGTACATTTCCATGCGGTTTCATAATACTGCTCTAGTATTTCTTTTAAGAAACATCCCAAATCCATTTATATCTGAATTCAGGTTGTTTTTTGAATGCAGCTTTTGTAATTTAATTCCAATTCCAGGTCGAAAAAAAGAGTGCAGGTTATATTGCTATTAAAAACACACAATACATGTTTTTAAACTCAGTGTCATGGAGCATCAAGCTAAGGGCAGTCTTGTTTTTAAATGAAAAGCTGCAAAATGAACTGTTGGGACTTCATCAAGAGAAGAAGCGTTCTGCACAGCAAAGGAAACAATTAACAAAACTAAAAGGAAACCTTCAGAATGGGAGAAGATATTTGCACATGACATATCTGATAAAGAGTTAGTATCCAAAATCTATAAAGGACTTATCGAACTCAACACCCAAAAGAGAAAAATAATCCAGTTAAGAAATGGGCAGAAGACATGAACAGACATTTTTCCAGAGAAGACATACAGATGGCCAACAGACACATGAACAGATAATTGAGAGATTGTAGTTTTATCCCAGGTCTTTTCCAGGTTGTGATGACACTAAACATGGCAGAAATATATATATATATAATATATATTATATATATAATTAATAGTCTAAACCTCTAGGGACTAATTGTTGAGTATCTGGCTTTTGGTCTAAACAGAGACAAAATAATCACGTACACACAGATCCATAATTTCAGTACAATTTAACTTGTTAACTGGGCTTTCTTTTAGTTTTACTTACTGAGTTACCTAATAACTTTCTGGAAAATCCACCGTGTGTAAGAGATACAGCTATTTTGACACATGTTAAAACCGACTCTAATACATGAAATTTGGAATGGGAAGTTTTCTTTTGGGACTCATTCAAGAACATCTACATTTGAGAGTTAAAAATATTCTTTCTGGTTTTTTCCCTAGTAAAAATTTAAACAAAACAAAATTAAAATAATGAATGATGTTTTCTGCTGTACTTATTGTAATTACCTCTTCTGCTTGAAATTTTATTTTTTGGCCTCATATGAAGTGACAGATCATTACAGCCAATTTGTGGTTTTAGCAATCAGAAGTAACTGACTAATGATGCTATTCATATTTGGTTGGGGATTAAAGGAGAGTCATTGTGTGAGTGTGTGTGTGCGTGCACATGCGCACGTGTGTTTATATTTTACTGTATTTTCTTCATAACTAAAATGTCAAAGACAATTTGTAAAGCTACTCTGAATGTTTGGTATTTTGAAGCCCAAGGGTTTTCATCTCTTTTGAAATTCTTTTTTCTTTTTTTAAATCTTTAAAAAATTTCAATTATTTTTTGAACAAAACATTAAAAAAAAAAACCAAAAAAACAAAACCCAACCACCAGCGACTTTTTTCCTTAAAATAGAACAGATGGAAGGGTAGAGATCCTAACCATAAGACAAGTGTTTGAAATGCCTTCTACATTTACTACTTTACTTGTACAACTTGGATGCCTTTCTATATATTTAGTTTCATTCAAGTTTTCCGTTTTTTCATTCTGAAAAGGAAGCAAAATACTGAATCCTTTTTCCAAAGGAAAATGTTTGTAGTGTCATGAAAAATGAGAACAGATGGCCCTGCCAAGCGCTGGGGAGAAGTACCGCACTCCGGCTGAAATTGTTAGGCAGAGTCAGAGGCAGGCTATGAAGCTACCAATTGTTGCAGTTATTTATATGACTTAATTCAAGCGCATAAAACATGGAGTTATAAGGTAGGACTTTGCCTCTTACATTAAATAAAAGACATTGTACTAATTTACGGTCCAGACATCAGTAAGCGCGTGCCCGAGTCGCCAGGTTTTATTAGGAAAAAGACTAATCTGAGAAAAGCAGTCCTAGTCACTTAAAATGCATTCTATAATTTGGGGTTTCACAGTGGGCAAGTTTACCCAGATGCAGTGTGACAGCCTATTAGCAAAATAAACAGGTCTTCTGAACTTGGAGTCCTCTTCTCTTTTCCCTCCACTTTTAACTAGATTAGCTTTGCAGTGCGTCAGGGTTTGGGTTGTGGTAGCGTGCATTAACTCCTGCTCACACTGTTCTGACTGAGCAGCAAAGCATCCATTACCAATACCATATCCAAAGTGACGTTTCCATACAGGCTCCCTGCTGTTTCATTCATGACCACAAAACAGACTGAAATGACTTTACTTCTTTTTACAACTTGCAAAGAGTTAATGGACTGTGCTGGCCCCCTGCCAAAACCTTTAAGAAACTTTATTAATGTGTTATGAGGCTGGGACACCATAGTGTGGGATTTTATTGGTTATTCATCTTAATGAATAAAAATATGTATGCACAATTAAAGCCACGTTCTCTAGCAATTGCCTTCCAATAAATGTTGAGTCTTTGTCAGAGCTCGTTATTGCATTTGCTGATCAATTTTGATACTTTTCTTTCCAAAACTTAAAGTTATCAGCAATGCAATAACATGGACTCTCCTTAAAGAAACACCAGCTTAGTATTTGAAATGGATAACTATTTAACGATGAAAAGAAAATTCTTAAGCGGGTGGTAAAAGTGACTATATTTTAAGGAAAAAAATCTCTGTGTGAAAAAGCTATTCATAATATACAGCATTTTCTCATTACTTATATGAAAAAACCTGATCTATGATGTGTTGATTCTTCATAAGTCAGAGACAATGTAATTTTGCTGTAGATCATGTAAGAAATTGGTATTGGATAAGCAGCATTAAATTTTTTCCCCATGTGCTCTGTTCTGACATGTCAGTTACCAGACAGAATTTCATTTTTATTTTCATACAGTTTTATTGTCCTTTTACCTCTGACTTTTTTTCCCCCACCTCCTTTGGGGTGGAATGTTGCGAGGAGGGAATAAGGGCAGTAATTGTATCATATTGAAAGGGAATTAAAAAATAGACTGAGGAATGGGTGGGTCTAGGTAAATTTATTGTTCTACTACTTGAGAAAAGATGAATATTTTTGCATCTTTTGAAATATGTATTTGCTCCCCCAAATAGAATATTATACGCCTCCAAAAGAATATCAAATGGTCTCTTTCAATTTGTGAAAATAACCTCAAGTACCTAAAGATGAAGAAAAACTTCCAGGGCATTTTTTGGCAAAATGATTTTCATATTGTGGTCATTGGCGTGGGGAAATGTTATACCAGAAGTATCTGGTATATCAGAAGTACTTGCTAAGAGTTATTAAAAAAAAAAAAACCTCCCCCCCCAAAAAACCTTTGGTGAGTAAAAATATCAAGAGAAGGAGTACATTATTCTCTTCAAGCCCTAAATTTTTATGAATTTGAATAAGTGTATCTGAATTCATACTAATGTTCCTAAAGTCATCAGTCATGGCTTTGCCTTTAGTAGAAATGAGAATAATTCCATTTTCTTGAATTAACAGATTAAGAAATAAGTGTAATTTCGTTCTTTCTTTGACCATTTAACCTGTTGTTGAAATGGAAATTCACACAGCCAATGAATTTAACACCTAGAAGCATATTCTGTTATCAGTGAACCAGACTTGAGTTTTAAAAATGGCCTACCTCGAAGTCATTAAAATGAGGTTACAGACGTAAGAATAAAATTTGGAAGATGATTCAAAGTGACTTTGTGGGGAGGGGGAGATAAAACTATTTGGGGAATGGGAAATCTCTCAAATTAGATTCTGAACATTGCAGGCAGCTGGGCATTTTTGCAAGTTGAGTCATCATGCTGAGGCACTCCGCCTTGTGAATTTGATAATTCTGTGTGCTGGGTTGCAACCAACCACCTCACTGGAAGCAAAGGCATATTTTGATCTTGTACCTTCCTTTGAGTCTCCTTGAGGAGGAAGTGGTGAAAGTGGTGTTGGTGGACCTGTCTTTCAGGTGATGGAAGCTGGCTCTTGGGGGCAGCCATGTTGTTTCAGTAGGAAAAGCCATCAGACCCTAAAGCCTCATTCAGTATGGCTAAGAGTGTAGTAACACTCATGGAAAAAATGGCACATGGGAAGAAATCAGACTGTCATTTGCGAGATGTGGCTTAGAGGGGGAATTACTTGATCCTGTGGTGAAGTCTCAGGACTTTGGTGGGAGATTAGGAGGTTTGTGGGGAATGAAGAGGGTAGTGGCTTTGGAAAGGGTGTCTGGTATTCACATGTTATCACGGCACTGAGCTGCTCATACTGAGCTGGCCCTTTGCCTTTCAACTGAGCGCACTAACTTAGTCCTCAATTTGTGGCCTGCCATGGGCAAAAAGGGTTTTCTGGTTTCATCCTTCTCTCACTTTGTGCACATTACCAAACCACAACTTAAACTCACCACAATCAGCAGCCGCCACTCAAGGGAGGCTTCCACTGGGAAAATTGGGAAGTTATGTGTCAAAAATTAGGGAAGTTGCCCAAAGAACCCCATAACTGTGGAGGAGTAACGTCTACCTGGGTTGTATTTCTGTTTCTAATGGTGACACCTCTAATTTGAGAGAACAGCAAATATACATAGGACTCTGGAGTCAGATTTGCTTGAGTTTAATTTCTAGGTGATTCAGTTATTAGCAAAATAGCCTTGGGCAAGTTTTCTCTTCTGAAAATGGAGATTATAATAATACCTAACTCACAGTGTTTATTTCGAGGATGAAATCTATGTATCATATGGAGAACACCTTTGGACATGTAAACAAATGCCCAATGACTGTTAACCTTACTATTATTTTTATTACTATTTCATCAACCAGATATTTGCTGATGAAGCGTATACAATGTATGGGGCACTAGAGCTTTATGTAACCAGTTGCATTTATTTTCACTAGGATTTTTTCAAGAGTAGGAATCAATTTGATAGGTATTGCAGTGTCTTGTGTACTTAGCCAGCGTATGACTTCCAGAAATTTGGATACTAGGTGGGGATACAGAATGTACTCTCTTGGAAATATGTGCCAAAAAGGACCAACATAAGAAAGAGGAAATGAACAAAATCTGAAACGATTTTTCAGGGGTTTTTTTTTTTTGGTAAAGCATTGTCTTAATCCCATAGTTCTGTCTCTGATAGCACAAGAGTCTCTTTGCGTGTAGTAGATGATCAATCAACATTTATTGAATTCCTCTGTTTGTTGAACAGATTGCCATTTTAGAATTTGAGAACGCTCAAGGAAGAAGAGTTGATAAGTTAGCAGTATGGAATCCTATAAAATCTCATGAAAGTAAAGGAAAAAACAGCTTAAGTTTTAAAAGCATTAGTAAGTTAACAGAGAACTGGAGATATTTTCTGAACACACCAACTTTGGTTCACTAGTCTGTTGCGAGTGGCCTGCTGTTTTACAACCACGTGACTTTGACCCTCCTGATAACTAATTAAACAAAGGCTAAAAGTACCTAAATGGCTTTCCTGCAGAATTACAGAATAATAGTGAGCAATTTTCCTGCCTTTATTACAAAGGTCCAAGGAGCGTCCATATGGGTATACACATTGTGTGGACATATAATTAAAGCTAGGAAGCCTGGGCATTTAGTGAACAAGCTGTGTGAGTGTAATGAGTGCCACCGGCCTGTGTCAGCACCGTGGAATTCATTTTTCCCCTCTGAGTGATCTCTCGGCAGAGGCAACGTTGGATTCAGTTGAAGCTTAGAATTACGGAACAGTCCTCACTGCCAATAATGATTACAGGACAGTAGAGCTGGCCTCCTGTGTTTCTCAACCTGAGCTTAAACTTGTGGACTACCTAAAAGAGAAAAATCCAGTGACCTCATTATGCAATATTTGGCAGCTGCGGGACACCGCATTTTCGCTGGGGCTTTAATAAAGAAAAAGCAAGGACAGAGACAACACACGTCTTGTGAGATCTAGGTGTATTTCTGAAGCATTCTACCTTTATCCTTCAGATGTTTTGTGTATTCCTGCTATGAGCAAATTCGTCTATCTGTAGTTTCACAGAGCACCTCCCTGCCTTGCCCTCCCTCTTTTTGGTCAGCCCTTGGAATTGCCGAGACCGTGGATTTGGTCTCAGTTTTCACAGTTAAGTCGGTTTTGTGCTACGGGTGTTTGCCATAGAGGGGTATAAAATGGTTTTTTTTTTTTTTTTTTTTAAATATGTCATTTGTGTAGGAGATGCATAGCCTCTTAAAGAAAGAGAAGGAACCAAATTTAAATTGTTTTGTTTTCATTTTGTCTACACATATGCTTTGATAAAGACTATAAATCCGTGTCAAAATTATGCCATCGCAAATGGGAAAATGTTGGCTTTGCTCATGCTTTTCGGAAGTAGGTTTCCGTATGGTAGGGAGTTTTGTGGTGTGTGTGTGTGTGTGTGTTTACTTTTCTTCCACGAAATTGAGTTTCTTTCATTAGCAGAAAGCGGTGTGGGCCTGTGTGTCATTGAGAGGTGGAGGTGAGTGAAATTTCATAAAAGACCCCCCACCACCATCACTTTGTCCCTTGTAGTATTACAAAATTGCTTTGTAGTTAGCTTTTCAAACAGCTTCAAAAAAAAAAAAAAAAAAGTTGTGGTACCGGCTCTTATTCATGCGGGAAGTAGGCTCCTTGGCTCCATGTGAGCCAGACCTGAGACCCCTCCCGGGCCGCAGGGCTACCCTCTGCCCCAGAGAGGCGGCCGGGCCGGCGACATTTCAGGAGGCCGCTTGGCAGCCATTTTAGATCCTGCCCGCGCAGAGAGCTCCTGGCTGCCAAAAACTGCAGCCGCTCCGTGCCAAGACACTCTTGGCAGTGGAGATAAACTTTGTAGAGATACACAGTCCAGAAATATCTTATAATTACAAAGCACAGGGGGCAGAATGTTTTTACAATACAGCTGTGCTAATGTAAACATTTAATTTGGCAGCCTTCTCCACCCACTTTTCAATTAACCGGGTTTAAGCAGATACTTTAGGTCTGTAATAAACTTTATTGCTACTTCTCTTAGAGTACAGTTTATGAAACACAGATTTGAGGGGCTTTTTTGGGGGGCTTTCCACCCATTTAGGAAAGCACAATGTGTGTGCTATGTTGCCATGAAGGGGAAGTGTAGCTCTCTGTCTCAAAACTGCCACAGGCCTGGTTTAACGGAAACAATCGCTTTAGGGAAAAAAGAAAACGTGGGGGCCGTCTCCTTTGGCTTCTAAAGCATGCAAGAGGATATTAATAGAAAGAGGTAAAATCACTTATAGAGCTACAAAAAGACACTTGGGTTGGTGATCATTAAAAAAGATAAACGTCCTCTGCAATGCATGAGACTGTTTCAGGGATAAATTCCCGATAACAGTTCTTACAGATGTAATTATAATAATTGTGTGATCGCCGTGATAATTATTCTTATAGAGTGAAAGAAATAATTTTCTATCTAAAGTAGCATTCAACTGTTCAGCTCACAAAGCTAGTCAATAGATCCTTTTCAGCTAACTTAAAAAATGGTGGAGGTCATGGAGTTTTAAAGCTAAATTGGGGTTTAATTGACATTGTGAAAAGGAATTTTTTTTTCTGTGAGGAATATGACATCACATTTCATGATATCTCTTTACACACACATTGCTTACACATCTTTCAGATAAATTAGGGAAGCCATACGTATGGATAGTTTGGGTTTTTGAAGAGACAGAAAAAGATTTTTAATGTCTGTTTTCCTATCTTTCCATTTAGAAATTTTGCCTTGGTTATGGTTTTTAAAAATTAACCCCTGTTCCTCTTGATGGTGGATTTTTCATATTAGAAAACTGTTCTTGAGGCGCCTGGGTGGTTCAGTCGTTACGCGTCTGCCTTCGGCTCAGGTCATGATCCCAGGGTCCTGGGATCGAGCTCCGCATCGGGCTCCCTGCTCAGTGGGGAGCCTGCTTCTCCCTCTCCCACTTCCCCTGCTTGTGTTCCCTCTGTGTCTCTCTCTGTCAAATAAATAAATAAAATCTTAAAAAAAAAAAAAAGAAAGAAAAGAAAACTATTCTTCTGTTTTTCCCTCAGGACTCCTTTCCAGTCCCTCACTTAGTCTGGCTCCGTCAACATTCAATCTATGGGATGTGACCACAAAGTAATTTCCAATCTGAAGTTGTTTTCGACTGTTCAGCTCCCAAAGCTAGTCAATAGGTCCCTTTTAACTATCCTGAGAGATGGCAGAGATCAGAGAAATGAAAAGCTATGGTCTCGTTATTTTATAGTCGTTAGTTATGCCGCAATAGCTATTTTGCCATCATATTGCCTTTATGCATTCTCCTTATCACAGCTGAACAATGCATTTGCTGTGGCTTTTATTCTCTCAGATGTTTTACTCACTGAAAACAAAAGTCAAGCAAAAAACATTTGACCGTCTCACTGCTAAGTCTGTGTTGTGTATGTGTGTATGCGTGTGTGCAATACGTCAGTTTTATTTTCAAAATGCAATAGTTGTGGATACTGCTTATTTACAAATTTTAAACAGCCCGTTTTGCTTGTTAGCAAGTGAATGAAAGTCAGGACGGTGCAGATTAAACTGTAAGCTACATGAGGACGGGAATAACTCATGTTTTGTTCGCCATTTAGACTGACTTCCAGGGATGATATGTGAACTCTTGTAGGTACTCAATCCTGTTTTGTTTTTTCAGGAAACAAACAAATGGATACATCTTGTAAGTACAAGCTAGAATCAGAATATCGAGTGTTAAGTATATAAACTGGAAGCTCATTATGAAGCTTTCTTTCAGATTGTTTTGTCTTTCTTTGGGAAATTAATGCCCTTTGTCTCAGTTTCTTCATGGATAGAATATCCAAGATAACTTCCCGTTTGCAGCTTAAATGAATTCCCAAAATTATTGAGGGTAAATTGTGATACAAGGAGGTCATGGTCTTACGCAGGGAAGCAGCATATAAGCAACCGACCAGAATGCAGTGTTAAAGTTCTATATTGGAGGTATAATCAAGGTGCTGTGGACCTGAGAGGTGGCCTCCCTCAGTGTCAGAAAGTATGGTTCAGAGAAGATGGGTAACATTCAAGTGCCTTGAAGATGAATTGAGAGTTTGCGTAGCCTCAAGGAAGGGATCATTCCAGGGGAGTAGAAACCATGTGGGCAAAAGCATAGAGACCTGCAATTGCGCAGCATATTCTAGCAATTTCCAGAAGTGTGCTAGAACTTAGGTGTTGGGCAGTTGGGTATAGATGTAAAAAGGGGTCAAAGATGATGGTTTGTCTGAGGGATGTAGTGAGAGATGAGGCTAGACCAGGGCCAGATGACCAAGAGCCTTGAAGGCTGTACTAAGGAAGTTGTAGACTCTTCCGAGGAATAGGGAGCCATCGATGTTTTAAGAAGTGAAGTGATGTGATTCCTGGTGGCGGCGCCATTGTCAGATGAGACATGCGTGCTCACTAAGGGCTTGGGCAGCAGTGCAGGTGGACACGAGGAAATGCACCTGAAAGGTAGTCTTGGCCAGCAGCTTACTGGGAGGCTTTCGGGAGATGAGATTCCCAGATGCTTGGGGGAACTGAGTGGATGTGGGTGTCATTAATTGGGGTGTGGACAGGAAGAGGCCGAGAGTATGTAGGGGTTGGGCACTAGCAACCGCAAGAGGGATTTTGCAGTTAAAAAGACAGGTTAGGGCTAGAAATAGAGATTTGGAGTCGTCCGCAAATGGGTAATTGTAAACATGGAGTGGGTTGAATTCACTCCGGGAAGGTAAGAAGCCAGGAAGGAGGGCCCCTTGGGGGGATTGTCTTAGGTAGGGTGTTGACAGATGAGAAGGAGATTGTCCTAGAGATTGGAAAGAAAGCCCAGAAAGGGAGGCTCAGGAACAGGAAGAGGTGGTGGCCTAAAGGATAAGGGAAGGAGAATTTTTTAAAGTTGGGGGTGGTTAGTGTCAAGAGTCAGTTGGGTAGCAGTCTGGGAGGATCAGGGCAAACTGTGGTGTATTAGAGATAGTAATTTTGGAGTTAGAACCTATCTAGACTTCTTAACTCTGAGAGCTGGTTTGGGGCATGAGGATTATTATTTATTCATTTTAAACAGTGATCAGAGAGTATTGAGTTTTGCACTTGCGTTTTCCTCCCCAGCATGACTTTACCAAAACAGGTCCAGTCGTACTGGGGTCCAGGCTGCTTAAAGGATGAATATTCTGTGCAGACGTTAAGAAACTTCTGGTGGAAGACAGTGGATTATATTTATTTGTAGTCTCTCCCTTCTCCTCATTATGAGGAGGAAATATGCATTTTTTTCCTCCATCTAATTTCACCATTGGCTACTATATTTAAAGAAGCAGAAACCACTTAGAAATTTTAGTGTGAGTTTGGAGAAGGCATGAACAGTCTCACAGAAAATAAAAGGAAATGTGGCCAACCAGTGAGCACACCCCTTTAATTGCTCTTACCAAGCCTTCAGACATGCCCCTAGGGGGGAAATTACGCTCCCCCTTCCTGGATTCACCCTGTTAGCGGCAGCAGTAAAGAGCAGTTTATTCGCACAATCCCCTCTGCTCCCCTTCTCCCTGTGTGGCTCCCCTTCTCCCTGTGACTCCCCGGTTTAGCAGTAAAAGACTCAGAAAGTGGTGATATTATGCTAGCACACACAGATTATATTAGAAAGTATGATTGAGCCAACTAGCTTGTAAGTAAACACAGTAGCTCACTGCAACGGGGTGCAGCTCTGTAGCCTCCCGCTGTCTCTTAAAGGTTTTAAAACATTTTTTAATGCCCGGAGCCTCCAAATGCGCTGAAGTTCAGACTCAACATGCCATGTGAACTTCACAGTTTCCCCTGAATGAAAGTAAGCGAGCAAGTGGAATCCTTGCTAGTTAAAATCAAAAAACACAAATGTACGTGGCCCTCTCGAAAAGTAAACTGTCTGTAGGCGTAATGGACTCTAGTTCCTCTTCACTTTCTCTCTCCAGCCTTTGCCATCCTAAGATGCTGCTTCCCCCCTCTCTCGAGGAAGCACAGACAGGAGCAAATGAAGTTTCTGAAAGTAAAGTTTGGATCTCGTGGAAGTCGGTCAGGGTCTGGCAAACTATTTCCCTTTATCAGGCAGTTAAAGTGGAAGGATGTACCCTGTAGCAGCAGTGACTTGCCAATTAGCTGGGCTTTCCCCACTGTTTCTGGTTTGGCAGGGACGAGGTGGTTCACCCGGCTGCATTGCTGCCTGCCAAGGACACATGGCCAGCTCCCGGCTTCCTGTCTTCCTCTTTGTGTCCTGGCCTAGCCTTCCAGGGAACTGCCAAGACGCTGTTGCCAAAAATCTTCCTTCAGAAAGGTCAAGTAACCTCAAGTCACCTGTGCCAATATTTGTGTTTTCTTTTGAATCCTTCTGTGTTCAGCTTGGAGAAAAGTGTACAAGTGAACGTGCAGTGAGTGGAACCTGGGGGTCACTCTGGATCACTTGGATGAAGCGGTAGAACCCAAAGAATCCTTTGGCCCGTCAGGGTATGATGTTTCTAGTAGAATTCTATTTAAAGCTCTGGGAAGTGTGATAGAGTTCAGAATGGTTCAATGCGGATTTGGATTGAGTTTGCTTTTTAGGATTCACTATACACATGTGATTTCTGGCTGAAACTGACTCCTGGTGCATCACATGGCAGGGAGAGAAAGAAAAGTAGAGCCTGGTCTTGGCTTAAGAGCTGCATTTTTGTTTGTTTGTTATTTTAAGACTTTATAGTCACATACTACTCTTGGCTTTCTAGTTTGGTGTTGTGACCAAGCGTCCTGGTAAGCGACCTAAGGACAGTGCAGAAGAGGGTTACCTGGGGTGTCTGTTGAACGTGCCATTCTCTTGGCCCCAGTGCCGCTGTATGGCGCAGCCATTGAGTGTGGGTTGAAGACTCTGCATTTTTAACGAGCATCTTGAGTGATTCTGATGCTCACTAAAATTTGGGGGCTGGATGTGTCCCTGAGTGTGAAATGAAAAGAAGTCAGGTAGCTTTTATTTTTACCATGCAGCACATTGTCCCACGTGTCTCCTTTAATTGATCTTTTTGGAGATGTAGAGCTTAATTGGACTCTTCAGACTGTACACAAACCAATGACGATGAACACTTTTCAGAAGATTGAAATGAAAAGATACTAATAATATAAGAAAACTTTATCTAAATAATTGTCCCTTCTCTGAACCTTACATTTTAAGATTTTTAATAAGGCTTTTTCTGTGACACAGAGCCACCAGAAACTGTGTGCTAAACTGGTCTGGAGGGCTCCCTCCGTGTAGCCCGCACTGAGAATGTTGCTTCTTGGAGGGGTGCGGTGTGACGGGCCCAGTGACACCTCTCATTAAAGGAAAGTTCAGTGTCTCCGATATTTCGTAATGCAAAACAGTTTGCTTCTCACCTTGAAAAAATACCGTGTGAGGAATATGGAGCTCTTAAAGTGCCTAATACTGAGCCATGTGCGAATGTTCGTGGCTGCTAGCATTCAGTAGAGAAGACGCTGCATGTTCTGCCTGTAGACTCATAGTCCTACTGGGGAGGAATAATTACCTCTGCCTTGAAGGTCCTTCTAGCTGGACTAAGAATCAAATTGACATGAGGCAGAGTAACAGGAGAAAAATCAAATTTAATAGCATACCTATAGGGAATCCACACAGACCTGGAAATTCCGAAGATGGTGGGCAACATGATGCTTGTATGAGCTAAGGAGAGGGGTAGGGATCTGAGGATACAGAGGGGAGAAGGAACAGTAGCAGGAAAGTGAAAGGAGATGTTTAGAAAGCAAAGGTTGCCCTATTGTGCAGGTAAATTTTTTAGATAAAGAGAATCTCTGTTAATAGCTCTTTTCCTGATACAAGCAGGCAGTTGAGGGAGAGGTAAAGAGCCTTTCCTGAATCCACTGGGCTTTGACTGCTTTTAACTCAAAATAATGTTCATGCCAACATGGCCCATCTTGGGTTGGCCTGCCCGGGGCCCTGACAGCCCCAATATTCCCTTTTGGCTTTTCGTGTAAAATTGTCCATAGTATTTACTTCCTTATAAGTTCAGTTTAATTTTCCTTTGTGCCTTTTGTATCTTGTAACATGTTACTTTTAAATATTGATAAGAATGGGATAGCCTTGAACCTTCTTATGTCTTTGGTCTATAGCATTCCCAAAGATGGGCCCAGGTTACCTTTGTAATTTTACCATTTTTTTCTAAATTATTTCCAAAATTTGCTGGTAAGCTGCAGCCTCGGGACACCTCTGCCTTTCTGACAGGACTAACAAACACTACGCTAATTTGGAACACATGTTCTGTCAAAGTTTACCTATAGCCTTGGGTTCCAAATTTGCAACTTCAGCATCTTCCATTGAAAAGAAACAGCATATTTTTTTTCTTGAACTCCCCCCTGTTGCCTCCCCTTGAACCATAGTCTTTTATAACAGTAATAAGGAAATGTGGTTATGGGTATAATTGTCATGAGGCAATAGTACCCTTGAGGACTGGCAGAATTTTCTTTTCTATAGTCTGAGGACTGGGCTCCATCAAGAAGCTCCATTTGCAAATAGCTCAATTAGAATAATAACAATGTCTTTATTTTTATGGCAACTTTCCCTATAGAGATCAAAGCGCATTAGAAACATCCTATCAGATTCATTGTTCTAATACCCGGTGGACCGGAATGAAAAAAGTTTTATTATAGCTCGTTTGAGGTAGGTGATTGAGGCAGAGAGAGGTTAAGTGACATCCCAGAGGTCACAAAGAAACTCAGTAGGGGAACTGCAACGAAAAATCAAGGTTTCCTGTTACTCTGCAAGTTATCAAGCCACATTCTTTCCTGGCTATTGTAAAGGATGGGAATAAAGCACAACCTCTTTTAGGATTGCAAAATAATGTAGGTGAAAGTGCTTTGAAAATTGTAAAGGTATTGTTGCTATCTTTATCACTTGGTACAAATGGAAGGTAAGAAAGAGCCTTATTGTCAATGTCTAGATATTCCCATAGATAAGACATGGATTTGCAAATTCGGGTTGATTGGGCCCAAACGATCAGTCTTCTTGATCATTAATGAAGGACTAATGAAAAATTACATTTATAACTCTAAATAAAATAACACACTTAAGCATCTTACGGCTCCTCACAATTCTTAAAGAATTCTATGAGGTGGAAAACAAACTTTGAACAGATTGAGAAGCCAAAGATCAGAGTTGCCCTGGTTAAATAAACTGCCAGACACAAAACTTAACCAAGTACTCTGATTTTCTTTCTTTCTTTTTTTATTTTTAAAGGTTTTCACGTTGGACTCCATAGTTCTCAGGGTGGGTGTGATGAATTGAGGATCTATTTTTTTTTTTTTTTTTAACCGGGAATATGAGAAGTGGGAGTAAAATTGCTACTAATCTTCCAACTTGATTTCAGGGAGCCTTGGAGGACACATTCTCTGGGGAGGAGACACGATTAACTTGATGTTCTTAATTACTATTGTTTGCTTTGTGATTAAAGGCGACGTATTTTGGTGGAGGGCTGTTTGACTGCCCAAGTGTCCAGTGTGCTGGTGTTGGGGAGCATCAGGGGTGGTGGCATTCCTTCCCTGAAAGAGAAGTCAGTCCCCTACCACTAACTAGGAGCTGAAAAATCAGAAATATCCCCAATTTTATCAGTCCTTGCTTTTAACAGGAAAAATGAGAAGTTGGGCAAAATACAAATACACAGGGTTTTAAAGCTGTCTCTCTGATTTTCCAGGTTCTAGAGGGAGTTCATTCATATTCCTTCCCTTTAACTCAAGTAAATGAAGCAAGTAAGATCTCCCGCTTACCATCCATCCTCCCTGTCGGTCTCCTGGGAAGGGTAATGGCCTTGAGACTTTGTCTCATCATCAGTGCACCTCTTGTTGTGTCTTAATGCTTAATGAATGTTAAGCCAAGAACAAATCCAGGTAAACAGGTGAACAGAAAATAAAGTTCAACCCCCGTGAACCTGTGTGTGAAATAACATGGGAAGAAAACCTCCATCTTGTAGGAGCACTTTTAGCACCGTGAATGGACCGAGGAGATAAGTGCTGTTCTCTACCAGTCGATTGACTTAGATCAGCTAATTTATTCCAGTTCTGATCATTAGTGGATGATATTAACAGAGAACGCTCAGTTATTGCTTTATTATTCTGAATGTATTTTTTTTGGGGAAAGTTTTCTTAAGCACCCCCTCCTCTTTCTTTCAAATGGCCTCCCTGGATTCCAGGGTGCTCCCCCCCCACTTTTGTGGCATCTGTTGTATTTTGGTTTTTTTCACAGCATGACATCCACATCCATACTGGCACAAAAGAGTCCAGCCCAGTGAAAAGAAAGCTGAGCAGTGTTGTCACTTGAAAAACACACGGGTCACTTTGAATGGGAGCCTAATGTGGGGAGGAAGCTTTGGCTTGGGATCTAGATGGGGGTACCCTAACCTTCGTGTTCCAGTAGTGTGTGGAACCCCAACTTCATTGCCATCACGAATATTGCCATCTATTAAACAAACCTGCATAAACAAGAATGATGCTGCAGCACGGCCCAGGTCTTCCCATTTATAGTTTATATTTTCAAGCAAAAAAAAAATAGAAATTCTCATTTTCGGGGGAAATTATTTCTCTGTTTTGTGTCCTTTCGAAAGTAACTGGGTTTTTTGTTTGTTTGTTTGTTTTTTTAAAAGATTTTATTTATTTATTCATGAGAGACAGAGAGAGAGAAGCAGAGGGAGAAGCGGGCTCCCAAGGAGCAGGGAGCCCGATGTGGGACTCGATCCCAGGACCCTGGGATCATGACCTGAGCCGAAGGCAGACGCTTAACCATCTGAGCCACCCAGGTGCCCGTAACTGGGTTTTTATCCCATCTTTCCTTCATTGAATTTTTCCTTAGATGTAGAATTTATATCCTCGAGTTTCTTAGATCTAGGTAGGTACTGATCTTTTTACTACAGAAATCTAATATTCTGTCAACAAGATGTAAAAAGACAAGCATAATTTTCTTATAAAAAGCTGTGGCTCTTTATTTCATTTCTCAAACCGTGTCACAGGCAGACAAAGGGCTGTGAGCCTTCGGCAGGTGACAGAGCTCTGCAGGTCGGGGATGGAACCTGTAACATCAAACCTTGCCCGGGTTCGCTTCTGCCTCGGTCAGTCGTGCCAAATGTCCTTCACCTCTTCCAGCAGCTGAACGGTCCTATGAAGTAAATTAATGGTCTCAGTCCAATTCTTGGAGCAAAGAGATGCCACGATCCGCACGTTCTGTACCTGCCTCGGCATCCTCAGCCGACACACCAAGGCGTAAGCAGGCCTAGGAGAATACAGTTTCCTTCCTGGCCAGGCGCAGTGCACTGTGATGTCCAGGGGATATCACACTTTGAGATTTAACCTCTCGGGGTGCGGAAGGGTGGAGAAAGCTGTGTCGAGGTGGTACAACCCATCTCCGGTATTAAAAAGAAATAATTTACTTATAAACTGTTTCCCTGTTATTTTGTTGCATTTTTCTGCTGTGCCATTTGTAAGTGGATGGAGATTTCATGTTAAATTGGCTTCCAGTCAAATTTTCCAATACACTGAAGGTGGAGATTAGTCGTCTTTCCTAATCTCTATCAGCCTATTTCTAGGAGGGTGCCCCTTTAAACCCATTTCTGGGCCCAAGTATATCTGTCGTAATTTCAGTTATCTGTTTAGGATAATGTAAACAATTCAATTTCATTTGTTGTGTCTTGGCTTTAACTGAGTTATATATTCCTATGTGACGGTTCTTAAATCACGGAATCCACATAATAGAGTACATTGAAAGAACTGGTGATATTTTCTTATTGCCTTTTTTTGGACTGCAACTTATAATTAAAGTTTACGTTTAGAATAATATATGCACAGTAAAAAACTGGTTAAAGTTTAGAGTCCATTTCTACCTGGCATTGTGCTTCCTGCCTGTCACCCCCATTACCAGAGACACCGAGTAACTGTTTCTGTCTTGTGGTGTCAGCATTATTCCTCTGGTTTTTAATGTCTGTGCAGCATGTCTTCCATCATATTCTGGAAGTTATCTTCTGGTATGTCCATTGCACTATAATTTTCTCGTTGGAAATCAAAGGGAAGGGAGGGAAAATGCAAAAAGTGGAAATTACGACTAGACTTCCTTCATGATCACTTTCTGCCTATTTAGACTGTAACCCATTTTCTTTTTTTCAATAAATATATATTGAGTTAAATTTGTAAATGTTGCCTGAAGTGATATAGGTTGACTAAAACAGATTCAAGGCTCATGTTTAAAAATTTCAGTAAACAGTGATTTTTAGTTGATACAATCTCCATATGATATTTGGTGCTAGCTATCAGAAACTGGGACAATAAGGTTGAAAAGACATGAAAATAAAGCTTGGGGCAGGAGAGCTCAGAATGGTTGAAAGGATGGTTGAAAGGAGACACAGGGATAGCGAAACACCGTGCAATCCTGGTAGCTAAGTGTGCCCACCTATCACCAGTGTCATCTGTTGAAGTGTCATCAGAAAAAAATGCCATTGAATTGATGTTCAATGTTTTCTTTGGTGTCACTTCCCTCTAATGGGGCTGTTATCAAGCACACTGTAAAACGTCAGGTCAGTCCATATCATTTGCATTTGCGATTCTAAACTTTTGGCACCGTGAGTTCATATACTTCCTTATGCAGACATTCATCAGTAGTTTTATGTTGTCTCCTATTCGTGGAGCATTCTAGTAAAGTGTCGTAAATTAGAGTTCTGATAGAAGAAAATACTTTTGTCTATTCTTAATAAATTTGCCGATGTGAAAATGCTGAATGTCAAGTGAGGTCTTGTGAACGATTTCTTAGAGAAAACAGAGTAATGTTGAAATTATTTCTCTTTTCAAATATGTATTATCCTTATGTTGATGTATATTGGTGTATATTTAAGGCAGTTTGATTATCCCTGCATGATATTGTTAGCTATTCGGACAACTGATAGGCAATTCAAAGTTGTTTGTGTCATGAGATATAAATAAATGTATAGTATTCTATAAAAATAATCGGACTCAGTTGATCCAGTCAAGGAGCAGACAGTCATGTTTGTAGAAAGGTCATTTACACAGGAAAAAAACCCAGGTATCATGTAACTTGTTGGGTAGAGAGACTAACTATGAGATGGTAAAAAGGAGAAATAGTAAACCTGGATGGGTGGGTAGGATTATCTCATCTCTTGGAGATGTATTTAGAGCTTGTCATTGAAAATCTAAGTAATTAGTCTTTTTTTTTTTTTAAGTCTTTTTACAAAAGACTTTGGGATATAGGACTTCATACTTAGTACTGAATGGTGACAGTGCTTTCTCACCTTTTTTGTGAGAATCATAACAATTACTTGAAATTTATTAAATTCTAAATGGCATTATATTTAATCTCTCTGATACTGGTAACTCTATTACCTGACATATATTTTAGAGTGATGAATATGTCAAACTTCAGCAAGCACATATATCTGTCAGAGTCCAGGGAAGTAGTGTTTCTGCCAGAGGGTCCAATAGAAAGACTTCTATGAGGACAGGGTGGGGGGTAGTTAGAATGATGTTAGAACAGGTGGGACACCAACTGGGCAGTGAGGCCACCTAGACATTAGCATCAGCAGGAACTCACTACTTCAACCAGGGCTGCAGGGGTTGGTGTTACCAGAATCCTTGAGCCACATCTATCTGCGAGGTGTGGCTCGCAGAGAGAGGAACCCATCCAGTGAAAGTAGAACCACAAAGGATTTCTGGCCACCACTTGGAAAGACCTGTCAAAGCAGAGAGAGGAAATATTTCCCCTCTCCTTTCTTCTTGCCCTCCGATTTTCCAAACTCCCACCTGTGCTTCCCATTGGTTGGGCCTAGCCCAAAGCCAGTTGTTAACAGAGCTGGGAAATGTAGTTTGCAGGAAAAGAGTGAGGGATGGCTCTAAGGGCAAGTTACCACTATTTGGCAATTCTGATTTTTTGAGGGGGGGTGGAGAGATGGAATTGAGGTAAGGTTCAAAGCATTAATTTCATGGGAGGGATTGTGTTTGCATGATATTATTGAAAGGTTTCTCACACTAGTTTTGCTTACTGGCATCGAGTTACTAATTTTTTTTATCCTACTAGAAAATTTAGTTTATGATTTGTCATTATACATTATTGTTAGATGCTTTTGAAAATTCTCCCTGGTTTTTTTTTTTTTGGTTAATTTTCAAATCTTAACATCCTTTAAATGTCAGGAAGAATTTGATCTTCTCTAATTAGAACAAATCTTGAAAGCCAAAAACAACAGGTGACAGTCTCAATCGTTTTGTTGGTGGTTAGCTCTGACAGAGAATCATAGATGACCTCACCTTCCCCTCTTCCATCTTCTGGATGCACTGAGAATGGACAAGGGAAGCTCGACTGACCTTGTCATCAAACACTGCCTACAACTTGGAAATGATGATGTGGTTTCTTGGTTCTTTTGTGACTTCTTTGCAGGCTCGGTATGCAGCATACTTTGTTTTTTGATTAGAATGCAATGTCAGTCTTGAAATGGCAGCATAATAATCAACTTGCAGAATTGAGCATTAGCCATGTGTAATGTATGTGCAGTAAAAATAATCTTTATGAGAATGGGAGATGAGTCTGCAGTAAAAAACTTGAAGTTGGTCTGTGTTAAAGTTTTGTCACATCTGGAAGACATTTGGTGTATAAAATTACATAGGTTTGATACCATTCAGGGTTAAGACATATGGATGGGACATTATGCAGAAACTGGTTCTTTTTCATACTCTTTAGACTTAGCTTAGAGATTTTTAATAATAAGGAGTCCATTTGAATCTCTGTTAAAGATAAACTGAGCAAAATGACAAAATGGAAAGAATTTTGAACACATGGTACACGGCTCTGCACGCTTAGAGTCTTGATTCCCTTCTTTAAAATGGATATATAGCAAGTGGACATACCTCTCATCATTTTTTTCTTGTTTCCCAAATAACCATAGTCATGAACAGTGGAATTCTGTGGTAGGCTTCTATAACAGGTTCTTTATTATTCTTGGTTAAAATTACCTGTATTTTTAACTTTCCTTTTACAATGACATTTGAAAGAATATTGCCACACCAGATTATAACAAATCTTCATATTTCTCTTGGGTTATAAACTTTTCAGAGTTTTTCAAACATATTATTCTACTTATTAGAATATCTTGACCTTCCCTTAGAAAAAAAAGTAAAATCAGGGGTGCCTCGGTGGCTCAGTCGGTTGAGCGTCCCGACTCTTGATTTCAGCTCAGGTCATGATTTCAAGGTCGTGAGATTGAGCCCAGCGTCAGGCATGGAGTCCACTAGAGATTCCTCTCCTTCTCCCTCTGCTCCTCCACACGCCCACTTATCTCTCTCCCTCTCAAAAAAAAAAAAAAATCAGCACAGTTTTTTGGCTTGTTTTTATTTTATCAATAAAATTGAGTGACATTCCTCTCATGCACAATTTTAATTGGCAGGGGGAAATTACTATCTCCTCATTTGTTTCCTTGTTTTATCCTTTTTTGAAAATGTTCACTCACATGATGTATTATTCCAGTAGTCTTATTCCTGGTAAATTAGCTTTTGCCCTGAAAACATGGGGACAGAACTTCTTTGAACCATTTATCAAGGAACTGTTAGGACACCGAATACCGCTCTCTGCCACATCAGCACACTTCCTGTTTCATCAAGTGACTTCTCTCATTTTTTCCTCCAATTTTTTGATAAAGTTATTTTATAAACAATAGCAGTACTGACTGTCTGACACGCAAATCTGCCTTCCTGTGGTGGGAGGTATATTAATTTTGTCTTACTCTATTTTTCTGCTAATTACTATGCACCTCTGGATTAAATACATACATTTATTTTTGTATGACTATATCACCACAGACTTAAGAGCTATGATTTAATAATAAAGCAAAGGCTCGTTATTCATCATATATAACCAATAAGGTATACAAAAAACCCATTCAGTTTCTTTTCTGTAAGCTCATATGAGGATTTAAATGTAAATATTTTAATGATTTGGCAAAGTATCTTTTCACCTGGCATAATGGAGAAGTCTGTTCAAGTAAAAATTTTCTTTTTAGGAACTTATGCCTATGATCAAATGAGCACTTTTGAAATAAGAATATGACTTTTCGGTCCATGACTGAATCAATTGCTAAATTTGTATTTGTAGAGAGGTTCTTAAAAAATAGAATATGTGTAGATAATCATCAGACAAGTAATAGTTATGATTGACATTACTGCAATTAATTATAATTTGAGGAAGATGAAAAATGGCTGAAGTTAGAGCAGCCATCAAGGTCTTGTCTACGGAAAAATAGTGGTCATTTATTCAACAAATGTTGATGGAGCTCCTACTAATATGCCAGGGATTATGCTAAGTAGTGAATAAGACTTCCATGTATCTTGGGGAGCCTGGGTGGCTCAGTCAGTTAAGCGTCTGCCTTCGGCTCAGGTCGTGACCCCAAGGTCCTGGGATCGAGTCCCGCATCGGGCTCCCTGCTCAGCGGGGAGTCTGCTTCTCCTTCTGCCTCTGCCCCTCCCCCCTGCTCATGCTCTGTCTCTCTCTCAAATAAATAAATAAAAATCTTAAAAAAAAAGATTTCCATGTATCTTGACCTCATGAGTTTTATAATGTAGCAAACAGGCTGGACACTAATCTGGCCCTTTAATTTCCAGCGCTGTTAGTGTTTTCAAAGGGAAATGTGGAGTGAAAACAGGAGGACCAATTAGATGGGGTTTTGCAGGGGTGGGGGGAGGAGTGAAAGTGGGGAATTAGACCTCAAAGTATATTTTTAAAAATACGTTGGCCTTTCTCCACAAATACTTGTGCATATTTTTATTTTCACTGTTGTATGAAGTTATTTTTCCCCCTCTTATTTCTGTTGTAAATGACTAAGGCTAAAAACTTGTGCCTTTTTCTTGTCCAGTTTTCAATGATCGGGCAACGTGAAAACTGATTGAGGCTTGAGTGGTTTGCTCAGGGTCAGAGTGGTTGGCAGTTACTGAATGGGACCCAGGCGTTCTGACTCTCCAGACAGTTTGGAGAAAACACAGCCTGCTCTCTGAGAAGAAAAATTGCCAACAAAATATTAGAAAGTCTTGTATCTGGGTTATTTATTTATTTATTTTTGACAGAGAGAGTGAGAGAGGGAACACAAGCAGGGGGAGTGGGAGAGGGAGAAGCAGGCTTCCCGCTAAGCAGGGAGCCCGATGCTGGGCTCCATCCCAGGACCCTGGGATCATGACCTGAGCCGAAGGCAGATGCTTAACGACTGAGCCACCCAGATGCCCCTCTTGTGTCTGGTTTTAATCTAGATATACAATATAATAGTACGTTATGGAGAAATACACGGAACAGCGTAGCACAAAGGGGCCATGTGTCCACAGGATTGTGGCACGTGTGGGATTTAGACTAACCCATGAAGACCCCAGGACAAAATAAAACAGATAAGTAAGTCACTGTGTCAGTCAGTGTAACAAGTGCTCTTCGGGGCTTTGGAGGTATGAGAGCATTTATTTTTCCATGCTTTCCTTTTAAGAGCAAATCTAAGACTAATATGATCATAAATATTGCATTTGGTTTATATTGAAATTTTGCATTGATTTTTTTCAATTTGCTTCCATAATTATGTTCCTGGGTCTGATGACATTCTGGTTTTCATTTTCAGATTCATATTTCACCAGCATTCTCTTTGCACTACATACCTTACTATAAAATGCAGGTTTCTTGGTTTCCAAGAAAAAAAAAATTACATAGAATAGCTGAAATCCACAATGTCTCCCAGATGGGAAAGACAGAACATTCATCTCATCTTTTCCTACTGGATCTGGCCGGGCTTTGGAAAGTACTTCATTGTTTTCATATGGCAAAACGTATTGGCCAATCGTTCCTTAAAGTACGCAGTGGCGTGTTCATCTAATATTATGAGATATGGGCAGCATTTATGAAAGATTATAAATCTTACAACTCTCTTCAGAAACTTAAAATACAGCTGGAGATGTTTTGCTTCCAACAAACATGCAATCTTCATAAAATTGGAAAAGAAATGTTTTGAATAAATAATGTCTTGGTTTATTTCTTTCTAGTGCAAGAACTATTTTTTTTTGTCAAAATCATGCCATAAAACTCCTCCCTCCACTACACTAACACCCTTGCCTCTGTATTTATATTTTCCTGGTGCATTAAAAATTTTTTTTTAAAGATGCCAGATTGCTTTGCCTTGTTTTTAAAGATAGAAAACTGGATTTGCTCCCAGGGACTCTTTCCCTAACTAGGCCAGTTTAAAAACTAAACAAGGATTGAGTCAGTTAATTAATTTAAATGAGATTACAAATCAAAAACATATTACGCAATCTTGATTTAATTACCACATTTTATTTACTTAATTGAAAACACACTGTAGAAACTTAGCAATCTTGACAATGGTGTCTTTGCATTCTATAGGGTACAGGCTTAGAAAGCAAGAAGTATAGATGATCCTGGTTGTGACCTTTGGTTCACTCAATCCCTGGATCAGTAAAGAGTCATTGAACTTAATCTTAGGCCAGAAAGGTCAGATACGATTATCCCTGCTTTCATTTGTGAGGTTTTGGTGCTAGTTAATGAAGCAGTGCAAACCTCTGGTCAGAGATATTGGCAGGTTTAACACTTTTTATGCAGGGTTGTTTGTATCTGCACTGGTCAATAGTCCCCTCCTGTGAACAGGTTTAATTTGCTTACATAAGGACATGTGATTTTTTTTTTTCCCCTTAAATTTCAGTGGCCTCTGTCTTTCAGCTAATTCCTTGTGGACAAATTTTGGTCTTGAGCCCAAATAAATCCTTATTTTAATCCTTGAGATATGATGCTTTGAACCTAATCACCCTGTTAAACCAAAAGAAGTAGCTCTTTAAAAGAAAGTTTAAAAATAGAACTAATGGAATCTGTAGGAATAAGAAATAGAGGATAGATTACATGTCTGGGCTCTTGTTTTATATTTTCTTTGGTTATGTTAATTTGTCTGTAAGGACCCTCAACATAGCAACCTCTCTTAAAACTATGAGCTTTGTTGTATTCAACAGATATTTAAAAATCTGTGTTAGCCAATAAAAAGGAAGATCTGAAGATACGGGCCTTTAGATGGGAAATAATGTAGATTACAAAGCATGATTAAGAATATGTAGGAAGCCATGTTTCCTGACTATTATTTTGCTTCTGCCAAATGTATTCAGGGAGGTTTGATTTCTCTGAGTACTCAGACCTGGGTTTAGGGAAGGGGGCACTGATTCAGCAAAAACATACCAAGGACTCCATTAACGAAGTGACAGAGTTAATGCTTTCTATGGGCAGGTGGTTAACCAAGTTTCGCAACAAAGCGGATGCCATATAATGGAATGTCCTATTGAGAAGAGAGAGAGACAGAAGCTAGAGAGACAGGGGGAGGAGGAGAGAGAGAATGAGCAGGCATTTTCCTACATATTGACATGCTTACGAAAGACAAGGAAGCACTTGGTTTTCCTACGTTCTTTGTGTGTGTGTGTGTGTTATTCTAATAAACATTTAATAGAGGAAAAAGAAAATATTGTAAAACTATAGTTTTATGTCACCCCAATTGATGAAGCAGTCCTCCGTCAAAACTCAAGCCATATAGCATTTTAACTGTACTGAAGAAAAATATGGTGAATTATGTAATCAGAATTGCAGTTATATGAAGCTAAGTCACTGTAAATCCCAGGGAAGCAGTCCTTGTGGAAAGTAAACTGCCAAGAATGAGGCACAACACTTGAGCAGAGGGAGGTGGGAGAGGGTGAGAGAAGTTTGTCCTAGGAGAATAGTTTTCTCCCACTTCCCCTTTAAAAAGGTGCGTGGTTTGTCTTATTTTTGTGTGTCCCTGTTATAAAATGCATGCATTGTAATCCATTCCCCAGGGTTTTGCTTGGTCCTTACATCTTGACTTTTCTCTTTCTTAAGTGATTCTTTCTGTCATGCTATATATTTAATTTGGAAAAATACACTATTTTAGTATGTTGGTAATTAATGTTTAGGAGAGAAAGAAGGGGGCCATTCCAAGTCTTTAAAAAAAAAATCTTGTGGTATTCTTTAGTTGACAATGGGCTATTTCTTTACCTGCTTAAAGGAAAAGAATATGACAAAGGGGTCCTTTATCACATGATGACTAATTTTAGTTCTAGCGAGAGGCTATCTGTAGGTTAACAGGTTACAGGGTGGGTTTCATTTACTCTTCTGATATCCCTTGATATAAAAGCCATATTGTTATAGAATCATAGAATTTTAGAGGGACCTGACAAATTACCTTCTTTAGTCTCTTTTTTACACCGACAGGACTGTAAATTAAAATCATGCCTCTCAAATTTAGTTTTTCTGTTGATGCTCCAGTCATGGTGCCAGAAAATAAAATGAATTCCTGAAATAGGTTTCATCTAGGAGTAGAAAGACAGGTTATGTATAAAGGCCATTAAAGGCTTCTTGGCCTCCTGCTTGCGAACTGGGGGCCTGCTTCTGGACCCTCACCAGACATTTCTTGCCTTTGGAGGAGAGACCCCAAAATTAATTTCTGACTCAAAATAGTCTTATCTCTGCCCCTTCCATTTCCAAATATTCCTTCTGGATATAAGGGAAGCAAAACTCAGCCTTAACATCAGGCCAGGACTAGTACACTTGACTCCTCCCCCTTTTTTTTGCCATAAAATGTGGGTCTATATGATTTTAATGTATGTTTCTGCACCTAGGGGCATACCTAGTCTTTCTTCTTTGTACACTTCTGTGCTTTTATTTTATTTTTTTAAAGAGTTTATTTATTTATTTGCCAGAGAGAAAGAGAAGGAGAGAGTGCAAGCAGGGGGAGCGGCAGGCAGAGGGAGAAGCAGGCTCCCCGCTGAGCAAGGAGCCTGATGTGGGGCTCGATCCCAGGACCCTAAGCCGAAGGCAGATGCTTAACCATCTGAGTCACCCAGGCACCCCCACTTCTGTACTTTTGTAGACTACTTGTTTCCTACTCATTGGATTTACCCAACTGAATGTCAGGCGCTATATTGAAGATTAGGGCTGTAGGGCTAACTAGGTCAGCATCCCTGCTTTCATGTAGTTCAGAATCTAAAAGGGATGACCTCGACATGGAGGACTTGGGGGACGGAAAATAAAAGGGGGACAGAATGTGCGAAGACTTGGAGTCATCAGATGTAGGAGACATATGGGGAACCAGAAGGCTAAGATATGACCTGGGAGTTGGTAAAGACCAGAGGTGTCTGGAATGGCATTACTAAAAAATTTGGAGATTTTCTTATGACTATTTGGAATACATGTCAGGGTTTTAGCAGTGAAGTAGCTTCAGCAGTTTGGAGTTTTAAAAAGATTACCTTGGTAGCAGAGTGGAATTATGTACTACCATAATATACGATCTGTTCATTTTTCAGGACCCTATTCCTAAGGTCCCTTCCCTGTGATACCTTCTATAACACAGACTTGCTCATCCTTCCTAGGAAGAACCAACTGCTTGCTGATCTTGATGCATACTCATTAATAGTACCTATCACAGTGTATTATAGTTTATTTGTACATTTATTTCTCTCTGGGCAGCCTCTGAGCTCTAGAAGGCATAGAATGTATATTCTTTGTCTTAAAACAGTGTTTTAAAGGTCATTATTATAAATTAATTGGAAATTTGATAAGAATTTATTGAGAACCTATTATGTCCCAAACATCAGCAACTGGAATATAGGAGGTGTTCCATGAATCTTACTGATTCACATCTAATTGATGCTTATTACAGTAGTGACCTTCAAAAGACTTTCAGTTTTGATGGTCTGCCCCCCTCAGACAATTGAGTTCACCTACCTCAGAAAGTTAGTACTCAATAACAAACATTTAAGCAGTTATTATTTATTATCTTACCTATTTAACAAATATTTTATTGGACTCCCACTAGATCATTAGTAAAACATTAGAATTCTCTTTGTTTCAAACGCAGAGAGAATCCAGGCTAAATTTGATTTAGAGTTGTCCTCTTTTTAAAGCATCAATTACTATATAGATTTTAATAATAATTGTTTTCAACTTAGAGTGAAAGAATAGCTATGGGCTTTTAAAATTTATGAAAAAGGTTTTGAATGTATTGGTAAATGGTAGGAAGGAGGAGGGAAGTTAGGGGAAGGTCAAGTTCCCAGAAACATTTAATCTACTGAAAGATCACTTGGCTGTACGTGATTTGAAGATTGCATCATAACCTCTCAAGAGGCAGTGTGTCTGAATGGGTGGCCCATGTAGAGAACATATGTTTTAATAGTTGCCATGTAACTTTGGACAAGCCATTTAGGTCACTTAAATATCCCAGGATCTTTCGTAAAACTGGGTCAGGAGGGAAACTGGCCATTCTTTAGGTAAAGTTTAGATATTAGAAGAGTCATAAAAGGCTGGCTGCTTTTTAAAAGGGAGTACACGAAAGGATTGAGGAAAAGTTGGTAAGGGTCATGTGGGGAACCTTTTCTTATTCCTGGGGAAGGAGGAATACATTGAGTTTAAAAAGTAGTAACTTAGAAATGGCTTCATTAACTATTTTCTTCCAAGAAGAAAACATATATGTTTAATTCACACCATTAAAACATAAGGAATGGGGGTAATATGAGATTTTTATAAGTATGTAATACAAACTGTTTCAGTTCTACTTTACGTCCAGTGAAGTCAGAAATGTAGAAGATGTAGATTGGGATCAAGGAAGAAAAAATAAAATGTGGAGGGAGTGATGGAGGACTGGTTTAGGTGTGCTGCCTTCAAGTTCCGCTCCCCTCACTTTCTCTCCACTGCATCCAGATTGTTCTAGACTCAAGACCCAGTGTGCTGGGCAACTCACAGCCCCATTCTTACCAGCCTTGTTCTTTGCAGATTTCAGTCTTCTGGAAGGTCATCTTCACCAAATGGCTGGTACCTACTGCCTTTTGAGCATGAGAGCTCCTGAGAACCTTGCAATGACAGTGTTTTCTCCCTTCAGGGGAGAGGGGTAGACAGCTTTTACGTAGGAATTCTCAGTGGGCACACACTCCTTCATGTTCAGGCGATTTACCACAAATCATTTTATTTTTTAAAAGATTTTTTTAAAGATTTTATTTATTTATTTGACACAGAGAGAGGGAGCATAAGCAGGGGGGAGCTGCAGAGGAAGAGGGAGAAGCAGGTTTCCCGATGAGCAGGAAGTCCGACGTGAGACTCGATCCTGGGACCCTGGGATCACGAACTGAGCCAAAGGAAGATGCTCAACCAACTGAGCCACCCAAGCGCCCCCGCCCCGTCCACAGATCATTTTAGATGCTTGCCCTGGGATGGGCAGAATTTAGTCATATCCCCTTTCTCCCTTTCTTCCTGAGAGTTAGTCCATTAAAAATATTAATCATTCTTTGAATGTGACCTCTGTGTTTGATATCTTTCATTTACTCATTGTATTGTGTCTGACCAGTGTATGATGGTTTACATAATAAAAGCTTTGCAACAACTCTACGGGGTAGACAGTATTACAGTTGTAAAAATCAAGACCACAAGGCTCTAAGAATTAAGTAATTGTGCACAAAATCACCCTACTAGTGAGGAAGAGAGCTCGAATTCATGATAACATATTAAGTACATGCAGACACACACACAGGACTTGAGCAAATGATGGAAGTGGTTGAAGAAGACCTTTTGGGTTTAGAGTAATGTGACCTGGGTGGTGAATTGGAAAGGTTTTTGATGTGGTCTGAATAATTCCTTCTCTGAAGCTAACCACAGTAACAGTTCATTTTGATTTCTCTGCCAACTATGACTCGCTGGTTACTTCCTTTTCTAGCAGTGGGAATTAAGTGACCAGTATAAGGTTCCGTAAGAGTTAAGAGTAGATTGTAGTATTAGAATTTACAGTCTGAAAAGTAAATGCTAACTTGTTCCCTCCCTGAGGGGGCCCCTTCTATGTTTTGGGATCTAGTATATGCTATTTTACTTCATGAAAAGGCACAGACTTTGGAATATGAGGGAAAAGCTACCATTGTGTGCCAGTAAATGCCAGATCATTTTAGAAAGTGGAATTCTTATTAAAAGCAAGTGTGTGACTCAAATGTAGGGTCTACTTAAGTTTTCCCTCAAATGCTTGTGGGTTTTTTTTTTTTTTTTTGGTAATTATATTGTTTTCAAATGAAGAACTTGGTGTGCAGTTGTTGGATATGGGGGAAGGGGTAATTTGCAGCAGAAAAGAATAGGGTTTCCCAGTGGGATGTTGTGGTAACAGGGGGTGCCATTGTTCTAGCTGAATACTTTCTTCGGAATAGAAGAGACATTCATTCTTTAATTGACCTAAGTTTTAGCAGCCAGATGTTGGGAAGGAGTTTTGTGGTGCCCTTTTGAAATTGATTTAAGTAAACATGCAAGGCTCATGGAGAGTCTACAACCCCTGCCCCCTGAAGACAACCTCAACCCGCCTCATGTTGTGTCATCAGGAAGGTGACATTAGCCACCTTGAGGGATGCATGTCTAGACCTCCATAAATGTGAAGTAGCTTTAGAAGGAAAAAGAGAATATGAAGAAGCTCTCTGTCCAGTGGGTATGTTAATAATAATAATAAGTAGGAACTCCTCAAAATATTAGAGTCACTTGAGAAATTAAACTGGAATGTAGTATCAGTATCGAAGGACATTTGTCAGAGGAACTCGAGGCAGAAATAGCTGAGGCTGTAGCAAAATAATGTCATTTATCATTTTTATGTAACTATCATACTCCATGCCTGGAAAGTGGCCAATGTTGTACCATCTTTTATAGGAATGTAGAAAGAGAAAGATTGACCTTCTAAGTTATAAGTCACAGACTCTTGCCTTAATTCCAGAAAAAGCAAGCAAATTCATGAGAGATGAGAGACAAGCATTTTAGAGAATATTCAACTCTGTGACTGTCTACAGGAGACGCTAGCTGGAACTCAGGCTGCAAGAGTAGCCCCTAACAGTTTCTTTACTTCCGTTTTGGAAAACCAGAAATCAGTTGAAGGATAATGTGGGAATCACTAAATATATTTGTGAAGATTTCATGAAAGCTATTCTGGAGAAAAAAAAAAAAAGACAAAGGAAATAGGATGAAGAGGTAGAATTCTGATCTCAGCATTAAATCTGGTTAGCAGGCATGAGGCAAAGTGCAAAAATAAATAACCAAGTTCTATATAGAAAGAGAACAACAGGATCCCCTTGGATTTAACAGTAGAAGCAGCAATTGCAGTATGCTAATCACTTACATGGAAGAGCTTAATAACCCTGCTGAAAAAACCAGCATTAGATTTTTCTGCTTCAATGAGACTGGATTCCTGTCTTGGCTTAGGTACCATGGCAAGATTTCAGGGAAGAGACTGATCTGTGGCCACCTATCAAATTTTGTTGAGATTCACTATCGAGTTCAAAATTGCCTTTCCTAGGCAGGCAAAGGAGGCTGCTGAATTTGAGCCTTCCATTCCTTCGGCATTTACTGAAAGCCTAGTGCATTCACAGCCATGAACAGCACACTGCACACTGAGGAAGACACAAAAGAAGTAGACAGGATCTCTGCCTCTGCTTGGGAGCATGCAATTTAGTTGGGGAGACAAAACTTAAATACTAGAACCAATAAAAGAAGATTACAAAGCAACCTGCAAGTAAGTGTATAATAATATGGGGCAAATGACACAGATAACTGCAGAGGGGACGTGGAGGAAAGAGAATGAGCAAAACACAACAGTGTTAGATTAGCTGGGAAAGGCGTGTTGCCTAACTGTAGTATAACCTCTCCGTTGCTTTCCACAGAAAGCATCAATGAAAAATAACGTGGGGTAGGAAATGCAGATATTTCTACATTGATCTTTTTCTCCTTATCTGCAGTCTGTCTATCACAGATGGAAATTAAATTGATCCAACAGTTTGCTCTCCACAAAGCTATGTTAGTTTCTACCTAGTAATTTATGCTTTTCTTGGTGTTTGCAAATCGATTGCTATTATGGGATGCAGACAAATCTGGGCCTGGATTCAGTACGTTGGGAGATTAAGGGAGTGAATATATGCGTATGCACACGAAATCCTGGAAAAATGGACTCTCGTTTCTGTGTATTTCACTCACCGAATAAAAACACTTTCAGGTTCTTAAAAGCATGTTTAATTACACTCAGATTGCATTTTTAGGGGATGTATCTGCTTTATTTCATATTGCTTCTGACAGGCCCAACCTCTAAACCACCTTTAGTGGCTTTGGAGCCAGACCTTTTGTTTTTAAAAAAGGCCTTGCTCCATTCTGAGACTATGATAGATCTCTACTTTTTTCTTTTCCTTTTGACATAGAAATATGTATGGACATTCACCTAGCTTGATAAATAAAGTGTTGCTGCTGAAAGACTTGGGAAAGTATACTTTATTTAAACACACTCAGCTTCATTGTTGCATCTTAATTTTTTTTTAAAGTCCTTCTGAGGATTGTGAAATTTGTTCAAACCAAATTAAAAAGAAAACATTTTCTGTGATTTCTTTATAGATTCTGGACAATCAGGAAGTCCAAGCCACAATGATCCTGCCAAGAATCCTCCAGGTAAATATGTGCTCCAAGACGTTTGCAATCTAACATTGTTGGAGAACAAAGGTACCACTGTACAGATAAACACCCCATGATTGGTCAGCTGCCTATTTTGTTCTGGCAGGCAGGTATGATCAGGACAAGATGTGATTCTGTGTAGGCCCTTCACAGTGGCAAATACTTCTATATGGGCGTCATCCATATTTACCTAAGCACCGCCATTTTAATTTTTGTTGGTGTTGTTTGAAAAGTGAATGTGCATGTATTTCAGTTGTGCATTGTTCAAGTGCTAAAAGTCATTGGTGCTTAAAAAGCCGAGAAACCACTTCATCATTCTTTTAAAATGCACAAGAAAAAATAAAAATTTCCATACCCCTATTATAGTTTATCAACTCTCATTACTCTAAAAGAAGGGTTGTGGTGGTGGTTGGTTATGTGTTCAGTGAAGGATTCTTTGAAAATGAGTTTTTATTCCATAAAGTTTTTATTGGATTCCAAGAATCAGGAAATAATGAAAGTAGGACTTTTCCTTCAGTATAATGTATGCCGAATACCCTCTTTATGTCCAGAAGTTGTTCCAGATCTGAAAATGGGCTTTCATAACTTGGCTGTCTTCATAGTTTTGTTGCTTCTAAACCTGAATATATAGAACTTGACATTGATTTAGGAGTAGTTTGTGGTTTTTCCTCATGACATAAAACTTGTGCAAAGAAGAATTTCTAATATTTCGTTATCAGAAGAATTTTATTTGTATCTGTAGCTTGGGTAAAAGTGTGCTCTAAGAATGAACCAACAAAAACAAAACAAAATGAACAAAAAATCCAAACTTACCACACATGCCCTCTACCTCCACAAATAATCTGATCTGGTTGTTTTCATTGAAAATAAAACAAAACTTTTTAAAAGGTGATAATAAAAGTTTTCTCAGGTAGACTTAGTTTTAGGTCCTTAATTTTTTGACCTGCCTTGTCATAGGGTTTTGCTACTGTGAGGTTGAACTATCTGAAGAACTCCAAACTGTAAGAAAGTATGTCAGACCAGTCTTGTTTTAAAATGTTGTTAGAAAGATACAGTAAGTAAATATGCAAGTAAAAATGCAAGGTCAATATACTTTTTCTTTCTGAGTCTTGCCTATATTTTGTTCCTTATTTTTATCTTAGAAAAATTATACTTGTCCAGCTGTATATTAACTTACTGTGTATTGTACAAAACCTTACTGTTTGGCAAAAGTAGCGGATACTTCAAAGATTAAAAGTTTTAATTAAATATAGATTGAAAAGTGTATGCTAACTTCATTTGTCCCGACTTTTATCAAAATCATTCAAAATTAATACAGACTGATAACAAACCATGCAAAAAACAGAACAATTTTAAATGTAATTTCCAGTTAAATCTATTACTTTATTTTTTGTGTTGGTGGGAGATTAGAATAAAAAAGATAGACTATTTCAAATGTAATAAATTTTGTCAGAAGTTTTCTCAAGTTGAGGGGCGCCTGGGTGGCTCAGTCGGTTAAGGGTCTGCCTTTGGCTCAGGTCATGGTCCCAGGGTCCTGGGATCGAGCCCCACGTAGGGCTCTCTGCTCAGCGGGAGTCTGCTTCTCCTTCTCCCTGCCGCTCCCCCTGCTTGTACTCTCTCTGTCAAATAAATATTTATTTGACAGAGAGAGAGACAGCAAGAGAGGAACACAAGCAGGGGGAGTGGGAGAGGGAGAAGCAGGCTTCCCAATGAGCAGGGAACCCGATGCGGGGCTCGATCCCAGGACCCTGGGATCATGACCTGAGCCAAAAGCAGACCTTAATGACTGAGCCACCCAGGTGCCCCTAAATAAAATCTTTAAAGAAAAAAGGAAATTTTCTGAAGTTGAGAAAATTTCAGTATGCCTTTAACTTTACTAAAGTAATCTTTTTATTTGAGTGATATTTTCTCTGCGGAGCATGATAACCCAAAGTGAATCATGTCCAAACATTTTTTAAAAGCTTCCTTACTCATTTTAGAAAGAATGGGGTGGGGGAGGGTAGTTAATAAAAAAAGAGTTGATAAGTAATGTAAGTCAGTCAGACTAAACAAAGGATATGGTCTTTGCATTTGAAATTAATAAAGCTGTTATTGTTTGAAATGCATTTCTGAACATGTACAGAAAGAATTACACTCACTTAAAAATGTTCTCTACTTAAGCTGAATGAATAATTGTTGAATAGTTTTATAATGCTGGAATTTGATTTTTCAATATTTGTCAAGAAGCTTGGTTAAATTTTTCTTTTGCTACATTCAGTGTAGCATCTCTAAATTCATCTGTTGCATATAATATGACAAACAGAAATAATCAAGGTAGAACACTTCTGATTTTTTCCCTTTTTAAATTTTCCTTGGAAATCAAACCTTTTTGAGACCGATATCTTAAAACTGGGATGTTGTAGATCATATTATGATTAGTTGAATATTATATATACACAAATGGTACATCAATTATCAGTTTTTCAGTTAGAATATAACATATGTAATATCAAAATTAAATGGAATAAAATTAGAATTTTCTTTGATGATGCAGAATCATGCCACCATTTTAACATACGTTGCGTATCATTGTATTATGGACTTAATCATAAAGATTGTTAAGGAATCCTATTTGATGGAAGTTAGAGTTTGTTCTGTAGTACCTTGAAATAAATCAAGCCACTAGGAATGTAGAATGGCTTCTAATTTGAAATGTGAAAAATCAGAACTTACTAAGGTTTTTGTTTTGCAGTCAGTTGGGATAAATTACACATATTATTAAAAGCTCTTTTCATGGGGCACCTGGGTGGGTCAATCGGGTAAGCGTGTGAGTCTTGATTTCGGCTCAGGTTGTGATCTCAGGGTATTGAGATCAAGTGCCTCGTCAGGCTCTGGGCTGAGTGTGGAGCCTGCTTAGGATCCTCTCCCTCTGCTCCTCCCCTGCTTGTGTGTGTTCTCTTTCTCACTCTCTCTCTCTCAAGAAAAAGAAAAAAGAAGAAAAGAGAAGAAAAAAGCTCTTTTCTTGAATATAAGCATGTTTGGGATTTTAGAGCATAATTTATCTTTTGGAGGCTTTTTTTCATCTCTGTGTTCTGGCTTTGGCTGAAATGTGAAATCTCTGAAGTTTCAGATTCAGTATCTCAAAAAGGCACAATGCATTCATGGGAAAATTCAGTCTACTTCCATAAACAATGAAACAGTCAAATCACTTTGCTGCTTGTATTGTTATAACAAAGAGAAGCTAAACTTTGGGAAAAGATCACTTTGAGGGCTAACACCAGTAGTTTCCTCATCACCAGTACTTTTCCACTGGGAGATGGGCAACCCATGGACGTGGCTACCATCTACTTCCCAACAGCTTGGAAAGAGATGGCAAAAAGTCCAGCCCTTTTGGAGGTAGAAGCTCTGTGAAATCTGTTCCCTGCTGTTGACCTGAAGGTGGAAACCCTTTCAGTCATTTGATAAGTACAGATGCATGTGTCTGCCCACAAATCGAACACCCCCTCTGGCTTGGCTTTTCTCCAGCATCAGACATGACTGTCCGACGTGGAGGTCACATCCTTGCTGATTCCGAAGAACTTCTGCAGGGTGACCTTAAAGCTCTTCAAACTAGTACGGATGTCTCCATATAGGCCTTTAATTTTCAACTGGTGCTTCTTGATTGGGATTAGTACTTAGCAAACTGAGCATAAGCAAACAAAAGCAACACATTATTGGGAGGAGCAGTATTTGGTATTTGTTATTTTTAAGAACATTTTTGCAGTGTTTTTGTTATTTTAAAGAGCAATGAAATAGTCTTTATTGCACCTCCTTATACTACTTGTGATTTAATATTTTGTTTTTATTCTTTGTTACATGGTGGGGATGGGCATCATCATCGTTTCAGAGCTAAGGTGCTTTAAAATTCTGATGGTGCCCAAGGATAGGACATTGTTATTTTAGTCAATAGGCACTAGACCAGTTCATTTTTTTTTTTTAATGATACACATTTCCTTTGTTTATGATGGAGTCAGAAGTTATATGTTTATATTTAGTTACTTTTTGAGCATTAAATTAATCCCTTCTAAGCAATAGAACTATGAATCCTCTCTCAACTATCGAAGACAACTGTTTGGACCAAACGAGAGTAAACCACTAATTTAGGGACTTACATCCATCCTAGTTTTATTTGTGACAATTAAAAACTCGACTGTCACTTTTAGGAAATGTGTGATTGAATTGCAATTTTTTGAAATTAGCTTTGACTTGCTCTGTTGTTTTGTATCTCTACATTCCTTCAGCTATGATCTTTTAAATATCCCAATCTCAGTCACTTGTCTATTGCTGCAGTGGTTAATATCCAAGAAAAACAAGGCAATCCAGAAGTTGGATTTTGCCTTTGGGTCAGTTAGAAGCTGACACCTCATTTTGGTGTTTAGGAGGTCTATAGTTACGTGGGGAGCTCTCTCTTGGCTGGAAATACAACAAAGAAATGGTGAATTTTAGGGAAGTTTTTGCAAATTCTATGATGAAAACTTATAAAGCATTCTAAGTATCATCAACCAGAGCTTTCTCAACTGGAATGACATGGACTTACCCTGCTTTTCTTTTTTGCACATTTTATAGCATGCTTGTGCTGTTTTGTGTGTTCATTTTTTGCGTATAGTCTGGCAAAACCTCTGGAGACCATTAGGATTATATATTGGGTGAATGTCAAATAAACTATCTTATATCCTCTCTGGAATAAAGATGGAGCTAAATAAATAATTGAATAAATTAGACAAGGAGTATCTATTAACTATAACAATATTCTTATCTTACATTTAAAAAGTTCTTTATTACATATATAAATATAAAGAAGTATAATATATAATATATTATATATAAATATATATAAAAAATATATTCCACATATCAAAGAGATCATATGATATCTGTCTTTCTCTGTCTGACTTCTTTCACTTAGCATAATGCCCTCAGGATCCATCCATGTTTTTGCAAATGGCAAGATTTCCTCCTTTTTTATGGCTGAATAATATTCCATATATATATATTCCATTTACATATACATACCCTATATATATTCCATTTATATTTATATACCACATTTTCCTTATCCTTTCATCCATTGATGGAGACTTAGGTTATTTTAATATCTTGGCTATTATAAATAATGCTGCAGTGAACATGGGGGTATATTTATCTTTTTGAATTAGTGTTTTCATTTTTTTAAACAAAAACCCAGAGGTTGAATTCCTGGATCATGTAGAGGTATAATTTTAGTTTTTTGAGGAAAGTCCATACTCTTTTCCATAGTGGCTGCACCGATTTACATTCCCACCAACAGTTGCAGGATGGTTCCCTTTTCTCCACAGTCTTGCCAACACTTGTTATTTCTAGTCTTTTTGATAATAACCATTCTAACAGGTGTGAGGTAATATCTCATTGTGGTTTTGATTTGCATTTCCCTGATGATGAATAATGTAGAGCATTTTTATTCATGCACATGTTGGCCATCTGTAGGTCTTTTTTGGAAAATGTCTATTTAGGTCCTCTGCCCATTTTTTTTTTTTAATATTTTATTTATTTATTTTGACGAGAGAGAGACAGTGAGAGAGACAGCGAGAGAGGGAACACGGCAGGGGGAGCGGGAGAGGGAGAAGCAGGCTCCCTGCTGATCAGGGAGCCCGATGCGGGGCTCGATCCCAGGACCCTGGAACCATGACCTGAGCCAAAGGCAGACGCTTAATGACTGAGCCACCCAGGCGCCCCCTTCTGCCCATTTTTTAATCAGATTTTTTTTTTTTTTTTTTTGTGAATGAGTTGTATGAATTCTTTATATATTTTGGATATTAGCCCCTTATCACATGTATGATTTGCAAATATTTCTCCCATTCAGTAGGTTGCCTTTTCCTTCTGTTAAAGGTTTTCTTTCCTATGCAGAAACTTTTAGATTCATGTAATCCCACTTGTCTATTTTTGCTTTTACTGCTTTTGCTTTTGGTGTCAGATTGAAAAAATCATTGCCAAGACTGATGTCAGAGAGCTTCCTGCCTGTGTTTTCTTTTAGAAGTTTTTATGGTTTCAAGCCTTACATTCAAGTTTTTAATCTATCTTGAGTTAATTTTTCTGTATGGAGTAAATAGTGGTCCAGTTTTATTCTTTTGCATGTGATGGTGTAATTTTCCCAACACCATTTATTGAAAAGACTGTCCTTTCCTCATTGTGTATTCTTGGCTCCTTTGTCATAAATTAATTGACTATAAATGTATGAGTTTATATCTAGGCTCCCTATTCTGTTCCATCGATCAGTGTGTGTGATTTTATACCAATACACACTGTTTTTATTACTATAGTTTTGTAATATAGTTTGAAATCAAGGAGTGTGATGCCTCCCGCTTTATTCTTTCTCAAAATTGCTTTGGTTATTTGGAATCTTTTATGGTTCTATATAAATCTTAGGACTGTTTATTCTAGTTCTGTGAAAGCTGCCATTGGAATTTTGATAGTGATTGCATTGATTTTGTAGGTTGCTTTGGGTAATATGAACATGTTAACAATATTAATTCTTCCAATCCATGAGCATGGAGTATTTTTCCATTTATTTGTGCTTCATCTATATCTTTCATTAATGTCTTTTAGTTTTCAATTACAGGTCTTTCACCTCCTTGGTTAAATATCCTTAGGTATTTTAAATTTTTTTTTTTTTTTGATGCAATTGTAAACAGGATTTTTTTTTTCCTTTTTTTTTTAGGGGAGGAGGGGCAGCGGGAGAGGGAGAGAGAGAGCATCTTAAGCAGGCTCCATGCCCAGCATGGAGCCCAACATGGGGCTCAATCTCACAACCCTGAGATCATGACCTGAGCTGAATTCAGGAGTTATGGGCTTAACTGACTGAGCCACCCAGGTGCCTAAACAGGATGTTTTCTTAATTTCTCTCTCTGATAGTTCATTATTAATGTATAGCAATACAACAGATTTTTGATGTTGTATCCTGCAACTTTACTGAATTTGTTTGTTCTAACAGTTTTCGGTTGGAGTCTTTAGGGTTTTCTATATATATAATATCAGGTCACCTACAAATAGTGACTGTTTTCTTTCTTTCTTTCTTTTTTTTTTTTCAATTTGGATGGCTTTTATTTCTTTTTCTTGCCTAACTGCTGTGGCCAGGACTTCTAATACTATGTTAAATAAAAATGGTAAGAGTGGGCATCCTTATCTATTTCCTGATCTTAGAGGAAAAGCATTCAGGTTTTCACCATCAAGTATGATGCTAGCTGTGGACTTGTCATATATGGCCTTTATTATTTTGAGGTATGTTCCCTCTATGCCCATTTTGTTGAGAGTTTTTATCATAAACACATGTTGAATTTTGTCTCACGCTTTTTCTGCATCTATTAAAATGATTATATGATTTATATATAATCATCACATTGTATCACATTGGCTGATTTGCTGCTGTTGAACCATCCTTGAATCCCTGGGATAAATCCCACTTGATCATGGGGTATGATCCCTTTAATGTATTGTTGAATTTGGTTTGCTAATATTTTATTGAGGATTTTTGCATCTATGTTCACAGAGACATTGGTTTATAATTTTCTTTTCCTGTGGCATCCTATTCTGGTTTTGGTGTCAGAGTAAAGCTTGCCTCATAAAATGAGTTTGGAAGAGTTCTTTCCTTTTATTTTTTTGGAACAGTTTGAGAGGGATTATGTTAATTTTTTTTTTTTTTTTTTGACTGGTAGAATTCACCGGTGAAGCTGTCTGTCCTGGACTTTTGTTTGTTGGGAAGTTCTTGATGACTTACTCTATCTCCTTACTAGTAATTGGTCTGTTTAGATTTTCTATTTCATTGTGGTTCATAGTAGGTTGTATGTTCTACAAATTTATCCATTTTCTAGGTTATTCATTGTGTTAGCATATACTTTTTTATAGTAGTCTTTTATTATTTCTGTGATATGAGTTCTATCATCTCCTTTTTCACTTCTGAATTTATCTATTTGAGCCCTTTCTTTTTCTTGGTGAGTCTAGCTAAAAGTTTGTCAATTTCATCTTTTCAAAAAACCAGCTCTTAATTTCATTTATTATTTCTGTTGTCTTTCTAGTCTCTGTTTCATTTATTTCTGCTCTCATCTTTGTTATTTCTTTCCTTCTGCTAACTTGGGGCTTTGTTCTTTTTCTCATTCCTTGAAGTGTAAAGATACACTTCAGCCAGTTCATTTGAGACATTTCTTGTTTCTTGAGGTAGACATTTATTGCTAAGAATTTCCCTTATAGAACTGCCTTTGCTGCATCCCATACATTTTGGTATGTTTCATGTTCATTTTCATTTGCCTTAAGGTATTTTTTGATTTCTCTTTTCATTTATTCTTTGACCCATAACAGTATATGTTTATTATGGTAATATGCTGATCTTACATTTAAGAAATTCTTTAAATCATAAAAATTTTGCCATCAATCTCTCCCAACTCTATTTTATAGGTACTGAGAGTAAAGCCAACAGAGGGTGGTCATGATACTAATGAAAACCAACCAAATAATTATTGATAAAATTAGTTTAGCATCTGTAGCTGGAGTTATCATTGGTTGGAATCAGTAGGGCCCAGATTTGCTTGATTTCTCACTGTTTTGTTTTGTTTTTTAACTTAGAATTTGGGACAAACTTTACTCTCTAATAGTTATAGAAGTTATACAACATTTTTCTTTATTTGCATGTGAAGGCACACACATTTTCATAGGCCCTGAAGGAGCTCATAGAGCATGCTTTATTTTAGAATATGATGTTCAAAGTCAAGGAAAAGAAAATTTACTCTGATTTTTAAAAATCATAGCTCATTTACTCCTCCGTTAATAAGTTCATACCCATTCATTCTCACATCCTCATTTATTGTAGCCACAAGAATAAAAAAAATTTTGTAGAGGAAAATGCACTATTTCATTATACTTAGAAGTAATTTTAAACTTTGGCATTAGACAATATGTAACTGACTATAAACAGGGTTTCTATTCATGGGAGTATAAATAGAAAGACACTAAAAGGATTGGTTAACTGTGGTAAGGCTTGACATCGTAGGTAAACCTTTTATGTAATTTTAGAATGATGTCTGTGCAAGTCAGTGCAAAAATGAAAGGATTTTTTTCTAATAGATTTTGTTTCAGAAACAGTTTTCTTTTTTTTATCCTTTAATTTTTTTTCAAGACATCACATTCAGTAAAGTTCTTAAATGTTCAAATTTAGGATAGAATTCAGAGTAAAGGAGTAGAAGATTAAGAATGTGTTTTCTTGGCAAATTACTCTTAAAAAGTGAGAAAGACTCATAGCCCTCAGCTCCTTATTTTTATAGGCTGCATATGGGTGCTTGTATACAACCATTCCTCAAAAATTGATCTACATAGTAGTTAGCAACATGCCCAACCTCTGTAATTTTTCTAGCCTGATCACTTGTAATATTAATTTTGGGGGGGAAAAAAGACAATTTAGGAACATCTTATAAGGTCATGAAAGAGATTTTTCCATATCTCCCCAATCACCTACCCTGTTAGGCAATAACTAATATTGAGTGCCCACTAGTTGCTGAACTCAGAATTAAATATTACATTCCAGGAGACAGGGTGTAGGTTGAGTCAGCTCTAAATGAGTTGAGACAGCCATTTGCCTTGGGGGAGTTGGAAATATACATCATTCTACATCAAGAACAATAAACATCCCAGCAATAGCTGTCTGTAGGTGGATTATTTAGTTATGGACATTTAATGAGCATCTATTGTGTGCATGGCACTAGGCTAGATGTACAGAAGGTAAAATAGTGAATGGTTTTACAGTGGTTTTACATTACAAATGAAGCTTGGTTTCCGCAAACTTTTCTGTTCATGAATACATACGCTATTTTATATAGGTGGTGAAGACTAATGTTACTCAGGGTGACAACTCAAGTGTCATGGGAGTTCAAAGTTGTGAAATATTGTTTCCAGCCATTGTAGGGAGCATGGTGGAGTGGAAAGAACATGAACTTTGGAATTAAATTTTTCCCCTAAATCAAGGTTCCATGTTTTACAATAATCATGAGGCCCTTGAAGAGCATGAGCAAATCAGCCAGTTTCTCTGGAACTCAGCACAATTATATCCACACCAGTTGTAAGCATCAGATTGGGGGCGGGGGGGCGCAATACTTGGCAAGAAGCAGGTACTTGATGAAAGTGAGGGCTTTTTTTCATCTTACTTTCTCTTTTAGCTGGGTTGATCAAGGCTTCCTACAGGAAGTGTCATTTGCTGTGGATCCAAATAGAAATTCGTTGATTTTTTTTTTTTTTTTTTACATTGCACTCCTCTAAAAGTTTAAGATGACAAAGTTACAGGTCAAGATAAGATCCGAGGTAAAGAAAGAGATATTTTCAAGTCTTATAGTGGGATAGCACGATAGTTTTTAGGTAGTCAGTTTTGTTCTAAGGCTTTTGACGTCCAAGGAAATGCGGTATGAAATTTTGTTACATAGTTCATAAGAGTGACATGAGAAAAAGTACAAATGTATCACTGGAGATTGCTTTTCCCTTAGCAACATTTTGTATCTTAGTCCCTGGTATTGATATCCAATAAATATTTTCCCCATTTGTCTTTTTATAGTGGTCTACTTTCTGAAGCCACCAACTTCTCTGTCTCCATTGAAAATTTTCTGTGTGCTTTATTCTTCCTGGCTCTCTGCAGCTGTCTCCTTTATTCTATTAACTAATTCCTGGCAACTTATTTCTTACTTTAAAAGTGCATCTTTTTTGCCCCTCATTCAGACACCTCATTCAACTAATAGTCCCAGTTCTCTCTTCTTTCTCATGAAAAAGACTCTAAACTTCCTCCTTCACTTCTCCTACAACCTGGCTTCTGTCTCCACTTGAAATGATTTTCATTAAATTCATGACTTTTTATGATCTGAGTCCAGTGGTTCTTTTCCATTCTATTTCTGCTTCCATGTTCTTAAGCATTTATTTGATTCAATTGACCATGTTGTACTTAAAACATTCCCTTGCTTTTTTTTAAGTTTTATTTTACTGTGATAAGAATACTTAACGTGAGATTTGCCCTCTTAAGAAATTTTTAAGTAAATATAATTACAGGGTTGAGCAACAGATCTCTCGAGCTTATTCATCTTGCTGGAACTTTACACCTATTGATTAGCAACTCCCCATTTCCCCTTCACCCCAGCCCCTTTAGATACCTCACATAGGTGGAATCATGAGACAGTTGTCTCTCTGTGACTGGTTTGTTTCACATAGCATAGTATCTTCAAGGTTCGTTCATTTGTTGCATGTAGCAAAATTTCTTTTTAAAAGCTGAATAATATTCCATTGTAAGCACATAACATGCTTTCTTTATGCATTCATTTATCAGTGGACATCTAGGCTGTTTCCACCCCTTGGCTATTGAAAATAGTGCTATGATGAATATGAGAGTGCAGATATGTCTTCAAGATCCTGGTTTCAGTTCTTTTGGATAGATACTTAAGAGTAGGATTGCTAGATCATACGGTAGTTTTATTTTTAATTTTTTGAGGAACCCCCATACTGTTTTCTGTAGTGGCTGCACCATTTTGCATTCCCACCACAGGTGTGCAAGGATTCAGATTTGTCCACATTTTCCACAACATTTGCTGTCTTTTGTTTACTTAATGGCCAATCCCGATAGCTGTGAAGTGGTATCTCATTGTGATTTGTATTTGCATTTCCTGAGCTCTTTTTCTTTTCTTTCTTTTTTTTTTTTTAAGATTTATTTATTTATTTTAGAGAGAGAGTGCTCGAGTGAGTGCACATGTGTGAGCGGGGGGAAGGGCAGAGGGAGATAGAGAATCCTGAAGCAGACTCTCCGCTGAGCGTGGAGCCCTGCGCGGGGCTCGATCCTATGACCCTGAGATCCTGACCTGAGCCAAAATCAAGAGTCTGATGCTTAACCGAGCCACCTAGGTGCTCCCTGAGCCTTTTTACATATGCCAGTTGGCCATCTGTACATCTTCTTTGCAAAAAAAGTCTATTCAAATCCTTAGCCCATTGGTAAATCAGGTGAGTAGTTGGGTTTGTTTTGTTTTGCTGCCAAGCGGTAAGAGTTTCTTTTATATTTTGGAGATGAACCCCTTCTCTGATATATGGTTTGCAGCTGTTTTCTCCCATATTCCATAGGTCACAGTTTCACCCTCTTGCTTGTTTCCTTTGCTGGGCAGAAGCTTTTAATTTAATACCGTTTCACTTGTTTTTTTTTGCTTTTATTGTCTGCTTTTGAAACAGGGACTTTTCCTCGTAATCCAGGAACCATTATGTTTTCTGTCAGTTGCTTCTTCCCTTTACTTCACCAGATTTTTAGTTCTGTGTGTGTTTTCAGTCCCCCTGTGACTTTAAGTTCATTCACCTTTTGTTATTCTTAGATATGAGCCTTTGGAACAGATCTCTCTCCTCAGGTTTCATGTGCCCAACTACTTTCTGGGCAGGGTTCCCTTTATGCCCCATGGGCAGCTCAAATTCAACATTTCCAAAATTTGATTCATTTTCTTTTCTCCCAGACTTGAGATTTTCTCCGTGTGAGATATCTTGGGGCCAGAGCCCTTGGTTAGAGTAGCCCCGGAGTCCTTCCTCGGGGACTCTGTTCCTCACCCTCCACATACTCCAAAGTCTCTTGAATCCACCATCCCCGCCCACTCCCTGTTACACTTATTTGAGCTCCAGACTTTATTTTTTGTCTGTAATTGTGCAAAAACCCTATACTTGCCTCCATTCTGTCCTTGTTCTTTCTCTAATCTTATGTATAAATACTTTTTATAAAACACAAATCTGACTTTTTGAAAAACTCCCCGTATCTTGCTGCTTATGACCCATCTTCTGTGTCATGGCTTTCAGTGCTATTCAGTATCAGATACCAAGTTCCATTCCTTTCCCTTTCTTTCTTGCAATATGCTCTTTCCTCTGCCAGGACTGCTGTATCCATCCAACAAAGTCTTATTTATCCTGTACGTCCAAACTCCAAACTCTTCCATGCATCTTATCAGATTCTCTCAGGTGGGGTTCGACACTTCTGTTTCTATTATGATTGCTGCTTTATGTTATGCTTATATTTGCTTACACATCTCCCCCTTCCCAAGTGGACAGTTAGATTTTTTTTAAAATTATTTTTATTTATTCATGAGAGACAGAGGGAGAAGTAGACTCCCAAGGAGCAGGGAGTCCAATGCAGAACTCGATCCCAGGACCCTGGGATCATGACCTGAGCCGAAGGCAGACGCTTAACCATCTGAGCCACCCAGGCACCCCTGACAGTTAGATTTTCTAAATGAATAATTGACTACTATAATCCAATATCTTTTTTTTTTTTTTTTTTTTGCTTAACACACTCAAGAAACATAGGATATCAGTGCTTATAACACTGTTAATTCAACTTCTTCATTTGACTTATGAAAACAGGGCAAAGAGGGCAAGTGATTTGCTCACAGGTCCAATTAGTTATTGGCACATGGAGGCTAAAGCTCACTTTTTTTCATGGATCAAAACCTTAAGGGCGCCTGGGTGGCTCAGTTGGTTAAGCGACTGCCTTCGGCTCAGGTCATGATCCTGGAGTCCCGGGATCGAGTCCCGCATCGGGCTCCCTGCCCAGCAGGGGGTCTGCTTCTCCCTCTGACCCTCCTCCCTCTCATGCTCTCTGTCTCTCATTCTCTCTCTCACAAATAAATAAAATCTTAAAAAAAAAAAAAAAAAACCCTTAAGACAGTAGTAATCCTGCTATGTCATTAGTACTTTTTTCCTTGCCTCTCCTCCCCTGCACCTGATAAATAACACAATTGACTCTGGTAGAATGCCTAGTGAAAAAATGAAGTTTGGCCTTGTCTATGGTTGGCCTAAGTGTTTATGAGCGTGAACTGCATGCAGAGAAAGAAATGAGAAATCTTTGTGTTGAGGTCCCCTAGCAGACTGAGTCTGGGTCTCCTGGCACTCACAGTGACTGCCACGTTTGAGTCCCTGGGGGCAGTTGTAACAGCCGTAGCTGCTAGGACAAGGGGCAGTGGGCAGAGGGTGAGCAGATGATGGAGGTGAATCTTGAGTGACCCTTGCCTCAGTGGGAATGAGCCTGGGGAGAGATGTTAGCTGAGAGTTTCTGAGGCTGTGGGGTCAGGGCACTGATGCAGGAGGGGGGATGCTCTCTGCCAAGTTATTGCAGTTGCTAGAGCTCTGTAGCCCCCATCTTGTCTTCTGCTCCATCTTTTCTTGAGTTCCCATGCTTTGCATTTGTACAGGTCAGGGGCCCGCTTGGTACATAGTCACAAGTGTAATTTAAACACAGCAAATGCTCTTCTTTCACAAAGCTCCGAGAGAAAGGATAATAAGCTGTGAGAGACACCATAGCTAGCCAGACTTTTGTTTTTCCTAGCTTTCTGTCTTGCAGGATCTTATGGTATCTGAAGTGATATAAAGTAACTTAGAGTGCAAGCAAAATTTCAATATATTGATGTGGGCACTGACTTCATTGTGCACCTAGTTCCAGAGAAGTTTTCAGAGGCTTTGCACCTGAATGGGTTGCAAATTGTTAAATTTTAAAAGATGTTGGTGTAACATATTTTTCTTTCCTCGTTAAATATCTGGATTCCCTACGGGGAGGGTGCGGATCCCCTTGTGAAAAAGGTGTCTGTCTTGACTACCCTGGGGTTAGGCTGTGAACGCAGCCACTGCCCAAGGCTCATGACTCAAGTATCTCAGGTTCTTTTTACAACGACTCCCTGCATCTAAAGTTTCCCCTCCATTTAAATTCTTGTCCCCCTCCATATTTACAAGGCCTGCTTTTGCAGCATAGGCTACAATTTAATAATGCAAAGCATTTTCCTCCTCACAGCTGGAAAGCTGGGATTGTTCTGTATCAGAGATAGAGTGGACTTGCTCCAGGCCAGTTAAAATCATTGAACTCGGCAGAAGCTAAGCTTGCTGGACATATTGTCCCATACAGAGGCACCCAGGGGATCTCCACTTGTCTATTAGAGCATTATGCTTGGAAAGAGGGATCAATTCTATGGTAATATATTGCAAGCAGAATAAAATACTAAGCAGAGAGGAAGATGTATAGCTACCCAAGTTGTAATCCGTTTCTACCTTATAGAAGAAGAATGTAATTTCAAGTTAGTAGGCAAAAATCCTACTGAAGTTTCATTTCTTTCTTTTTCTGTAACTATAAAAGAGTGTTGTTGGCTTTTGCATAATGCCATGGAAGATAGAAGAATTTAAGAAAAAAAGTCAGGTTTTGGTTTTCAGTGTTGTTATATATCTTTTGGGGTCTTTTGACTTGTTTGCTGGTCTTTAGGGACCATGCATTCTTTTATTTTATTTTACATAGTAGAACTAAGAACATACTCCTCTTTCCATTGAAGTATTTCTGACTCTTGAACCCAACAGAGATACTCCTTTTTCCCCCATCCCCATTCCATACATTCAGCATATTCATGTCCCTAGGGCATTCAGGAGGAAGAACACAGAAAAACCACTTGACTTGCAGATTTGATCTTATCATCATTAAAATATCACATGCACTTGTTAATGAAACAAACAGGGACAGGACAGAGTTTCTTTTTTTCATAAATTGTATGGTTTTATTTATTTGAAATGGCTGGACTAGGCAAATCCATAAAGACAAATTACATTAGTGGTTGCAAGGAGCTTGGAGTTGTGGGAAATGGGTATGTGACCGCTAATGGGTATGGGATTTTTTGGTAAGGTGATGAAAATGTTCTGGAATTAGGTAGTGGTGATGGTTGTACAACTCTCTGAGTATACCAAAAACCACTGAATTGTACACTTTAAAATTGTATGTGAATTATATCTCAATAAAGCTGTAGTTTTTTGTTCGCTTGTTTAAAAAGTTTATGAGCCATTGGCAGAAAAGGGTTTGGAACTCAAGGCTAGGAAAGATATTTGGGGGTTCTTAACCCAGGAAGCAGAAACCTCAGAGGATCAAGGAAGAGGCTCCAGGGAGCCCTGCCACAAGTCGGTCACATGGCAAGCGGTATAGGGATTATAGACGTGCATTTCTCTGGGCTGCATTATATCTCAGTGAGCTCCCTTACTCTGGTAAAGTATGGATGACAAGTAACTTGTTGTATTATAAGATAATGGCTCCATTGTTTATTTTGTGGCACTTTTTTTAATGTAGTAGATTTTTAGTTTCAAAATTTGGTATTTTGGATTGCAGTCATTTTCTGCATTGAACTACTTTCTATGCAGAATGATACTTTCTAAGTAAGTAAGCAAGGAATAGAAGATGGTCATCTTCATCAGGACAAATAAAGCATTCTGCTGTTTTATACTTAATATGTCCTCATTGATATCCAGAAAGAGCCCACATAAATTACATTACTTTGCATAGTGTTGGCAGGTGAAGAATGGATTATCTAAAAGTTTTTGAGAGAACATGTAGATGAGGAAGGGGGATGAGAAAAGGCCACTGATGGGGTTACTCTTACAGCAGATGAGGAAGGCAAAATATTTTCAAAAGAATAGTTGGTGCTGAATTTTATGCATCATGATTTTCTTAAATATATTTACACTCTGTCCTTTTAATTAGAGTACCTAGATTATTATAGTAATTTTCCTAATCTCCATAGCTCATATTTTTGCCTCGGGTCTTAATCCCTGTGAATATCCATTGTGGGCCCATGATGATTTCCATAATGTGCAAATCTGATTATTATACTCCCCTCCGTATATGTTTCAAAAACTTCCACTCTAGGCTAAGCCTCATCTTTAGCATGGCATCTAATCCAGCCCTTCCTGTTACAGTCCCGACTGTTCCTTTCACTGCACACATGGACCTTGCGTTTAGCTTTAGCCTTAGCCATATTTGTGTCTCTGTCCGTGTCCTAGAATGGCTGTACTTCCTTGACACCTCATCAGTGAGACGTCTCCAGCCCTCCCTTTAGTACAGTGTAAGTAATAGCACTTAACTGCATTTTTACCACTTTTTACTTGTCTGTTTCCCTTAGCAGATTCTGGACACCTCCAGGTGAGGATTGTAGTCTTCCGTTTGTACATTTAACATCCAAGGCAAATACCTGGCCAGAGACAATATTCAGCAATGTTTAGAATCTATGAGATGGAGGCTTAGACCAGTAGTACGCTAAATAAATTGGAACCTGTTTGTGCAGTAATGAGACCATGTCCATCCCTACAGTTTGCCCTAAGCCAGGAAAAGCCTGGTGTTTCATAGAGACAGTCACAGTGGGCCTCTTCTGCCTTGTGGACACACCACACCTCAGACGTGATTATCTGGGGACATTACGAACTCCTAACTTTGTGTGGCATGGTCTGAAGAATTTTGTAGGGATGTATCAGACTGAGAATTGTAGTACTCCCAATATAATTACTGATACAGAACACCAGTCTCAGATGAATCAAATGTTTCTCCTCACCATCTGATGAATTGTAAAGAAGGCCTTTTTGCTTTTTTTATGCTTTTGCTTAGTGAGTATACTTTAATGGTGTTAGAGTGTACGTGATCATGAATGAGGGAACAGGTAAGATCTTTCTAGAAGTTGCAAAAAATACGTGACTGATTAAATGGAATGTTTCAGACTCATTTGTAATTTGTGTGTGTGTGATATGGAAATATTGTTACTTTGAAAATGTGGAGACTACTGTATATAGAGCACGGGCTCAAGAAGGTCATTTTTTCTTTATTGATGTGTAATTGATATACAATATATTGTATAACTGTCTATAGTGTCTATATCTATACACACACACACACACACACAAAGGGAAGAAAAAGGAAAGAATATATATATCATATATATATAAACATATATATGTCACCACAATCAAGATGATGAGCATTTCCATTAATCTCAGAAGTTTCCTCTGACCACTTTATAATCCATTCCTTTCTCTACCCCCATCCTCAGATGACCTCTCATCTGCTTTATATCACTCTAGATGAGTTTACATTTCTATAATTTTATATAAATGTCTCTTGTATAAATGTGTCCTTTTTTGTCTGGCTTCTTTAATCTAGAATAAAAAATTTGATTTATCCATGTGATTACATTTGTCAATAATTTATTAGTTTTTATTGCTGAGTAGTATTCCATTATATGGATATACCACATGTAGTGTGAGGTAAGGGTTGATATCCTTTTTTAAAAAAAATATGGATATCCAGTTAATCCAGTACCATTTAAGAGACATTTTTCCCCCCTCCATTGAGTTGCATAGCTACTTATCAAATAGCAACAATGATACATTTATGTGTCTATTTCTGGTCTATCCCATTGAGATATATGTCTTCTCTTTTGTCAGCATCAAAGTATTTTCTTGATCTGGGTAACTTTATGGTAAGTATTTATAAGTTCTTAAAAGCTATTTTTTAGGTCCTTTGTATTTTCATATAAATAGGACCAGCCTGACAAATTCTACAAAAATAAATAAATCAATAGATCGATAAATAAAACAAAAAACCCTGCTAGAACTTTGATTGAGAGTAGTGAGATTTAAAATTAGGTCTTTTTAGGCATACAGCAAAATAATTATCATTAGCTATCTAATATAAAGTACACATTGCTTGCTTAACTTCTGATCCAGTTTCTCCCAGTTCTTCACTAAAATTTCTGTAAGGATACGTAAAACTGTAACTTTTCCTAAAGCACACTAAAACTGAGACTGAAGGATAACCTTTAGCTAGAGTCTTAGAGGCTTATCTCATAATTGTGTGCACTAAATTTAAAAATGGTCATTTTTCTATCTTAATACTCACAAAAGATAGCAGTGTTAGTTCTTTGAGAAATTGTGGACATTTAAATTTGGTTCTCTCCCACTATCATTCCCCTAGGTTCAGAGATTTTTCTACATTAATTTAAAAGGCTATAAACCTAGAGAACAACAGGGTTAGGAAATGTGGGATGAAGGGGAAGTAAAGAGAAAGAGTGTGGGAAGACATCTAGCAATCTGCTTCTACTTCCTAATGTAAATCCTTAAAAAAATTTTCCACTCTGTGCCAGTCTAACTCCTTCACACCATAGAGAAGACCCTCTGAAACTTGGTCCCATCTGTCCTTCCAGAGCCACACCGTTATAGAAATTGAGGGTTTTCATGTACTTACCTGGTAGGATCTTCCATAGCTAGGTGGTAGGGTGAGAAGAGGCTTATGAGATGAAGGACCAGTAATCAATGGGAATTGGTGAGGAGCTGCACTTACCAACTTTGACTCTCACGATTATTGGTACTGTGATATTGCCGTTACCCACAAGCATTTATGGAACCCGAAGCACTTTATATGCGCTTTCTTATTTAATCTTCATCTCAAATCTTCGGGTTGAGTATTATTATTATTATTCCCATTTTACAAATGGGAGTGGTGGGGTTGGGTAGAGAGTTTAAGTATTTATTCAAAGTCATTAATAAAAAAGGAGCAAATCTGGCAATGAACTGAGGTAGAATTTAAAGTGCTTAGCATAGGGTGCCTGGGTGGCTCAGACAGTTAAGCATCTGCCTTCGGCTCAGGTCCTGATCCCAGGGTCCTGGGATCGAGCCCCGAATCGGGCTGCCTGCTCGGCAGAGAGCCTGCTTCTCCCTCTCCCTCTGCCCGCCGCTCCCCCTGCTTGTGCTCTCTCTGTCAAATAAATAAAGTCTTTAAAAATAAATAAATAAATAAAAAGCTTAGCATAGAACCTTGTTTATAGCATAATTAACACTCAATAAATGATAGCCACTATAATATTATTATCATAATCATTATTGTTATTATTTATTTATATTAAAGTTAGGTAATTTACTTAAAGTTTATAGCTAGTAAGTGATAAGACGGGAATTCAGATCCAATTATGTAAATTCTAGAGCCCTCAATCTCAGCCTATATTGAAACCTTTACTTACTGTAGCCAAGGGAAAGCCATATATTTTTCTGAGGACAAACCCAAAATCTCTGTAGACTACCCTCTAAGTAAAAGAAAATCACAAGAGTATGCCCTTGGTAAGAAAATAGTGAAGAACATGGGGAAAGGTACATCATCAATAAGAACATATCTTTGAAAATGAAGCACCGAAGAAAATTTCAGAGAAAACAATCTGTTTAGTTAGAAGAAAGGGATTACATGGAAAAATGAACAGATAAAAGAATAGCTTCGAGGAGAGTGCCATATGAGATAAGCAGAAATAACAAGAAAACTAAAGTTGCTCTCATGTAAAGTCTGAATTTGAAGGAATAAGAAACAGAACTGATATTGTGGAAATAATCCCTGTTATAGAGGACAAACTTGAGATATTTGCTCCAAAAGCAGAAGAGAAGAACAGAGAGTTTAAAATGATCAGAAAAAGGGCGCCTGGGTGGCTCAGTTGGTTAAGCGACTGCCTTCAGCTCAGGTCATGATCCCAGGGTCCTGGGATCGAGCCCCGCATCGGGCTCCCTGCTCTGCGGGGAGCCTGCTTCTCCCTCTCCCACTCCCCCTGCTTGTGTTCCCTCTCTCGCTGTGTCTCTCTCTGTCAAATAAATAAATAAAATCTTTAAAAAAATAAAAATAAAAAAAATAAATAAATAAAATGATCAGAAAAAGGTTTATGATGGGAGAATAGAAAATTTAGTATTAATTTAGGTGTTTTTGGTGAGAAATCAGAGCAGTTAGGAGAGCAATAGAATCAAAGACAAATTAAGAAAACTTTAATGAGCTAAAAATGATCTAAATATTTAGATCAGAAGGGCTAACTATATCTAGCCAACAGTAGTAGTATCTAAATATATCCTTTGGAAGTTTTTGTATTTTGTGTATGAAAAAAAGAATCTTGTAATCGTCCTGGAGGAAAAACAAAGTTACCTGTACTTTTTTTTTCTTTTGGTCAACATTAAATAACAGAAGACTGGGGGAATTAGAATTATGATGAATTACTTAGAATTATGATGAAACTTCTTTTATGTTTAAGGAGATTTCTCTGTAGTCAAAGGCAATAGAAATATATTCTTTATTATTTGTAGTCTCAAAAAATAGAGTATTTTCTTTGTAAAAATTTTACTTGAAAACCTATACCAATTAACAAAGTGATACACTAAAATAAAATATTTTAGGAAAAAGAAAGTTTTCAGGGCACCTGGGTGGCTCAGTCGTTAAGCGTCTGCCTTAGGCTCAGGTCATGGTCCCAGGGTCCTGGGATCGAGCCCTGCATCGGGCTCCCTGCTCCGCGGGAAGCCTGCTTCTCCCTCTCCCACTCCCCCTGCTTGTGTTCCCTCTCTCGCTGTCTCTCTCTCTGTCAAATAAATAAATAAAATCTTGAAAAAAAAAAAAGAAAGAAAGTTCTCAGATCTATACCTATAGATACTAATATAGCTATAGATATAGACTAATAATGAGAATATTAAACAGAATTACACCTGAGTAACTATTATGAATAAGATTACAGACATAAATGCATAAAGAAATGTAATTACATAAAGAAATGTAATTCTTGAATATATATAAACAAGAATTTAGTACTAATGTAAAAAAGTAATTCTTTGAATATATATAAACAAGAATTAATAACAATTATGAGTCCCAAATTATGATTTTTTTAATTGTCATAAAATACAATTTACCCTCTTAATCATTTATAAATGTACAGTTCAATAGTGTTAAGTTTATCTACATTGTTGCACAATTACCAGAACTTTCTCATCTTGCAAAACTGAAACTCTGTACCCAGTGAATAACAACTCACCATTCCCCCTTCTCCCATCCCTTGGCATCCACCATTCTACTTTGTTTCTAAGAGTTTGACTACTTTAGATACCTAATCTAAGTGAAATCATACAGTATTTGTCTTTGCGACTATTTACAGAGCAAATTTTTTTTAAAGGTTTTATTTATTTATTTGACAGAGAGAGTGAGAGAGCACAAGCAGGGGGAACAGTAGAGGGAGAGGGAGAAACAGGCTCCCCACCAAGCAGGGAGCCTGATGTGGGGCTCGATCCCAGGACCCTGGAATCATGACCCGAGCTGAAGGCTGACGCTTAGCCATCTGAGCCACCCAGGAGGCCCTACAGATTACATTTTTTTTTTTTAAAGATTTTATTTATTTATTTGACAGAGAGAGACACAGCGAGAGAGGGAACACAAGCAAGGGGGAGTGGGAGAGGGAGAAGCAGGCTTCCCGCAGAGTAGGGAGCCCGATGTGGGACTCGATCCCAGGACCCCGGGATCATGACCTGAGCTGAAGGCAGTCGCTTAACCGACTGAGCCACCCAGGCGCCCTACATTTTTAAGGACTGAAAAGAGGAGGAGCCTTGAAGAGGTTGAGTACCTAAGAATGGCAGACTAGTTTTCTTCTTTTTAGAATAACTTGCTGGGTTTTGCTAAACAGTCTGTTACTTGTTTTTATCACTGTTTTTGCTGAGATTTGTTATTAGGAAAGCCTGCTTTTCTTGTTGGTGTCAAGTGCATTTTCAGCATCCATTGATAAGGTTGGTGTCTTTCTGTTTTTTTTTTTTCTCTATCGTATTGATAGATTTTTAACAGTGAACTGCACTCAGTCATGGAATAAAACGCTAATAATGATGTATTGTTCTTTCAATAACATTGTTATATTCAATTCAAATATGTGAATCGAATATATTCAATTTGATTTAGGATCCTTGAAGTTGCATTTATGTGTATGCTTGGTCTTTGGTTGTTTTGTTTGCTTACTTTGGTTGAATGAGGGAGGTTGCAAATTTAGTTATTTAAGTTTTGCTGGTCTAATAAAGGCTCACAAGAGAGCTTTCTTCATAAGGAAATTTGTCATCATTTGCTAAAGCCTGGGAGAGTGTAAAAATCATTGGAATTTAAAGGCTAGGCAAAAGATAAAATCCAGCTGTGCACCCATCTATACTTGGTGCGATTCTAAAGGTGGTTTTTAAAGCACCTTTAAATTCTCTTCTAGGGTTTTCAAATTCTGAAGTGCATAGGAATAACCGGTGGTCTTGTTAAGCTGCAGATTCTGATTTTGAGGGTCTGGGCTTGACCCTGAACTTCTTTGTGCCTAACAAGCTCCCCAGTTATGCCAGTACTGTTGGTTGTGGGACCACATTTTGAATAGCAAGATGCTAACCAGTGGTTCCCAGACTTTGCTGCACATTTGAATCACCAGGGGAAATTTTAGAACATCCTCATGTCTAGGACACATCCATACCAATTAAATCAGAATGGCTGAGGGTGGCAGCCAAGTATAGTTGTTTTTCAAGAACCCCAGGTGGTTCCAATGATAAACAGATTTTGAGAACCACTGCACTAGGGGTAATTGGTCTATTCAGGTTTCCACTTTGCTCAATTTTGGTTACTTTTACTTTAGTAAGTAATTGCCCATTTAAGTTTTCGAAGTTGTGGTCAGTAAGTTGCATGTGTATTCTCTTGTAATTTTTTTAATGTATTTGGTTTCTGTGGTTATGTTTTCCTTTCTATAATCTTGTATATTTTCGCTTTTTCTTTTTTGCCTTAATGAGGTTTGCAAATGATTTTTCTGTTTTGCTAGTCTTCTCAGAAAATCATCTTCCCTTTTATTCTTTTGTTTTAAATACTTCTTTTCCTACTTTATTGATTTCCGCTTTTATCTTTAGTTCCCTTTTTAATTTTTCTTGGGTTGTTTTACTGTTCTTTCTCTCTTAATGGTAAAGTAATTTGCCTTTTGTCTTTTTCTTTTCATTGCTTTCTAGATACTTCCATAATTTTTCTTTTGATTTTCTGTTTGATGCATAGCTTATTTTCTTAATTTTCAAGTGGTTCAGAAAATTTGGTCACTTTTAGTCTTATTTACCAGAGATGACACAGTAGTAACAGTTTTCTCTTTGGTCAAGGACATGATCAGTTTTTATAAAATTTCTGTGGACGTGCTAACAAAGTATACTTTGTATTTGAATGATATTAAGTTAGTCATTGTCTAATAGTCATGTTCAATTCTAAAAGAGAATGTATTCAAAATTCTCACTACAATTGTATTTTTATAAAGTTTCTTGTATTTTAATAGTTTTTGTTTTATTGCATTTCTGCACAATATTGTTTGGTGCACAAATGGTTTATGATTTATCTTCTTTATTAAATATGCCTTTTATCCATTTGTAATGTTCTTTATCTCGTTTATTGCAATTCATCTTAAATTCTCTTAACCACCACTAACTGAACTGCTTACTTTTTGTTTGAATTTGCCTGATTTCTCTTTGCACACCATTTTATTTTCAACTTTTAATTCTTGTTATCATTTTGTCTTCAATGTGTTCCTTAAAAATAGCTGAATTTTATTTGCTTCAGTTGATCTAATGTTCTTTATGGGCTATTCAATCCACTTACCTGTATTGTAATGGGATATGCTTAATTTTATTTGTTCTATTTACCTTATATTATTTATTTTTACATCTTATGTTCTTAGTTTTATTGTTTCATTAAGTTACTATTCACTGTGTTTTGCTTTCTCTTTGTTAATTTGGAAGTTCTACCTTCCCTTTCCCTGCTCTTAAAATGAACTATCTCTCTTTATTATTTTTTGAAAACAATTACAGTTTTCATATTGACTCATAGGTACTATGATTATCGTCTGTATTATAGTGAAGTGTGAGGTGTGGAAAAGTTGCTCAACCTACCTTAGGTTTACATAGTAGGTGGCAGAGCTGATCTGTCAGTATACTTGGACAGAACTTAATGCCATTTTATTATAATATATTTTAATATAATATTAATTACAGTAAAATATAATTTAATTTTACTATAGTATAAAAAAACTTAGTAAATCATAAAGTATCTCTGCTAATATATTTAAAAATATGAAAGAATTGATGATTTTCTTGGATAATATATAATAAAATTGCCTCAAGACCAGAAAACAAGAGTAGAGCAAATTCATGAAAGACTCAAAGTTTTCTAAGAATCTTCTCTGAAACAGATTATGAGAAGATAGTTTTACCAGTGAGTTCTTCCAGACTTTCACGAACTTTTCATATTTCTTTAAAATAAAAAATGGCTGTCATCCAAACCATTTTATGAAGCATGTATGTAACCCTAGTATGAAAACTTCACAAATGAAACAAAGATCCCCAGAAAAGTATACCAGCTACATAGAGAGAAGTCAGAAGAAACTGTTAACAAACCAATTTAGCAGTAAACTAAAAGAGCTACCTTGTGTGGGTGGATAAGCAAAGATAATTTAATCTAAGAATTCAGTAATATATAACAACAATAAATACTGTAAGGAAATTTAAAAAGGATGCCAAAAAAGCATTTAATGGTATTCAATAATCATTCTGATCAGAACACTTTTAAAAATCTGAGAGAACTAGGAATAAATGAACATATAAAATGATAAAAAAATCAATTATTAATTAATAGCCAACATTATCATTAACTGTGAAACTCTAGAAGAGATGTCATTAATATTAGGAAAAATATTCCTGAGAGCACAATTCCCATTTTACATATTTTTGCATGTTTGTTCAAAGAAATAATGCATAAATATCTGAAAAAAATCCAATTTTATTATAATTAAGTAAATGAAAATTATGACATTAATGTAATGATATCTTTTCTCTATCAACTTGCCACAATTAAAACAAGTCCCTGTTATGACTAATATGTAATTGTGGCAGCAGGGTGGTGACATGGACACGCTCATTCTGCCCGAGGGAGAAGAAATTGGCAAAAATCTTTATGGAAAGCAACTTGACAGTTTTTAACCAAGAGTTTTAAAAGCGTTTATGTCCTTTGACCCAGTAATTCCACTTCTGGGAACTCCAGCCTAAGGAAATTATGAGAATTGCTGACAAAGATTTGTGTACGAGGATGTTAATGGCAGTTCTGTTTATAATATTTTAAAAAATGGGAAATAACCTAAAATGCCAAAAAAAAGAGAATGGTCAAATAAAGTACAGCCATGCAGTGTAATATTATACAGACATTAAAATCATGCTTCTGAAAAACTGTTTAAAGGGAAAAATACAACGTGAATTAGAAAAAAAGCAGGATACAAACTCATTTAAATTTGATCTCCATTTTTAAAAATACATATTTTTATATATTACATATATGCAGGAAAAAGTTTAATGGACTGGAAGGAAACACTAAAAAAACAAATAACATTAATATAGTACTATCAGAGTGAGTTAAAGTCAGAAAATTGCTGTCCTTCTGCTGAATCATTTAAATCACCAAAGGGACATTTCATAGTGAAGGATAAACTTAATTCTAAATTAATACTGGAATGTGAACCTTGGCTATAGGCTGAGGGTCAGTCTCTAACAGAGAATCATTATCTTTGTAATGATTACTCTGTCTATTTCATAATCACTGTTTTCATTCTTCACTGTGGACAGTGCAGATCAGTCAAGAAACTGCAGATAAAGCCATGCCTTACAACACCACTACCAGAAAATCCCCAGTAGGTTAGTGGTGGTATCTGAAGTTATGTGAGGTTTGGCAAAGAGCTAGTATAAAATAATCTTATCTTCTCTCCCTTTGCATCCATAAACAAAAGGATTTAGGCGTCTTTTACACTCTGCGGAAGGAAGTGAACAATTGGAATCCTAAGGCTGGAAAATGCCTGCGAGATACCTAGGGGTCCTGTTCTTTCTCCAAATGAGCAAGCAGTGCAAGAAAACTAACAGGAAAAGGGCCCTGTAAAAAAGTGGAACATTTTGGGCTCCTGGGTGGCTCGGTGGGTTAAGTGTCTGCCTTCAGCTCAGGTCAGGATCCTAGGGTCCTGGGATGGAGCCCAGCACTGGACTCCCTGCTCAGCGGGAAACCTGCTTCTCCCTCTCCCTCTACCCCTCTTTCCCGCTTGTGCATGTGTGCAGGCACACTCTTCTCTCTCTCTCTCTCTCAAATAAGTAAATAAAATCTTAAAAAAAAAAAAAAAAAGTGGAACCTAAGCATTGCAGTGGGCTTTGGAGGTGCTCTTAATTCAGTTTCCTACCCAAAGTGAGAATTCTTAAATCTAATGGGGGGGTCTTTACTGCCTCTGGGAAACCCCCTATCTCTGTAGACACAAGTTTCGTCATCTGTAAAATGGGAACGCTTGCATGACAACCGGTAGGATAATTAGGAGCATTGTGAATTAATGCTTTTGAAGATCTTAGAGCAGTAGCTTGGCCTGTGTTGGCTGTTACCACCTTTGCAAGGTTTCCTATTCCCTTCTAGGACTTTTCTTATTGGATGACAAATCTGGTTATTGAGTCAAAAAACAGTTTCTGGAACTATGCAGAAGAAGTCTTATCCAACATCTACATTAACAGTCCTTCTAATACTTGAAGACAGCTTTCATGAATTTAATAACTGCTTTCTGTGGTTTTTTCTTTTTTAATTTCAAGAATAGAACACAGTAGACTATAAAAATGAGCGTTATCAGTTTTCCTTTGGATTTTCTATGTAAATGTTGTTTAACATTCAAATGGAGCTGATTATAATTTGAGATATTAACAGTTAGATATGCCATTGTGTCCCTTTGTTATTGTTTGTAAAGGAGGTTAAACACTATATTAACTTCTGAGTAGTGATTTATTGTTGCTTTTGTTAGAGAAAAATAAAAAAAAGAAGTAAAATAATATAATTTGATATTGCCTTTGAGAATTTTCAGTTTGCAGAGGTCTTTATTTCCTACTCAATTTTATTTTTTAAAAAGCATTACATGTAGTGTAAATACAGCATCACATAAATGCCAACTTGTTCTTTGCTTCTTGGCTTAAGCTGTTGTGTAATATTGCTCTGTAACCATTAAGCAGCTGCTCTGCCTCAGAGATGCTCATATTTCCTTTGGTAGATGAAGGGAATTCACTATATGAATGTCTCCAAATCGATTTAAAGTCGTTGGCCTTTGTATCAGCTATTTAGATTCACAGTGGTCTAGGTAACACATGAAAACCATGCTTCTGGAAGGCCCCAGCAGCCTGGAGCCCAGCAGCAGTAATAACCTGCATTTTGCTGAGTCTCATCCTCTGTACTTTGACAGGGCTCCTGACACTCTGCATGATTCTCCCCGGTTATTTTGCCAGAGTCCTTATGCATTCTTTCTTATATACTTTCTTGTATGCTATTAGCTATCCAAGTCCTCTGTCCTCCACTATTTCTTTCCTTTGCCCTCCTCATCTTGGGTAATGCCTGTCCATCGTAAGGCTGTGCTGTGTGCAAAGATGAATGGAGGAGGCAGCCGTCTGCTTCGGGTGCTTCTCCCAGGTTACCCAGTTGCCTGATTCCTCCCAGCCCCCACTGCCATAAGGTCATGGGGGGGGGTTGTGTTACCGCTCATCCTAGGGGGCCCTCCTTTCTGTGAAGTCTCACTATGCTCCATGCAGGACTGGAGCCCAGCGGGACCTGTGGGTGTTGCATTTTGTCAAGTGGGTGCCAAAGCAGTTCTGACATATTTGCAGTGCCTTTCATGGTTTCAGCAAAATAACTCTTTCAGGTTTCCTTGTCGATTCAGATTCCTTGGAACTTGAGGTGAGGGATGGAGAAGCACCCTGCTGCATTCCGAACTGCTTTCCCTTTTCTGTGAGATAGTCATTGTATCTGCCTGTGTGTGACTGCCTGTCTTCCGCTAGTAGGATTAGCTTGAGGGGGCTCCTCCCACCCGTATGATTTGGCTCCTGACGTCCGCACGCCATTCTGTCTTCATGAGTATGATGAAGAAGCGGATGGAGCCTTGACTACTCACTGGGGTAATAAGGAAATGAACTTCAGATGGTATCTACATATTGAAATGTTATTATGTATGACACATGATTTAATTTATATAAATATATTGAAATGTTCCCTAGTCACTCACTCATCAATTTATTTTACAAATATATTTATTTGAACTCTGACTCTTTAAACACTTCTGGTTTCTTGGTAGTTACTTTGTACTAAATGCCTCAAGTTGTACACTAGTAGGTAACAAAGTCATCTAATCATCATTCTTTCCCCTTCTACCCAAAAGCCTGAATAAACTCCTCAGCAGATGAGTTCCAGGGAATAACAGGAGTCAGTATAGTTATGCTTCAACCTTAAGCCATCTATACCTACATTATTACATAATTACTAAGATGCTTATTTATGACCCTGTTCCAAAAGGTTAAAATTTAAAATTTTGTTCTTTGTAAGCATTGATTTAGTGGTTAGTATATATATAGGCACTGAGTTGGTTGTTAAGGGAGATTCAGGGATGAACAAAACCCAAGTCACTCTCCCAAATAAAGGAGCTGATAATCCAATAAGGAACACAAGACTTGAAAACAGATATCCTGGACACTTGAATGTGTAAAGGGATGTAAAGAAGTACCGACCAGGTGCTCTGTGAATTCAGAAGAAAGAGATCATTTCTGGCTGGCGCAGGGATTGAGAGAGGAGGGTAGAGGGAATGGGTTACAGAGTGGATGGTGGTTGAGCTGGACATTGCAGGATGAGGACAGAGTATGCAGAGAGAGAGAGAGAGGGCCATCTGATCAGACGGAGGGAACTGCATGAGAAAGGTAGGAGGGCAGGCATTTACAGAGTACAATTGGGTGAGGACAAATAATCTTGTCTGATTGATTAAGTATATGAGCTGCCATCAAGATAAATGAGGTCTTGGGCGCCTGGGTGGCTCAGTCGTTAAGCGTCTGCCTTCAGCTCCGGTCATGATCCCAGGGTTCTGGGATCGAGTCCCACATCGGGCTCCCTGCTTGGCGGGAGGCCTGCTTCTCCCTCTCCCACTCCCCCTGCTTGTGTTCCTGCTCTCGCTATCTCTCTCTCTGTCAAATAAATAAATAAAATCTTTAAAAAAAAAAAAAAAGATAAATGAGGTCTTCATATTTAATGTATTTGCCAAGTATAAAATTTTATATTTGCTGTATATAAAGTATAATTTATTATACTTTACAAAAATGTGTATTGCATTTGTTGTTGTTTTATACAATAATAACCTACCATGGTTCAGAAAATTGAAAATATCTTTTCCCCCAACCACACAAAGGGACTCAATGTCCCTTTTTTGTCTTCATGGCTTTAAGTATCTTGTACAGTGTAGGCTACCTAAAAGTTGCTCAGTAATCACTGAAATGCATTCAACCTGGTGAAAAATTAAGTTGCTCAAGAAGTAGGAGTTTCTTTTTTTTTTTTTTTAAAGATTTTGTTTATTTATTTGAGAGAGAGAGAGAGAGCACAAGAAGGGGGAGCGGGAGAGGGAGAAGCAGACTCCCTGCCGAGCAGGGAGCCCGATGCGGGACTCGATCCCGGGACTCCAGGATCATGACCTGAGCCGAAGGCAGTCGCTTAACCAACTGAGCCACCCAGGCGCCCAAGAAGTAGGAGTTTCTTAAAATACAGGTACATCAAATGGGGACATTTTGTCATTACCCTCTTAAAAATGTCTGTTTTTTTCAGAGTAGGACTTAATATGATACCTAAGTTTTATCACCAGCTGAGATCTCTTAATTCCTTCACACTCTTTCTTTTGTTCTGTTTCTAAAGAAGGTAATCGTTGGGTATACTAATGTTCAGACATGCATGGCTCCTCAGTTCACAACAGTGAAGCATAGGAGCTCATTGAATGATTTTCTATCTTTTCATGCTATGTACAGTTAAAAAGTAGTGTGGTAGCTTTTGTTCTGGTAAAATTTCTAAATAAAGATTTACACGTAATTTGAGACCGTCCGGAATCCAGTGTGTGTAATTCAATGTATGGGTGACTGGTGACCCCACTGGCCAATCCTAACTCATTGGGAACATTGAATCAGTGCCTACTATGGATTTAATGTTTTTATCTCACTTATCATTCATAATAATTTTATTCTCTCTAGTTTTTATTTCTTTTTTAGAAAAGATTTTATTTATCCATTTGACAGAGAGAGAGAGAGAGAGAGCACAAGTAGGCAGAGCCGTAGGCAGAGGGAGAAGCCCGACGCGGGGCTCGATCCCAGGACCCCGGGATCACAACCCGAGCCGAAGGCAGCCGCCCAACCGACTGAGCCACCCAGGCGCCCCAATTATCTCTAGTTTTTAAATGAGGAGTCTGAGATACCAGGAGTCTAATAACATGATCAGGATTCCACACTGATAAAGTGTGGTTGGGTGTCAAATTCCAGCTCCCTGACTTGAGAGCTAAACCACCTATGACTCACAGTCCTGCCCTGAATCGAATCCCCTGGTTAGCCTCAAAACTTGATGTAACATCTGATCCACTTGCCGGTTCTAGAGTTTGTTTTCCTGGAAACATTTGCATTCTGAGGGCTTTCAGGCTTTTCTTATTCTCTTTCTGGGAAGCAGAGAGTAACCATATCTCTCCTCCTGGTATTCTGTCCCTCTTTGCCCTCAGCACACCTCCTGCACATCAATGAGAAGCTGGGGACGTGATCGGGTATTTGTGGGAGTGCTCATTTCTAATCCTGGACACAGCTTGACCAGATCCCAGACAGCACAGAACTTACTCAGGCTCCTGAACAGTGGGCCACAGTCACTGTGGACCCTGCACTTGGATGTCACAGAAGGGTCACGTGGCTTTCCTGGAGGCCTGGGGTTTATCACCGTTTGCTAGAAAAAGTATGCAGTTCTCGAAATGAAGGGAGTCCAAGGAAGTAGTAGCAAGAGTTGGGAGGGCAGTGGAATCATGTGAGGTATAGCAAAGGTGCGTGGAAATAGGTCTATGCAAAGTATTTGCCGTATGTGCAAGTTCTGCTTTTGTGTGATTCATGACCTTGGAACAAGGGTCGGGGAGTGCTGCTAACAGCAGCTCGCTTTTCTTTAATCAGGGAAGGATTTGTGAAAGAACAGTGGTTTCAAGAAATCTTTGAAGTAATTCCAACAAGGTTCTAATTGTGGTTGTGGTTTTCCTTTTTCATAAATGGGTGGACTTTAGTCTACCAGGTGCTACCGAGCTGAATGCATTCGGTAAGAACCCCTGAGTCTTCATTCTCTATGCGTGGGCTGTGGCAAATAAAACCATTCCAGTTGCCCTGTACATTTAGCAAGTGGGGTAAAAATTTCCCTAGGAAATTATTTGGCATCTCAACTTATTACTTTTGTTTAAACAGACCCCGGATTGCATTCAAAGAGTTTTGCTTTTACTTGTGTTTGTTACAAGCACGCTTGGTTTTTGTTCTAACCTTTGGTTTAAAAACACTTGAACAAATCCTAGCATTTAATCATTTATTTGCTTCCTGCTTGTGCTGATCTTTTTCCTCTTGATATTTATTTTCAGGTTACCTGGAGGATAGTTTTGTAAAATCTGGAGTCTTCAATGTGTCCGAACTTGTGAGGGTATCCAGAAGTAAGTAAATTGTTTTGTTACTATTTAATTTCACAGTATGATTTAAAATATTTTCTACTTTGAACCTTCAACACAGTATTAAGAATAACCACTTACTGGGAACATTTGAGTTTTAAAATTTCCATCTTTTTGATGAAATCATAAGTGGATATATTTTGTCAGATTTTCGAATATATTTGCATTTAGATCATCAAACTTTTGTAGTACAAAAATAATTGGGGGGTTGTTCTGATTGCTGTGTTATTGGTACTCATTTAATTCACTGTTCTTTCTGTGACCATAGATGGTCATTTATATCAAAGGAAGTGTGATTAATTAAATGTGCTCCATGTTGTTATGATAACCCACATAAGTTTCCTGTAGATAAGTGCTTTTTCATTTTACTAACGTTTTGGTGGGGGCTTGGAGATGTACAGGATATACACACTAACATGCAGAGTGTAGAGGGATGCAGAAATTAACTTTGCAGATTGTACTTTGGATATAGATAGAAAGCTATTGTGATCCAAAACAATGTCCAATTGTTTTAACTGGCCACCTCACCTGAGACACCATTCTTGACAGCCCGGATGAAATTTTTCTTGGGTTAAGTTCACCTGGCCAGCTACCTAAGCAAGGGAGTAGTTTATGGACTTAAGTCTTTTACGTATTACTAGTGTGTACAAATATACCTAAGATGTAGCTCTTAAGGCATTCATCATGTTAAAGGAGGTGACTCATTTCTTCTTGTTCTCTTTGATTTAGCTTATTTATGTAATTTTGAAGGCTATATTTTTACCTGACATTTTGTTAGAGAGCGTCGCCGTTTGGAATGATGTTACTCAGATGATGTAGTGGTGTTCGGTCCTTGTTTAAGTTGTGTTTTTCATCTGGGTCAAATTCAGAAATCTTGAACGGGAATTATGGTGATCCCAAAAGAACAAAGCAAGTTACTGAGGGTAAGTTTAGGTAGTGAGTTAGAGTTGTGGTCAGTGAAGTAATCCCCCAGCTGGGTGGTGACTGTCTTTCAAACCAGACTTTCTTAAAGAGTTCCTCTTTCTAGAGTGGCCAGTGCAAATAGCTTGTATCTCAGGGAGTTGTATACAAGAACATTTAAGACCTTCAGTAACTTATCCTTTCTGTTGTATTCCGCGGTAGATAAATACATGCCCCAAAGACTTCTGTCATGGATCTGTTTACTTAGGACAGTGCAGGAGACCAAAACCTAATATCCTATATCCCAGCAACTCTAGGGTTCATGTTTGCTGAATAGGAGGATTCTGATGGTCTTCTCCATTCTGCCATGAGCCTTGCATGTTTTTCCCAATCAATAATGTGGTATGGAAGGCCTCTGACATTTGAAAGTTTTGTGTTTATTTTTAATTTGGAAAGGAACGTGCCTGACTTACTCACTGCCACTTTCTGGCATCATGTAAGGAAGGGGGAATTTGAAAGTGTGGGGTGGTGTTGTGTGTGTGTGGGGGGATGTTTTCCCTACACTGTTCTGCTACAGTTACGAGACATTATAACATTATTTGTTTAAATTTGTCTTTTCTTAAATTTCATGCTATATTTCCTCCTTCTCATGAGAAGGACCAAAGAGGCATCTTTTAGACAATATTATCAGTTCCTCATTATAGGTGACATCATGCTAGATGCTATAGAAGGAGAGCCACATAGAACTTTTAAAAGCCCAGAGTGATATTTTGAAAAATCTGAATTTACACATAAATAAAGATTTAAAAGACAGCTTTCCAGAACAGTTCAAAAGTGAGGTAGGTTTAATATACTTCACTCATTCTTTTTAAACTGATACCATCCTCTCTTAGAGGTCTTTAAGTTATGTTACAACACACGTTACTGATCTGTAATTAGTATATTATCTATATTCATTCATTAATTTATTCAGCAAGCATTTATTTTCTACTCTGTATGTAAATAGGTGTCTCTGAAATGCTTGAGAAGTTATTCTCCTAAGTGTTTTAATATATCCACATCATAATCTTATTTACACAATTGAACTTCGTTGTTTATGAAATACGGGTTTGCTAAGTAAGCAGAAACTTCAGCGCGACCCTTACACTGTATATCACAAGTTCTGACTTCTTGAGGGTTTACAGTATGTTAATGGTTTCTGGCCTCCAGGGTTTGACTATCGTATGACCTGCTAATGTGTCTGTTGACTTTAGCTAATGAAGCTCCTCAGTTTTAGGATAGTGATCTTTCTGTTGAATGATATTATCTCCATCTTGAAAGTTGATTTAGGATCAGCTTTTGGAGTGAGAAGAACAGTAAGAGAGATTAAGGGTTGGCTTCTAACCCTTAGAATCTGAGGTTCTTTGGAGCTTCATTTCTAAGAGGATATTGGCAGCCTCTTAAACATGATTTGCAGCTTTCAGACTTTGCAGCTCTCCAGGAGAGGTGCTAACGCTGATCTTTGCATCTGATGTAAGTTCTTCCAGAGGCTTTTAAACAGGAATATCAGCCTCAGACTTGCCATGCTCACATACTCTCTTTATTATTAAATACATTTAGTGAGTGCTGCTTTAGAATTTGCCCAGGTTTATTATTAATCTACTCCTCTTCTTGTACGCTCCCCTTTAATGTCCGAAGGCACATTACATTTTTGCAGTGGTCATGTATAAATCTGTGGATAAATTATTTTGATTGCTGTCCTGATAGTCTGTAATAATCCTTCTTCAAGAGAATTTAGAAAAACAAAATTTCCAAAGATTTTTTTTTTTTATTATTTTACTATAAATTTCTTCTAGTATGTTTATGGCCAAGCAATCTGTGTTGACTCTTAAGCCATATGTATGAAAGAGAAACTACAGATCGTTGCTTAAATGTTGCATGAGCTTCATAAATTTTAAGTACTTTACATAAGTTATAACCTGTAAGTTTCCTGTTAGTAATTCAGTTCTTTGAATTGTATCCATTACTGTTGCAGAAGGTTGGACAGATTACTGGCTTTCCCTGAGTCCCTCAAATGCCTCCTTCTAGCACATACCCTGCTTTCCAATGTCACATAGAACATGGTTCTAATAATAAACTTGAAAGCATGTGGTTACTGTGGGATTTCTTACCTTGCTTTTTTTTTTAAACCTCCGGTGTACCTCAGGCCACAACAAACAGTTACATTTTAGCTGCCCAAAGAATTCAAGCCATTTGGCATAGTTACCCATTGAATACAAATATTTTCTGTGTTATTAAAATGAAGTTAAAATACATTATATAAAAAGAATAATTTAATAGAAGGCATAAACTCCAGAAGTTTGGAGCTGAGACTAATCTTGTATATAATGATTTAATTTTTAATAGGGGAAGAGAGAGATTCATCGTATATTCTTTGATTACTTCTCTGCAATAACACATGTGCTTCCTAGTCGTACTTTCTTAAAAATATTATAAGTAAATCTTGACCGACCTGCTATTGACATACAATTCAGCTGACAGCGAACACATGTAGTGAACACATCAAAATTCTGGGGAAGAAAAATTCCCTGAAAATCTGCAGTCCTTTTGGAATCGTGTATTCAGTTTGAAGCAGTTGGAAGAGAGGAAGATTAAGCAGACTATATGTTCTTAGAGGGAATCACGAGGGCTCTAGAGTTTTGTTGCCATAGCCCCAGGACACACTTTCTCTCATTAGAGCTTTTGGAGACCTGATAAAAAAAGGTAAAGAAAGACACTATTCTTGAGCACTGTCCTTTGACACCAACCTGCCTGGTCTCTCCTTGCATATTATCTCTGCCCGAGATGTTGCTCTTGTAGAAACCCCTGTTGAGAATGACCTCCCCTTAAGACCTTACTCATTCTCCAAAGTCCAGTGCAAGCTCTGGGTTCTCCAGAGGGTTCCTGGATCATTCAAGCCTGTATTGGGTTCTTCTTCCCATGAAATCCCATAGCATTTATTGGTGCTGTCATTCACTTGGACTGTTTCATTATAATCAGCATTATGCCGGTATTTCTATTTTTTCAGGAGTGTTTTGTTTACCCAGCTTGTTACCCAATCTGTTTTGTTAAGGACAGGAACTGTCTTAGACTATTTTGTATCCCTTGCAGCACCTGCCAGTAATAGACACAAACAACTTGTTGAAGGAACAGACTTTCAACAAATAGGTTCATTTATAACTCTTCATCTGCTTTTAGCAGTGGTTTCAACTGTTCACCCTTTGCTAACCACTCCAGGCTGCCAGGGAAGAGATGTGGGGAAGAAATCAAGGAGAGAGGGCTCTCACGTTTGGTGAATAACTATTATGCACTAGGCACGATGCTGGGCTTTTATCACTCCTTATCCCATTTCATCTTCAAAATAATCATATGGGGTAGGTGACTGGTATTCTCATTTTGTAGCTTGGGAAACTGAGGCACATAGCTCAGAAGTGGCAGAGAGAGTTCAAACTAAATGGCTACCTCCCAGGACTCTACCCCTTCTAATACAACATGCTGCCTCACGGGTCTATTCAAGATGTCTAGAAATAATTTTTTTTAATTTGAATAGATGTAAACCATTATACAAAAACCAATACTTACATACAAGAATCTCAGTTCATACTATATCAGCAGAGTCAAAAAGATTTCTTGATTTACAAAATAATACTTTAAAGTACAAAACTCCATGAGTACATTTTATTTATTTTTATTTGTTAATAAATAATTTATTTTTAATTTTTTTCATGAATACATTATGAATGTTATAAAGTTGGGCATATAAACTTTTTTTTTTTAAACATAACTATTGAGTAAAACCACACTTAACTATTCATATATGAACTTGAATATGTATTTTGGGAAAAAAAAAACTTGGCTCTTCACGTTTGTCAACTTTACCTGTGTACCTGTCCTAATATAAGAATTCGTTATACCGGGGCGCCTGGGTGGCTCAGTCGTTAAGCGTCTGCCTTCGGCTCAGGTCATAATTCCAGGTCCTGGGATCGAGCCCCGCATCGGGCTCCCTGCTCAGCGGGAAGCCTGCTTCTCCCTCTCCCACTCCCCCTGCTTGTGTTCCCTCTCTCGCTGTGTCTCTCTCTGTCAAATAAATAAATAAAATCTTTAAAAAAAAAAAAAAAGAATTCGTTATACCAAGTAATTATTCATATGATTTCTAATGCGTTTTACCATGTTAATATTCGAATTTCATTAACTTAACAGCAATTTGGTTTTTGAGAACCAACTTAGAGGGCACCTGGGTGGCTCAGTCGGTTAAGTATCTGTCTTTGGCTCAGGTCATGATCCCAGGGTCCTGGGATTGAGCCCTTCTTTGGGTCCCTGCTCGGGGTGGGGGTGGGGGGTCCTGCTTCTCCCTCTCCCCATCCCCGCTCATGCTCTCTCTCTCTCAAATAAATAAAATCTTAAAAAAAAAAAGAACCAACTTAATACAAAGCGCCTTGTTTGGTGCTGAGCAATAGGAAACATGTCGTTTCCTCTGACGCATCTATAGACTAGTGTGGTGACAGATGTAGTGAAAACTAATACAAAGGAGTGAGTGAAGAAGGTTGGAGAGTGGGAATAGGGGAAGTGGTAACCAATGATTATAGTCTGAGTGCCTCAAGTTTCCAGACTTGAACACTGGCGTCCTGAGGAGGTCTCCAAGTCATACCCCGGTGGACGGTTGGTATTAGAGTCTCAGGGTAAAGAGAGTTTGCCCGGAGGTGTGGACTGTATTAGATTATTACATTGAACTAGAGATGACCAGTGTAAAAGTCATTCCTGATGTTTCTTTCTGTTTTATTCCTCAGCGCCCATAACCCAGGGAACTGGAGTCAACTTCCCAATTGGAGAAATCCCGAGCCAACCATACTATCATGACATGAACTCGGGGGTCAATCTTCAGAGGTCACTGTCTTCTCCACCAAGCAGGTAACTGAAAGAGGAGTTGCACTTGTTCTCAGTCTATATGCAGCTGGGTAGATAGGTAGATATGCAGATAGGTAGGTAGATAAAGAGATCGGGGAAACAAAGCCAAGAGTTCAAGACTTTTTGCTGATTCTACATGAATTTTTACTCTTACCTGGTTAAATTTATTTTGATATTTGAAAATTAAATGGAATTGTTCAAAACATTAGAAACATCTTTTGGGTGGAACAAGGGAATTATATTCCCTTCATATAAAAATATGAATATGATTTTATTCTTTTCTATGAAATATTAGAATTCTACAAGTTCACTAAATCTTTTAGTGACTTAAAAGCAATGTTGTCATGGCAGAGAGCCCTTGTCTGTAGATTGATCCATCCTGGTAACTTCTACCCTAATATCACATCCAAGCTCTGGGTATAGTAAAACGTGAAAAATAAAATGTGTCATCTACTTAACCTTAAAAGTAAAGGTCTTATTCTAGGCCACACTTTGCTAATGTCTTCAGTGAGTCGGTATTTTTTTTAGTAATTTAGTTGATTCTTAGTCACCAATGAAAGTATTACCTGCTCTGAGATTTGGTTTGACCAGCCTTTGAGGGGCAAGAGCTACAGCGAGGCTACTGTACTTTTTAGTTCCCTGTTAACATTCTCACTTTTCTCTCTTGACTTTCTGATTGTAACTTTGAATCCCACAGAAGTTTAAAAAGAGGTTTCCTATTTAAATGAGGGATAAATAGCTTGGAAAGTTGTTTGCGCAGGATTTAGTGATGATATGTTCCACTGTTATTGGATGCCAGAAGAGGACTGAGTTACTGAGAACTAAGATGAATAAATATTATAGCTTTATTGGTTTTTTTTTTAAGCTGGATCTTCAGTATATGAAGATCCATCTCATTTTCAGAGCATTACATATACCCATGATCAAATGTAAGAGCATACATGAATTGCAGAGCAAAACATTTCATTTTATAATATCCATTTTTTTAAGAATAAAAGAATATTGGGTAATTATTTTCCTATGCTCTTCTCAATAATGAAAGTCAATTGCATTTGAATTAATTACGGGGCTGTGCACTTTTTATGTTTATTAACTAAGTTCAATTTTATATCATTTATGGTCAAACTGTGTCTTCATATTGTTAGGTTACATAGCAAAGTAATTTGGTTTATTGTCACTCAGATTGTCTATGACATGGTTGGGTCTTAAAAATGCTTTAGTTTTTCTAAATTTGAAATATGAAAAGTACGTTTCTATTTGGTCTGATGGATCAGTATGTTGTCAACACAGATATTTCTTCATAGTCATTTGGTTTCAGATGTTATGCCATTCAGAAGGTTTCAAAAACATTTCTCTATTATTTCCTTATTAAAAACTTTTCTCTCTCACTTTAAGTGTTCTGTACATATTTACTACTGATTCACAGCTGAGAGAATTAGATTAAAGGAGAGTTTAAAAAACCATGCATTCTAACTTTGGATACCATAGGAATAAATTAAAGGACTATTATTTACTCCCATTGTGGTGTCGCATGGATAAAAACTGCTATCTTCTACATCATGTTAATACTCTGGGAGTTGTGAGTCAAATATTAATCACAAGTACCTCTGTGAATACGTACCCATGCTTCTAGGATTCCAGATGTACACAGGCTTCTAGGATTTGGAAACAGTGCAGCAAAAAAAAACACGGTCTTGGAAGTCAGAAGTCCTTACTTTGTGGCAGACTACTTCCACTAACATGCCCTGGGAATTCACTGAATTTCTCCGAATTTGTGTCCCCACTTGTGAGAAAAGGGAGGACTGATTTATGGGTAGGACTTAGAAAGTCAGTTCCAACTCTGAAATCCTATGACATGTTTATTATCACTACACAAAATTAATTCAGAAGATATCTCTCTTTGGTTTTTACCTGTGGTTCTTTTTTTTTTTAATTTAAAGAAAAAAATCCATTTTCATAGTCATAATTGACCGTTTAATAGGGTATTGATGGGAATATATGTAGGAGTATATCATGCAAGATGTCCTATGCCATGACATAGCTTTTAATTTTATTTATTTATTTATTTATTTATTTATTTATTTATTTATTTATTTTTGAGCATGGGGGCAGGAGGGTGGGCAGTTTGGGGAGGGAGAGAGAGAATCTTAAGCAGGCTATATGCCCAGCACAGAGCTCAACACAGGGCTTGATCCCACAACCTTGAGATCATGACCTGAGCCGAAATCAAGAGTCAGACACTTAACCAACTGAGCCATCCAGGTGCCCCCATGACATAACTTTTTAATCTCTGCCCTAAATATTCACTTTTCTTAATAACTGGGATGAGCCATGTTTTCTTTATTAAATTGTTTTATTTATTTGTTTGTTTGTTTATTTATTTATTTATTGAGAGAATCTTAAGTAGGCTTCACACCTAGCATGGAGCCAAATGCAGGGCTCAGTCTCACGACCCTAAGATCATGGCCTGAGTCAAAATCAAAAGTCTGACTCTTAACCAACTGAGGCATCCAGGCGTCCCGAAAATGTATCTTTCTAAAAGTATACTGTTTGGGGGCGCCTGGGTGGCTCAGTTGTTAAGCGTCTGCCTTCGGCTCAGGTCATGATCCCAGGGTCCTGGAATCGAGCCCCACATCGGGCTCCCTGCTCAGCAGGAAGCCTGTTTCTCCTTCTCCCACTCCCCCTGCTTGTGTTCCCTCGTTCACTGTGTCTCTCTCTCTGTCAAATAAATCTTTTTTAAAAAAATAAAAATATACTGTTTGTTTGAATTTGGCAGTGACCTATTTTCTTGAGAATAAAAGATCATAACCTAATTTTTTAGAAAAAATATAAAGAAGAATATATGAAATAATTTAAAATCAATAAAGTCTTACACAGATTTTTATATTATTAATTGTATGGTTACTAATAATAATTACTACTTAATAAGTATCTTCTAAATGCCAGCCACTTAACTAAGAGCTTTACATTTAATCCTCTCAACCACTCCTCTTTGAACTAGGTTTTATTATTTCCATTTTACAAATGATTAAACTGAGTTTAGAAAGGTTAAGGAGCTTACTATTAAGAAGTAGTGAGTGGCCTAGACAAGATTTGCTACTAGGCTGGTTCCACTCCAAAGCTCATGTTCTACTGACTCCTTCGCCTTATGTTTGAATTAGTATGAAAGAATTACATTGGTATGGCAAGCGCTATGCTAATAAATATTATTAGCATTGATAATAATGATAAGAGTCAGGTGTAATCTTAATAATTTTAAAGTTAGTACACATATCACATCAAAAATTCACTTTTTACTACAGAAGTTTCTTTGGAAACACATTTCAAAAGGTAAATATAATAAGCACCCTATCGTTAGGCAGGTACAGGTATAATATGGTGTAATAAATGACATAGACAACTAGAAGCATTTGCTACTCCTATTGAAGTCTGGAATACTCTCCATTATTTCAGAAATGATTCTGAGATGCTATTACTTGTGTTTATGGAAATTTTCATACTAAGAATCTTCTCAAATTACATACTTTCACCTGCTACACACCCCCTTAGACATCCCATTAATGCAACTGTTGTCATATTTTAACAGCAAAAGACCCAAAACTATATCCATAGATGAAAATATGGAACCAAGTCCTACAGGAGACTTCTATCCGTCTCCGAATTCACCAGCTGCTGGAAGCCGAACATGGCATGAAAGAGATCAAGGTAAGCGATGACGGATTCCTCTGGGGACATCAGAGTAAGATGTCAGCTTGTTTCAGAAGTTTCCTTTAGTCAAAATTTCATCATTGAGTCAATATGGATGATATTTTCTTCCTAAAATGATTGCAGTAAAATTATTTTGAAGATACTGCACTAGTCACCTGTCATCAAAGTTATAAAAATCCCTTATTTTCTGTGTTGGGCTTTTTCTCCCAGACAGAGTGATGTTTTAGAACCACCAATTGTGCATGTGACCGATTATGGTTTGTCTGCATTCGTTGACCGGATTGCAGCCAAACCGCAAGGTCTGAGTCCATTAGATCAGTCTGCTACTCTGTATGGGGTGTTTCAGGGAGGAACCACACTTCCAGCAGGTTGCAGGGGATAGTTACTGACCATTCCCATTTAAAGGAAGTCATAATTCCCTTTGGAAGTCGGTACAGCATAAACAATAAATTCAAGTGTAATATAACAAACTTCATGTCTGAGTCAATCTGGTTGTTCCTTCTAGATGAAACTATGACCCACTTGTAGGGCAGCTTCGGGTGAAAAATATAACTTTATAGGTATTATTTGGCTCGCTAAATCCAGACTTAGCTCTTTTTCATTCTTAAAGTCTGTTGGGTCAAATATATTTCATCAGACATCCTCATGCCTTTTTGCCGCAACTAGCGAGAGATTAGTAAGCATGGAAATAAAAAGAATTAACTAACTGCAATGTCTTGTTGGTATGTATGTGTGCAAATACGATTTATATCATCAGCACAAAAAATAATTGAAAATTGTCTTTTAAATCAAATTTTACAGTTTACTAAAAATGTAAAAAGAAAAATCTCTTTATCAATGGTTTTTAGCCCATGACTTGCGTGTATGTTTCTGAGGCTGGGCAGCTGTATACTAGGTTATTTCAGGAAGCAAATAACTGAAGCATAGGCAGTTCAAGCCAAAATCAGTTCCTTATTCAGGACTTATTTGCTGTTGCACATTTGAAACAGGGTGCCTGGGTGAAGGGGGCATCGGGTGACTCAGTTGGTTAAGCAGCTGACTCCAGATCTCAGGTCAGGTCTTGATCTCACAGTAGTGAGTTGAAGCCCCATGTTATGGGCTCCATGCTGGCTGTAGCACCTACTTAAAAAAATATATATATATTCCACTAGGAAAAAAAAGTAGTGAAAAATCTTCATGGAGGCATTGGACTTTGAGTCAGGTGGGTCTCCTTTAGCCTGTTGAGATTTTTAACTGGTAAAGAAGGGAGCAGAGTTGTCAGAGAGAAAACCATAGCCAAACACTGTGTGAGAGTAAGATTCAGAATGATGTGTTGTACTGTGTGGCTGGACACTGTATAGAAGGAAGTAAGGAGAGGTGATGGGTCATTTTGCGGAAGGATCTGAAAATCAGCTGGAGAGTTTTGGCTCTGAGATGACCCCCCACCCCCGCACTCCCCCATGCCCCCACCCCCCAGCCCTTCCAAATCTATTCTTCAAACAGTAGACAAAATCTCTATAAAACATAATAACGTGGTATTACTCCTCTGCTTAAATCTTTCAGTAACTTGCCACTCCTCTTAGGTGAAAATCAGAATCCTCTCATGAGGGGCAGTCCCCGTTCCTTGCTGTTGTTTCTTGCACTTTAGCTTGCTGCTTTGTTAATATTTGGGAAGGCAAAACCCAAGACCTTCCTCTCAGCCATGCCCTTTGGGATTCTCGTCTTCTAGCTCTTCATCTCGCAAATTTGGGGGCATCTTTCAAGCCCCAGCCTAAATTGATTAATTCCAATCTAAATTCGGTCTTCCTATTTTCCTCTCCTGACACCCAGTAGTGTTCCTTCATTGTTCTCATAATAAATAGTTACGTACTTGTTTGTGGGATTCATTGTCTAAATCCATCTGCTCTGTGAGGGCAGGGACCTTATGGATTTGGGCTATTATGTAACCAGCACCCTGGTGCATAGTAGGGACACACAAGATATTTGTTGGATAAATGAAATATTGATAGGCACAGTATCAGTCTCATTAGTGAAGGCAAGAACTTTCACCAGACTTGCAGAAATAAGAATAAAAACCAAACCCTCGACCCTTTCTATTTTATTGCTTGTTTAACTGGTATTGTCAGTTTGTTTTAAACAAAGCCATATTTTCCTCTTGAGAAAATTATTCTGGAAAAGATTCTAATGGTAATAATAACATTGTGAATGTGTGGGAATGGGTGTGTTGTTCAGAAGTGTAGGTGTTCTTTATTATAGAGAGTGTCACTTTGTAAAAATTGATTCCTCTTTCAGCCTATTGAATAAAGGCAATCTCAAATCATATTATAAAACATTTTTGAAAAGTAGAAGGGAAACTGTCATTCTTCCTCTTTGTAAAATCATTGTATTGTCTTGGTGATTTTCTTTTGTCAAGATGACTAGAATTATTGGAGAAGTCTGTGAGGGCATATTTTATTAAGAGTAAGGAAGAATGATCCATTCTCAAGTGTGCTTAAAAAAAATACTCTGTCACTTTAATTCTGAAGACCCTGAAGACTTTGTAATGTGCACAATAAGCCATTGTGGGAAGAAGTCTTGAACTACAATAAAAAAAAAAAAAATGAGGGCAGTACAGTACTATCTTTATAAATTTGCTAAGCCAGATGCAGTCCTTTTGTTCTTAGAAAATTGCTTTTTTTTAAATTTGCAAAATAAAATGCCCCATGGTTGTTCTTGTCCGTCTTCAAATGTTCTTCAGACACATTTGGCTGTCACGAAGGGGGTATTCTAAAGTGCGTATTGAGTACCACTTGATATTTGTAATGGATTTAGTACATGTCTTATACTTGTTTCTCCCACAAAGCCTGCACTAATTGGTAATCAATAACTACTTATTGGTTAATTAAAATATGCTTGTGTTTATAATTGGCAGAAGTGTTCAAAATTTACCATTAATTATTTCCTGGGAATACCTTATTCTGGTAGTATTAACTTTGCATTAAAATCTACTCTTGGCCATAGCCCTTAGCAACACTGATTTTTGAAATAGAAGAATCAAAGATAGCAAAATTATGGACAATATATGGCATTCTACTTTCCCTCATAATCTGAAGCACCAGCCTAAGCCACTGAAATTTTTTTCCAACTAGGCCAAAATAAAGGATATAAGATAGCCAAATTAATATACTCACTTTATTTTAAAAAGCAATTAGGCAAATTTTTAATGCAAAATCTAGGTTCATGTAATGACAAATATTTATGTACCTATTAGTAGTTTAATGGAAAAATATCTTTATTTTAGGGTATTATAAACATAATTAGTTATATTTGTATGTTCGTTTTTTTTCCCCCCACAACACAGAAAAGTTATCATGTCCTATAAAAGAATTATAATTTTTAGTGTTGCGGAATAGAGACATGAACATTTTAAGACTGAGCATTATGTAATAGCGTTAAACATTTGGTAGGAATCTCTATAATTCACTTAACATTTCTCCTGATGTATAGTGAGGAAAATTAAATTTATCAGCATCTACATTATGTAATACTCATATTTTTATTTGTGTTGTTTTACACATAGAGAAGGAAAAAAGAAAACTGGCTACTAACAAAGGGCTATATAACCACTGTTACATTCTTTTCTTAGATTTTAGAATATTTTTTCCTCTTTAATCTCTTCTATGAATTTCCTAGTCTTAAACTTTCTGACTGCTTCTACCTCTGTTGAAAACTTTGGTTTTTTTGGATACGGTGTTCTACCATTTTCAACTTTAATGGTTAAATTAATAGAACCAGATGAGCTTATCAGTGTGCATGCTAACAACTTCCTTTATTCCAATACCACAGAAAAAATACCATCTGAGACCTTGCGTACCTTAATTTTTTTCCACCTGAGTCAATTCAGAGACTCAATTCCTAGTTGATGTATTTTTCTTGAAATCATTAGAGTGCTTCTTTGTAACTTCTGAAAAAGGAGGAAAAACCAAGACCTATCTCTTGTTGGTTTTTCCTCCAACTCCAGTTACTTTTATGGGACTAGATCTTGTATGTTAATGCCTAGGAATTTAACAGACTGACAAATAGTATGCTTGGACATTTGAAACAATGCTTTATCAATATCAGTATCTTCCACTGCTGATTCATCTAAGCCTCATCTAAGGCTCCTGAAACTCTATTTAGTAGACACTTATGGTACAGTAAATATATTTGTAATATACAGCGGGGCTTTCTAAGTGGAAAATTTAGCAGCTTCACAGTCTGATGAGTATTTAAACGACTTATAATCTTAGTTTTATAATATGTAAATTCAAAAAGACTTGTATGCAGTAAAATTTTATTAATTCCTACACATTTAGGATTTGGGATAATTGGACTCAATTAACATTTATCAAATGCCTGTTATTTGCCAGAAAGTTTTCTAGGCATTGGGCACATAAATATGAATAAGTTAAATTTCCAGGCCTTGACCTGCTGAGCAGAAAAATAGTTTTTTACTATTTATGAAAAAAGGTTCTTCACGGAGAATAAATCATGTAAGCCAGACTAGGAGGGGACTGTCTCCATGCCTCAGAACTAGCTTACCTTTAAGCACTATGAGAAGTAAATCTTTACGCAAAAGTCAATGAATTGGTATGTTAGCACAAACTAGCACTACTTAGCGGTATATTGGTATGTAATTACAATTTTAAGGATAGTTTAAAAATGCATACTGGACTCTCAAATAAGCAATATTTGAGGCATCATGTTCTGGTTGCTATGACTACTAGGAAATAACACACTAATTTTAAAAGTTTTTAGAGTTCTGTCACATAAATAAGTCTCTTCAGTTAGTCTTCTGAAATTTTAATAGATTTCTGAGCCCTAGAGATTTCTTTCTAATAATTTTTCAAACGTTCTCACTAGTAATATAGTTTTAGATGTTGTGCTCAATGTTAGTTTGCACTTTTTAAATAGAGTTCTAGGAGGATATGGTGTTAAATAGCCAATGAATTAAACCAAAAATCTCCAGGGAACACGGGCTAGAGAATAATAATGCCAGCCCAGCATCATGAGTTCAACCAGGCACAGGAAATAGAGTGATAGAACCAGAATCAGAGACCAGCATTTCTTAGTGTGAATTTAAGGAATGTTAATAAGCACACTAGATACAAGAGCATTCAGCTGGGTTTAGAAAATTCTATCTGAACAAAAATGTAAACTTTTTTCATTCATGATTGAATTTGTGGAATGTTTAATGTACTGCCGGGCGCCATCAATGTGACTATCCATGAGTGGATATTGACTGATTTGTGTTTAAGTTTGTGACTTCAGGACCTTTTTTTTTTTTTTAATTCAAGAATCTATAGGGAAGAAAGTTCTAGGTTCAAACTTTGGAAAACAGTGCTCTAGCCCAAACTACAGTCCAACAAATGATATAATCTCAAAATGTCTGTAGAAATATGGGAGCTGGGTGAATGAGCAGCTTTTACAAATAGTTGAATAACTACTATCTGGGAGTTACTAACATCAAATGAAGCCCTAGAAAATGACAAGGCAAATGCTTAGTAATCTTCCTGGAAGAATTTTTAAGCCCCCTTTGGGAACCAGAGAGAACACCAACAATTCCTTACATTCTTAAGGTTTGTATCACAAGGATTAAATGTCAAATGTTCAAATATCAAATTTTGAGCCAGACAAAATCAGAGATACAAGTGATTTTGTTGAATAAATGTGAAGAAATGGCTTGAATTTAATGTTGAAGTACAATTTTTAAGGCTTGTGTTTTTGTTGTTGTTGTTTAGCCTATTATTGAAAATATCAAAAGTGAACGATTTACAGTTCCTGCCAAACTTTCCATGAACCTCTCCATGTATCACGATGCCACTGGAGAGCAAACTCCAAGGATGCCTTTAACATAGTGTATTTCATTTTCTTTAGCTACACCGCTATAGTTGAAAAGTCACAACAGGAGCATCCTTCAAACAGAAAGGAAAACAATAAATTATTGGTGAAAGCTTTCGTCAGAATTCCTCACATTGCTTACTAATTAATAGAAGCTTTCGTTCCTTTCATGCGTTTTAACCAGGAAGAGCATTTTGGATGGGGCAAACCTGGGTCCATGTTAGAAGGACCAAGACTACTTAGGCTATTTCTGTGCTCTGGAGACTTCATGACTTGAAAATGTAGCATTTTGCAGAAAAACCACAATGGATAATTAGTTTGAAAAAATAACAGCTTGCTATTTAATGCTGGGTCTCTAGATTGATAGAACACAGCCTAAAATAGGAAAGTGGAAGGCCCATGGGAGACAGTGTACTTCAGTATAAAAGCGTGCCACACAAAGTTTCTTAGAGTGGTAAAAGATTTATTTCAAACACTTTTACACATTGATGTCATGTTTAAGTTTATTTTGAAGTAGGTTAGAAAGCCAGTTTCTTTTGAGTGACTATATGACGAGTATCTCACACAGTAGGAGATTGATTTTTCAGAGATAGAACACAGATTATTAGAACATTTAGCAGGATGTGGTTCAGGCTCCTCATTTTATACAGCTAAGCAATCTGAGGATCAGTGAGGGGCTGTCTTGTCCAAAGTGTCCAGATAATGAATAGCAGAGCTGAGGTCGTCTTTTTTAAAGGCTGATTTTTTTCCCCCATTATCCTGCAACCCATCTAGAGAAGAAATATATAAACTTACCTATTTAGGGAGAAACGGAGAAATAGGAAAATTTGAATACTGCTTAACATGTTCTGGCAGATGGACAATTTTTCCATGGAATTTCATGAGTCTGTTAGATCTTGTGGAACTTAAAATGGGAGTGTAGAGGTGATTTTGTGAGTTTTCAGGGTTCTGGAAGAATTGTCAAAACAAAATTTTGAGATGGTAAAATGTATATCTGCTTTTAAAAAAAAAATCTCTTAATTTTAGTGTCATGATTAGAAGTTTTGGAACTAAAAAAAAAATTGAAGCTATGAGTGCTTGTGATAGATAATTGTGGAGAAGAGCTTTGGATTGAATGTTTAAGCATAATGTTTTAAAAGCTTTTTTGTTATGGAAAATGTTAAAGCAGAGAGCAAGCATCATAAAGTGAACTTGCATGTGCCCAGCTTTAAACTGTCATCAACATTTTGCCAATCTTATTGCATTTACTGTCTCTCAGTTTTTTGAGATTTGCTTAAAAGTAAATCCCAGACATTATGTCATTTTACTTATAAATACTTCTAAGTGTTTCTTATAGACAATGACTTTTATTTTTAACACAACCCCAAGACTATTATCAATGTAACAAACATGACAATAATTTCTTAATATTACCTAATATATATTCCATGTTCAGATTCCCCAGAATATCTTATAGGCTATTTTGTTTCAGTGAGGATCCCAAATGGTCCATTTACCATATTTGTATTTTCAGCCTTTTTTTTTTAACCTATAATAGTTATAGTAACTGTTTTTCTTTATTAACTATTTTTATAGTAACTCCTTTTTGTATGTCATTTATTTGTTGAAGGAACCACAGAAATTTAAAATTTTTGTTCAATTAGTACATATAAATGAGGGAAACCAGATCCCCCTGCCATTTGTGGCTATCATTTATTGAGCACTTACTACCCTTGAGGGCTGGGCCAAGACTTTGTATTTTGCTTTTCAACCCTATTAAAAATAACATTTTATAGTTCATTAAACTAATCACGACAGTGATTAAGAAATTTGACATAAATCACACAGATGATAAGTAGCAGAGGTAGAATGGGAACACTTGTTCGTTTAGCTGTAGAACCCGTACTATACACACTGCCTTCCAAACAAGTCATTGTGATACGATCTGCAAACTAGTTTCAAAACCTCTATCATGTTTTTCCTCCCCCTAATGTATGAAACTTAAATACAGATAAATGCACAATAATATCAGAAGGGTTCATGGACTCCAGGGATTCATGAGTGCAGTCCTTGGACTGGACTCACGTTAAGAATCTCATTTCCATTTAATACTGACCTGTTGTTAATAAACAATCTTAAAGTCTTGAGGCGTCTGGCTGGCTCAGTTGATAAAGCACGTGACTCTTGATCTCGGGATCATGAGTTCAACCCCCACATTGGTCCTACAGCTTACCTTAAAAAAAAAAAAAATAGAAATAGGATAAAAATAAATAAATAACCCTAAAGTCTAGAATATCATATATAAATATATGTGATATATAAATACATAATGATATATGATATATATAAATATATGTGGTATATGATATATATAAATATGTGATATATGAAAAAATATAATATATAAATATATATAATGGTTCTGTTTCAATTTTTTGCCTTATGCTTGGAGCACTATAATGGTGACCAGGAAACTCCAAGTACTAGTGTGGCCTTAAACAAACACACTTAATTTCAGTAAATTTTGAATTTTCTCATCTGTAAAATAACAAGAGTTGAAGACTAAGGTCCCTTCATGTCCAAAATTCTAGATTTTAAATTAACTGAATCAAAGAATTTTTAAATCTTCAGCTACTTGAGTCTTTAAGCTTTCATTAACATGGCTCTCTTTGAAAATTCAGAAAGTTTTCCGATTCCTAATTTTTTTTTAAATGTTTATTTTTAATACTCTCTTTGGATAACGCAATAATTGGGCTGTTTATGTGCTTGGAGGCACCATATGTTTTGCTAGCTGAGGAATGTGCAGCTCTTCAAAATACATGTCCTGTCCTGGTACAACAAATGATTGATAGAGATTGAGTTATTATAACAGAACCTTGTTATGGGATCAGTGTCTCCTACTTTGAAAATAAATGACTCAGCCAGACGGCAACATTTATTTTCTCTAAATGACTAGGGATGTAGCAATAGGAGACCATTATCCTGTGACAATATTCTGTTTCATTGACATTATCTCACAAATGTAATTGGTCCATTACTAAATAGAGGTTTTGTTACTGATCAATTTCACGTGATTTCTAAAACCATTAGGATAATAAATATGCCATCATAGTAATTTCATTGACAGAATGTTCTTTTTTTCTTCATTTACATTTGTTAGAGGAAAAATATAGATTTAGGTTGAACTTAAACACTACGATTTATACCGGTTTTGACTACTTTTCCATTAAGAGAAATAGAATATTGTGCTGAGTAATCATATTTGCATTGAGCTGCTGAACTAACGACCTTAACATTTTCGTGATTTTTTTCTCTACCACACTAAACCACATCAAATCATAATTGTTCCTAAGCAATTAGTTTACTACCTCAATTTAATGATTTTATTTGAAATAAGTTCCAGATCATTTCTAGGACTTTCCTGTAAATCCACTAAAGTAACACATCAGTTAAGTCAACCCTAACCATTACCAGCATGGATAATAACAGCATTAGTAACAACAGAAACCTTGAGATGTCTTGTAGCATAAATGTTTCTAAATGCATGGCTTTTCCCCAAATGTTCTCCTCTAAAATCTCATCTGTAATCTTGTTAAATTAGAACTCTTCCAGTATCTTTCTGACTTTTACAGTTAAGGTTACGGTATTGATTTTATTTTATAGTCCATGGCTCTCAGATGCTTAACACTAATAAGCCTCTATAGCCAAGAGGTTTTCCCCAGAGGCATGGTGAATAGCAGCTATTGACCTATGCCAATACTTAATAAGGGACTAAAATATACTCCAAATACTGCATAATTGTGTGGTGTTTTTCCTCCTTTCAAATGAGGTTTTCTGACATTACTCAAGACACTTCGTCATTGTCTGTCTGTTAAAATGAAATTGCTTAATGGACAAAAGCATTTTGAAGTTTTTAAAAAGCAGTTTTCATTTAGTCAGTATTTATTCTTTTAGCACTGTTCTTCATTATTCAAAGGGTTTTTTTTTTTTCTTCTTTTTTTGATGTCTCAGGAAGGTGTTTGTGAGCTTCAAAGGGGTTTGAGCTTTAACTTTGTATTGGGTGTAGGTGTAGCCTGGAGACTTTTTTTTTTTTTTAATAGAGATGTGATATAGACTTGTAGTAACATGCAGCTTACTGTGCTTGGGTTGAAATATACAATAGAGAGAGCCTTAAACTATCACAAATGTTTTAAATTGCTGAAGAATACAGTAATATGCACAAGTGTAGTTAAGATTAAATAACTCAGTGATTAAAGTAAGAATTTTCACTTATTTAACATGAAGGCTACCATATTTTCTCCTTTAAAAAAAGAACTGATTTCATTTAAAAAAAAAAAAGATTGAAAAATTTAATTGAAGATGCTATCTTATCTCCTCTTAACATAGCTTGCCGTTTTTCAGAGTTATTTTAGAGTGTGATAAATGTAAATATCTATATATGGAGATACTTTCTTAACATGGCAGCTAATTATTTTTTTGAATCATCTGGCATCATGATGAAACTACTGTAGTGGGATTAAGTCCATATGTCTTGTCATAACATTCAGAGCTTTTTGTTAACTTGGAGTGTGTAGGAAGGACTTATTCACATTTGCCACACAATCATAAAATTTTACATCTAGAAGAGTCTTAGAAACAGATATTCAGATACTCTCTTTTCTTCACTTGTATTCTCAAAAATAACACTGTTTTGCCTTTAGCCAACTAAATAGCAAATGTTACATTTAAGCGTTTCATTGTATATTTTTGCAACATCCATTACCTAAGACCAATAAGGCATTTCCTTACTTTAAGAAGGAAATAACTAAGAGGCACCTGGGTGTCTCAGTCGGTTAAGTGTCTGCCTTCAGCTCAGGTCATGATCCCAGGGTCCTGGGATCGAGCCCCACATCCGGCTCCTTGCTCAGCGGGAAGTCTAATTCTCCTCTCTCTCTGTCCCTCTCCCCGCTCGTGCTCTTTCTCTCTCTCTCAAATAAAAATCCTAAAAAAAAAAAAGAAGAAGGAAATAACAAGTAATATAACAAGATCCAACACTCTCCCCCCATTTATAATACTCTGTGGAGCACAGGTAGTATTCCCCCCCAAATATATATTTTACCTTTTTTTTTTTTAATTGTAACAGTAAAATTATTTATGGGAGTTTTGGAAAAACAAACTGTCAAATATATAAAGAAAATAAAAATCACCTATAATCCTACTACATAGATTTTTATAATATAATGGCATTTTACCATGTCATTGAATTTCTGCTTTATGATGGCTACATAATATGCCACCCTTTGCCTAAACTACACACTTTTAAATGTCTACTTTGCTTATGGATGTGTAAGTAGTTGGCAAGGTTTTATATACTAAAGACACAGTCATCATCACCTTATGGGGATCCTTGTGCTTAAGCCTGAGTATTGTGTCTAGTTCTACTCGCTGTCCCCAAACCTAGCAGACAGTCAATGAAATTATGTTAAAGGAATAAATACATCCCTACTGCAGAATTACTGAGTTAAACGTTGTCCATTTCTAAGGCTGTTGACAAATTATTGGTACAGAATCTAGGAGGGTCTCATGAATTTGCATTCCCACTAGCGGTGCCTGGGGGGTTTAACTCCACTGTCGTATCCATAATATTTAAATGTAGCACATGGCTCTATAAGCAATATCTATCTATCTATCTATCTATCTATCTATCTATTTATCTATCTATCATCTATTTATCTATCTATCTATCTATCTATCTATCTATCTATCTATCTGTTTTTAAGTAGGCTCCATGCCCAGCGTGGAGCCCAGTGCAGGGCTTGAACTCACAACCCTGAGATCAAGACCTGAGCTGAGATGAAGAGTCAAGACCTTTAACCGACTGAGCCACCCAGATTCCCCTCTATAAGCAATTTTTAAACATCTCCCCTGAAATAAAAACAGTGTCTCCATGGCTTTTTGACTCTACCCAAGCACCTCTTTTTTGTCATTTATATTTCATTGAAACCATTGTGCATCACATCACATTCTCCTCCCGTGAGCCAGGATAACTCTCTTTTATTGTGGAAAAAAAAATGGGGACATGGAGATGGTACCTCCCACAGGGATGATATAAAGCTTTCAAGGTAAAGGTATAGCCCACAGGCTCTGTGTCCTTTCTTCCGCTCCAGGACACATTCCCTCAGGCCACGTCCCAGCTGGCTCTCCTTTATCTGTAGGTAGAACTTGTGAAGGCAAGGATCCCCTTGGTTCTCCACAGGGAAACAAGAGAAATAAGTACTTCAGGGCTTTGGGCTGGAATCTCCTAGGCTTGATAATTGCAGTATTTTACATAAAGTTTATAGGATTATAAATAACCTCTGAACTTCCCTCTCCTCTTCCTGATTTTACCCCCAGGCAAAAACAGAGGAAGAGAATCCTTGGTCTCTGGGAGCATTCAGTTGGCAGATCCCTGTTCCTTGCCTTCTCCTTGTCCTCTGGGCACAGGGCCCAAGCCGTTTCCTTCTCTCAGGACTGACTTGAGATTTATGGTCTGATGTGAAAGTATCAGATTTCCAGCTCCTGAACTGATCCCATACCCTAGATGTGGTAGCTTCTCATTTATTACAAACAGCGTTATTATTTTATGCAGCTAGCTTGTTCCTTTCTCATGTTGTCTTCTAGCTGCCACCCTTGCATTTTAATGGACAGCAGAGATTCCCATTTAGCTGAAGTTCGGTTTTGACCACAAGTGTTTTGTGTTTCTTGACAGAGTTTCAGCAGAGTGTTGGGATGTGTTGACCACCTTTGCCTCATCCAGCAGTGGATTTGGTCTCCCTCTCTGAGGAGACTTCCTGTCTCCTCAGAAACTCTAGAAAAAAAGATCTATGAAAAAAATCTGTTAAAAAAAAAAAAAAGGAAACCTAGAAAGCTATGAGAGGTCTTACCTGGGTAAGACTCGTCAGTATAACATAATCTTGTCAAATTTTAGTCATGGGACTATCGAAACTGTTACCACATATGCACTTCTTTGGTCTCTGTCCTGCTCATCACAAAAGGTCAAGGGTAACAGAAGCTTCCCTGTTGCTGTTTTCATTGCACCTTGAGTTTTCTTCTGCAAAAAAAAAAAAGAATCCTGTAACATCTGCTCAGCAGCTTGATAATGTAAAAAATAAAGAAGGCATTTTTAACAATGATGGCTCTTTAAGCACTTCATAGTAAAACATACCTTTTTTTTTTTTTAATATTTTATTTATTTATTTGAGAGAGAGAGAATGAGAGACAGAGAGCATGAGAGGGAGGAGGGTCAGAGGGAGACGCAGACTCCCCGCCGAGCAGGGAGCCCGATGCGGGACTCGATCCCGGGACTCTAGGATCATGACCTGAGCCGAAGGCAGTCGCTTAACCAACTGAGCCACCCAGGCGCCCCAATAGTAAAACATACCTTAACCTTAAATACTGGAAACCAAGAGAAGCCAGCAAATGATAACTTGTACCTCGAGGGTTCATTTGGACTTGTATACAAGCATGGTGTATAAATAAGAAAGACAACTTAGGAATACGGAAAGGATTGGACTGTTAAAATATTTTGAGAGAATTTGCTTCTTTGTTAACTAGATAGAAATATGTTTTTCTAGGGCGCCTGAGTGGCTCAGTCGGTTAAGCGTCTGCCTTCGGCTCAGGTCATGATCCCAGGGTCCTGGGATCGAGTCCCACATCGGGCTCCCTGCTCAGCGGGAAGCCTGCTTCTCTCTCTCCCACTCCCCCTGCTTGTGTTCCCTCTCTCACTGTGTCTCTCTCTGTCAAAAAAAAAAAAAAAGAAATATGTTTTTCTAAATTATAGGAATGGCACAGTTAATATATTTTTTTTTTAATTTTTTTTTTAAAGATTATTTATTTATTTATTTATTTGAGAGAGAGAGTGAGAGAGAGAGAGAGAGAGCACATGAGAGTGGGGAGGGTCAGAGGGAGAAGCAGACTCCCCGCCGAGCAGGGAGCCCGATGCGGGACTCGATCCCGGGACTCCAGGATCATGACCTGAGCCGAAGGCAGTCGCCCAACCAACTGAGCCACCCAGGCGCCCACAGTTAATATATTTTAATTTAGTGTTATACCATGCTGAAATTAATAGCTTCCAGAAATTCAAGAACTCTTGTGTGCTCTTACATAATTGATTCAAAATAAAATAGTTGTAAACCATAAGTGTCATTGTAGGGAAGAAGAATAGACATTTTTTTTTTAAAGAAAATTATGTGTTTTCTATGTAGGTGATAGAAATTCGATTTGTAACCTCAATCTACTCAAGAATATTGGAAAAGCTAACATATTGCTCTACTCTATGTGAAAAAGGAGCAGGTGACCCAGACAGGCAGGTGTCAAGGTGGCTGTTTGAGCTTGCCCTAGATCACTAGTTGACTTCAGTGAAGTTCTACTAACAGGTGGCTAACTGATTGGAGTGCTATGTGACATTTATCCCGGGAGCGACTTGGATGACAGGCTGTTACAGACTGAGGAAGGGGTCTTTGCTTTGATGAAGAAATTGCCAAAACTCATGTCTCATTAGTGTTTCCTAAGGTTCTTTGGAAGTGAACAACAGTTTAATTAAGGGCTGACGTAAACACGTTTCTGCACACTTTCCCTGCAGCATTTTATCACATTAGAATTGATCAAAATTGTTGCCTTGGGCTGACTTGAACAGATATACATCTGGAGCGCCATTTGTGCAAGCTGCTGATGAGTCGAGTGCATACGCTGTGTTTCACAGCAACGTTCTTCCTTTGTAGATGAAATTACCTTGTTGGGAGATGAGTTGATCTAACTCTTTATTTGCTCAAGCCTTTATCTCTTTGAAGTGATGCTATGAAATGAATGACACATCAGGGCTTAGGATATATGTATGTCCCAGTGCCAAAAAATTATACTATGGCTAGTAAAAATTATGGGATGACTTGATTTTGCAAAATACTTATTTAAAGCTATGCTTGGATCTAATTGAACCAACTTATATAAGTTGAACTTTTTCCTACATAGTAATCTTTTATTATGTATTTAACTTCACGATTGGTGACTAAAGCCATAGCTAATTGTCCAATTATAAATCTAAACATGGGTATAGACAATGAAGAATAGCACCATCAGTGTGAACCTTCCTTTGTTTTTTTAAATTAGCCTCGCTGACTTCTGTCATGAAGAAGAATCTTCTCTACAGTCTAATGTCACAATTGCAATAAATGAAGTTTTGTATTTGTGTTTGTAATATCCGTCCTCTCTGCTGAGCTGTAAGCATCACCAAGTCAGGGAGCAGGTGGTCTTATTTAACATCTTGAACTTGAGGCCTTGCCGTAGCTTCTCACACTTACTAGAAACGCAGTGACTGATTTTGTTTTCACTTTTTGCTCTACATTCAGTTACTTCTCATCTGGTGGTCTCTGCTCATGCAACCATGCATTTTACTATATACCGACTGGTTATTTTATTCATCTTATATACCAGTTATCAGTTCACCATCTAGCTGCTTTCATATGCAAGAGATTCTAAGATAAACTGCCTCGACAGCATCTGTTCTACCTTTTCTACTGTCTTTCGGTGCAAGATTTTTAAAAATTCTCTTCCTGAGCATGTTTTTCCAGCCTCCATATGTCTTTGCATCTTTAATAAAATCATCTTCTGTAGGAGATAAGCCATCAGTCAGCTCAAACACACACACACACACACACACACTCACTCACTCACTCACTCTATGGATAGAACAAGTACAAAATAATAATTAAAAAAAAATCCGTCAGATAATATCAGACACAAACACAAGATCATTAAGGAAATCTAGACCTCCACAGTCCCAAGAGGGAATGCTTAAAGAGAAAATAAATCAAGTTGGTTCAGTGGATAAAATACTGTTCTATAGCTGGAATAAGAAGTAGAAAGACATCATTTTCTAGCCCAAGGGAATGTCATCTGCAAAGGAAGAGTTAGAAGCACATTCCTCCTGGTTCCCTCCTCCTCCAAGAGGCCATAAGTAAATGAATTTAGCTAAAGCTTAAATAAAATGGAATGATAAGGAAAAGAAAAATATGATACCATCATAGATCTTAATGTGAGGAAGATATTGTTTGAAGGAGAGGATTTCCTTCCTCCTTCTCCTTCCTTCCTCCTGGAAGGAGACTAGACAGGAAATTTTTGATTTAACCAGGTACAAGCAAAAAGCACTGAGTGGAAGCTACAAGAAACAGAAAAACAATAGAGAGCTTTTGGAAAGCATTTCCCTCCTGAGATCAATTCATTTATAAATTATTACTTTCCAAATCAAATTTAAATGTCTTTGTCTGATGGCAAGCCCTCACTGACTTTGCTTCTTTCTCATGCACCACCAACTACTCCTGCCTCCTTCCCACCACTAGAAACACGGGCTAATCCTTTTCTTATCATCTTGCTTCTCTTGCCAACTTCTTTATTTCATGTATTATTCAACATATGCATTATTATGTTTGTATTATTATTCAACTTATTATATATTTATATATTATTCCGCTTTATTTTATTTAACTTATTTTCAACTTAATCTTTTTATGTATTATTCTTCCGGCTTGAGGGACAATACACTGTGAAAAGCATGACATTTGTTTTTTTCCACAGAAAGGTCACAAACCATCTCTCCTATATATTCATTCCTCAAACATTTTTTTTTTATTTCTGTAGCATAGAAGTGCATTAAAAATAGAAACAGTATCATTTTTCAGTTTGGCATGAGGTCTACTAGACTGCAGACATGCAAAATAAAATTAAAATCAAAACAATACGAGTTTGATTCATGATTAAAATGTAATAGCTAGAAACTCTACCCTTCCTCCTCCTAGATAGTTGACATTTTATTTTTATTCTTTCTCCGTTGCAGTGAGTTTTTTTTCCTGTGACCGTGGTGGGGAGGGGGTCACTTTGTGTCCCCGGCACACTTGGCGTATGCCTTGCACAGGCTGGGTACCAGTATATCTTCACTGGCTGTTGGGCCCAAAAATAATTTCATCGAGTGGGAAGACAATGGCGGTCAAGTCCACTTTCTGCACTATCATTCTTTATCTGTTCCTAAAGAAGTAGTTTCAGTATGGATGGTGGACCTTCTCATTCTTATTTTTACTGTTGTAAGTTCACTTGACTGTTTGAGAAGACAATTTGTGGTCCCTTTTACAACTTGAAGAGTGAATTTTAATTTGTTTCTGCTGTGTTGGCCTCTGTAATTCCTTTGTGTTTTCTGAACACGAAGGTACCATTATTATTTGGTCCATGCCTAACGAGAACCCAAACAATAAATGGACCTGTAATAATTACCCAGGAAAGCCAAGTGCATTATTTTGAGTAAGAAAATGCAAAGGCTTCATTTCTCAAAAATGACGTCATCACCCATCTTCTTGAACTGCTGGACAAACACCCTTGATTTATGTGCTCTTTGCAGAAAGTGACTCAGGTGAATCCTGCTACGTTTAATGAAAATTTGGAAACAGTTACAGTATTTGCAATAGCCTTGATGGAACGTCCCCAGAAATGACAGAACTAGAATAACATTCATTCTGCTTCCCAAGCTCTGGTCATATTTCATTGTTTTTCAGTCATGTACAGTAAATGCTCTATTACTCATTCAGGGAGTCTTTTTTTTTTTTTTTTTAAGATTTATTTGTTTATTTGACAGAGAGACAGAGAGAGAAAGAGAGCATGCAAGCGGGGGGAGGGGCAGAGGGCGAAGATCCCCAGACTCCCCACTGAGCATGCAGCCCAACGAAGGGACTTGATCTCATGACCCTGAGATCATGACCTGACCTTGAAACCAAGGGTTGGACACTTAACTAACTTAGCCACCCAGGCGCCCCTCTGTATGGAGTCTTTAGAAACTGATTACACTGGTTAATTTTATTTTGAGATCTGTATTTAAGCACAGGTAGAGCATAAGAGTGTCAGTAGATTTCTTTTCCTAATAGTTAATTTTAAATTAAAAATTTGGAATAGAAACATTACTTTATCTGCAAAATGAGGGTTGGAATAAAGGTTCTTTCCACTCCTAAAGACCTAGATGTCTGTGATTAGCTTCTAGCAGGCCAAAACCTATATTTGTAGTGTTACCTTTTAAAATCACATAGCTCTAAGTGAAATTAAGTATTAGTTTTGACATTTTGAAGGTACCTTAGCTGAAATGAACTTTTTTTGGTCTGTTTTTAAATGGTATCAACATTTTTTCTCTTCTTTTGTAGCAGCATTAATTGCTGTGGTTTCGTTAGCAATTTCCTTTCATTTTTTCTTTTTGAGAAAGATACAAGGAAATCGTTCACCAATGCATCAAAGTTCTGATAGGTTAGTGACAGCCAGCTAGTCACAAATTATAGCTACAGATACACCTGTCATTTTTTGTGGACTATGATGTCTACTGTTTTAACAGTAGCATATCCATTCTTTAAGTGCCAATGTGCTGAAAACACATATTTAATTTTATTGGATGCTTTTACCAGAGCTTATGTAATTTTTCAAATGGTAAATCATAATGATAACTAGTTTCTTATATTAATAGCACCATAAAATTTTTTTTAAAAACAGCACGTGAGGTCTTTTTCTCTTGTTAAAAAAATTAAAAATGAATATTATATATATGCATATGTATCTAATATGATGAAGTTTTAGGTTTTTAAAAAAATAACTTCTTTTTTTAGAGCTACAAATTGAAATATTTATAAGTGAAATACTGTGCTGTCTGCAATTTGCTTCAAAGTGAAAAGGGGGGTGGGGGAGCATAGATGGGGTAAAGGTGAAATAAGGTTGGCTATGCGTTGATAATTGTGGTAGTGTTATCTACCATAGCAATTTCACACTGTTTTATAGTTCCTTTTTAGCACATGTGTATCCCCTCCCTAGTTTTTAAATTTTTTAGAGGCTGGGGATGCCTGGGTGGCTCAGTAGGTTAAGCCTCTGCCTTCACCTCAGGTCGTGATCCCAGGGTCCTGGGATCGAGTCCCGCATCGGGCTCCCTGCTCGGTGGGGAGCCTGCTTCTCCCTCTGCCTGCCGCTCCTCCTGCTTGTGTTCTTTCTATCTCTCTCTGGCAAATAAATAAATAAAATCTTAAAAAAAAAAAAGTTTTGTAGAGGCTGAAACTTAATCTAGTTCACCATTGTGTCTCCAGCAACTAGTGTAGTGTCTGGCATAAATTAAGCCTTCAAGAAATATTTATGGAAGGATGTATTAATAAATCTGTCTTCTCAAGCGGTCTCCATGATTGCTGTCTCCATTTTGGCTAACTCATCCTCCATGTACTTTCGAGAGGGACGGCCTTAAACTATAAATGTGTGATCATATTTTGCTCATCAGTAGCACTCCCCGATCAGGGCAGACATTCAGATATTTATACACAAAGTCCATGGCCCCTCATTGTGTGGGTCCTGCCAGCTACTTGCTCCCTCATTCATCACTTCATCACTTCACCACTCCACAGACTACTTGTACCACTTGTTTTCTATGCTCCATTCTCCAGAACATTTCCTCTCTCTGGGAGTGTCATCCCCATCCACATTTTAAACATGGCACCACTGAGGCATCTTCCTTAACCTGGGGAGGCTGAGGTGGTCACTGCCCTTGTGCAGCAAAACCAGCAAACACCACAACACAACACCCCTGCTTTCAACACGCTTCCTCCCTCTCAACTGTTGACAGCCATTTTCTTATCATTTTCATCTTCACTGACAGTGAGTATCCCTATAGCAGTTACTTTGTATTTTTCGTAACATCCTCACTTTACCTGGCAAATAGAGGACACCAATAAATACTTGCAGAATGAGCAAATTAAGGAATGTACTTTTTGTTAAACAAGTAATGAGTTTTCCATAGAAGATGTGAAATCAATGATAGACTTACCAGTGGTCCCAAAAGTTGTTTTTCACATTTGCACCAGGTTTTCTTCTGTTTTTTTCCACAGTGTAGTCAGCAGGTCGAAAGACAAACCCCTGAATCGTATAAATCTAAGAATGAAATGCTGAGGTAAAAACGACCTTGATGTGAACCAAGGTGCCAAAGGAAACATGATACTTAGTTTTTCAAAAGTTTAAGATTTATTTAGTAGGAGAGATAATTCCAATGATAATTTTAATAAAGCCTTGGGTTAACTTCAGTGGAGATTGTTTCTGACAGATATTTCAAATCTCCAACATAACTGGGTCTTTGACCCTCAGTACATATTTTGTAGAAGAGCCCAAGTACAGAAATAATGAAATGTTGGAAAATGAGATCTCTTGTTATATTAACGTGAACTTCATAGCTGAAGAAAGTCATAAAGTTTGGGTTCTCCCCTCTTCCTTTGCAGATATGTCTTCTCCGACTACTATGAAGAAGCCCGAAAAGCCACTGTTCAGCTCTACATCTCCGCAAGATTCTTCCCCAAGATTGAGCACTTTCCCCCAGCACCATCATCCCGGAATACCTGGAGTTGCACACAGTGGTGAGGAGTTTCAAGCACAAAGGAGAAGTGTCCCCCTTGTTTGCAGAGCTCACTCTCAGGGATGGAGCAAGAGTTTTACTTAGAGCTGCAGGGCCATATTCTCTCAGCCAAAAAAGGGAGGGTCGTGATCCAATCAAATATTTTTTTTCTAACCAATATATGAGAAAAGAGTTCCAAAGCATTCACTTAAATAACATTTGTGAATGTATTTTTAATTGCCTTTATTGGAAAGATCACAATCCCAAGAAATTAGAAGATATGGGATACATAGTTATCTTAACTGTAGCTTCAGGATTGGTCCCCATTCTATATATTTGACTAAAGAAAGACAGAATTTCAAGTGTGTTGTTGAGTTTGGGGTATTTCCAGAGGCATTAAGATATACAGACACTATTTCCAGAGATGTTATTTTCTATACAAAAATCAATAATTACTTATTTAGGAGTGAAATTAATCAGAAAAATAAAAGAGGTTCTTTGACAATTTTTTCGGTGCACAAATAAGTGTGGGCTAGTACACTTGATATTATGTCTAATATCTTAATTTACATAAGAAAAATAATACAGTATTTCACATTTATACTTTAAAGAACAATTAAACTAAATCCCCTTTCAAAACTTAAAAGTGAGATATAATTAATAAACAATACTGTATACTTTCTACCTATTATTCTTGAGCCCTAGAAAGGAGTATACTGAATTTTTGGTGGAGAAAGTTTTGTATATAAATATGTTTGTAGCAATACTCTTATTGCTTTAAATTTATAGATAGGCAATTTTTTTTTCTTCCAACAAAATGAATCTGGTTTTTAAACCTTTACTCGAAGGATATAACTTCAGTTATAAAAAAAAGTCCTTAGCTTTGATCTCTAAGTGTATGTTGATATGTATCATTGCTATACTTTAAAAATGCATGGCCTTCACTAAGAAAAGTATAAAATTAAGAAAGGAGTATACAAATCAAATGTGCTATAAAATATTTATATTTGTATTGTTTGTACTGCTAGAATAGGTCAAAAAAATCGGTAACTATTTCATGGATCTGTAATGTTGAATATATTTGAGCAAAATTAACTTAGCAGTCAAATCATCCATGTATTATGACACCTGATTAAAATATTCAGATTTCTGACATTGGGAAAAAATGAAATAGTACACTTTTATATAATGAACCATGGAAACCTAGATAAGCTTTCCACCTTGGTCCTTCACCAGATACTTACTAGTATGTAATGTATTAGGGCCTATGGTAGGCACCTTGGTCATGAGACACAGTTTCCTTCCTTAAAGAGCTCATGGTCCAGCAGGGAGACAAGGGACCACATCAGCTAGGCATGAAATCTGAATAGGACTAGACACTTTGAAAAGGATTAGATGCCCGGAAGCGATGTGTTCTTCCCTGAAGTTTAGAGAGTGAGTTCGCCACAAGAAGGAAGAACAAGGCAGGAGGAAGGTTGTTTCAGACAGAGTGAACAGCCTGTTATCAGGAAAGGTCACTGCAGCAAGGAACTGCCATCTATCCAAGGATCCACAAATACCTCCGTGTGGCCGGGGAAGAGAGAGTGGCCAGACCTGAGGTCCATGAAGTGAGGCGGGGCGGGTTCCCTATAGCCCTTGAAGACCGTACAAACCCTTGAAGTTGCTGGGCTTTTATTCTGGAAGCAGTAGGGAGCCATTGAAAGATTTTAAGCAGAGAAGTGACTTGCTTGAGATGGCATTTTACAAAATTCATTCATATGAGACTATAAAGGCTGTATTGGAAGGAGCAAGACTGGAGGAAAGGAGACCGGAAGGCTTGGCATTAATGTAGGCAGGAAATACGTGTACATACATGTGTGCATGTATGAATTCTTTCATAATGAAGGGAAATGTCTTCTGCCTGTATTTTGCTTTTCCTATTTTCAAGGACTAGAATGACCTTTATTGATACGAAATAGCCATTTTTACTTTCAGTTTGAAATACTTCATTCTACTATCTTCTATCGGGCCAGCCACAGCTTCTGTGAGCACAGTACAAGGGATCCCAGAGCCTGAGCCCTGATTTGATATGTGCCGGTTCCATTGAACAAAGATCTCTTCCAAAACTACTGGGGCCACACTGATCTCAAGCCCAGGGGGACCAAGATGGAGCTGCGTATATATTCTTCAAGGGTTTGTGACAGATGTAGGCAAAGACCATGGTTACATGGTGTTCATTTAGCTGAGATTAAGAGCACTTCAACACCAAGTTAAAAAGATGCCAAACTTAACTTAGGTGTTTGCATCTCCTTAAATTATACTTTCAAATGTGTATATTTCTTCAACAAAGTAGTATGTCAAAAAGGAGTTTCGTTTGAAGAAACATGTAATTGTTCTCTGAAATGCATCCCTTTGACAGAGGATGCACACACTTCAGTGTGTGGAAAGATCACGCGAGGCACTTGTTTAAACTGTACTTTCTGGTGCCTTACCCCTGGGGGGAGTCAAGATCCAGTAGTCTGTGTTTAGGCCCAGGAATCTGCATTGTAACAACAATCCAGAGGATCCCGAGTGACCCGGACATTCAGGAAACAAAGTTGCGACCATAAAATTGAATTTATGATTCTTTGCTGAGATACATTCTTAATTTCTCGTATTTTCTGAAAAAAGCTTTCTTTGGGGAAGATAAGTAATATCCCTTTAAAAGTATATTATATATTTTTGCACATAATTACAAAGTTGGAGATAAGTTAGTCCAGATGATTTTCATTAATAGGTCATGGAAAGAATTTATTTTTCATATTGTTTGCTAAGTTGTCTCATAAAACACTAAACATTTATCATATGTAATTTCCTATGATTTGGATCAAAATATTAAATAGAAACAGACATTTAATCTTCATTTCTGCTTATACTTGTTGGTACTCTTAATTGTACTTACATGGTTATGTTCCTCAACATTATAGAGATAATGATTGTACAATTATATTCTTTCCCATTTTTGAACTTAAGGATTATATTTCAAAAACTAAACAATAAATTTTAGTCATACTGATGTTGAAAATTACAGCACAATTAAACATTGTCTACATCGCATATGTTTTATATATTATTTCCCTTTTATATATAAAATATGTGATTTATTGGTTAGTTAATATGCGTATATGAAAGTTTAAATTCACATTTCTGTGGGTTTTATTCTTGGTCTTATCTTAATAACATCTTTTAAGCTACATGTAATAAAAGAGTAGGAAGAAAAATAGTTACAGAATAGAGCTCTTTTGGTTTTGAAAGGAACATTTTCATTAGGAAAAAGAGTTCCCAGGCCCTACGTTCACATGTTCATAAGCATTTGTCCAATGATCAGGTAATTATTCAGCACATTATTGTTTCCTAATTACTGGCCTCTCTTTTAACCAACCACCCACTAGGACGTATAGGGAAAATGTTTATTTAAAATTGGAGTACACTTCTGTTTTGAATTTCAGTAGAAAGTCTGTGAGTGCCCCTGCCTTTTAATGAATGCTGTGAGTTGGTCTGGACTCAAGACACAAAGACTTTCTGATCAAAGATTGTATTCTGATGGGAAATAACTCTGCTTAAAGGAACATTTTATGGAATATTGGCTTAACCTATAAAAGAGAAACTTCCTTTGTCTAAGCATTCATAGAGCTGGAGAGCCAGATCGCTAGTTCCCCAGAGTGGGGTTGGGTCTGTGTGTTCTCCCTGTCGGTGTGGGCGAGGGAGTCCTGCAGGGGAGTGTGGGTCGGTCACGGGGAAGCGATGAGGAGCCGTCAGCGTGGCGGCCTCGCAGGGTCCTGGGGGGTGGGCCGGGGAAGAGGGCACCATGGCTGACATCAGTCTCCCCTTTTCTGTCCTGTGCAGTCATCTCGACTCGAACTCCGCCTCCACCCTCACCGCTGCCATTTCCAACACAAGCTATTCTTCCTCCAGCCCCATCGAGCTACTTTTCTCATCCAACAATCAGATATCCTCCCCACCTGAATCCTCAGGATACTCTGAAGAACTATGTACCTTCTTATGACCCATCCAGTCCGCAAACCAGCCAGGTAAAAATGAGAGAGCAAATGAGATTAGAGCCTAAGGGAGATGGCACAGGTCTGACTCTAAGACATGAAGCTTATTCAGACGGTATGTCTGGCAGAACATCAAGCTTTTGAAATCCATCTTCAGGAAGTTTCTTGGTGACTCAGTAAGTTTTTATTTAAAGGTGGCTGAATGACAGGTAGGAAGTGTCTTGCCCCAAAGGGGCACATTTGTGAAGACGTTTCTGGTTTGATGTTTTTGAATTTTCATTGACTGAAAAGAAAGTTTATGCAGAAAGTACATTGAAAAAAGCTCAGAGCTGGAGTTCACACCTCTGAAATACCTGGTTTAATGCAGAGACAAAGTGCTTATTTCAGGCAGGAGCAAGGTATGCGCTAAAATAAACACACACAAAAGAACTTACAGTTGTATTTATAGACCAACTATTAGGTATTAAAATAAGCTTTGGTAATGTAAACATTGTCAGTGTTTGATGACTACTTGAATATTCTTTGCACAGACATGACTACATTTAATAATGAGTGACATTACCAGAAGTGTCTTTTCTTTTTTCTTTCTTTCTCTCTCTCTCTCTCTCTTTTTTAAACATTGTGCAGTGGTTTTAGGGACTTTTATTGTGTAAGTGTAGTGACCCATGTGCCTTTCTCACTCCTTAAACATGTGGCTTCTTCTGTAGAGAGGTCACTTCATAGTGATTTGATACAAGAGGATTTTTCATGATCAAATAGATAGGCTTTGTACCAAAGCTGGTACAAATTGTAATATCCCAAATCTGTAATGTAGTTTTGATCTTAAGTTCTGGTATTTGGCATTGCTGCTTTACCTTCAAGACTCCTGCCCACTCATTATATCTTTTAATGCTCTGAGAGATTGTCATAAGCATTCTGTCATCAATGCTGTTCAGTTACTAAAATGCCAGTGAATAGTATGTGCTTATTAATTTAGAATTAACAAAGAAAAGATCTGAAAAAATCATTTTTGGTCGTAATTGTTAAAATGAAGCAAAATGGTCTTTTTTGAACGTTTTATTTTTAATAACAACATAGCCAGCACCATTTGGGTTACTTAAAAAGTTACCTGTACTTTTAGTTCTATTGACTAATAATACTAAACTAAATACGCCATTCTTGAGTTGTGACTTTGTAGTTAAACCATTTGTATTTTAGAAGAAAATGTTCAAATGGTATAGCACTTTTGACGACTATAATAAGAATTACTAAGTAAAACAGTGGGATCTTAATATATCAGTTTAGAAATAAAATTTGCTGTCAGATCGTGGATTCAAGAGTCTCAGTTCCATAGAGCATTTTGCTAGACTCAGCTGGGAACAGGGCGCACAAGGTCTGATTTTAATTTGTGTAGAATTTCCATGAATAACAAAGTCTAATTAAGACATCCATTAAAAGTCCTTAACGTTAATTCAGTGTGGAAAATCTTAGAGTTCCATTGGATTTTTTTTTTTAACTGATGTCTTAATTAGGCACTGTTAGGGGAAAAATTATGCAAATTAAAATCAGGCCCTTAGTGTTACGCATTTCTTTAATTATTCAGTGCTTGTTTTAGGTATATTTCCATTTCTTTATAAGTTAAGAGGGCATATTAGGTGATAATCTGCCTATATTGTTCTGCTTTTCTTCCTATTTTTAAGGTAAAGACCCAGCTTCTGAGAGAAGCATCTTACTTTCATCTCAATTTTAAAAAAAAAATCCCCTCTCAGGATTTTGTATAATAGGAGCAACATGCTAGCAGGGTAATCCTTTCCTAATCCCGTTCAACTTCATCTTCAGATGAGATGTCTCTCTTTTCATATCTATGGTGTGAAAGTTCATCTAACAGCCTTAAAAGAGAAGCTTTAGAGTATAGCTTCATCTGTTTGAACCAGTAAAAAACCCAAAAGGAATAACCCTCTCATTCTTCCAGACCCTGAATTCCAGAAAAGTTGTCTGTATCAGCTTGGGACCGACTTGCTTCATTGTCAGTTTTATTCTTTTTAAAATGAGAGAAATGTCTGTTGGTTCATGTCGATTCCATTCCAGTAGACAAAGCTTGCAGAATGGGCGAGGTAATATCAGATTCTGTGGCAGCATTTTCTTGACATTATTGTCATTCTTCTGTCCCGTGTTCTCAGGTAGGTCCTATCCAACTGTTTTGGTGAACACACTATACAGAAATGCTTTTTACTACCGAATGTACCACCAATGATAAAACGAAATCGCTCTTCTTTCTTTAGGAAGATACATAAAACAGTCTTTTGCAGTGTTCAGATAACCAGAAGCTGATGGTCTGCTTTAGAAAAAACTACTTTTTCCACTTGAAAGAAAATGCATCTTTTTTTTTTTTAAGATTTTATTTATTTATTTGAGACAGAGAGAATGAGAGAGAGAGAGAGCACATGAGAGGGGGGAGGGTCAGAGGGAGAAGCAGGCTCCCTGCCGAGCAGGGTGCCCAATGCGGGACTCGATCCAGGGACTCCAGGATCATGACCTGAGCCGAAAGCAGTCGCTTAACCAACTGAGCCACCCAGGCGCCCAAAAGAAAATGCATCTTTCTAGTACACTGCAGAATTGTTTTTATGGGCACATCATAGCTCCTTTGATTTTTAGCTCCAACTCAAAACCAATTAATTTGCATTTCAAAAGAGGACTCTTGACACTTACCTGTTTAGCTCTAAAATGGGGGGAAAAATGAGGGCTTGTTCACCTGTGGTCCACTATCCCTTCCCAGATTTCCTCCAGCCCTGCACTGATTTTGATTGCTAAGTCCAGCAACTGAGATGCCTCATCCTCCCCACAGCAATTTGGAGATTAATTGCTGGTGCACCGATTAGACTGAGACAATCATGCTATTCAGTGGATTATTTTAAATAAAATTAGTCAAAAGATATAACTCTCTCATAGGTTTCCATAGGGGGAAACTCTGGTCAATTTTCCTGACATAAAGTTAAATACTTAAAATTACTCATGATGAATAGGCAGGATATTCAAGAAGTCCATTTTCTTTATAGAATAAATAATGTGGCCTCTGAGGAGCCCAACCAAAGACTTAGTTCATGTCTGTGAGTTACAGTATTTAAGTGTTATTAGCTGTTCATCTTTTTGTCTAAAGAAATGTCTCCTGGTAATTTATGTGCAGGTATTTAGATAAATATTCTGCTTCATTGCATTCTTTGCCTTTAACAGTGCTGATTATAAAGACTAAATATTTGTGGAGAATATTCTCATGGCAAATTGTTATGTACACCATACAGTGGAGAATTCCAACATGAGTGTAATCAAAAATAACGTTCTCTGTCTAGAAAAATACATTCCAGTATTTTTTTTTTTTTTTTTCAAGCAGTGTACCCTTAGGATTTTTTCTCCTACCACAGATACTATTTTCATACCCGGGGCTAAAACTCAGATATTAATATCTTTTCTGTCATTGCCCTGGGGATTTTCTCAGTTGATTCCCACAAATGTCAACAATAATGTTTGGTGTAACTCTCCATGCCCAGCCATGGAGGAGTAACTTAAGTAACAAAGTATATTTGATTGCCCTCTGCTTTACTTAAGCACATTTTCTTTTTAAAAGATTTTATTTATTTATTTGACAGAGAGAGACCCAGCAAGAGGGAACACAAGCAGGGGGAGTGGGAGAGGGAGAAGCAGGCTCCCCGCTGATCAGGGAGCCCGATGCGGGGCTCGATCCCAGGACCCCGGGATCATGACCTGAGCCAGGGGCAGACGCTTAACGACTGAGTCTCCCAGCCGCCCCTGCTTCAGCACATTTTAATTGACTTTAGAAATCTTTTATTTGTAGCTGTAAAGTTAGGCCTAGTCCATCATTGTATATCATGGTGTGGACCTGAAATTTTAAATGCTTTAAATATCATTCTATCTGCTCGTATGAGTAAATCACCAAAAGTGAAGCGGAGATCCTTGAATCTAAATGGCTTGATGTGTGTGTCCGAGCGTCCCTGTGTGTGACGGAGAGCTAAGAGGTTTTGAACCAGAAGATGGGCCTTGACTATAAATGATGGAAACTATTGAGTTTGATGTGTTTGAGCTCCTAGATACCCTCGTCTTCTTTGTGTCAGTGATAGCATCATTAGGTGAGAATTGTGTTCTGAAAGCCCAAACAGACTCACTACAGAAAACGAAGAGCAGAGAAGAAGGAGGCATGGCTCAAATTCTCACTAGCTCAGGGAGGACTTACATTGTTGTCTTGGGCTCAGCATGTAAGTCTCCACTCGAGGCTTCGTGCTACTGAATGAAAGGATCAGTCTACCTGGCTCTCAGGGGTGTTGTAAAGATGAACTTACCGATGTACAGTGTTTTGAAGGTGAAGACTTTCTTTGAAACGCTGCTGCTTCTTTTTACTACTAACCGCTGGTTGGTCCCTGTGACTCAGGCTTGAGAGGGCTTGTGGCATTCCCAGCAAGTCCGCAGGGTTCACGCGGCCATGTGCGCGGAGTGGAGCTGTTGGACGAGACGACTGCCTTTTGGATTGTTTCACCCGGCGTTCTGTTTTTGTTTTGTAGCCTAACAGCAGTGGTCAAGTGGTAGGGAAAGTGCCTGGCCATTTCACACCTGTCTTGGCACCCTCTCCCCATCCCAGTGCAATGCGACCTGTGACCCTGACCATGACAGATACTAAACCCATCACTACATCCACTGAAGGTGAGGCAGCTTCACCTACAGCAACCAGTAAGTATTTCTGTAGGAAATGAGAAATGTCCATCAAAGGCGCCATTGGATACCTGATCCAAGGTGGAGAACACGGCAACTTGTCAGACCCGATGGAGATTTCTCATTTATGTGGAACTAGCAGGCATGTATGTGGCCTGGCTATCACAAGCTCTCTCTTATCAAATTTCAGTCCGTACATCATATTTGAAAAGGGAGAAGCGTATTTGTTTGAATAAACAGCTTTAACAAAGATGATAAGTCATGCCTGCTTGTTCAAGGTATACATTGAAAAGACACCGAATAACGTAATGCAGTGTGCAAGGTTTCTCTGTCACCCAGAGAGAGATCAGATAATTGTTACTTATTGGAGCATTCCTAGAGAAATCAGTGCCTTCACAAGGCAGACTGAATCAGTGCCTCTGAAAGATAATTGCACGTTTATATTACCGTAGGTTATGTCATTGCAAAAAAACAGTTACAGGATGTTGGGTGCGGATGAGAACATTTCGAAGCTGAGTATGAGGCACATGTAAGCTGCTACCTACACTTTCATTGTCTATGACTTTTTTTCTTTTCTTTCTTTTTTTTTTGCTTATCATGATACATCAGGTACTACGCTTTTTAACATGGCTATCACATTTTAAATGTCAGAGATTTAGCCAGTGGACTTAACAAAGAACGTACCAATAAACCAATGATTCCTTTGCTTCTTCATACAGAATACTCATCAATACATAAAAAATTATTACACAGTTTTTTAATTGGCTTCAACAAAACTACCGGCTTCCTAGAACTGGTATAGCGGAATGGATAAAGTTCCAGACAGGAGTAATTAGCAGGCTCCTCATCAATTATGCATTCTGTATCTGAAATTCAGAGGTTCCATTTTCTTTCCTAGAGCAAAAAAAAATTGACATGCTCTGGAAATTTCTAAGTGAAAGTACAGAGACACCACTGGCTCTTTCTTTCTCAGGCTTTGGAAAGATGTTTTCCTTTTCTTTTTTTGGTGACTTCTGAAAACCTAGGAAGGAACACTACAAGAAAAAAGGACAATACTTTGAGGGTACAGTGAATTGAGCATTTCTTTCTCAAAATTCATGAGGCCCCATAGCCTAATCAGTCCATGTAGGCTTATAATTCCCATCAATAATCATTAATTTTTGTAATTGGTCAGTTGGTAGAGGGTCCAGTGAGCACTTCCCTGAATGCACAGATGGATGAAATCCAGTCAAGAAAGATTAAAAATTCTTTTGTTTTAAAGGTTAGCTATATACACTACGGCCACTAAAATACTTTTAAAAGTGGATGTGTTGGCTTCTTTTAGCAAAGTCAGTAATTTAAATAAAGGCAAATAGAAAACAAAGATTTTTTTTTTTAAGTTTTTGAAAGACTATCACAGGATAAATGATTCAAACCAAGTTCTAGAAACTTCAGGTACCTACTCTTCTAGTGACATTAATAGATGACACTCAAGGGAAGATCAGACCCAAACGATCACAGCTCTCTATGGGAGTGTTGTCAGCCTGCTTGCTAATGCATTGTTCTTATACTCACCTATAGGTTGGTCAAAAAGGGATCTGATTTGACTAATAAAATTACAAAATACTCAGAGGGAATATCTTGGTTGTATAAAGATGGCTGTATCAGCCCATTTTCCACTCCTGCATAAAAGAAATATAGTGAGTTGTTTTTCTTCCCTATACACAAACTTGGAGCTCTAGCTCCCGAGACAGCACTGATAATGAAAAATTGGTCTTTGAGCTGATAAGTCAATAAAATTAAAGAAAACACATAGACCAGGGAAACCTCTTTCTCATGGCTGGAAAGAGAAAATACCTCAGACTTGTTGCCCCTCTATAAGGGTGAGGCTTTTCTCCAGTTGTCCGTGCTGTACATTGAATTCCAGGGGCCTGGAGATCGAGGAGGGGCCCCGCTCTTATGGCTGTCCTTGGATGGGCCCCTTTATTCAGGAGTAATTAATGCTGAATTGTGAGCATCTTCACTGTTTTAAAAAGTTGACCTAAAAAAGCTTCAATGGATCTAATTCTACAACCCTTCAAATGAACATGGCAGAATTAATATATTTGGTTAAAAAAAAAACCTTTTAAAGATTAATGTCTGGATTTCTTATTAATCTGATAGTGTTAAACCAAACATTTTAGCTTCCTTCAGACCCGTAGATGTAACGTGAATGGTGAAAATGTAGTTCTTTTTATTCCGGCAGGGAGCAATGGGATTGCTTTAGTGCTGGGAACTCCTTTCCTTGTGAAAACAAACAGAAATCTTTAGGAATAGGGAGACGTTTTCTTTGGAAACTTCACTGTGTACCAAAAAGCACCTCTACGAAAAGTACTTACAAGGTGAGAGTAAATAACTTAGGGAATATTCACCATAGGTACTTAGTGCCTGGTGGCCAAGTATTTCAAAGGTGCTACCACCCCTCCCTGGACCAGTCACAAGAAATTGACTTCTTGTGCTTACGGAAAAGAAAGAATTTTCTCAAAAACATTTCTATCAAACTTAAGGTCATTTTCACACTGAATAGAATACTGACCTAATTCACTCTATATGATATCATAAATATAGGCTTCTCCTTCATGTTAGAAATATTAGATTTTCTCTTTAGTAAGACATGTTTCTTTCTGTATCATCAAGCTCATCTGCTTAAATCCCACTCATTACAAGCTTTTTCCCAATAGACTTTCAGTCTTACATTTAGAATCACAGACCATCATTGATTATCCCATTATTAGACAACTACTGTCTGGTGAAACAGGACAAGTAGGAAAACCCTTCTACTTAGCCAGTCCTTGGTTCCCCTGCAGTACTATCATTGGAGCACATAAGTGTGAGATGTCCACACCAGAGGCCGGCATGTGGTTGATTGGACAGATTTCTGGGGAGGGGGATAAAGGAGTTGAGTTGAGGTCAACCGCCATTTCTTTTATATCACTTGGTGTTCACTCAAACAAAAGAATAGGGAAATAGAGACACTTTTTTTTTTTTTTTTCGGTTGCAAATCCCACGTCCTGGGTTTTCTTTTACATGGACAGGGTGTTCATTCTGATAGTTCACAATTTTTATCTTTGTTTTTGTTCTTCCTTAATCAGCCTACACAGCCTCAGGCACATCTCAAGCCAATCGATATGTGGGACTAAGCCCAAGAGACCCATCCTTCCTACATCAGCAACAGGTGGGCACGTTTCACCCAGGTGTGACGGTGTAGCAAGCTTTCGCATTGGTGCTCTCTCCATGCTGCCTCTCAGATCTGGACTCAGAATGGGGCTCCCGGGGCTTCTGGGAAAGAAACTGATCATTTCATTTTCCAGAATATTTTCTCATTTATCCTTTGTTTCTTGCCTTTCTAAACAGGGTTTCTCAAATTGGCTCAAGACCTTTTCCATCTCTGTGACCTCTATCCATAACATCCATGAGTAACAGGGTCTCGGCCAGGGTATTTTTCTCAGTCTTATTGGCTATTGAGAACTTACTAGCCTTTAGCTTTTGAAGACAAAAAAATTGAAAACTGATTGAAAAGCCCATTAGAGTAGAAGCAGTACACAGTTTGTGTTTTTGAGCCCTTTCATATTTTCCAGATGTTTTACTCCTCATTTTGGACTTTTAGTCCAAGAGGATGAGTTATGAAGCTAAAATCTCAGGCGATACATCATTCCTGTTTTAATAGGTTTAAATTGGTTTACTGATTTCAGATGTGATAAAACACTTTTTTTTGTTCTGCTTTCTTACATCATTTATGTTTCAAGTAGCATTTTAAATTTCACATCTCATTAATGCTGTAAATTTAATGCAAATGAAGTGTTTACCCAAACTGTGAAAATATACAGCCAGGATTAATGGTGGCTTATAAACAAATTAGCCACAGTCAAAAGCATGGAACATACCAATACAGAAATCCCACGATTCTAGTTATAGGATGACAGAAATAATTCCAAACACTTTAGAATTTAAATACATTTTATGATGCATATGTTTGCTGCTCTCAAGTTCTGATAGCAGAGTGGTTTGAAATTAACAGTGTGCAAAATATTAAATAGGGAAAAATAGGCTATCATGAATAAGAAAAAGCTGGTATAAACTAACTGGCTCTTCGTTCGAAAGTTGAATGCGCGTATCTCGCATCTGTCTGTGTTTTTACGTATGTGGTCAGCCCGCGCAGGTACTCATGCCTGTTTCTTTTGTTGTGGACTTGCCCACCTAGCTCGTGTTGTATCTCTCTTAGCTGTGCCTCCTGCAGAATTCCCAAGTCCTGCCCAGTTGCGGACCAAGGTAGCAGACGGCATAGATCAAAGGTCACCACATGCAGAGTTCAGAGAAAAATCATAAAGATGATAGCTTATTCAAGATATTTGACATTGTGCCAGATTTTTAAAAAGCAAAACAAAACAAAAAGGGTGAGAACTAACTGAAAACATCTGTACACAGTTACGAAAATACCAAATAATAATTAGTGGTTTTGCCTGCCATTGGCTTTTCAACATAATTCTCTGGAATGTTGCTTTTTTTCACCTCTAAAATTGCTATAATGTGAAATGTGTTATAATTACTATAATATGGTTATATTTGACAAATGTATATGTTCACTGTGTTTTCTAAAAACATATGTAGGATTTATAGGTTTAGAGACTTGTTCTTTTAAAAATCATTCCGCATATTTTCAGAAATATTTTTACCATGGGATTTGCATTATTCTTTATGACACATCTCTACTTTCTAGTTAATTTTTTAATTCATAGACACATGCCTCCATTATTTAAACCTTTAGTCCCCCATTTAGATTATACCCAGTTCCATGTATTTAGAAGCAGTCTTCCTATCCCCCTATGCTAACCTATGGCAGCTTTAATATTTTTTTTATATTTATCACTTATGACTAATGTTAGAGGCTCAGGGAATTATGATCACAAAAGTTCATCATGCAGAAGTTACTTCTTCTTTCACATATCCCAAAGATAAATCAAGAAAACTTAGCATCAGGAAAGCATGAGCCTTAAGGTAGATGGAGTTCTGAGCATACTTTAATTAAGACAAATATATATATATATATATGTATATATATATACATATATACATATATATATATATGAGTTCTGGAACTATAAACTTTTCTCATCAAAGACCACCACTTCTTATTTAAGTGGGCAATGTCAAGTGAAGACCCCTTACAATATAAATAATATTTGTTTGGTCAAATGCAGTTGATATTTATGGAATGCACGACGTGTCTTGATCCTTGGAAGAAAAAAGCTATAGAAGCTTCAGAGCTAAACATGTAATGTTCAATTCTATTGAGGATTGGTATTTACCAGGCAAATGGATAATTTGCCCTGTATATAATGGAAGACTTAGTGCTACTTTTTGAAATGAAGAAGCTCAATATGCCAGATTTATAATGAGCTACAATTTTGAGGCATGCAGAAAATGCATGTACATTCATCTCATACTATACATGAATATTACTGAAGTAAGGTTCCAGTTAAAACATGATTACTTTTATGCTTTTAAATTTTAAAAGAACCACTGAGCTGAAGTTTCAGGCTTACTATCCAGGAACAGAGGGACAGAAATAGTTTAAGTGACTTCAGTAGAGTAAAGGTTATGCTTTCCCACAGCAGAAATGAGATTGATTTACTGTGTCCTTTCATTACTTTACAAAGATTTAAAAGAGACCACTCTTGTAACAGCAGGTTCTAAATGCATTTGGTTTAAAGCACTCAGTGATGAATGAAAAGGAAAATCAAGGGGTACATGAAATAAAGGTAATCAATCATTTTATATTAGCTAGGAGAAATTCAAAATTAGAAAGGCAATGGATTTAGTCTGAGAGAGTTCTTTTAAACATTCCCCATAGCCTTTAATATACATGACCCCTTAAGAATAAATATTGTCACCAGGTACATTCTTCAGTTTATTGGCGGCTGCTTTATAAAGATTTATCCTTTTAGGTTATGAAAAGTATTGATGTGCATTGTGCTGTGCTATTTTTTCTCAGAAAAGAACTTTAATATAGCCTACATAAATTAGGGTTAACGATAAATTTAAAATTGTTGAACAATTCTGACTATCTTATAAATAATCTTTCCACACGATGACAATAAAGCAGACCCTTCAATATAGTCATTTCTAACACACAAGGATACTGGCCTTCTTCGATTGAGATGGCCAATGTTAAAATTAACCCTATACTCCACTTATAAGAGTAATATGTCCATATTGGCAAATTTGACTCCTAAAAGTATATGCTTTTATGCCCATCAACTTGGTACACATACAGCTGTTATTAGTAATTATACATCTCTGTGCTCCTTGATAATGGTTATTGCTGATTATTATTGGTCGCCAACGGACTTGAAATACTAGTTTTTTCTGACACAGGAATTTCACCTGTCACTGCAAATATTGCTATCTCATTTGAATCTAAAAAATAAAAAAATCCATAATCATGAAGAGTAGTTCAAAAAGATTCATGGAAACCAGTTGATAATTTGCCATTAAAAACAATCCTCTCCAATTGGTCATAATAATCAGCTCATGCCAGCTGATCAGGACTTGAAATTTTTCCTTTATCCCCTAACACAGTCTTGTGTGTTGTGTGGTTCAAGGTCCGGAACTAGACTGTCTGTGGGATGATTGACTTAGTTCATGCACTCACTATTGGCTTGGGGAGATCTTGAAAGCAGACATCAATTGGAGCTCCATATTCTTCTTTAACTTTTCTGTTGGAAGATGGTGTGGTGGCTTAAGGAACTCCTGGGTCCTGCTTTGGCAAACTGAACTCTGTAGTCTCTCCTGAGAAATGTCTTTTTTATGATTCGGAACTTTTTCACAAGTGTCAAGGACCTCCTCTCTGACTTCACTTCACAGAAGTTTAGCAGAATGCAGTGTTAACCTTTCCTCACACTGCACAGAGTGCACGGCGCACACTCACCATGATAGGCAAGGAGGGAAGTACATGTCCCAAGTTTTGTCTCTTTGACAAAATGGGAACTCTATAGCAGAGTGTTGGACTTTGCTCATAAAATACAGAAATTATTCTATAATCCAGTCTACTGATTTTAGCATAAATGGTGAATATGAGACAACTTACTTGAATTAACACCAGTTCCTTATCTGGTCAACCTCATAATGAATTTGTTAAATCTCAGGCCTTCTTCTTTGCTCTCATTGAAAGTTGCGGGATCAAAGAGGGTCTCGTTAACTTGATTTTCACCCTTCTATTTGAGTGGAAGGTTGTAATAAAAACATAAATCTTTACTATTATACATCAGTACAACATATAAAAAAAATCTTACTGCAAGTTGGAAATAAAAGTTTGTAGCTAAGAAGCTTCTTGTTTGGAGATAAAAGATTACCATTTGAACCAGCTATTGAAAAGCATATTAACTTTTGATATAGATTTGAGATTTTGCTAAAATAAATGGGAGGTCCCTTTTGCCTTTCCAAAGGGAGACAACAAAGTCAAGTAAGCTCTAGTTCGTAAGATGTAAGGCTTGTTTTCATCATCTCTCAAAATTATAATCTCCTGACTATATATAGCACTTATTAGATCTAATGAATACATGGCCTGATCAACTCAGGTCCTTGCATTACGTACACAATTGCATGATTTTATTGGTGCTTGAGCTTCAGCATGTTACATCTCTTGCATGACTACTTAATGCTATTATTTCAATTTCAATTACTGGGCCACCTTATATCAAAATATTTTCAACACTTTCCTTGATATAGTTTTGAAACTCAAATTTGGAGGTACTTTTCATTACACTGGACATTTCTCTTACACCAGATGGCTTCCTAATAAGACATTGCCTCTGTAGGATTTTTTTTTTTTTAATTAAGATATTAATTGAAATTTCTTTACAATGTTTGTCCTGGCAAATGGCAAAGCCAAAGCTAGGTATATTGAGACCACTGGAAAGGTAGTCTTTTATTAGAGGCAAGCAATTGAAAGGACACAAGTGGACTATCAACAAACTTTTCAATAAAGTCAGGAAGCAGGCTATCAACACTTGGGCTGTTCTTATTGTGTCTGTTATCATAATTGACAGCTTGACGTAAAACCCTATCACATGACTTCTGGGTAGGTATGTAAATGGATAAGAGGTCACTCTTCACATATGCTAGCTGGAGAGGAAACACATTTAAAGGAAGTTTCAGTCAAAAAAACGGCTATGCAAATGTTTAGCTTTTTGGCTAGTTCTTAAGTTTTAAAAAAAACCTTCCATGGTCTGTTTTATTATTCATTTATTTATTAACTTACTTTGAGTAGTTATCAAATGCTAATGTCCAGATAGACCATTCTAATTAATGTAAAAATAAAGTTATGTTTGCTGTAACCTTAAATTCAATCAACAAAATCACAAGGGAAAAATTTTCTTCTTCCCTGAAAATATTTACTTTAAAAGATCTAAGTTGAATCAGGTAAGTAGAGGAAATTCTGAAGGTTATAATTATAGCCATTTTAGTCTTAAATATTCTTGGGCTGCACATAAAGGACAGAGTAGGAAAAGAACAGTGATAGGCAAACTAGTGTCTTGGGTGAGAACCAGGGAATAGGAGTTTGCAAGTGTGGTTTTAATGTTGACACAAACAGGGCGTGTCTGACCTTGGACAAGTCCATAAACTTTGCTGTCCTGTATCCTTATCTTGGAAAGGAAAATGTAGAGGTTGAATTACACAATCTCCGAGTTCCTGTGAAACCTTAAATTTTACAAGTTAAAGTAGTCTCCATCTAAAAAAAACTTTCATTTTCTGATACTTATGATTCATGATCAGTTATGTTTACTTTGTTCATGGGCCATGCATACCCATTTAAAGTAATTCTACTGTACTAATTCAATTAAATATCAAGAAGCATGGGTTTCAGAAACTGACATTAGAATTTAAGGTACTAGGATGATCTTGAATATCTTTTTTTTTTAATGTGTTATATGTCTTACATATAACAGTTTCATTCTGAACATTTTGCTTGTTCAGTAAGGCTACACCCTATTCATTCAGAGGCCATTTTATTTGATCCATGGTGAGTAATTAATAATAGCAATAAAATAAAATTCTACTAATCTAAGAGTTAGAGGAGAGTTTGGATATTGGAGTGGTTAATCTTTTTAAGCATCCCCTCAAAAGCGCCTCTACCCCTCAAAAATCTGTTTCCTTGAGGCTATCTGGAGAAATGAAAAAAACCTAAGAGAACATAAAAACATGCCTTTCAAGCTATTCCCTTGAGGGTCCCTGTAAACTTAAAAAAAGTGAGAAGGTAAATTTGCCTGTGTTGATTATTCTGTTTACAGTTTAATGGTTTATTGGTTCAACTGAGAGCTGTTGTCATCATGAGGGACTGTTAGTTCATCGGCCTGTTTGCTGAGTCTAGCAAAATAGAACATTTTGCTTACCTTCTTTCCTTTGTTCCCAAAGCTAATTGCTAAGCATTTAACAAAAGCCCCTGTTAGTAACAATGGAGGGCCCTCATTTGAATAAACAAAATCTTAACTCTGAAATCACAAGCAATATTGATTCTTTATGGCTGTCAGCTACCTACATGACTATGTGAGTGTAGTGTAGGAAAAGCTAATGATCCAAATCTTAGGTGTTTTCCCTTACGTAGATTTTTTTTTTCCTATGTAGATTTTTGAGGAAAACTGGTTGGATCCATCCTTGTAGGCAAGGAACAATGTTCTCATCCCAGAGACTTTATAGAACTCCATCCTAAGAACATATGCAGTGAAATCTTAACCTTCACTTCTTTCTTAGTTTGGACTATTTCCACCTTAACCCTTTACTCATAGCTTTTCTGGAGGAGAATCTTGCTTCTTTACCTCACCTTCCACTTGCTTTTGGAATTATATATAATTGTTTTAATATAAATTTTACCTTAATTTTCTAGATACTCTAATTTCATATTGATAGATGCATATAAATTAAAGAATTAAAATTATTTATGTGAGTGTGCATTTCTATAAGGATATGCATATGCTCAGGTCTGTCAAAGACTCTATATTGTCACAAAAATAAGAATTGCTATCCATCTCCAAACTAACAGACAACTTTAATAAACTAAATTTCTAAATTAATCAGTACCTAGAGTTTTAAGTTTGATTACATTGGAGAAAGCAAGTAATTTCCTAATTTTTGAAGGAAAATACTTGGAAAAGCCATTACAGTGTTACTGAAGCTTAGGTAGCACTTAAAGTTTTAAAATTTAATTTAAAAAGAATTGATAGCTAAAGTATGTGACGCTGCCTGTCTCACAGGACGGACACTGAGAAATCATCATGCCAACTTCAAATCACATTATCACCTATTATTTTAAATTTATTTAGAGCATAATGTAAAAAGTTTTCGTTGTTGGGGATACTGACTTATATTAATACTAAGAACATTTAACATGCTCCAAAAGGAAGCTTTAATACACCTAGTATTAACCTTTTATCACCTAGAATCTATTCAAAATTTGCTGAGTCAGAACTATCTTTGTCAGTCTTCGTAATTGAACTTATTAGGAATAATGTCATGGAAATCTTTAGTGAAGAGGTGATTTCTATTTTAATTATTTGTTTCCCCTACCACACCATCACCTTTAAAATTTCACTTTACTAGGAGGTTTATTAATTCAAAGATGTTTTACGCAAAAGAAGGTTAATTAATAAAGTAAGACCAAAAAACCTGAAGAGACTCTTGCTTAAATGACTTGGCTTAAGTGACTTATAACAAATAAGCATGTATAAACCTGTCTCCTCAGAAATTTTTGGAAATGTTGATAAATGCTACCTCACAATCTAGGTAGCTAAGTAAGTATAATTTATATTTTTCATTTTCAGTAACGGAGAGGAAATTAACTCAATACAGATTAATATCCTGCCAATTTCTTTGGCATCTAGATTACTGCTAATTACTACATTCAATGATCATTTTGTATGTATTTCATCATATTTTCTGTTTGAAAGAAAATATTCCTATTGAATTTATCTTAAGTATGGATGAAAGTGAATAGCTATAGTCAGGTTTAACCCCTTTGGGACTACTCTTAGGAAAGAAAAGCCCAAAAATACATTGATTTTAAATGTTACATATGTGGCCAAAGGTAGCCCACCTGACATATTTTAGGATGGTAAACAAACAAATAAATGTAACATGAGCAATGTGAACAACAAAAAACTAAGCAGTTTACAAATGCTTCCTTTCAAGGAGACATAGGGTTCCTGTAATTGTTTGTGAGACAAGTCAGTTCATCAGCGAGTAATATTTAGGTTCACATGGTTTTGTGAAAGCATCTTTTTCCGAACACTTGTCCAATCTAAGCTGAGAGCCCCACAGAAACTAACCTGAATTTAGCAGAATTATCAGGAGCTGTGCCTGAAGAGACACCTCCATTCTTGAGAATATTTAATTGACGGAAAACTAGGATTTTCATTGACTAGAGCAGAATCAGTAAGTGGCCCCTAAGGTCATCTTTACACAAGCTCGTTTTTGTTTTGTTTTTTTTTTAACTGTTTTTAGCTTATTTTCATAGTACTGCTTTTAAAAACCATATTTTGAAATAGACAATTGGCTTACTGTTGCTGTAAAAAAACAAGTTCAGGTTGCCCCATCACATTGCATTACTGATTAGATGATCCATTTGGAGAACTTGACAAAAATCTCGCCATAAAGTTTGTGATCTGTTTGATTTTAAAACTAAGCAAGTATACATTTTCTCCATCATGCAAGTATGATGGTCCATTTTAAGAATATTTTTCATTCCAATTTAATTTTTTTACTGGTTTATAGCTTCTTTATGAATACATTCTGAGAAGAATCTATGTATCTATCAATCTATTTATCTGGCCATCTATCAATCTATCTATCAATCTGTCTATCTATCTGCCTACCTACCTACTTACCTATCTACCGACCTACCTTAAGGGAATTTTTTCAGTTCTTTATAAAACTACTTTCAACTAAAATATCAATATAATGAAAACACATGTTTTGGAAATTTTGAGGTGGTATTTTTGGAGACTCATAGATCTGTAGAAAAGTGTGCAAAACGATTATTCTAAAACTCCAGAATCACTGTTACTTAGAATGTGTAGAAACTCATTGGTCTAACAGGAAAGGTAAAGGTTCTTAATAGCCAATTTTTTTTTTAGCCATAACATTATCAGAAAGGATTACAATAATTTATCATCAGTTTAAAGGCACTTTGGCTGCAATCATCATCTTGTAGAAATCCTCACTGAAAAGCAGCAAACAGGGTTCAGTGGATTGCTGTAAGTCAACTTTACAGTGCGAGATGCAGTTCATTTACAGCATGGCTATCTAACAATTAAAAACTATGATCTTCTAGTGGGGTGTCCCCCCCCCCCAGAGCCAGATAAGTTTAGTTTCTTAAGCATAAAAATAAGCAATATATCTTTTCAATAAATCTGCTAGCACTGTAGGGCAGCTGTGAGCCAAACAGAGCTGGATAGGGTTACTCGAACCCTCTTCCAAAGGGCAGAGCTGATGACTCCGAGATCTGGGAAGAATTTGTTTCAGCTTGTACTCCGAGCATTCCTCGCTCTATTCAGATGGGTAAAGTATTTTAAATACCATTACTCGGAGTTTAAAAACGAAAATAGAAATTCTTATCAACTCTTCCTAAACGGTGCCTCTTTGGCTAAAACAAAATTAGGAAACATCTAAAACAGAGTGCCTTGATGCTTCTAAACGTAAGCTAGGGGGGACGTAGAGATGGGGTCTTTACTCCTCTAAACTGCATGTCTCCTGTGTTTTGCAAACTGCATGCTTAAAGTTATTGATTATTTTACTCCGTGCAGATGATTTGGTATGTTGCATAAAAAAAGCTTTTTTTATGTTCTTCCTGAAATATATCTCTCTATTGAATATTAACGTTTGCTTTTATTTCAGCTCGATTTGTACTCTAATAATGGCTAATTGTGATGTTCTAAGCACTCGTTTCTCTTGTATGCTTTACTTAATAGAGAAGCATATTGCAGTAGGTTTTTCTAAAAAGAAAAAAGTCTAGGAAGTTTTGCTTTGCAGAGTAAGGTTTTTCTTTTGCTTTTTTTTTTTTTTTCTTTAAGTTGCCTCTTGGGAAAGTAAGGTTAATGCCATGTACAATACTAGTTTGCATGTGTTCATTTAAATACTAAAAACTGTAGTACTGCTCGATCCATATCTGACTGCTAGGTTTCAATTGACAGCTGAGGATTTGTGACTGGACCATGAATCAAAACGGCAGGCATTTATACCCCAGTACCAGTGAGGATACATTGGGAATTACTTGGCAAAGGTAACATTTTAATTATTTCCAACCCTACACTTACACCTAAAAATTACCTGAGCTATAGTGTTTTGTTTTTAACTAGCTTTACAGAAAGTATATGTTAAAAATTTAGTTGTTTTGGCTTTACCATCCCTCCTTCCCTCCCCTCCTCCTTGCTTTCTGATGTAAATGCAACTTCAAATTAATTTGGGACTGTAGCATATGCTAAGTGATCATTGGAATTTCTAAGTGCTGTCAAATGTTTTCAACAGTTTATAAGTTGGGGGGGGGAGCGAGGAGAAGATTTGACACTTAGATCTTAGGACCTGAAAAATGAAATCATAGTTCTAGGGAAGATTTTTCAGCCAATTGAGGTTGAATAAAGCATTGGTTTTTTCACATTATAGACTCTTCTCACTTCAGCTCTTTCCTCTACTGCTAACTTTGAACCATTTTACTGTTAGCTTTTTCCCCTGTCAGAAGGGAAAAGCTAGAAGAAGATTTTCCAGTTAATCAATTAAACTGTTACTAGCAACACTCATTAATTCTGGAGTCAGAAGATTGTTGAAATCAATAGCTAAAGAAGGAATTTGGTTGAAATAAAGTTTTAACCTCTGTTTGTTGATTGAATCATTGAGAACTGAATTTATTTGGTTGGCTGAGAAAATTATTCTGAAACTTCATTTTCAAAACTAGTTTGATATTGTCTCATGTGTTGGTTTTGGAAAGTTAGTTGTGCTAAGTCAGCTTCTTATGTATTATTTTAATAAAGAACAAATTGTGTCAAATTGACAAGTTAAATAATTAAAATTCATGGCATAATCGTATGTAATAAGAGATAATAATTTATAGAAAAGAGTGAGGTAATCCCATAAGGAGTTCACCAAAAGTAGAGCCAACATAATTTTCCAGCCTTGCTATAATTGTAATGCCTGTGTTAAAAGTACATACTCTGATATCAGTTGTAAACATGTTGCCCATCTCCATTTTACTTGATAGAAACTGTTGAAGAGTAGAGTTTAAAAGAATTTGATTAACAAAATGTCCAATTTTACTCAGGTGAAAATTATTTGGAGTCCATTTAAAAATTTCATGAGTTTTTATTAATACTCTTCCTAAAACGAATACGATAGGACTTTTCCTCTTTTTAAAGATCGGTATAGCATCCACTTTAAAATGTATACATTTTTACATATTTTAATTTTTTCCCCAAGAATTTTATATAATTCCTCCATTTGGAAAAAAATACAACATAGGCTTATAAAAAAGAAAATAAGCACAAGGAAAGCATCTTATTTAAATAGTCTTTATAAGATTATGAATTAAATCCAATGAAAATGTCTTATTTGAGTGGTCTTAATTATTTTTAAGTTAATTTAATCGATTTGGTAACACCATGTTTGGATTTATTTGATTAAATAACTTCCTGATAGTCCATGTTCTCTCTGTCAGTCAGCAAAAGGGACTCTGTCTGCGTATAAACCTTACCGTATTGATAAGAATTGCAAATCAGATGAAGTCTACTCATGTTTTTAAATGTGGCTACAGCTGTGTGAACTTCTAAATCTGTGGATTGTCGATTGACATTTACTTCTCTAAAGTAGGCTAACACCTCTATAAAGAACATTAAAGCCAAATAAAGATATAAGTTATTGGTGATTTGAAATATGACTGCACCCAGTTCCTAGTCATTTTTTGAATCAAAAGTTGATATCCCCGAAAGCGAAAAGGTGAGTGGACAATGAATCACCACAGAACACATGGATCTGAGTGAATTAATATGATGACTAAACCTAGTTCTTTGGAGAGCATTGCTCATGTTACAAAATTCCCTCTTGTTGAAAAAATTGGTGTGGTAACAAGCTTCAGGTTAGAAGGAGTTGGAAAGAAACTCAGAACTCATTTTGTTAAGATTTTTTTTCTTCCCCTCTCAAAGATAGTAACCCTTTTTTGATTAATAGATAATGGGATATAGAGAATGGCTTTAATACTTCAAAAGGCTTTATAAAGGTAGCTTCTGGGTTTATTCCCTTTTTATCATGATTCAGAAGGCACGTCATTGATCATGGTGGCCATCACATTCATGCATTCAACAGGTGTTTATTGAATCTCTGTGGCAGGCTGTCCCAAATGCTGGGTGACTGATACAGGTGCTCACAGTTCTGAAAACCTAAGTATCCTGCAGTTTACAATAAATATGCTCAAACAAGACAGCAATTTTTTTTGATAGGACCCTAATAGTAGAGTCCATATCTGATAATACAGATATTCATAACATATTCATGGTTTATAGTTCGTGCTCTGTGCTTATTTATGAAGCTTCGTGTGCTTTCTTTTTTCTAGAAAAGATACTGAAAAAGGAAATCATAAACTTCTAAAATACCACTACTTTTAAGGCAGACAACAGACGTCTAAAATCATCAGGGCACTGCTGCAGCTTTAAAATTATCTGATTAAATTGAAAATATCTGAGCAATGTAGAGCCCTTCAACCAGAGAATTAAATAATCTGCCTTTGTCATAATGGAATAATAAAGAAACTATCAGGCTATTTTTGTGGTGGTTGTTGCTTTTTGTTTTCAACAAAAGGCAATCCCTGGAGACTTCGTAGTAGAAAAGGGCAAAGCTAAGAAGGTGTTTGGGTTTGGCTCTGTGTTTTGGCTTTGCTTCGTTTTATTTTGTTTTGATTGTTGTTTGTTGCCATTTCTTTCTTAGTACAATCCCTTGTCCGTGGTGGTCTCCCTTTCTGCTTTAAGCCCATCCTCCTGTAGACGTGTTTCCAGGTCACAAGCAGCACCTTGGGCAGGACTGGAAACGGCAGTGCTGTGGAGCTGGGCTACTGTAATCAAAGCTGGAAGATTTCCTCCATCCCCCTCCCCCTCGGCCCCGCCCCCACTCCAGCGGAGAAACAGTCCCTTAGGAACCACGGCCGACTCCATCGGAAAGTTTTCACAGACTTATTTAGGTTGCAGCCCTGAAGGTGTTTTGTTGTTTTGACCTTAGAATTTTGTGAGCCCTGTGTGTGTGTGTGTGTGTGTGTGTTTTGCTTGCACCTTGAAAACGTGAGTTTTTCTGTCCAACCCAAAGGTTACTGCAGTTAACCCAGAGTGAAATGCGTTGGGGAAGGGCTCATTTCTTGAGTCAGGAGGGGCTCAGCTCCGGGGAGGGTAATAGGTGATGAGTTGCTGACGCTGTTCTGTTGCGTCTGCGCTTTGTCCTCCGATGTGGACAAATTACACTGCGGCATATATGAGTTATGTAGGTATAAATAAACATAGCAGTTAACTCCCTGACTGGCTTTCTTTTTTTGAAACTATAGCCTGAACATGGCTTGTACTATCAAGTATGAAAGAGCAATATAATTGAATGAAAAAGAAAGCCGAAGGACAATCCAAGAATAATATAAACATTAGTTATTTTAAAACATTGGAGGAGGTGCTTTATGCAAAAGAGCAACTGGATTTATTGTTTCATTCCCTCTTCTCTGCCTTCACCCTTTCAAGAGAAGCAAAGCCACAAGTGAGTGGCTGTATGTGTCTGATGGCTTATATAAACATAGAAGAAGCCTTCAGATGGCTAAAATAAACATGCGCGTGTTACTGAAGGATATGTTTACACAAACCATTTGCTCAGCCTCTGAAATAATGAATAAATGAAGATTCCACTGAAATAATTGGAAGGATTTTTGTGTCTCTGCTGATGCCATAATTGAATGGCACCAAAGAGACTTTTATCAGGTACTTTCCATGTTACATGTGTTAGCAGTTCCTTTCTCTGAGTTGAATACTTCATTCTGTAGTTACTTTACACGTGTTTTTGTAAGAAATTGTCGTTTATTACTGCAATTCTAAAGAGTCGCTTGATTTCCCAGGAGAAATTTAGCAGCCAGTAAAGATTATTTGGATCTGGTTGGTCAGGAGAGGGAGGGCAAAAAGGAAGGAGTAAGAGCATTCATTCCATACATAGAACCCTATTTGCATAACGCTGTCCTCAACCATTTACCATCTCCGTTGCTTTGTCCATAAACCGTTCTTTGTAAAATATACGTCCTTTAAACAAAAATAATCTTCGATATTGGGTTGCAAACCATGTTTGTATGCAAATACATATATGATGTATACACACGCATGTGCGGATGCGCATGCATAAATGTGGGTATACACATGTATGTGCGTGTGTCTACACACATACCTAGACATAGGGCACATATATAGTAAGGACAGTATGTTTTCTGTCCTTAGGTAGTATCAAGAGTTAACTCTTCTTTCAACATTACACTTAGAGCATCCCTACAAATTCACTAGGTTAGCATTTCCTGCTTTCAGTTTGTTATCTTGACAACAGCTGGGTTGTTCCTGGAGTTCCTGGGGGGAGCTTTATTCTCAGAGTGCTGAATTTCCTTTTCAGCTGTCAGCTCAAAAGTGTGTTCAAAATGTTCAACTTCTTACTCACCATTCTGGGCCCCTAGCACCACTCTGGGACTATGATAGAAATGCTGATAAGGTAGATGAATGGAAGCATCTTTGGTTTGAGGAGGAGGAGAATTGCAGAAGCCAAAAATTCACATGTCCGTTGTTTGGTAGTGGGGTTACTGACTAGTGTTGTTCTTTGCATTGGAGTATTCTTTCTAAAAGAACTGCTCCATTCCCATCAAAAAATCATTTGCACCTGTTCTGAAATAAAAAATGGCACCGTTCTCGAAAACAGTCTTGATACAGTGTTCACACACACACACACACAGTATCAGTGATCTGGCTGTTGAAAAATACATTGGAATTTGCTGTAGTTTTGCCTAACTTTCTCCATTTATAAAGAAAGATTTGCACAACACAACATTTCCTTTTTATCTAGGAAACTCTTCAGAACACTTCCTAAGAAATTAATTGTATTCCAGCCAGACTCGCATGCTGCCATCCCACAGGAAATGGGTCAGCAATCCATTAAGATGCCATTAGATAATCTAATTTGGAACTTAATCTCTAAATTAACCATGCTCCATACTTGAAGCATACTTGAGAGAAAGAAAAAAGTTTACGTTTGAATCGATAGGGGAGCTGAAGCGTGAAGAAGGCTGTTTGTTTTTTCTGTAGCTGTGGTCACGTCTCAAGCCGTCTGGTAACCAGGAGAAACCAGACATGATGTAATTCCAGATTGAACTTGAACTTCAGGGACTTAGGATAGGGGAACAATGGACCATAGGAATCAATAATGTCCATTTTCCACATGATTATGTTTGGAGCTTTAAGTTAACCTTTATGGGAGAAGCAGCAGGATCTGCAGTGTGACCAAAATGAGATGATCCAGAGACAAGATGTTAGAGGAAAGAAAACTTTTTCCGTGATATTTTCTGAGCAGCACTGCAGATTCCAGCAGGATTAGAAAAGTTCCCGCTCTGCAGTAAACCGGTGGCCTGTTCAGAGCACTCTTTGTTCGCTTAGGTAGGACAAACTTAATCTTATGTTTCCTGTCAGATGATTTTTGGCTGCGCTACGGGAGAGGGAGGAGCATGGTTCAGAAAATTCCCAAACGTAAACCTTGCTGATTAACCCTTTGCAATGAAAGACGCACATTAAACACCTACTTTATTTGAAGATGTTTTACGTAAAGCGCCATATTTACATATGTATTACGTCCGCGAGGAATCCGCGCCCTCAGCAGCCAACGCCCCTTTTATTAAGTGACCTTTTTGATTTTCCTGTTTGCAGGGCTGTGAGTAGGTAGGTCGTGAATTTTTAGCCATATTTACTTAGATAACAGAGCACAGGAATGAGTAAATGTACTCATAAACATGAGAAAAAAGAAAAGGCAGGAAAGCCTGTTTGAGTTCAAGAAATTGCAGAACACGAATTTTGAATACTCGCCAACTGTTGAAAGTTACAATTATTCTCTCCTTTGTTAATTCTCGTTTTACGTGAAGGAGGGTCTTTTGGGTTTTTTTGTGTTTTTTTTTTTCCTTTTGCACATGTGATTCTTTCTGCACCTATATTAGCAGGCATGCTTTAAAACTGTGTTCAGTTCCCTAATCACTTGTGATTTTATGATTCGGAATTCGGATACAAATAAGTTCTGTTATTTAGAGGTGAAATTGTACAATTTTGTACATTACAAATGAACGCTGATTTTTGCTTTTAAATGAAAATCACTTGGGAAAGAATCGCTTTTTGCTTTTGTATAAAACTTACATTTCTTTTTAACTTAGTATGCCTTGGGTGATTTTCTCTAGTGAAAGGCACTATTTGGGAGCACTATTTTTGTGGAGAATTTTGTCTGCTGTTGAAGACTCACATATGCTAATAAGGGGAGCAGTAGTACTTGTAACAATAGCATTGAAAGGAACCCAGGGATAGAGGGGAATACAGACTAGAGAAAGGATGGAAACCCACATGTAGGGTTCTCGGCTGTGGTACAGTCTGTGGGAGGAGATCAAATAATTACTGTGAGCCTGATGATGCTATATTTTTTAATTGGCTGAAACCTCCCACAGCTACATAAGTCGTTACATATGTATGCATGTGTGTACTGTAATTTATTTACAATTAGCCATCTTTGTAGTAATGCTCTGTCTTTCATTTTCAGTTCTAAAACATGAAAAATAGCAAACATAATTTAAAAAAAAAATCTCCTTAACTTGGCCTGTTTAGGGGAATTGTATTTTTCTTATGTCTAAAGTAAACATTTTAAGGAAATACGTTCTTACTACTTTGAAGTATATAGGTTGCCTTGTTGAAGCGTCTTCTAGGATTTTGTAAGAGCTTTTTACTTAAAGAATACGGTAACTATAATGAGCACATTTTATCTTTAGCTGCAGTGGTCCAAACATAAGGGCTCTTCTTGCCCTGTGCTCTTCACTAGATAACATATTCGCTGGCAGAAGTCATTATTTTACTTAGGAAATGCTAATACTCATGCATGGTAAGGTTAATATTCAATCCAGCATGCTCCAATAACGGAAACACATCTGAAACAATTGAATATAAATTAATGAGCTTTGATGGCCTACCGTTTTGATATGTTATTTCCAAAATCGTTGGTCCCCAAGGAGTAGCAATAAAGAAGGCTATTTACCTACTTAGTTAAGAAACAAATACGTTTCTTTTTCATTACTATGAAGTGCTATTGCTTGCAGTTAGAATAATTCCACAAGCCACCTGCAGTTTATGATATTTGGTGTTTCCCAGAGAGCCCACAAGAGTACTTTGCAGTTCAGGCAAGAGCTGGCCAGGGAGCTTTCTGATACAGATTATTACAAATAGTAATAATCACTAGAAATCATCTTGCATGCAAATAAGATCATTCAGATAGCAATAATGATCCTTAAAAGGGGGGGGAAATAAATCGAAGAAATCCAAGACCGGTGTAAAGCACTTTGAATATTTCACTTCTAGTGTGGCATCATCTGCAGTGGAACTCAATGAGCAAGTTACTGACATATAGCCACATCTGTACCTACATCATCAAAGGCAAATACTGTATTCAGCTGAAAAGAATCTGCAATTGGATAAATAAGATACAGTTATTTGTGTTGAGATTTGGGCTCGAGAGTTATACTTCTCTGGGAGTCTCAGTGTGTCTGCATGATTTGGACCTTAATTCATAGCCTCTCTTTTATAATTTAAGGATAATAGAAATTCTTGTCCAGTGATAAAAGTAAAGTGTGTTTCACAAAAGAGGGAGACGAGGTAAAGCCTAGTGGGTAAAAATGTAGATCCTAGAACCATACTGCTAGAGTTCACATCCTGGCTTCTATGATGTAATAGCAACATGACTTGGGCAAAGCACTTAACTTCCTACTCCAGTTCCCTCATCTGTAAGATCGGAATGAAACTGGTACTTTTCTCATAGATTCACTATGAGGATGGAAAATTCATAAAACAGTACCTGGCAAATAATGCACACCATACTAGCAACGAGTATATTTATTACATCCCATTTTTTGTTCTAATACATTAATGAATTCTTAAATATATTCTTATTATATAATAATAACATATAATATAATATAATATAATAACATATAATAATTTTCGCAACTTTTCTTTTTTAAGTAAGCTCTATGCTCCACATAGGGCTTGAACTCATGACCCCAAGATCAAGAGTCCCATACTCTACCCACCGAGCCAGCCAGGTGCCCCCAACATAAAATAATTCTTAAATGTATAGGTACTTAAATATCACCCATATATTCCTTCAACTGAGCCAGCATATTTTCCCAAGACACCGTCTATAGCATTTGCATTATGTCAAAGTAAGCAGCCAGTCCAAATGCATACATACACAATCCAGGACAGCATGGCTTAATTAATACTTAATTAACCTGCCCTTGATTGGTTTTTCCAGGTAGATTTTAGCTATTAATAGGGGAAATTGCTTATTGTGCATTTTGGGACAGATACTAATACCTGTGTGTTAATTATTGTAGCAATAAAATTAGGAGTATTTAGCTAAGGAAGTAAAAAACTTTTCTTGGGGATATTTAAAACAGGTGCAAAAGAATGAAAGGTCAATCCTTCTTCTCAGTTAAGGTCTTTATTTTATTTATTTTCCATGCTTTCTGGGCCATTGCTTATTTTTATTGCTGTCTATAAGTAATGTAGCTCCTAGTAGAGTTGAGGTATTCCTGAATATATAAAATTCTTTGTGCTTTATTCCTATAATATTTTTGTTAAGCTTCTTGAAAGAGTACTTCCTACCTTTGAGGTAAATATGGTAGTCTTATGATTCAATCAGTATGTGAAATCTGAATGGGCAATATTATTACTCCCCTAAAAAGTATTAGTGAGCTGGATACTTTCACGTTTTATAAAATGCTTGACAAATGGGTGACCCAACCCATTATCAGATAAACGCAGACCAGTAATAAATGAATTTTGCCATTCTTCAAATAGCTCTTATTTCAAGACATAGTTGGAGTGAAGTCTTTGACTTTGTTTCGTTTCTTACTCAACTTATTACTCCATATATGTTTATTTGGCACTCTGTGGTTCTTGGGTGGTTACTGAGGTAAAAGCCAAGGGCCCAATCCGTCTGGCCTAGAAGACACAGTCTTGCAAAAAGAAAGCACAACCATCAAATGTTGACTTGTCCGGAGCAATTTTCTCTTTCACTGAATGACACAGAGTCTATTTACTACTTGTAGGTGCAGACACCAACTACTTTATACAGTTTATCCAGGGATATGAAATATATCCTTCCTTTAAAAGGAAGAAGTGGGTATCTTTTTACCCCGTAATCCTCACCATAAGGTCACTCTAATACAACTTCAACTAGATTTGTTTTCAGAGGATATATATTGAATTGCAGAGTTGCTTGATCACCCAAATCAACCACGTATTCTGTGCACAAGTCTCCCGCACCATTATTTAGGTTATGATCCAGCTGTGTGGGGCATCGGAAATCCACTGTCTCCTGAAGCAAATATTGCCTTCAAGAACTCTGTTCAAAAGTTCTTTCTAATCTAGGTGGACGTCTGACCTCCCAGGGAAGCAGTATAATATAGTTTGATATAGTATAATATAGTTAAATGGCCGTGGGAATCAGAGCTGATTCATATCTGAGGTCTAGGTGGGTAACTTGGGGCAAGTTTAAACCTCAATTTTCTCATCTGTGCAATGGGGATAATGGCAATTTCAAGAGTTCATTGAGAAAATCAAGGGAAAGAGCAAATGTAAAACACCCAGAAAGGTATCTTTCTCGTAGTAGGGCCTCAGGTTTTCTTCTGGAATTTTCTCCTTTTATGCTAATTCTTTCCACCTGAACTATACAGAACAAGTCTATATTTCTTTCCAACTCCACTGTTGTATCTTCCCTGTCTCCCTTCAGCTATTCCTCAAATGACATGATTTGGTGGGTTTCTTCATCAAAGAAATGTCATAGAGTTTGTTTCTCTTGAAGAGTGATGCCTAGAAGCAACACAATGCTTCAGAAATAGTCTGATTAGGATAAAATGGGCCGTCTCCTCCCATTAATGCATCTTAAGGTCAGAATAATTTGTTTCTTTGCCTCTTCCCTTTTTGGGGCAGCCACATCATGCATTTGGTGAGAATAATGTGAAAATAGTATCCATGATATCAGATATTTTATTTTTTAGAATTTTGATGTAACTTGCATCTGTTCTGTGTATAAGGAAATATCTCATTATATACATAGAGTAGAAGTTGTTAGGGTGAATTCTTCTTTGTGTTAAGGTATATTCAAAATCTCTTTTTTGCTTTTTTCATGCCTGGTTTTTTAAAGTTCTTTATATTCTTTTCCTTTTTTAATGGTATAACCTATATATATTTTCTAAAGATGTGCTTTCAACTTTTAGTCATGCTTATCTTCTGTTTGCCTAAAGAAAATGTGATTTGGCAATGGAGAATGGAATGAAAGCAAAGTCTGTGCATGTTTGAAGATCTATTGCTGAAGTAGCTTAACTTGACCTTGAATATTTTGAGATCTTTCAGTTATGTTCGCACATCTCTTAATACATAGAGGCACAGATTATTGGATTGGACAAAGGATAATTCTCACTCCCTTATGAATTAAGACTATTAAAAACTTCTCATATAACTAGTTTTGTACGTGGAGATAAGTATGAATATGTGTGTTTATTTTACCCATACTGGTGATCAGCAGCATTGATTTATATAGAGGGAGTTATATATGTAAAAAGCACAGTTACCTGAAAAACTATGCAGTTTTAGACATTCTCTTTTTGAGATGAAATGATATAGGTTATTTTGTTTGATTAAACTCTTTTTTACATTGTTATCATAATCTTTGAATTTGTTTTACCAGATTCTTTTCAATGAGACTACCAAAAAGCTCTCTAAGAAATGTCTGTGCCTTATAGTTCTGAACCTAACCTATAAATTGGCAATAAGAGACTTGTAAAACTCATATATGAGGTCTGCCTAGTGTTAATGTTTGAGATTTATTTCCCCCCAAAGGTTCATAAACAGTATTGACAAATATATTGCACACTGCAATTTTGACATGGTCATAATGTAGGATGGGAGGTTTGAAAAGTTTAAGTAAACATCTAAATTGAATTTGTTAGATATTCTGCAGCAAGAGTCCTGTTAGTTGCTAGCATCAATTTGTTTTTATTGAGCATTTTCCAAAGAATAATACATGTCTCTTTTTAGAACCACATAAGAAAGCTATTGCAAAATAAACCCCAAATTCTTGTCTTTTCTGCCATCAGTTAGAGAGACTTCTCCATTCAAAGACTCACATCTATTTTCAATCATTAAAATATACTTTATTTTCCTAAAGAATGCAATCTTTGAATTCCAGAGCCCATTGAATTTGGGACTCGCTTTTGCAAAGTGATTTGCTGGTTGTTGACACTGTCTTTTACTGTCAGGGATCATCAATTTGAGCTAGTCTTTCTGTTTTTCATACATGCTTCCCATTTTGGGTTAAAAATAGTGGATACCTGTTTTTGTAATTTATTTTATTAGCTAAGAAGTAATTAGCATTAGCTATAGCCAGACTCTACAGGGAATTGACAAGACAGTCATTTTCTTTATGGAGCTTACCTTTCAGTCGCTAAGATAATCACAGCTACAGGTGACTATGCTATGAAGTAATAACTACTCTCATAGTCCTGCGTAACAGAGCACCGTGAATGTGCGGGCGAGGGGAAAATAGCTTTCATGATGGATCGTGTAACATTTTCTCCCAGTCAATCATGCAAAGCACAGAAACAGAGATGTGTGTGGGAAGAGAGAAATATGTGAAAATAATTAAGTCTCTTGAAAAGGTTTCAGTAACAACTATTCTAATTCTTGAGAATTATGACTTTTAAACAGATAATGAGGACATACCTTTTTATTTTGAATTATTCCTCGTTCGAACTCTTATTCAATTATTCCTCCATCTTTAATTTTTGTTAATACCAAACATCTATAATTTTAAGCTCAGAGATGCCAATTTTCTTTTTATAGGGGGCCAAATCACAAGGTATTTGTGGACATACGTGATGATTATGAACCCCATTTTTTAAAAATACAGAGTTGTATGGGATTGGGAACACTTAAGTGATTTGTTTGTGTATCCAAAAATTTATTGAACATCCATCCTGTGCTGGTATTATATTAGATGGAGAGCAAAAAGAGAGCTGGACTTTGCTATCGTGGAGCTCAGAGTCTAATCATAAAATCCCTCCAGCGTGAAATTTTTCCATTGAATTATCAACTCAGAAATATGCACTTAGACATGTACTAATAAGACACATTTTGTGTGGAGATATCACCAGAGTGAAAGAAGTTATATACATAGGTATATATATATGTGTATATATATACATATATGTGTGTATATATATATATATGTATATATATATATCAGGTTCTTTTTTTAACCCAGGCTTTTTGTTTGTTTGCTTACAAAGTTGTTCTTCAAGTTAATATCCCATAAAGGTTTTTTGTACCTTTGGTCTTCATGTATGAAAAAATGAGATTGTCTAGGTTGATATCTACAATAATAGTATCCATCTCACCTCATGGTTTCAAAAGTAAAGGATACTACATTAAATTTAAAACATTGAAATGATGTCTCCAAGTCAGGCCATGACAAAACAGGCTATGGAATTACCAGTTTGATGTTTTCTTGGTTCGTGATGATTTATGCAGCTATTAATTAGCTGACATTCGTTCTGATTGGAGTGTTGAAACAGACAATGGTCTGATTAGGTATCCTGTCAAAATGTATGGTGTGCAGGGTTGTTTTGGGATCTGCAGATCTCAGGTTATTTTCCTCCAGATGATAACTTGTTTAATGAGAGATTACAATGAGTAATGGTAGCAATGAGAGAGCTGTTCCTCAAGTTTTTTTAAACAGCCCCAGATGCCACAGAGGTGAAAGGAGAGTTGGTTGGAGGGGGACAAAAACCTGGCCCTCTCGCTCCCTCCAGCGCCCCTCCCTCCCAGCCACCCCTCCCAGCTCTCCAGACACAGAACAACTGATGGCGGGTACAGGGAGTGTCCAGGCCTCTGGTGCCAGCGTTGCAAATGACATATTATGTACTGGCCTTCTTTAAAAATGTATTTTTCTCTTATCGTGAGGAAAAAGGAAAATCTTTCATGACAGCTGTCAGTTGTATTCAGTCAATAAGCAGGTGAAACACTGAAACCCATCTTATCACTGAATTGCTTATGAATTGAAAGTAAAGCAGGATCAGAGTGTAACTGGCAAACCATTGTGGATTTGCTGCTTTCTTTTTCCTTTTCTTTCTTTCTTTCTTTCTCTTTCTTTCTTTCTTTCTTTCTTTCTTTCTTTCTCTTTCTTTCTTTCTTTCTTTCTTTCTTTCTTTCTTTCTTTCTTTCTTTCTCCTTCTTTTCTTCCTTCCTTCCTTCCTTCATCAAAGTAGATCAGATATTTTAGGAATACGCCCAATCAGAGTTCAACAGTTGTGTGTAAGCCCAACTTGAATTTCTCCTGCCTCACCATTAGCCTTACCTTCCATGAAAGAAATAGACCATGCAGTGTATGTACCTATAATATTTATAATTAGCACAGTAATCTCATATGAAACTGTAATATGGAAAAAAGTTGTAGTAGTAATTTGATGCCTGTGGAATTTATATTTCTAATATCATTGTAGATGTTAACATTGTGTTTCTTCTTTTTCTCTTCCCTCCCTCCTGCTCCTCTCCTGTCAACAGTCCTGGTACCTGGGCTAGCTTGGTTCCTTTCCAAGTATCAAATAGGACACCCATCCTACCGGCAAATGTCCAAAATTACGGTTTGAACATAATCGGAGAACCTTTCCTTCAAGCAGAAACGAGCAACTGAAGGAAAATGAAATACAACAGTAGTTTAAGAAATTTAAAAAAAAAAAAAAAAGGAAAAGAGGAAGACTGGACAAAACAAAACAAAACAAAAGGGAGAAAGGAAAGCAACTGAAGAAAGAAGATATATAGACCAGCAATTGCAGCACTTACAATCACTAATTCCCTTAAGGTTGAAACTGTAATGACATAAAAAAGGGTCGATAATATTTCGCTGATGGTAGATCGCAGCCCCTGCAACGTACGTAGCCTTTGTTACATGAAGTCCGCTGGGAAATAGATGTTCTGTCTCTATGACAATATATTTTAACTGACTTTCTAGATGCCTTAATATTTGCATGATAAGCTAGTTTTATTGGTTTAGTATTCTTGTTGTTTACGCATGGAATCACTATTCCTGGTTATCTCACCAACGAAGGCTAGGAGGCGGCATCAGACGTGCTGGGTGACCGAGCCATGAGCCAGCCATTTTCTAAGCACTCTGATTTCTAAAAGTTAAAAAAATATATATATAAAATCTCTGTAGCCTTTAGTTATCAGTACAGATTTATTAAATTTTGGCCCTTAACCCAGCCTTTTCCAGTGTGTAACCCAGTTTGAAACCTTAAAAAAAAAAAAAAGAAAAAAGAAAAGAAAAAAAAAGAAAAAAAAGAAAAAAGGAAAAAAAAAACAGTTTGAACACAAAGGCTCTATGGAAGAAATGCCTCTATGTAGGTGAAGTGTTATCTCTGCATGCAACAGTAAAAATTAATATAATATTTTCCCCACAAAAGAAACACTTAACAGAGGCAAGTGCAATTTATAAATTTATATCTAAAGGGGAATCATGATTATAAGTCCTTCAGCCCTTGGACTCTAAATTGAGGGGATTAAAAAGAATTTAAAATAATTTTGAACGAATTTATTTTCCCCTCAGTTTTTGAGGGCATTAAAAAGGCATTAAATCAAGACAAATCATGTGCTTGAGAAAAAAAAATTAATGAAAACACAGCACTTATGTTGGTTTAGCTGCAGCCTCCTTGGAGGTAGGATTTATTTATTTAAAATTACTGGTTGCATCAAGAACCCATAGGGTGTACGTACAAAAGGTTCTATAAAATCTGCATTACAGAGACAAAGAGGCAGGCAAATCCATGTCACAAGGGTAAAGCTTACAGTTTACAAACTGGGAACGCCAGGGTGTAGGATATAAAAACGCACTCTTGAGAAAACAGATGTAATGAGGGTGCTGAAAACTTGCATGGTGCTTTCAGACATTAGCCTTGTTCAACAAATTTCTTGTATTGACAGATCTGTAGTGTGCATGGGCAGACACATTTTGCCTCTATGTCTCTTAAAATTTTAATTAAAAATACTCTTTCCAGTAATCCTAATTTGCACGAAGATATAATGTCCACATTACGTGCCTTGCCTTGAAATCTAAAAACAAAAAAAAAACAAAAAAAAAAAACAAAAAAGTGACATCACTACACTTGTTTTGCTGCATTTATTATCATTTTAAATCTTTACCATTTTTATGACAAAATATTTTGTACTCCAGACGAAGAAAAATGTGTGACATCATGGATTTTTTAGACAGTTATACCTTTATCTCACATTTATAAAGCATATCATGGCTGTGTATAGTTGCCGCTTAAAAATTGTAATCGACCAGCAATATTTTCAGTATTTTGGTGTTTTTTCTATTAACCTTTCATGTTTTTCATCTTCCAATTAATATTTGGGGGGGAGGGGTTTCAAATTTATACGAATTATGCAATACCAAGTTTTGCCTATATGTAGGTAGTGCTTTTAGCTGTATTGGTTATTATAGGTAAGTACACAGATTTAAACAAAAAATAATGTATGCTTTTTTTTGTTTGTTTGTTTTAATTGACCAAAGTGGGTACTGCTATTTTTGCAGTGTGATGAGGTCCTTTGTGTACTGAGAGATGGACAGGGGATTTTTTTTAATATACATATATATATATTCTGGGGTGGGTGGGAGGATTTTTAACACTTTACAGTGTAGCTGTGAAGCAGGGCACCCTGAGACGGGCCTGGGCTGCAAATCGACTGTTCTGTCTACTGTGACAAACTTCAACTTACACAGGTTCCCCCTTCTCTAACTTCCCACCTGGGGTGCAAGCTGAACTCCTTTCTGGTTTTTGTAACAACAGAAATCGTAAGAACAAGTGAACACAAAAAATTCTCCTGGAGGCAGACTTGGCTTAAAACAAACTGTCATATCTTTTTTTGTTTTGTTTTGTTTTGTTTTGTTTCTTGGTTTTTTTTGGTGGTGGTGGTAGTTTTTCTGGAAAGTTCCGGATCCACAGTGGAGAGTGAGCCTGTCTCATATTTGGCAAAAATATTGGTGGAAGAATCCACATAGCGGAGGTTTCACGCTTTGGGGGTTTAACACATGAGTCTGTTTTCTCCTAAAAAACCCATCATCCAGCGGAGGGAGTGCTCCCACATTCTTTCTCCACCACTTCTCTTCCCCCATTTCTTCCTTTCGTTGACGGTAGTGGATGATTTACCTGTGACTCACTACTTCAAATGGATGGCAGTGCACTTGGGGTTGTTTTTTTTTTTTTCTTTTCTTTTTTTTTTAATACATCCAGAGGATTGCTATATTAAATGTATTTGGACTTCTAGATTAAAATCAAAGTTCAGTTTTTAAGGAACAAAAAATTTAGTAAATCTTGTTACGTTTTCATTTTACCTGCCCTTTTAAACGGAGAACCAGAGCAGAAGGGAAATGTAGAATTTTCAGAAATTAATGTTCCTGTGGACGAATTAAGCCCATTAGATGCTGATGGGATTTTTTTAAGGGATGGTGCCTCAAATACATATTTGATTTAGTTTCCCCTGAGGGCTAGTGGGTGAAGGGAAGCTGGTTTTATTTTGCTCTTACACCCCTCCCCCAGCCCCCCAGTCCCATTGAGGCAATTCATTACTAGAAGGAAAATCTTTCAGAATTAGTGACACATGGAGGGCTGTCTTGAGGAGCCCCCTGACCCCCTTCCCCCAGGCCACGGCCTAATAAAATAAACTGTCCATTGTTCTCAACAGCATATGATTTAATAATGAATACTTTAGAACAATGCTTATGGGTCTAGAATTGTATTTGATTAGCCCATTCAGTCTGATAGCCCCCATGCCGAATAGCACAGCAGGATCCTAGCCACGCAAGTTGGAAAGTAAGTCCAATCATTTCTGTGATACTTACCCTGATACGAAACAGCTCATCTCAGCCAAGCTCTTCATGTATCTTTGACCTAGTAGGTGAACAAATCGAACCTCACAGGACTCGCAGTATTTTTTAAGGGCAGACTCGCTCTCTGTCTTTTTTTTTTTTTTTTTGCCAGAGAATGAGCAGTTCTAGCTAAGTCAGTTACACACTGTGGGTATTCCTGCCTGCCTCTTGAATACAAAGGCCTAGTTCAAGTGTTGCTTTTTGGTTTTTTTTTTAATCCATTTTTTTTTCTCCTTTCCTTTTGTGAGAAAACTATTAAACATACTACTATCTGTAGAAAATCTCAAATCCCATTTTTCGGCCTCCTCCTCTTTTACCAGGAAGTTTATCTTCTGACTAAGGGCCCCACTCTTGCAGATCTTGCACGCCCCTCCCTTCCCCAGAACTGCAGAGCTTCAGGATGGCGAAGGTCACCCAAGGGCATCAGGAGGTCACCTGCCCCCCTGTGTGTTCGGCGGCGGCGCTGTTTAGCTGTCCCTTTGCGTGGCTTTGCGGCCACCACTCACAGTGCCTCTGAAGTTTCCTCTGGAGTGACATGAGCGTTGGAGGCTTGTCTAAGGGAAAAAAAAATAAAATGAATAAATAAATAAAAGGCAGTGAAGGAGACTGTACATAAAGACATGGCAAGAATCTTAATTATAGCAATATAGTTATGGGGTAATGTTCGGGTGGGCAGCTCCATTAAAAAAAAAAATATGTGAATGAATCTGTGAAGCTGCAAAGTAGCAAGAAGAGTGAAAGATCTTCTTAATGAACCGCCTACCTTGTAGACAGTAATTTGTACACTGTATAGTTTTGTTAAGAATTTTTTTTTAAATTAAAATTCCCATGTTTGTAAAGCTAACTTTTTAACAATTATAATGGAACTATATGTTGTTTCCATTTTTAAAGTAAACAAGAATATTCCTTGTCTAGAGACTGGACTTGAGTTAAAACTCTCCAGCCTCTTAAGTTATGTATTAAAAAAAAAAAATCTGTCCATGTTAGGAGTTATTTCACAGATGCTTGTGCTTGAAAAGCATAGGCTACTAATCCTTTAAAAAAGTGTAAATGGAGAAAAGTTATATTTTATGAAGGTTATTTTGTTGTATTTAGTATTGGGAAAGTTGGTTTTCAGAGCATTTCAGAATGTCCGAAGCACCGCTGTCTTTTTATTAGTATATACGGCCTTTAGCAAAAGTTTTTGTGATTGTTACGTGATGGTATTTAAGGTTAAGTTTCACAGAGCATTCGGGATAGGCAGAAAACGAAATCAGTGCTATGTCTCACATAACGTGTCCTCAGGGAGCAGAGTATTGGATTTGGGACTGGTAGCTTCATAAGGACTCAACAAAAGAGATTGCACAGGGACATCTTCAGTGGTGGGACACTAGGACATGTGCTGTCCCTAGATTCAAAATCTAGGTACCGTGTGAAACGATGAAGGCTGCAGAAAGTTATCCCATATTCAGTGTACAGTATTCATTTTTAATGAAACAACTCTACAATATTGCTGGCAGATAGGCCCCGAGCATGACATTCAATATAGTTTACATGTTCCTGTCAAGGTCTTTTGTTAACATTAACCAGCTGCATGCTTCCTGGACTTTAAAAAATTGGGTTTCGATAGAAAACTTTTTTTTTCTTTTTCTTTCTTTTTTCTTTCTTTCGTTCTTTTTTTTAATGTGCAGGCTATTCAAGTTCAATAGTAAAAGCTCGAACTCGAAATTGAATGTTTTACTCCATGCTGAAGGAGCTGAAAGCTGCCTTCTTCATATTTTGCACTTTCTGGTAGTTCCCCAGTTTTTTCGAATTCCTTAAAAATTGTGTGGGTGGGGTGGAGCACTGCAGTTGGGGGATAGCATGGACCACTGATCTTTGCCCTTTGACCCTGCACAATGACCTTTGCATCAGCCAAACTCATTGCCATGACAACTCTTTGTACTGTGTCCGTGCCACAGATCTGTTGGTTACATTGTTAATAGTAAAGGGGACAAGTTGGAGACGGTCAATTTTTACATTTTTTTTGTTGCAATTTTTTCTTCAATGGTTGTAAGTAGTTGTTTTTTTTTTTTTTAATAATAAAAGGGTTCACTAGTTAATACTCTTTAGAAATATCTGTGTGTTGCAATTCAAATGTATGTTGAGATTGTGAAAAGAGCTTCAGTGCCACCAGCCTACCCAGATGCTAGACTCAGCCTCTGAGAACAACTCTAGCATGATGGCAGTTACCAGTGACACAAGGCGACCTCCACACGCCAAGAGCAGAGTAAGCTAGTGACACTAAAGCCGTCTTGTATTACTGTATTTTTGACAGAATGGTTTTGAAAACTGTGCTACAGGGACTGATGTGGCAAATATATCTCTTTATGCAGAAGGAAGTCTTTTTTTTTTTTTTTTAAAGAAGTATGGCTTATTATGCATTCTTCATCGAGGGCATTGAAGTTGCATGGACTGATTAAAAGTTGATGCAAAACGAGAAAGAAACAAACAAAAAAAAAAACCAGCAAAATGTTTACCAAAAAACTCAAACAAATGAGCAGTGCCTGTTCAATTTCACAGTCTCTGTTGAGTTCAGTTGTAAATATGTTTCAAATGACATTTTCTTGGAA
>NC_138382.1:32454533-32477033 GCF_054177405.1 Leptonychotes weddellii | reverse complement strand
ACTGGAATTTGCAAGGAATAGAAGTTTTCTTGAGTAGAAAAAAAAAGTCAAGAGAACCGAACTGAAGACGTTGAGGGAAGAGGACGCCCACGGCGAGAGTGGGGCGTCTGATCTCTTTTCTCTCCTCTGACAAGCTGACAGGAGCCATCTGTACCTCTCACACGACACTCCATTCTTTGCTCTTGAGGTGGGGCCTGGATAAGGATGTGAAATCTGGGATGGACTGGGAGAGACTGGGGAAGCCTGAGATAAGTGGCTTTCCAGACTTCATACAAAGGAGCTCCCCACCCCGAGTCCTTATAGGACCTTACAGGACCACACCAGAAAGGCAGCAAAAAACGCTCTTTCCCTCCGCCCCCCACCCTTTTCTGGAATCCCCTTCTCTGCATTCTCCCTTCAACCCCCTGTCCACCGGGTTGCCCGAAATGATTCTTTCCACTCAGGGTTGGCGCCTCCGAGGCTGCTCGCACTATCTCCTGCCCCACAAAGGTCCCGTCCTCCACGTCAACGAACTATCCCCTCATGGTAGTCTGGACCTCTGGATTTGATGTGGCCAGAGTAGTTCACATTAGGGCCTGAGTGATAGATTGAGGGCACAGGGGAGGTGGGGAACTCGAATTTGGCAAGAAGTGATTACACTATTAGTTTTAAGACAGGTGATTCTTCGGGGGGTGGATTCTGTGGAGGAAGCCTTTGTGGTGCGCGGTTTTTTACTGCCGGGGTCAAAAACACAAATGGCTGCAACCCAGGGCAGGGCAGGGAGCCAAAGTGGGTGAAGCCGGCAGAGGGAACAAATGGGGTGGGTGCAGATTGATGACCCGGGCAGGGCCATCTGCATTCAGCGACCCCTGGGGCCTGGGCAGGTCCCACAGAGGCACCCTCCCCGCCTCCTCCACCCCCTTGTAGGACCACTGAGGAAACTGCTCGAAACCTGCGCTGTTTATGGCCGAGGGCTGCCCGGGATCCAGGCCCACCACCTCCACCAGCACTCCAGTGCCCCACAGGGTCCAGAGGGACAAGAGAATCTTCTCAGAGAGACCTGGAATGCTGAGTCACATCCACCCGGTACTGATCACACGTGTCTCCCTATTACTCTTTCTCACATTTTTACTGACTGTTCCAGAACCAACATTCTTTGTTGGTACCAAAAAAAAAAAAAAAGTGACTTGACATCTATCCAGAGACCCATGAAAGAGGAGTGACAGTGTGGAGCTTTATCATGATAAGAAATCCAAATTCAAATGCCTTCAACCAAAATTTCAGCCCAATATCTGTTTATACTGCAGTTCTTTGTCTAATTTGCAAAAACACAAACATGTCAACAACCTGGTGTTTGAGACACTACGCCAAATTACCCAGAATACTTGAACATCCCCATTGCTTTAACAGTTTGATAATTCTTGCTTAAGTAGATGGCACTGGCTGAGTCAAGAATAATTGGTTTTTCTGGTCCAGAAAGAGTTGATTCCTAGTAAAGAAGATTCCATGCAAAACTAAAGGTAAACTGGAATTTTAAGAACATGCAGTAAAGGGGGGTACATACTTTCGGCTTTCCCATTAGCCGTGAACTTGTATTTGTGAATTATTGTGGAGGCTATTTCATGATCGAGCTGTCAGTTCCAAATGAGGGCTCAGATGAGGTAATTATAACCCAGATAAAAAAATATCCTGCCCTACTTGTAAATATAAACACTTTTCCATTGCAGATAGGTTTTCAAAAAACACACACACACATTGAGAAGTCAAGGGCTAAGCCTGACGAATGCTGCTGTGTATCTTTTTTGCGAACACAGGCAGGGGAAGAAAAGGAAATAATCATCTCCTTTGCTTCCTTCATTCGGGAGAAAGTACAGGTACAAACCAGAAGGTAATCAGCACCTTTAATGATCTTAAACATCTTAATGTGTGAGGCATGGCCTGGGAAAAGCAAGAATCATATTAAATTAGGAAAAAGTAAAGAATATAAAAATGTAAATATGCTCATAGGCCATAAGAAAGGATGAAGACCACAAACATTTTAATATAAACCTATCAGTTACATTGTAGATCCAGCTCCTCCATAGTCACCGAGTTATAAATGAAGTAGGTAGAGACCAACAGAGATGAAAGAAAGGACTCCTAAATGTCCAGGTCTTTTTCTGATGCATTTATGGGTCCCTCCTAAATAAAACATAAATGGATCTTCAGTTTTTCCAGATTGGATTTATGTTTGGATTTTCTCCTTGACCTCTTGCCTGGGTAGCCTGAAATCCAAACTGGGCTGTGCTCTCCTGACGTGAGCGCCTTACCTGGTGCTAATGAAATCCACATGGGCTGCCCCAGGCTCTGCGCTTTCGGCTTCTTGTTTTCTGTCTCTGCAGCACCGTTCCTGCAGGCTGCCCCTCTGGTGAGAAGTCTCAGGGCCCATTCTCCATCCAGGTCAAAGGAGGTTTGCGTGGAGAAATGTCAAATTAATAGCACGTGTTAAAGATCCCCACCAAGCCACCAATATCAAGATTTTTTCCCATCACAGTGACAAAGCTACCAAACGGGATAGCGAGTGCAGGAAACGTTTCAAATAAGAGGGAGACCACTTCGTCGGCGGTAATACCAGAGTGGACAGAGTTGACATGTGTTGAATGATGACTGAGTCAGGCCCTGGGCTAAGTATTTCACTTCTATTCTACGTGTTTAGTCCTCATAAGACTCACAAGAGGGAGGTAATAATAACATTCCTATGTTACCGGTGAGAAAATGCACGCACCGAGGGATGGGGTGACTTGTTCCAACAAATAGTGGGAAATTGTAGGGTTTAAACAGCATCTGACCAAACTGCTTCTCATATCTCTTAAACTGTGATCCGATGAAATCACTTGGTTATCTTTTTATTTTATTTTTTTTGAATGGTACAGAACTTGAAGACTTTAGAATTCTCTGAACCCCAGATCTGAATTAGAGGTTAAAGCAACCGTTGACCGTTTTGTAGGGTTTGTGTGAGCTCTAATAGTTTGGTCATCCATTTCAATTTCACATTTATAAACCTTATTAAGTTTGGGGGAAAGTGGACATTCAAAACTCAATATGTCATCAGTCATTTACCGTAAGATTCTTTATTAATTGGCCATTGGGCTTATAATAAGACCAGAGAACGGGAGCCACCTTCTATCAAGAACATATTACTGAGTGGGGGTCAGGGTCTGTGCTAAACCATTTATGTACGTTATTTAATTTAATTCCCAATAATAGTTTGGCTATAATTATCCCCGTTTTGCAGATGAAAAAGAGAGATTCAGAGATTGAGCCATTTACTCCCAATTCACGCAGCTTTGATGTGCTGGACCCAAGCTGAAACCCCAGGTACGCCTGGCTACAAACGCCATGATCATTAATGACCGCTTTGTTACGTCGTTTAAATTCAAATAAACCAACAGCTAAATAAAAGGTATGAAGAAGAGGAAAGCATTTTTAAATGGAATTATTTTTATGGTCATAAGTGAGCATTTTTTTTTTTTTAAGATTTTATTTATTTATTTGACAGAGAGAGACACAGCGAGAGAGGGAACACAAGCAGGGGGAGTGGGAGAGGGAGAAGGAGAAGCAGGCTTCCCGCTGAACAGGGAGCCTGATGCGGGGCTCGATCCCAGGACCCTGGGATCATGACCTGAGCCGAAGGCAGACGCTTAACGACTGAGCCACCCAGGCGCCCCATAAGTGAGCATTTTTAAACCGAATCCTATGGACAGTCCTAACAGTACTAACGCCTCAGAGAAGGCCCCTCTGTGAGTGTGGGATTCGGTGTTTTGGGGCTCGGGCTGAACCCCGGGTCGGGTAGGCTATCGGGTCTCGCTCCTAATGATCTTAGGAAGCTGAGGACGGCCTGAGGGTGCTTGTGCTCTTGTGAAAACCAAAGCACCCAGAACTGTAGCACCTGGCAGCGCTTTTCGCCCTTGACACCTAACATTCATTCGGAGGCGAGCGTGCGCACGTCTGACGTGCACGCTGCTGCCCTTGCCCTTGGCCTTGCTTCTGGCTACCTGAGCTTTGACGGTATCTTCATGTGTTCACCTGGAGACGTTGGTGGTGAACTGTTGGCCAAGTAGTCTCATTATGATGCAAGTGGGCTTCCAGGCCTCAACAAGTTTTCTTTCACAGTGGGTGCCCTGAGGAGAAAGGAGGGGTTCTTGGTATGGCCTCATTGTTTGAGCCTGCCGTGCAGGTGCCTGGCTTTGAAACAATGGACTCCATTGATGGCGGAGCCTGGCCCTGCACATGCCAAAGCGACGCGCCAACGCATATTGCTGGGGGCAGGTATGGAAGTCAACGGTGAGGCGTAACCAGGTGGGGGTTCAGGATCAGAAATGGCCACCTCCTTCCGACCGACTCAGTTCATCGTGGCCAGGCTAGAGAGCCGACTACCTGCAGTCTCGCAAAAGGCCGGTCTGTGAGTTCGGACAGAAGCCTCGGTTCTAAAGCTCTGAGATTATGGACCATGCATCTATTTTCGGCATCTCCGGCAAGTAGAGAACTCTATGTCTTGAATGTGGAAAATTACACGCCCTTTATGTTTAAAGAAGGTATGTCTGGAGAACGGCCTTTCCTATAAAAGAGGAAAAAGAATCACAGAAACGTTCTTGGATTAGTTTGAACTTTTTTGTTTACTGGAAGAAATAAATAGAGATGAGAGAGTAAAATATGTCCTGGAATTTTCTTAAAAATCATTTTTTAAAAAAATCATTACTGTGACTTAAATGAGGAATTCCTAGGTGCCTAATCTCGCAGGGCTAAGCTTTATTTTCGGGCCCGATCCTCCTAAAGGCAAAAGCTTCTCAGCAGAGGCCCAGAGACAGGGCAATACATACGGGGATCGGGCAGGAGGGAGCATCAGAATGTAGCTCAGCCTCGCTCTGAAGCACTTTCGAGAGAGAAATCATTCATTTGTTCATACATCCACTTACGAAACATTTATTAATCTCATAGAATTCGTTATGTTTCATTAATGACATTACAGAAGCTTTCCATCCTTGGACATGAGTCTCTCAGGCTTCCTGGTTTCCAAGTTGTGGAAGAGAATTCACCTTGGAGCCGCGGCCAAGACGACCACTTCCGTTTTCTCAAAAAACTTTATTGGCCACACCCATGTGTCAGCCCCATGATTTGCACGGGGGACAGAAGAGGAAGCAAAAGTGGCTTCCTCCTTCCACGGGTCTTCCTCCTTCCTTGGCACAGGGCTCCTGATGCCCTTGCAGCATTCCTGGACGACTAACATCTGAGAGCAATTCCAGTTCATTGAAATAGATGAGGCAAGGTACGACAAGTGCCCGGCAGAGAGCCAAACCTTCTGAGTGAATTACTAAACCCCTCGGGGCCTCACTGTCCTCATCTGTAAAATGGGAACAATGGGACCAACCTTAAATGGTTGTGGTGGGGAGTTAAATGAGATCCTGCTTGAACATCACCCATCACAGTGCGTAGTAAGTATATGGTCGACCGAAAGGGTGCCAGGCATTAGCTGGTATCAGTTTTGATGATCTTGCTTCTGTCTTTCTATAGCCGAATTACTGGGCAGCACAATGGGCTGAGGCCAAACTCAGTGCCCCCTAAGAGCTTGTCACGTGGAATTTCAAAGTCCACGAGAAGGGAACTTTGGTTTCCTAAAACTCTCAGAGTCTTGTCTCCTTAGCACCCATTCTAGCTTCTTTTCCTCCAGTGAGCCTTCCTTAGGCATTGTTCATGTCCCAGGATGTTGTTTTTCTCCCGTTTTGCCTAACAGGAGTCGGAGACGGGCGGGTGTCGTGGAGGGCGTTTCTCCTGCTCCGATTCCCAAGATCACCCTCATTCTAAGTCCCTGTTGAGGAACAGGCTTGTCATTACCTTGAAAAAGATTTGAAAACCAACGCCAGGGTTTGGCTTACAAGCATGGATGTGTGGGCACCAGCCAGGCTGAGAAACGGAGCTGGATGTCCGGTCTCCCGGGAAAATGTGCCTGGCTCTGTTTGTATTGGCTTCCAGAGAACCCTTCTGACCTGACGTTGTGCTAACTGGGTATTGTGGGAAAGTCCGTCTGACCGCTGGCTTCCTGCGGCTGGCTTCTGATGATGCTGAAGGAGGAGCCTGAGAACCCGTGGCAGATCTGGTCTCCAGGGAGGGTCTCTGTCAGCACGAGCACCAGCCTCCCCTTGCCTGAAGAAGAGGAGGAGAACAGGGAAGGACCTGACCCAATCTCAGGAACAAACCCTCTGCATGCTCAAACCAAAAGTTAGGCTTTTCGCTTTGGGGCTTAACTTGGCCCACAGGGGCTGGCCCTCCCCCTAGCTGCCTCTTCTCCGGCCAGCCAAGCTCTTGAAGAGTGGCACCTAGGGCAGCCCAGAGCAAAACTTAACTTCTATTTTTTTTTTTTCCTTACTTAAAACACCTCTGGCTCCCAAACACACTCCCCTACTCCTCCCTACCGACTCTTCCTCACCGACATTCTGACCGGGTTTCTGATGTCGTTACTATGAAATCAGAAATCAGTTCAGTGCCTTTTAGTTCCTGGCCTTCCCTATGATTTTGGTGAAATCTGAGAAGAGTTAAATGAGTTTTGCTTGGCAGGAGCAAAAGAAGGAGCAGGTCCTAAGGGGGAGAAAACAAAGTAAAGTTTCTACATGTTAACTCACCTTGGCCTTATCTGACCGCTTGGGACACCCCCGCCCCTCTTCCTGCTCTACTTCCCTCTTCGATGGCTGGTGCCATGCAGTTTCTGGGTCTCACAAGTGTCCCAGCTGATCCCTCCCTCTGTCCGGCTCCTCTTCCTTCCTCCTTGTCACCAGCAGTAACACGGGGGTTACTGAACTCGCACACACTAAAGTAGGAATGATTGGCTGGTCACTGTTTTCTCTGCCTTTCCTCCCCACTTCCCCAGAGCTGTTTTCTCTTGGATTGGACTTCATTTAATTTCATGATCTGGGGAAAGAAACTCTGTAAGGGGCAAGATTTAGAGACCAACAGTATGGTCTAGAAAGACATGGCTTCCAGAACCAGAGAGAGTTGGGTCCCAGCCACGTGTGCAGAGTCAAGTTGCATAATCCTTTTGAGCTTCGATATCCCCATCTCCAGAGTGGAGATGATAACTATTTTAGAAATGATGTAAAGCTTCTAGCTTGGTGCTGCAGGAAAGATACTTTATATATCATCATTGTGAACACTATTATTGGGCTGTTCTATCTCGACCTAAGACGAGTCCTAGAGAGGGATGAGTGTTAAGGAGGCCTACAATGGTGGGAGCCACAGCTGGCCTCATCTGCTTAGTGCTGTGGCCAAAGGCCACCCCAGGGGAAATGGAGAAGCCAAAGAAGGATGAAGAAGATAGAAGGAGAGGCGAGGATGCTGTCCTGCTTGGGGTCAATAGCAGCATGTGTCACCTGTGGTCACCTGTGGCCACAAGGGTTTCATTCTGGTGAGGAGACAAGAGGCTCCGTAGACCACGCCTCTTTGGTAATGGGCAGAATTAGCTGCTCTCTGCTGAGGCTGGGGACTCCATCTCTGAGGGGTTCCCAAGTCCCCTAATGACCCCAGCTTCCACAGGTCACCAAGTTCTTTCTATGCCAGTGATTCTCTACACATTCGAATCTCATGGGGGAATGCACCTGGCCAGTTTCAAAAGCCCCTCAGGTGAATCTACTGTGCAACCAGTTAAGAATCACCGTTGGAGACTCAGCCCGTTACCATTGCCCCCAGATGGATCCCAAATGGTCATGGAAGCTCGATGATAATTAAAGGTGATGTTTAATCTGAGTCATGCGTCAAATCGTGCATTTTTGCTTACTTTAAATTTTATATATTCTTTATTCCAACCAGCATAATCTAGTGTGGTCTGGTCATCTTGCTCAAGCAGTATATTCCTAGCCTTCTAATTTAAAAGAAGGAGAAGGGGGCATCTGGGTGGCTCAGTTAGTTAAGCATACGATCCTTGGTTTCGGCTCAGGTCATGATCTTAGGGTCCTAGGATCGAGCCCCATGTCGGGCTCCCTGTTCATGAGAAGCCTGCTTCTCCCCCCGCCCCTCCCCCCACTCATGCACTCTTTCTCTCTCAAATAAATAAATAAAATCTTTAAAAAAAATAAAAGGAGAAGGATGAGGAGGAAGAGGGGAGGAGGAGGAGAAGAGGAAGAAGAAGAAGGAGAAGAAGAGGAAGGAGAAGGAGGGAAGAAGGAATCATTACTTAGGTTCCTTTCTGGAGCAATATCAGAGAATGATTTAGGGGATATTAAAAATAATCTTTTCAGGAAGTGGAAGAAACCTTCCAGGGTGATTTTTCTATTTCTTTGAACTGGTCAATTAGCTCCAACAGAAAGCCTCACACGAAATGATAGACATTTTGTCTCCTGTGAGGCCTTTGTCCTCTAAGGTGCTCTTCGTGAAATTCCACATGCACGTGAAGGCTGCACGCTAATGGCTGACCGAGTCTCCATTCTCGTTGCAAAGATGTAGCTGTGACATCCTTATATTTTTAGAAAACTGTATTCTACTCTAAAGAGCTACTGTGAAACTCAGCGTAGGCACAGTAAGTATCAAGGAAAACTGATGACACTTGATATTTGACCTGGAAGTATTATCGGGAAGGATTGGGTCACCCACCACCCACCACCATCAAATATTGAAATTCTATCGCATGGGACAGTGGCATGACTAGTTTTGTTAGGTTCAAGTGAGCACAACTAGGACTAAGGATTAGAAATTACAAGGAGATGATGCATTTCTAGCAAGTCTGAGGGAGACGCTTCGTCCGTGGAAGATGGGACAAATGAGCAGCACATGAGAGCATCTCTTGGCCAGTCCGTTCTCCCCTGAAGGTCAGAGGGTGAGTGTTCAAAGGGGGGCAGCTGGATTGCTGGTTACACTGAAGACCCAGAGACAGTGCCCTGTGTGCTAAAACCAGCCCGGACAGAGGCACGGCTGAAAGTATCTTCCCCGGTCACGAGAATTTTAGAAGGAGCTTTCACTGGAAGATGGTTAAGCTACTTTATCTGTAGCAGGAGGGCTCAGGAGACGGAGGCTCCATGAGGTTAAGTCACTTTCTCCTCGTGTTTATCGATCGGCAGAAGCAAGAGTTTAAAGTGAAGTCTCCCTGACCTCACTTTGTTATCCATTCTGGTCTCAGGGGTTCTGTTCTGCTTGGTTTTGTTTGTTTGTTTGTTTGTTTGTTTTAAATATTGGTATTTGTCAGGATGCCGGGGTAGCTCAGCTGGTTAAGCATCTGCCTTTGGCTCAGGTCCTGGGATCAAGTCCTGCATTATCAGACTCCTTGCTCATCGGGGAGCCTGCTTCTCCCTCTGCCTGCCGCTTACCCTGCTTGTGCTCTCTCTCTCTCTCTCTGGCAAATAAATAAAGTATTTTTTTTTTAAATAAAAATATTGGTATTTGTTTCTTTGCAAAGCAGTTCTACTGTAGCTTCAAAAACTCTTCAGAATGAAGTCAATTCTGTGTTCAGTGTGTATTGTGGGCAGTGCTGCAGCTAATATTTGGTCTGCGTATCAGGCGGATTTTTCAGATGCTAGCGAGCAGACCTGGTTTACCAGGGAGGGCCGCCCAGGAGATGTATTTTCCATGTGAGTTCCTTAAATAATAGACTCAGTAATAGATAGACCAACCTATGTCTTATTTGAATACACCAGCTCTGCTTTCACACTGGCATTTTGTTGGGTTGTGAGCAAAAATAGTCCTCGCACCAACCAGGCATGCTGGCGTGCTGGTGGGCAGTAGATGCCTGCCTTCTTAGTCATGCTGCGTAGATGCAGGTCATTTTCAAATCCTGGCCCTGCTACTTCTCAGCCAGTGACCTAGAGTGACACATTAAGTAAATGATTTGGACAATCTTACTAGGACCGGTGAAACGTTAGGGGTCTTGAGCTGAAATTCCTTTATAATCTCTCTCCTTTCTCTTCGCGCTCTGTAATGCCCTGAGTTAGAGTTGGACCTTGCCTCAGCCTCCAGATGTGTAGGCGAGTCAATACACGGAAAGTGCTTAGAAAAGCATCAGCACACATGAGCACTCAATAAATATTGGTTATTAGAGATGTTAGTGTGACCGGAATCTGAAAATGTGTCCAAAATTCTTGCTCAGGTATGTTCCCATATTAGATGTAATGAATCAGTGATTTAGACATTCAAAAGCCTACCATGGTGGCTCGTGAAGGTTTCTCATAAACCAAGACCCTAAACTTCACAGGAATTGCAGACTTTTAGAGGAAACTCCTGGAAAAAGAGCGAGCAAGAAAATGTGACATCTTTTGGGTATGTAGAATTAATTCCCTTTTGATTTATAATAGAATTCTACCATTAGACTTTTGTAAAATATTTTATAGTCGGTCTCACAAACCCAAGAAAACATCTGAATCACAATATGCTACAATCTGATTTTTTTTTTTTTCGTGATTTCTATTGAAGTCATCACTACAATTTATTCCTGCATTCAGCCTTGACTGTTCAATGGGTATCAGGTACTTGTCAGATTCTGGAGACTGATATACGAATAAGTTCCTCACAGACACACTTAAGCAAAATGAATGAACAACATTACAGTGTTATCAAACAGAGACCTAAACAAAGTGCAGAGGGCGATAAATTCTCTTGGGCCAATTCCGTTTGGGCAATAAAGGGGTAAAGTAAAGACATCTGGCTTGAGGGAAGCTTTCAGAAGGAGTTGGCATTTGAGTGGGGCTTTAACAGATAATGTTTTGGGGCACCTGGGTGGCTCAGTCGGTTGGGCGTCTGACTCTTGATTTTCGCTTGGGTCATGGTCTTGGGGTCGTGGAATGGAGCCCCACATGGGGTTCTGCACTCAGGGCGGGGAGTCTGCTTGAGATTCTTCCTCTCCCTCTGCCCCTACCCCTCCTCCTTCTCTCTCTCCAATAAATAAAAATTTTTTTTTTTTTAAGAACAGATAATGTTCTTAAAAACATTAAGAGCATTTGCTTTGCTGCTTATAAGCCATGTTGGCCAACTGATTTAATCTCCTTAAGCATCACTTTCTTTGGACATCTTGTCTGTCTATATGTACGTACAGAGTGTGTCCTGCCTAGGGAAATTAGGACTGCGGCCAGGTAAATCACCATCTTTGACGCGTCCATCAGCATCATTGGTCCCTACTGGTGCGGAAGACGCAGGACAAGATTGCTGCTAACTGGGGTGTCTGCTGAGGGTCTCTGAGGTCGGCTGCTTCTAGCACTTAATGGCCACGTTCTGGGCACTCCAGCTTGCCACTGTGTCTGCTGATGGCTTTGTCTGAGTGCCTCTAAGATCCCAATTGATCTCCCTTTTTTGCCCAGTGCCTTGCTGAGTGGATTTCCTGAGCCTGGCTGCTTGCCTCAGAGCCATTCCCCACCCAGCTCATTAGTCAACTTCAGCACTTCAAAGGCCATGCTCTGTTTAAGTTTGCTGTTTTCTATACCTGACACATATATAAATGTGTTCAATGCATACTTTCTATGCTTTGGCATGGCTTTGGGGGGGGTGAGCTAATGGGGACCCACTGCTTTCATGCTTTTTAGTCCATATTGCTTAAGAGAACTGATACAAAAGCTAAGCAAAGAGGTGGTAGGTAGGGGTGACATTTCATGTTCCAATCATACAGCAAATCTGAAAATGACTTCAAAGTTAATGACCCTAAATGGCCTTTTCATATACAATACACTCCTCTTGAAGATGGTTTATTTTTTATTTCATTTTTTTTTTGAAAGATTTTATTTATTTGACAGAGAGAGACACAGCGAGAGAGGGAACACAAGCAGGGGGAGCGGGAGAGAGAGAAGCAGACTCCCTGCCGAGCAGGGAGCCCGATGCAGGGCTCGATCCCAGGACCCTGGGATCATGACCCGAGCCGAAGGCAGACGCTTAACGACTGAGCCACCCAGGCGCCCCTTGAAGATGGTTTAAAACGTAACTTTCTAGAATCGTTGACAACTCATATCTAACACTGTTCGTTGTGCAGTGCTGGGCAAACACAACATGATGCTCTCTGGATAACAGCCTGTGTACTTTACTGTTCATATATACTTTCCAAAACTTTCGGATCTGGAAACACATAAAAAAGTCAGGAAATCTCACCTGAACATGCTTTCGTGGGCAGACTTCTGGCAGATAATGCTTCCTGTTATATAGGAAATACTCTTAAGCTTAGCTTCATTTATAGTACTTTGGCTTTCCTACTGTCTTAGTTATGAATTCTGTTTGGTAACAGAAATGAAATGAAAAAGTGAAACATAGAAGTGACTTGAAGACATTAGGAGTTTTTCTCTCCTGTTAAAATACATTTGGAGATGGGTAGTCAGCCTGGTATCAAAGTCTTAGGGTCCCTCTGGCTTTGTGCTCTACCATGTGTAGGGTATAATGGTTGACCTCATGCTCTCAAGATGACTGGTGGAATGCCGGCCATCATGTCCATGTTCAGACTGAGAAAACTAGGTGTGTAAGGGCAACATATGTGTGGGAAGCCTGGTTTTAAGAGATTTTCTGAAGTTCCTCTCTGCCATTTGTACTTACTTCCCATCAATCATAATGCTTTCACACGATATCCTTTAGTTGTAAGGGAGGTTGGATACATATTTGAATGGGCCCATTTCCTTCCTTAATAAAAGTAGTGTTTGTTCATAAGTAGAGAATGGCTATTTTGTAGGCAAGTAGCAGTCTCCGACACATCAACCACGTTAGCTAGAATTTTCACTAATTCTTTGGTTAAAAAGTCATAAGGGGAAAACAGAAAAGTTAATTAATCTTCTAATTGTAAACAGATTTGAAATATTTTGTAATAATAAAGAGCTAATTAACCGTACTTCAATCTACAACAATACGTTGGAGAAGACATGTATTGGCCTTTCTTTGCATTCCGCCCTCCCCTGAGCACTTGTAATCCTGAGCCCGTGAGGTCTCATTGGATTCATTTGTTCTCTTACAGTTTTTCAGTGGAAGTCTGATCATGTTTTTATCTTCTTATGAGGAAGAAAGACATTTGGATGGGAAGATATTATGCAAGCGCTAGGCTCCGAGCACTATGTCTACATTCGTTCTATTGTTTGCCGATACTGATCACAGTAAGTTCAGCGGTGGAAAAGAAACAGATACGACGACCTGGGAGGAAAAGTCCAGAACATTGTAGAGCAGTGCTTTTCAGTGATCTTTAATAATAGAATTGTTTCCTCAAATGAAATCATCCTGAGGACGTTTCGCTGTGTAACAGCATTCATCACGATGGGTTCTGCAGAGGGTAGCCACGGCTAGTGAAAACTCATCATCTCAGAGCATCTATTACCTGCAAAGCATGATCCTTGCTCTTCCTTAGTTTATTTCAATTACACAACACTCATCGGGGTAGACATGCCTTCCTCCCTTATCCAGGAGCCTAAATCAAGTGTGTCCTCGATTTGAACTTGTATCTTCTCTCATTAATGTTTGCATTGATAGAATTGCACTAGGAACAAGGTACTGTATTAAAAACCCAGAATGGCAAACCAGACAGGGCCTGGGACCTGCCCTAAAGAGCTCTAGTGACTGACGCCAAGTCTCAGGTTCTTTTCTCAACACCAGTAGTTCTCAATCTTTGTGATGCATTAGAATTAATCTCAGGGAAGGAGGCAGTTGATTGAAACGCAAATGCTGTAGCTCCCTTCTTGCTCCAGAGATCTTCATTTGGCAGATGTGGGCTGGATTCCAGGCATCTGCATTTTAAACTCCCCGCCCAGATGACTCTGTGGCCCCCCATGCTAACGGACCACAGCTTTACATCTATTGGAGTTACCGATGTGCACGTCTGCCTCCCTAACCAGACGACGGGCTCTGGTGGAATGGACACTGGCCCTCTTTCGTTTTTGTATATTTGGTATAGGATGGGTGTTCAAAACTGTTTGCAGATTAAAATATAAAAAGCAAGTAGAACTCGTGCTGAGTTGAAGCAGGGAATTCACTCACACCATTGAAAAACCGAGTTTGTATCAGCACACCCAAGAGGGGAAGGTTCTGTTCCGAGGGAGAAATTCTTGTGAGCGTTTCAGGATTCAGATGAGATGGCCCACAAGCAGCCTCTATCTTGTCCCACTGCCCTTCACTCCTCTTACGCTCATTTATTTTCATCCAAGCACTTAACACCTGCCTGACCTGTCCTACTCACCCCCTGCTACTCACCCTAGCATAAGTTACTCGGGAGTGAGGATCGGGTCTACTGTTGGCTTCTGTGCTCCCAGCGCATACAACAGTCCTTGGCACACAATGAAGGGAATGAGAAAAGAATTATGTGATGGCCTGAGTCACAGCAGGAAGGAGTGAGATTGGAGGGGATACAGGCTAGTCTTGAGTACTGCAGGGCTCAGGAGGCAAAATGCTAGGTTACTCCAACACTTAATTAGCTATTTTTATTAAGTGTCCAAGCCTCCTTCAGTTCATGGGTGTTTTGCTCCTTTTATCTCAAGAAAGATGGCAGAAGTTTGTGTCTTTTGGCTTTGATCACATTATTTCTGGGTTTTGTTACTTAATAAGGCAGAAGTTTAAATTAACATCATTCTCCGTTGCCTGTTTTGGGGTTAGCTGTACAGTATGGAGTGGTTTTGGCAATTTTTCAATGGAGGAAAGAAAAGGAAACCTCTGTTTGGGAACTGTGGGGAGGAAGGAGGGAAAGCCATTTACCTGAGCCCCTGGGGCTCCATCTGCTTCCCAGAAAAGCTTTGCCATGAAATCGAGTCACCTGACCCTTGTGGGGGCTACAGTTTGGGGGCAGATACAAGGAGGATGGGGCCAAATGCAGCTTGCAGTCATCATGGGGACAAGGAAGAAGGGCTAGAAGGTGAATTTGCAGTCCCTGCTGTGTGCAGGGCCGTCTCGTACTTTCCAATGTGGTCAGACAGGCTGGCAGACTGAGCAAAAGCCAACTCTGCGAGCTGTCTTGCAAATGTGACTTTGCCTGGGCTCTGATTCGAGGTCCACGCAGACAGAATGGGCAGTTACTTATTTTTTCCCCTTCCGTTCAGTCACTCTAAGGATGGCTTGACGGTTTTCCGAGCGCGGTAACCCTTGCTTGCTGCGCATTTGGAGCACTTCAGCCAAAGGTTTGTTGCTGTATTCACTGGCCTCAAAGAAAACATTGCCTTCACTCAAACTGTTTGAATACCTCTTGTTGAATCATAGGCTTGACTCAAGTGTTATTAATTCAAGAATCAAAATGCTTTTTGTCCATATCAGATAAACGTTGCCATAGCAAGTGTAGGGTAAACAGATTCACTGGAGCCACAACCTCTAGAAGCCCACAGACAAAGGAGGACCCGCTCGCCTCCCCAGAAACCCCGGTGTTGCATTAAAAGTTACCTGTTAGCCTGGGGTACTGTCACGTGACCCACGTCCTGATGAATGGGCCCCGGGACCCACCGATCCAGGGAGAAGCCTTTATCGCCGGCGGGTTTTATCAAATTTGAACAGCCCGTGGAACATCTGGCTTTAATACTGATAGAAACTAGGATTTTGGCTGTTCTCTGGCCTTGCATATTTTCCATCCTCTGTATCAGCGTCTGTTGTCAGTGATTTGATGAAGTTAAATTGACTGCATTTGATTCTTTGAGCGCAAGAAAAATCGCAGAATGCCTGCTCCCCTCCCTCACCCTTTTGGAACATTCAGAATAAGTGTGCTGTGAGTTGGTTTGGGTCAGGAGCTGGAGAGTTTAAGGAGGAAAGGGAACACACGCGAGCCTTCGCAAGCCTCCTCTCAGAGGGGCACCCCTTTGGCTCGCCCATCAAAGAGGGTGTATATAGTTAAGCTGCGCGGGTGATGTCACTGAACGGGTACCAACCTGGTGTGATTGCAGCCAGGAAAAACAACAACAACATAATGGCAAGAGAGAGGCCCATGCCTGAAATGAGTTTGCAGGGTCTTTTGATGTCAGCCTTCCCCAGAGGACACTGTCAATTTCCCGACCCTCTGCCCGCCCCGTTGATGTTGTCTGGGACAACTGGCAATCACGGCGCAGAAAATGACAAGACCCAAGTGAGGATGGAGATTGAATTCACACCTCATCACATCCCATAAAGGGCAATTTTTCAAGGTCAGCGTTTAGGTGAATTAAAGGAACGCCGTTTGGCAGAGGGCCCTCGGCTCACCGTCGGCAGGCCGTCCATCCAGCTGCTCTTTGTGCGCGGAGGGCGCGCAGATCCGCACAGCCCCCATGCTCTAATGAGCACAGCCAAGCGCTTCCAAGCCGGCTGCTGGGTTTGGGCGCATATTGTTCTCCTTGAAAGATGCCTCCATGACGTCTAAGAGGGGAAAACTGAAACAGTGATGGCGAATATGTGGGTGACGGGAAAATAGGTTCGGGGAAGACCAAATTATTTTCATCTGTATCTTACTTAAATGTCAGCGTGGGACCTGCGCACCGAGTGTTCTCTCTGGGCTACTGGCTGTTCTCGGATGGGGCCATCTGGGAAGGAAACGTGCGTTTTAGTCACAGAAAGCTCGGCCATGTCTGGGTACAGCTGGAGGTGGAGATCACCCAACCCAACTGCTTCGTCTCTCCAGGACGAGTCCGCGAGGGCCAGAGAGGTGGAGTGAGCTTCCCAGTGTCAAGCCGCGAGTTGGAGGCTGCGGCAGGGCTCGGATCCCGCTTTGCTAATTGCCAGCTCGGTGCTCTGCTGGTCTCCGCAAACAATCGTTCATTAGATACCTAGCACTTTCCTGGTACCGTCCTGTGTCTTAAGGAGCAGGCAAGTGCCGATGTAGCATGGGAGATTGTAACGTACAAGATTTACCGCGATGCACGGCAATATTATTATTCCCATTTTGTGGATGATTAAAGTGAGGCACAGAGTTGAAGGTAGAGGGGCTATGTGAACACCAGAGAGGGAGAGGTGGGTTCTCCTGGGGACGGAGAGGTGTTTAAGTTGCCTCTTAGAGAATGGGTGGGATTTGATGGGAAGAGCTGAAAGGGAAGAGAATTTCATGTTAAGAAATAGCATGGGGAATATCATAGATTCTGGAAGCTCATGTTAATAAAGATTAGGTTTTTTTTTTTTTTTTAAAGTGAAAAGCCTGAGTCTATTTTCTTTCCAAGTATTTCTATAAGATCTAACCCAAAGAAATTAAAATTTATTATCCTGGAAGTTTCTTCTTGTTCTATATATTGAACTTGATTTCTCCGCTTTGGAGAAGTGAAGCAAACAAAACAAAACAAAACAAAACAAAAAAACTCACTATAGTAAAATAGGTTTTGTGTCTATATTTATGAATAAACTAGGCAATTCAAATACAATAACACAAGAAAACAATAAAAAACAAGTGAGAAAATTAGGATGAGGAAAAGAAAGAATAAAAAAATTAGGTGAAGGAAGAGTAGAACAATGGTTTTTAGGAATTTTAATTCAAAAATCCTAATAATTTTTGTTCAAATGAAGCCTCATTTAGAAGAGCAACAGAGAAGGGGCACCTGGGGGATTCAGTCAGTTAAGCATCTGACTCTTGATTTCGGCTCAGGTCATGATCTCAGCGTTATGAAATCGAGCCCTGACTCCAGCTCCGTGCTGGGGGTGGAGTCTGCTTGAGATTCTCTCTCTCCCTCTCCTTCTGCCCCTCCCTCACCTCCCCACACCATGCACTCTCTCTCTCTCTTTCTCCCCGCCTCCAAAAAAAGAGCAACAGAGGAGAGAGGACTGGAGCCTCCTCCCTCAGCCTAATTCGCACCCCAACACACACAGGTACCTGGGGAAGCTTCATGCAACACCTTGGTTCCTAGATTAGAATATGCACTCCGTGATGAGCTTTAGGTGTTGTTTTTCCAGTGTTGCAGCCCTAAGTGTGTGCCTTGCCTTCCCCCTAACTACATTGGACACCCTCATGGTCACTTCTATGCCTCCATGAGCACAACACCTGTGCTCTGTGGTTTCTTGACCGTGGTTAGTACTGCTGCCGTGATTCATTTTCTACATTCTGGCATGAAAGTGAATATCATGAAGGGACGCCTGGGTGGCTCAGTTGGTTAAGCATCTGCCTTCGGCTCAGGTCATGATCCTGGGGTCCTGGGATTGAATCCCGCGTTAGGCTCCTTGCTCAGCAGGGAGCCTTCTTCTCCCTCTCCCACTCCCCCTGCTTGTGCTCTCTCTCTCTCTGACAAATAAATAAACTTTAAAAAATAAATAAATAAATATCATGAAGAGTGAATGAGTTCGTTCCAAAAATAATTGAGTACTTTCTATGTGCCCATTCCATGATACAATGAGGATATTCATTTTGTATCATCAAATGAGAGGGAGTCTAGTTTAGCATTTCTTAAACCTCATTATTCTGCAGTCAAAAAGTTTGGGCAACACCCCGTTGTGGGATGAATGTGTCCCCCCAGAAATTCATGCTGAAGACCTAACCCCCAATGGGATGGTATAAGGAGGTGAGGCCTTTGGGAGGTAATGGGGTTTTATGAAAGCATGAGGCTGGGGAGCCCATAGGGTATTAGTGCCCTGAGAAGAGAAAGAGACACCAGAGCCTCTCTTCCTGATGTGAGGACACAGTAAGAAGGTAGCCAGTTGCAAGCTAGGAAGAGAGCGCTCACCAAAATCCAAACGTGCTGGAACCCTGATCGTGGACTTCTAGGCTCCAGGACTATGAGAAATGAATTTCTGTTGTTTAAGCCCCCACCTACCCTATGGTATCCTGCTATGGCAACCTGAGCTAAGATACCTCCCGTCATCTTTTCCTGTCTTTGAGCTCCAGAATTCACAAAAAATGAAAGACTTCCAGCCTTAAAGAAACTGTTTAAGCTTTTTTTTAAAAAATTTTATTTTCTGAATATTTTTTATTTATGTATTTTAGAGAGAGAGAGAGCAAGCGGGTGAGGAACAGAGGAAGAGAGGACAAGCAGACTCCCCGCTGAGCATGGAGCTGAACGCGGGGCTCAATCTCACGACCCTAAGATCATGACCTGAGCTGAAAATGAGTCGGATGCTCAACCGACTGAGTTACCCAGGCGCTCCTTAAGATTTTATTTTTAAGTCATCACTACACCCAATGTGGGGCTCAAACTCACAACCCTGAGATCAAGAGTCGCATGCTCCACTGACTGAGCCCACCAGGCGTCCCTGTTTAAGCTTTTTAAACTCAGTATTTCCAAACTCATTCTAAAGAAGAACTTTTTTTTTTCCTCCCCACAGACTACCAGTTACCTCATGGGAAACCAGGATTCTGTAGAATCCACTGGATGGTTATTTATCATTGGACACTTTGATAATCAAAAGAATGGAGTCTAGAACTGAGATCCAGAGCCTGAGCTCCATGCCCAGCATAGCACAAGAACATTATTCTTAATGACCTTTAGTTCCTTCCCTCTCTGTCTCAGTGTTTCCTTCTGAAAACTGGGAACTCGTTCCTGTTCAGTACTTCATAAAGAAATTTAGGAAATAGCATGCCTTTTACCCATTCATGGAAGAGAGGTGCTATTCTATCCAAAGCCATCTTACTTTCTTAAATTTGGTTCGGGGACTGGGTATTTATATGTAATCACTGTAATGATATTTTTGAGCCTCTTCAGGAAAAAAGAAAGTGGTTGAGTGTTGTCTTGCGTCTATATGAAATATCTTGGTTATGATTCCTTTTATTTTTTTAATCAATAAACTAGAGGAAAGGGAAATGGAACTTTATATAGTGATTAAAATTCTTAATTAAGTTCTTAATGGCAGAAACACCCCACGATGTTCCAAAGTTTCACTTGGCACAGAGGCAAGTAACTCGGACTCTTTTTTTAAACATTAGGTCAAGATATTGGGTTGGACACCTTGGGAAAACAAACTTCCTTATGAGAGCTCAAAGGTGGAAAAACCGGGAGAAAAGGCACTCCCTGTGGAATTCTGATATAGGCATTTCCTATGGGAGCCGAGATTTGTGGAAAAAAATAGAAGTTAGCAAAGTTTTGGCCGTTTGTCCACCAAAAAGAGCAGATGGCCATAAAGTTGTGCTTTAAAAAAATTAAAAGAGAGGTTTTAGGTATCGGTAAAGTTCCTGGGTTATTTTGTCTTATCAAATACTGGAAGTTAGAGGACTCTTCCTGATTTCGGTGCCTCGGTAGGGTACCATCATTTAATCTAGCTGGTGGCACCAGACACTGGTAACCACCGCCAGCCATTATGGGCAGGGGTTCCAAACATATGGCCTGTGCATTGCATCCCCATCTTCTTCCCTCCATGAATTATTTTTATATTGGATGCCAACCTAGAAAATGCATGAATCTTGATGCACACTGCCAGCCTGCTACCAGCCAGCCCTCCTCCTTCCCCTCCCCCGCCGTGTCAATGATCCCCTTACTCTTGGAGCCCAGAATCTCATGCTGAGCACCAAGCCAGGCGGCACACGAGGTGCGGGCTGGTGGCACCAGGGGACTGTCCTTTCTGTCTCTAACTGAAACCCACCGCCCTGAGCGCCCTGGATCTCGCCAGCCATTGTGCTCGGTTTCCCCAGTGCGGCTCTCGCTGAGCGCCTGTTAGAGTCACACGGTGACCTGCAGATCTAAGGGAAAAAACAGATGTCCCAATAAATTTTTGTCAAAACGTAATTACCTCGGGATTAGAAAACCACATGGGGGTGGGGAGGGAAAGGAACAGATGTATTACTTTCAAATATGCACTCATTATTCTGCAGAAGTTTAAATAATCAAGAGGTTTAAGTGATGCCAGTTGAGAGTGTCCCCCTCCCCTTTATTTTAGTCCCCTCCTTTATCTTCAGTCCCTACAGTCTGGGAGCCTCTCCTGTTCTCTTTGCACTTAACCGTGCTTTGAGCAGGAAGGGAGCGTGTTGCACAAAAGTATCATCCTGAGTGCTTTTTCATAAATAAATCTCGGCAGATAGGACAGGCTATCTTTCCCCCAGGAACCTGGCCAATTCTTTTCTTCCTCTCCAGCTGACAAAAATATGATAAACGATGAATTTTCCCAGTAACCATAAAGGATTCTAAGTTTCATGATTTGAACTGTTAAGGTGCAGGTCAAGGTAGTATATCTAACAGGAATCCTTGTGGGGAAAATCCTTTTTCTGTTTTCTGTTTTCACGTTTTGTCAAGTGGGAGGGTGTGCTGGGTACTGATTGAAGATTCATTGGGTTATTTGTTAGCTGGTTGTCATAGGCCCCTTAAGGTGAGATGTTAATCTCTTTAAAATATGCATCCGGAGGTTTAAATGAGGGAATCCATTGGATGGGAAGCCTGAGGTCCCGAGAGGTCTAAGTTCAAGGAACTGCTGTTGCTTCAGGTCGGTCCGTGGCTTGCATCCCCATTGGAAAGAAGGCGGGTGAGGTATTACAAAGTAAGTGCTCTCCAGCGTGTCCTCAAAACAATTGGACCCAGGGCAGGGGCTGAGCAACTCTTTTGAGCTCTTGGATTATGAAAATCCTGGTTACAATTTTAAAGTTTTTATCTTTATAGAAAAAAATGGTTTTTACCTGTAACATACAAGTTGGAATTCAGAACAGTTACCAATTATCAAGAGTCTGCTAAAGGCCAAGGTGGTGCTAAGTAAGTCCTTTGCATATAAACTCCTGATCCTCCCAGAGGTCTTGTGAAGGAGGCACTGTTCCTCCACTTTATTTATTTATTTTTTAAAAGATTTTATTTATTTGTTCGAGAGAGAGAGAATGAGAGAACACAAGAGGGGGGAGGGTCAGAGGGAGAAGCAGACTCCCTGCTGAGCAGGGAGCCCGATGTGGGACTCAATCCTGGGTCTCGCCGAAGGCAGCTGCTTAACAGGCTGAGCCACCCAGGCGTCCCCTGTTCCTCCACTTTAGAGATAGGGTCATTGAGGTGCACATCGGCTAAATAACTTGTCATATTCCCAAAGCTGGTAAGTGACAGAACCCAAATTTGAATCTATGTATAAATGTCTACAAAGACTTCATCGATCCATTGTCTTGTTATGCCTTGGGAATCTTGACTTTGCATACAGCATAACTAAATATGCTCTGAAAATGGAAATAATAAACCAAAGAAGAGGTCATGTTACGCCATCCAGGCCATGATTTATACATTTTCCGCATGAAGAAGTCATTTGTAATAGAGCTATTGCATTTCCCTTTGCTGACAGTAGACTGATTATAAGTTAGGCTCGTGGTATCTTGCAATTTTAGCCCATTACAACTGGCCCAAAGCTAACCACACATCCTTAGACATGAAAGAGTTAAAAAGGAAATCCTCAGCAAGCCAGTAGGTAGAGCAGTGTTGATTCCAGCTGCTTCAGGGGGATATCTGACAGAGGGAGTCAGTCAGGAAAGAGCCACAGGAAAAGGAATTTTGAAAAACGAGGGTGTCTTCCTGTTAGCCATCAGCCTGAAAGTAGTCTTTTCCTACCTACATCCAGAGAGGTTTATAAAACTCCACACTCCACGGCAGCACGGAGAAAGGGACATTTTGTGGAGATAAGCAAACGAACACTTTTACCTTGGATGAAGTGACCCCTTTGGAGGATCTAGCCTGATGTGGATTCATAAACTAGCAAATAGAGGAAGCCGCCGTAATTGTAGTTGGGCGGGGGGGGGGGGGGGGGGGG
>NC_138382.1:32420593-32454033 GCF_054177405.1 Leptonychotes weddellii | reverse complement strand
GGAACTAGAGGGTATTATGCTAAGCAAAATAAGTCAATCAGAGAAAGACATGTATCATATGACCTCACTGATATGAGGAATTCTTAATCTCAGGAAACAAACTGAGGGTTGCTGGAGTGGTGGGGGTTCGGAGGGATGGGGTGGCAGGGTGATAGATATTGGGAAGGGTGTGTGCTATGGTGAGCGCTGTGAATTTTGTAAGACTATTGAATCACAGACCTATACCTCTGAAACAAATAATACATAATATGTTAAAAAAAAAAAAGATAGCCGGAAGGGAAAAATGAAGGGGTGGAAATCGGATGGGGAGACAAACCATAAGAGGCTATGGAATCTGAGAAACAAACTGAGGGTTCTAAAGGGAAGGGGGTTGGGAGGATGGGTTAGCCTGGTGATGGGTATTAAAGAGGGCACATACTGAATGGAGCACTGGGTGTTATACGCAAATAATGAATCATGGAACACTACATCAAAAACTAATGATGCAATGTATGGGGATTAACATAAGAATAAAAAAATTTAAAAAAAAACTAATGATGTATGGTGATTAACATAACATAATAAAATAAAATAAAATAAAAAGAAAGTTTCTTCTAAAGGGCATCCTGTTTGTCAAGAGAAATTTGGTGTGATGTGTAGTAGTCAATATGAAAACAATGGATAAGTATCTATCAACCTCTGAGGCGGGGTGAGGTGTGGGGAGAATCTTATTAAGCCAGATGCTGTCGTTCAGATACAAAAATTACTCCAGACATCCTCAAATATGAACAAAGGTCACAGACGTAGTGCCCATAAGTCCTTGAGAAAAAGCACTTGCTAGAAAATGACTCCAAACAAGATGAGTCAAAATCAAGAATTTGGGGTGAAACAAGTTGTGGTGAAAAATGGCAAGAAACACTGCATTCATTTAAATGTGAAATTAAGATGAGACAGACCAGAGAACAACAATTGCAGAAAGGAGTATGGAAGTTATACACGCTGACCTCATACAAGAACAGATGCAGCAAACATCGAACGATAGAAGTAGAGGAGGGGAGAGGAAGTATAAAGTAAGAAAAGCCACGTTAGGTTTCAAAGCAGAGTTGATGGACATTTTCTAAAATGGAAACAGTTGTAAAAAGGGTCCCAACTTCTTAATCGTTTCAAACATCTCCTCTGTTTACCTTAGAGGATTCTATTAGCAATTACATCTCTCGTGGTAAAGATGTATTTCACTGAGGGTCTGCAGTTGATTTTATTTCACTATCAATACACGGAATCACGTTAACGGATGCTCCAATCCCTCTCCTATGGGAAACTACGAGAACGTTACACCATACTCCAGACCCCTGTCCGCTGAGAAGAACATTTAGGTCAGAGATGAATCCATCTCCGGTTCACATCAGCTAACTACCTCAAACACACATTTAGTTACAAGAAGAAGCATGAAGGCTCAACTATATCCCGTCTGCTGCCTTTCTTTCTCTACAATTCCTTAACTGATGTCTGATGAAGTCCAGTTTAGTCACAGGATATAAACGAGGGGAATTTAATCTATACATTTTGGGGCTGATCCTTTGACACTTAAGTCTTTGAGCAAAATCCACTGGCTATTTGTGAGACTGCTCTAACAAACTCTTAGAGCTTTTTCAAAAATGATGTTTATGTTACATTTTTCTAAGTGGTAACAAAGCTGAGTATGAAAGGACACGTGTTTGGATCAATATTTTGTTCTACACTGCTTGAGAAAATTTCAGCTTTGGGCAATGAAGGCAACCTAAAAAAAATATGCTGGGTCTGCTTTTTCCTTCTAAAATCTTTTCCAAAAAGCACACTTTCCTGCCCCTCAAAACATACATTCCCTCTTGATTTAATTTGCCAGAGTCTGATTTTGGGTGTTCTCATCAGTTTGCACTATGAAAAAAAAAATTAAAAGAAAGATATGTTTTCCCAGTGAGCTCTCTTGGAGGCCTTTTATTCAATGGAGCTTGGGGAATCTTTTTTCCTAGATTAAAGGTCTTGATGGCATGTTTCCAAAACTACACTCTTTGGGTCCTGATGAACTTAGTTTGGGTAAAAGCTTCTTGGATTATCAGGAAGAGCAGTAAGAGTCAGTGACTGTGGCATTGCTAAGTCTTAAAATGACTGCAAATGGAAATGAGATCAAGGTGACCATGGGGTTTGGGTGCCTTCTATCACCATGCTTCCTGACAGGTAAGAATTCCTTAGTCTTTTGTTCATTCACTCAAGGGCAGGCAGATCATAGGCTTGAACCTGCCTTGAGCCTTTGCTGGAGAGTGGCCCCCTGGACAGAAACATTAAGAGAAAGTTTCTAAGAGGATTCAGAATGCAAATGTCATTGCCACCTATTTCTGAGTAAGTCCTGAAGGAAGGAACACTTAGGAGATGAAGCTTTTTTTGGCCAGTGCTTAAAATGTCTACTGACACATTTCCTACTAGAGTATGATTCATGTTGAAATTTTAAGAACTGGGTTTGATTGGCACGAAATAGGGACCATTCTGTGTATTTTGTGTTGCTGTTTCTCGGTAATAACATTTTGGTTGTAATACCAGCCTGACTATCTAGTTTCTTATCACCATCTAGATAGACTTTTAAATTTGGATTGTATGAAGCCAATGAAAGGATGTTTAGAGAAGACAGAACTTATACTCTGCATTGTCCCTTAGGTAGAATTTATTGAACAATAGGCAAGTACCACAAAATGAATCCACTATACACCAGATTCTAATAATATCCAGTGTCTTCTGTAGTCCAAATGATTACCTTTTCTGCGCATCCCTTGATGTCCTCTCTCCATATTGTCTGTGTTGGAATGTGTACTCATACTGTGGCCTTTACTAAAAAGTTGTATTAAACCCCTCATGCTTGATTGTCATAAAAGCTACGAAAACATGGTCTCTTTGGAGTGTAGTAGGATCATTCTAGATTAATACTAATTTATGAATTATCAGTCTCCTGCACCTTTTTATTTTTATTTTTTAAAGATTTTATTTATTTATTTGAGAGAGAGAGAGAGCGAGAGCACGCACAAGCAGGGGGAAGGGGCAGAAGGAGAGGGAGAAGCAGACTCCCCATGGAGCAGGGAGCCCGACCCGAGGCTTGATCCCAGGACCCCGGGATCACCACCTGACCTGAAGGCAGACCCTCAACCAACTGAGCCAACCAGGCACCCCTCCTGCACCTTTTTAAAGCCTAATACCCAGATATTCCTTTCTCCTTGGGCATTCTGAATGCTTTAAGTTTTATATATATGCACATCATTGGTTGTGCGAAATGGTTGTGGCTATTGCCTTATATTGTTCTCTCTCTGTGCTCTGTTATTGTTCAGAACTAAAGATTCTATCTATTAACATGAATGAGAAAATGTTAATAAGCACCATGGTTTCAAAACAGGTACTTTGTGGTTACAAGATGAAGGACTACTGTTAACAACAACAATACAACAAACTCACAACAGTCCACTCATTTTCCAGTAGCTCTTTTTCATGCATTATTTTGACTGAACTTAAACTAAAAATACCTGGGTTATTACCATGACCATTTAACAGATGAGAAAATTGAAGCTTGGAGTTCAGAAGCCATTTGCTTTTAGCAAAGTAGAATTATAAAATGTGCCTTTAGATGGAGTCGTTCCTATATTTGCTTTTCGTATTAATACTTTAATAAGTAACTTCTTCAGATACAAGCAATAAGATGATAACAGAGATTTCCAGATCTAATCCACAGGTTAGAACTTGGGTTAAGATCAGTTGGCAATTTGTAACCCAATTGGAATGAACCAAAATCCTGCGTATTGAAATTTCACTTCCTCATCTTTCTCCTCCGTGATCCAAGCCCTCATACTTGCCCACTCTGCTACAATGCCGAACTTCAGCATTGTTTTTCATGACATGCAAATTGTGCCTTCCAAGCTGTGTGAGGGCTTCTGGTTGGACTCTAGTTCTGGGAGAGAAGAATGGCGGTTGACCATTTGTAAAGTGGTCATTATAAAAGAGTCTGATTGAAGAGCCATTCCAAATGTCTCCAAATAAACAAACATTGAATCAATATATCACGATATTAATATTCTAGGAGCCATGAGGCAAAATAATTTAATTAGACATACGAAGAATGACACAATGGTTCAAGTGATAGTTTGTTTTTTGAAACCATTTAAGTGAGTAACAGATCTAGGTAGGCATACTTGATACCTTTTCTTCTATTAGAGAAAGTTATGAAGAATAAAATTTTAGAGGCTATCCCATCTAAAAAGAGAGAAAGTACAATATAATTAATTAGTATATTTCTGGTTGTATTCTCACAAAAGACCCTAGATCTTATTCAGTTATTCCACTAATGTGCCTCCCAAACTCTCATTTCATCATTTTCTCTTATTCAGGCATCTGTATAACACAGGCTTTGAAATGTCATAAAGTAGAATTCATATTATGTGCTGGTTGTGAAGGGATAAAAAGAACTTTTGTCTCAAAGCTGTCTGTGTTCTACTTCCTGATTGCTCTGGTCTATGAGAACCTAATAATTGGAATATTATCGGGTTAGACAGAGAAATCTGGGTTCTAGACCCATTCCCACCTGACTGTAGGACTTGCACATACAATTAGTCTTTCCAGACCTCAGTTTCCTCCTCTGTAAAAGGAGAAGCTTCAACTAGATTAACTCTATGGTGTCTGTGGCACCAATATATATATTTTTTTCCTTCAACACTCAAAGAATCTAATGGCAACATCTGGAATTGATTCATGAAGGAAGGCGTAATCATACCATTTGCCCCCACTCCCTTTAGCCTCAAACTACTATAACTTTTCATAGTCACAGAATATCCCTTCTCAGATGATACCATAAATTCAGAAGATTACACCGGGCTTCTCTATAACTTTTCTCTAATGGGCTAAAGGAAATTACTCCAGTTGAATTGGCATGCTTGCAAATGACTGATCTGTGAAAGCAGTGGACTTCACACAGTCTATTTTCCTTAAAAAATATATCTTAAAGGGCCCATAGCCTCCTTAGCACAATTTCACTTGTTTATGTGGCAAAGGAAAATTGCTTCTTCCTTCAGTCTAGATGGAGAACCCCATAAATGTCATAAAGTGAATGTCTTCTGGGCAAATTGTTTAAAACTTCATCCTATAATGTGAAGAAGGGTGCTTTTTGACCAAGATTGGGGCAATTCTCAAAGATGAAGTTTCTTTTGATAATTTTTGGAAAATGTATTTTTTAATTTTTAATTTTGAAATAATTATATATCCACAGAAAGTTGCCAAGAAATGTCCAGGGAGACACAAATTTTTCACATGGGTTTCCCATAGACGACATGTCTAGCATATTTATAATAGATACAACAAAAAGGTAGGTATAAATACATATAAGAGCAAGGAGCCTAAAAATGTAACATATAATATACACTTCATTGTGTTACATAAAAATAGAAGTCATAACATTAAATCTCTGTACATAGTAGTTGAAGACCATTTTAAGAATAAATGATTGATGAAAGTTAACTAATAAATAAGGAAGGACTTGAGTATTGAAGGATTAAAAAGATGTTGGAAGGGAAATAATATAAAACAGTTATGTGCCCTGAGAATTCTAAATTTAAAATACATCTTGAGTCTATTATAAAGAAACTAAAAAGAGAAACAAATGAAAACATTATTAAAAAGTCATAAGAAAAAGAATTAAGAGCTGTTACTTTAGAAATTATCCAGCAAACCACAATGACTAGTCACATAAAGTCAGATAAATATGCAGCAAATTGTTAACAGTGGTTTCCTTTGGATGATGGTACTTAAGTGAGTCTAACTTCCTATGTTATGTGTTTCTACAATATTCTAATTTTATTAAAGAGAGCAAATAATATTCTTGTTATCAAAGCAAAAGAGCATTTAATGAAGAATTTTTCCACTTTATTAGCTTTAGAACTTGGGTAAATGGCTCTTCAGCATGCCTCCCCCTGAAGTTGACATTGTATTCTAGTACAATGTCAAAACCAGGAGATTGATATTGGTCCAAGGCACAGACCTTACTCAGATTTCACTATTCATGTGTTTATTTGTGTGTGTGTTCAAGGTAATTATATCATATGTATAATTGTATGAAAATGTATTCCAAAAATAAAAAGATTAACCAAATTTGTATTTAGGAATTACACAAAACTTAATATAGTATTTCTCTCAAATCAATTTCTCCTATAGGAGTTCTGCTTCTAATAATAATATCTCATAGCAGATCAAACTTTCAAGTGAGAACAACTAGAGAAGCTCTGTGAAATTAAAAACAAATCTGTTTTAAGGCATCAAAGAACTACCAAGGCAGCCAGGATTTGAGAGTCCAAGATCCTGTAAAGAAGGGAAACATATTGCGGTAAGGTTGGTATTTTAGGCAACTTTTTCCCCTTGATTTATAAGGGGTGTGGGTTGATAGGCAAGGAAGCCAAACATAGAGCATCTGTTAAGGGTGAGAGATGTTGATAAGAGCTTCATTCCTCTGAGAGCTTGGAAGACAAAAATTGAAATCCAAGGCTATGGAGATATAGCCAGGAATTGAAGTGCCAAGCCCCTCAGAACACAGAAGTGCCAAGGAACCAAACAGAGCTCTCGGTTGTCTTAAGGTGAGGCAGAAATAAAAATTCAAGTTCAGGTTCTGCCAAGGAAGAGAGGTCACCAGTGAATACCCAAGGCTTTCAGGTGGGACATCTGAAGGTCTACGCCCTCGCAGTAAGGTCAAACTTGAAACAAGCCAAGCCTCAAAAATAAGGAAATTTAGTCATGAAATAACTCATGTTTGATTGGACAATGGTGATATGCGCTGTTCTATCTGCTTGACAAAATTTAAAGATGCATCTAGGTCCTGTACAATTTTTAATATGCGATGTTTGATGTTCAAACAACACCAGATATGTCATAAAACAAGACCAAATGAAGCCAGGAATAAAAACAGCCAGTAAAGGGGCACCTGGGTGGCTCAGTTGGTTGAGTATCTGACTCTTGATTTCAGCTCAGGTCTTGATTTCAGGGTTGTGAGATCAAGCCCTGAGTCAGGGCTGAGCATGGAGCCTGCTCAAGAATCTCTCTCTCCCTCTCCCTCTGCCTCTCCCACCCTTGCTCACCCCTGCTCACTCTTGCTCTCACTCTCTCTCTGTCTCAAAACAAAAACAAAAACAAAACAAACCCAAACAAACAATAAAACCAACACAAAACAAAAACAAACACACACACACACAAAAACGGCCAGTAAAAATGGACCCACTGTTGCAGGCTTTAAAGTAACTTCAATTAACATATTAAAAAAAAGAGATGAAATTATGAGTAATTTCAACAGTGAAATCTATAAAAGATCAAATAGAAGTTCTGGAAGTGAAAGCACAGTAACTGAAATGAACTTGAAAGACAGATTTAACAGCAGATTGGTTATAGTCCATTTTTATTAAAAGGTATCCAGACTTAAGAAAAATAATGACGAGTATAGAAAAAAACCCAGAGACATGAAAACATTTGAAGTGATAATGTCTGAGAATTTTCCAAAACTGATGAAAGATACTAAACTCAAAATTTAAAAAGCATTTTATACCCCAAGCAGATAAATGCCAAGAAAAATCCATCTAGGCACATCCTAGTGAAACTAATGAGACACAAAGACAAAGGGAAAAGTCTTGAAGGCAGCCAATAAAAAGGCACATTATCTGCAAAGGAGCAACAAGTCTGTCATCTTAACAGTAAAAATGGAAGCCAAAAGACAATACATCTTTAAAGTGCTGGAAGAAAATAACTTTCTACCTAGAAAGCTATACACCTAGCAAGGAATTTTTTCAAGAGTGAAGGCAAAATAAAGAAATTTCCTGGCAAACAAAAACTTTCAAAAACTTGTTAGTAGTCCCATACTGTAAGAAATACTAGAAGAAGTTTTCAGTGAGACGACATATATTCCCACATGGAAAAGTGGAAATATAAGAAGTAAAGAAGAGCAACATAAAGGGTAAATACTTGAGTAAACTTTTTCAAAAAATGTAAATTTTATAAAATACCTAGGAATATCTTTTGGACTTAAAATTTGTGAAGGATGAAAACACATGAGCACAAGAACAAAAAAGCTGTGAAGAGGGTAAATTTGATTAAAGTGTTTAAAGACCCATTGCTTGGAAAAGCACAAAAATATGAATTTAGTCTAGATGCTATAAATGCAGGACACATAGCATAATCTGTAAGATAACTACTTTAAAAAGAGTAGAAGAATACAGAACCAAAAAGCTAATAAAGGAAAAAATGGCCAAGAAACTGTTTAGTCCAAAAGAAGGCAAGAAGGGGTGGAAAAGAAATACAGAATAGGCAGAAAAAAAGAAAAAGAGTTAGATGATGGATTCAAACCCTAAATAAGTGGACCGAACTCCAGTGATAAAAGAAAAGATGTGAGATTGCATTTAAAACAGCAATTTCATCTCTTTAGTTCCGCTTCTTCATCCTTTTATTGTAGCTTTCTAAACCTGGATTCTCCTTTCTTCCTAATTTTCAAGAGAACATCCTCTCATCTCTCAGCTCTTTCTGGAATTTCCTATGCTTGGCGCAATCTTCTAATCTGTGAGACAGGATGGGGAAATGGGAGGAGAACAGCACTCTGCAGCTGTCTATGACACTTCCAGATTGCGCATGGAAAAAAATCACTTCACCTCTGTAGGTTTCCATTCATTCCTTCATCTGAAAACTAAATCTAAGGGAGCCTGGGTGGCTCAGTGGGTTAAGCGTCTGCTTTTGGCTCAGGTCATGATCTCAGGTGCTGGGATTGAACCCTGTTACAGGCTCCCTACTCAGTGGGGGGTCTGCTTCATCCTTGCCCTCTGCCCCTCCCCCCACTCATGCTCACTCGCTCATGTTCTTTCTCTAATAAATCAATAAAATCTTAAAAACAAAATTAAACCTATTGGAATCCATTTTCTCCTGCCTTTTTCTGCCCCAGGTTTCTTTTAACTAGCTCTGTCCCTACACCATGGGACTGAGGTTCTTGGGAAGAAAAGGCAACTGAAATTTTGTCTAGCATCCATCCCTGATCATATATTCTACACCTGCAATGACTCAGGTACAAAGCATAAAGATGAACTGTGCAGCAGGAATGCAGTAGAAAGGTGAAAGCCAAGTGGTAGAAGGATCTGAATGAGGCTCAGGAGAGCTGGGGTCTAGTCCTGACTCTGCTATTAATTAGCCACAGGGTACTGAGCAAGTCACTTAAATTCTTGGGCTCTTTGGTAAACACACTATTGCTATCTTCATAATCTGGGACCATGTTACACATGGTGCCCAGTGGGAACTTTGTGTTCTTCAATAACTGTATTCCTTCAGTTGGGTCTAAGATGGACTCATAGTATATAAAGTTTATTAACCACAGTATTTCCGTTCATTGAGCTTCACTCTGCTGTATGATAGGCAATGAAGATAGGGTCAGTACTCTTCCAGTTGTGAGATTTTAGATAATCCATTTAATCCTGCCTCACCTGGAAAATGAGGGTATTAGCATTTGCTCAGTTTTCCTGACCAAAGGCAATCATGAGGAAGAAAGTACGTTGTAAACTGTATAGTATTTCACAGTCATGAAGTGTTATTATTGATGTCTTTTGTAAGTAAACTCTAAAGAAGTCTACCAATGTGATCTGAGCCAATAACAGGGAACTGGAGGCAAGAATGATGATTTCTGTTAATCAAGCACTGTCTCCACATCTTGACTCTGCCAATGAGATATGTGACAGGGTCAAGTTGGCTGGCTGAAGTGACCTTCACCCTTCCACCCCCATCTTCCCCCTCACTGGATAAGAGGTTGGTGCATATTTTTCATTTTTCTCCATACGTTTACACAAATATTTGGGGCTTTAAAACAAAATAATTATTCTATACTTTGTGCTCTGAAATTTGCTTTTTTTTTTTTAAACATAACAACATGCCTGGTAGATCATTAAAAAGCAGTAAATGAAAACCTATTTTATTCTTTTTATTGTTGCATAATATTCCATAGAATAGAAATGACATTAATGTTATTAAAGATACTTAAACTTATTGACAGTTAAGTTTGTTTTAGATTTTGTGTAATTATGTGGGAATATTTTTATAAAAGAGATTTCTAAGAATGTAACTGATCAAGCAAATAGTTATTACATGTAATTAGGTACATATTGCCAAATTACCTTCCAAAGGTAGAGTTCAGGTTCTCCAAATTGCACTCCCATCAACAAATCATGAAATGACGTTCCCCCCACACCCTCTTCAACGCTGCACATTATCAATATGTACATTTTGGCTTATCTATTGGGTGAGAAAATAATTCATTGGTTAACAGGGAAGTGGGACATATTTTTATATATGCTTTATATATATGCTTTCATTTCTTTTTCTGTGAATGGCTTCTTTATATACTTCATCCATTTTTTGGTTAATTTGTCTCTTACTGATTTGTAACATTCCTATATTTTATAGATCGCTATCCCTTGTCCTTTAAATATGTTGTAAATATTTTTCCAGGCTATTACACACATTTTAATTTATTAATATCGTTTCATTACAAGTTTTAATTTTTCATTATTTTTTTCTTTGTGATGTCTATAAAATGTTTTCCAATGCGCTTTTCTAATACTTTTATTGTTTTGTTAGAGTTTTCATTTTTTAGTTTTTGTGTGTGCCTTTTTTTTTAGTCATCTGGAATTTATTTTTGTGTATAATAGGAATTAAGAGTATAACTCGATTTTTTCCCTAAATAGGTGGCCAGTAAATAGCAAATTATTTCAACATGATTTTCTTTAATAATTTAGCTCTTTCTATTGTTGTGGAATATAGCATTTTGTATATTAAATTTCCATTGACATGAGTCTATCTCTAGAACTCTCTATTCTATTTCATTAATCTAATTGTGCAATCTTGCATCATAATGCATTTTTTCCAGTTTTATTGAGAAATAATTGACATACATCACTGTATAAGTTTATGGCGTACAGCATGATGGTTTGATTCACATACATTGTGAAATGATTACCAGAGTAGCTCTAGCTAAGACTTCCAGTAGTATGTTGCATAGGAATGGTGAGAATGGGCACCCTTGTCTTTTTCCTGATCTTAGAAGAAAAGCTTTCAGCTTTTCATCATTTGATATGATGTCAGATGTGTGCTTGTCACATATGGCCTTTGTTACGTTGAGGTATGTTCCCACTGTACCTACTCTGTTGAGAGATTTTATCATGAATGAATGTTCAATTTTGTCAAATGCTTTTTCTGCATCTATTGAGATGATTGTTTCTTTTCTTTCATTCTATCAATGTCATGTTTCACATTAATTAATTTGTGTATGTTGAAACATCATTGTATCCCAGGGATAAATCCTACTTGATTATGGTGAATGATGCTTTTAATATGCTGCTGATTCAGTTTGCTAGTGTTTGCTCGTGTTTTATTGAGAACTTCCACATCCATATTCATCAGGGATATTGGCCTGTAGTTTTCTTTTCTAGTGTCATTTTCTGGTGTTGGTATCTGGATAATGCTGGCCTTGTAAAATGAGTTTGGAGTGGTCCCTCCTCTTCAATTTTTTGGGATAATTTGAGAAGGATTGGTGTTAATTCTTTAAACGTTTAGTAAAATTCACCAGTGAAGCCATCTGGTCCTGGGCTTTTCTACATTGGGAGATATTTCATTCTGTTGCAATTTCTTTACTGGTAATTGGTCTATTCAGATTTTCCATTTCTCCTTCTCAGTCTTAGTATGTTGTATGTTTCTAGAATTTTTCCATTACTCCTGGGTCATCCAGTTTGTTAGTGTATACTTGTTCATAGTAGCCTCTTATGATCCTTTGAATTTCTGTGGTATTAGTTGTAATATGTCCTTTTTCATTTATAATTTTGTTGATTTGGGTCCTTTCTCTGTTTTTCTTGATTAGCCTAACAAAGGGTTTGTCAATTTTGTTTATCTTTTCAAAGAACCAGCTCAGCTTTGTTATTCTTTTTTATTTTTCTGGTCTCTATTTCATTTATTTTTGCTCTAATCTATTATTTCCTCCCTTATGCTAACTTTGGGCTCAGTTTGTTCTTCTTTTTCTAGCACCTTACGATGTCAAATTAAGTTGTTTATTTGGGATCTTTCTTGCTTCCTAAAGTGGGTGTTTCTTTTTACAAATTTCCCTCTTAATACGCCTTTGCTGCATTTTCATTAAGTTCTGGTATGTTGTGTTTTCATCTTCATTTGTCTTAAGACATTTTTATTTTCCCTTCAATTTCTTCTTTGATCCATTGATAGTTCAAGTCAGTGTTGTTTAATTTCCATGTGTTTGTGAATTTTCGTTTTCCTCTTGTTTTTGTTTTCTAGTTTCATGCCATTGTGGTCAGAGAAGATACTTGGTATGATTTCAATCTTTCTGAATTTGCTAAAATTTGTTTTGTGACCCAACATATGATCTATCCTGGGAGATGTTCCATGTGTGCTTGAGAAGTATGTGTATTCTGTTATTATTGGACAGAATGTTCTATACATGTTTGTTAGCTTCATTTGTTCTGTAGTGTTGCTCAAATTGATGTTTCCATATTGATTCTCTGTCTGAATGATCTATCCATTGTTGAGAGTGGGTATTAAAGTCCCCATTTATTATTGTATAAGTGTTTATTTCCTCTTTTAGCTCTTTCAGTTTTTGCTTTATATAATTAGATGCTCTGATGTTGGACACATAGATACTTATAATTGTTATATCTTTTTGAAATATTGACCTCTTTATCATTACATAAAGACCTCTTTGTCTCTTTTTCCCACTTTTATTATTTTTAAGATTTATTTATTTATTTTAGAGAGCGAGAGACAGAGTGGAGGGAGGGGCAGAGGGAAAGGGAGAGAATCTCAAGCAGACTCCCTGTTGAGTGTGGAGCCCCACGTAGGGCTTGATCTCACTACCCTGAAGTCATGACCTGAACCAAAACCAAGAGTCAGACACTCAACCAACTGATCCACCCAGGTGTTCCTCTTTTTACCACCTTTAACCTAAAGTCCATTTTGTCTGATATAAGTATACTAACCCCTAATTTTTTTTTTTTTTTTTTTGGTTAGCATTTGTTTGAAATGTCTTTTCCCATACTTTCACTCTTGGTCTATGTATCTTTCAGGCTAAAGTCTCTTGTAGGCAGAATATTGTTGGATCTTTTATTCTATCCATTCAGCCATTCTATGTTTCTTGCTTAGAGTATTTGGTCCATTTATGTTTAAAGTAATTATTGATAGGTATGTGCTTATTGCCATTTTGTTAATTGTTTTCTGGTGGTATTGTTGATCCATTGTTTCTTATTTCTTATCCTGAGATCTTTTTTTTATTTGTTTGTTTGTTTTTGATGTCTTTTGGTACTAGTATTCTTTGATATCTTTGTTGTGTCTCTAGTGTAATTGCTATAAGAGTTTCCTTTGTGGTTACCATGGTGCTTATATAAGAAATCTGAAACTTATAACATTCTGTTTTAATCTGATAACTGGTTAACTTGAATAGAATTTGTATACTTTACACTTTACTTCTTCTCCCTCTCACATTTTAGATTATTGCTGTTACAATTTACAAGTTTTTTTTTTAATATTGTGTAACTAATAACAGATTACTGCATTTATAGTTATTTTTGCTGTGTAGGTTTTTGTTTTGTTTTAAGCTAGAGTTGTGAGTTGCACCACTATTACCATATTGCAGATCTATGAACATATATTTACTTTATCTGTAATATTTATATTTCTTTTGTATGTTTTTGTGATGTTAATTGGTGGTCTTTACTTCCATTCATTTCTTATAAGGCAGGTCTCCTTCAGCTTTTGTTTATTTGGGAAAGTTTTTATCCCTTCTTTGTTTCTGAAGGACAGCTTAGTCAGGTATAGAATTCTTGGTTGAGAGTTATTTTCTTTTAGTATTTTGAGTTTTATGTGCGCAGCAATCCCATTCTCTCCTGGCCTGAAAATTTCTGTTGAGAAATCCTCTTGGTTTTATGAGAGTTCCCTTACATGTAACGTCTCTCTTTTGTCTTGCTGCGCTTAAAATTCTTTGTCTTTGACTTTTGACAATTTAATTATAATGTGTCTTGATGTAACCTTATTCACGTTCAACTTCTTTGGAATCCTTTGGGTCTCATGGATCTGGATGTTCATTTCTATTTCCAGGTGTGGAAGTTTTCAGCTATTATTGCTTCAAAAATATTTTCTGTCCCTTTCTTGTTCTCTTCTTCTTTTGGAATTCTTACAATGCAAATATTCTTTCTTTTCATTGTGTTCTATAATTCTCTTAGGCTTTCTTCACTCTTTTTCCTTCCTTTTTTTTTCTTTTTGTTCCTCTGTGTAATTTCTAATGCCTCATTCTCCAAGTTGCTGATTTTTTTCTTGGGCATGGTTGAGTCTACTTTTGAAACGCTCTATTGGATTCTTTAGTTCAGTAATTGTAGTTTTCAACCCTATGATTGATTGATTTACTTATTTTTTGATGATTGCTATTTCCTTGTCAAACTTGTCTGTCTTTCTTTTCTTCTAGTTCCCTAGACTTCTTTAGAAGGATTATTCTGAATTCTTTATCTGACAGTTTATACAATTCATTTTCTTTAGGATTAGTTGTTGGAATTTTATTAGTTTCTGTTGGTGGTGTCATGCTTATCTGATTTTTTATGATCCATGATTCCTTATATTGGTATCTGCACATTTGAGTAATGGGGCTCTTCTTCCAGACTTTGCAGTTTTACTTTGGCAGAGACAGTTTTTCACCAGTCCGCTCACTTTGGGTTTCTGGGTGTGTGTGCTGATAACGTCTTTGGGCATATGACGTCTGCTATTATGGTCTATTTTTGGGTGGGGCACCTGTTTGAACTCTGAGAATGGGAATGGGGGTATGTACTGTTGGCTAAGAAGAGTTGAATAGGACTACTGGCTTTGTTCCTTACCCAAGTGAGGTTGTAGGAAAGGCTCTACAGTTGTCTGAATTCTCTGGTTAGTCTTACTGGATGGTCAGGATGGGGTAGTGTTTTAGTAGTAGATGGGTATAATAATTAGCTTCTCTGACTTTGCAGGGCATCAAGTCAAGGCCCAGAGCCTATACAGTTCATTGTTTGAGAGCCTGAATTAGGCTTGAGTGTGCTCTGAGTTCCCTGGTCAGGTGAGGCCCCTGGGTTTTGCTCTGCAGATGGGGGAAGCCATGGCTGTGTTCTCTGTTCCAGTACCACTGTACGTAGGGCAGTTGGATGGGCTATTCAGCTTCCCCCGTGCCCTGGTTAGGTTCCCTGGATTTGATTCTGCAGATGAGTAAAGCCACAGGTTGATATTACTACTTGGGCACTGCAAGTATGAACTCGGTCTGCCAAAATCCACGTGGTGATTGTTGCAAACTCCTCCCTTCTCTGTCACAGTCAATTCCCAGTGGCTATGCCTTACAGATTCCCCTGTAATCCCTTTATTGTGAGATCAGAGTAGGGGCTCCCACAAAGCAACCCACAATGCTGGGAGAGGCTGATTGTCCTCTTGGATTTTTTTCCCCTCCTGGAAGAATTGGCATCTTGGGAGAGACCTCTCTGTGTGGTGTTGTGTTGTCCTAGGGGAGGGCAATGTGGTCAATGTGTACCCTTACCCTTCTAATGCAGTTTGCCTTGGTCTCTGGGGTGCAGGGGGTTGCTTCAGCCTCACGCCAGGTGCTAGGATTCTTTCAACAGTGCCTTGTTCTTGAATAGATGTGAGTAGTTCTTCTTGTGAGGAGTAGCAAAGTCAGGAATGACCCACGTAGCCGTCTTGGTGATGTCAGTTTCTATAATGCAGTTTTAATTATGTATCTTTTCTTCTTGAGATTTAAAAAAAAACCCTTTTCCTAAATTAAATAATTTTTATCTATTTCTTTAGGTAATTTAAAAATTTCTCCTTCAGTCTCTCCATTTCATGGAATTATAGATTTCCTGATGTTGAACTATCCTTGTATTTCGGAGAAAAATCTTATTTCATTGTGATCACTATCATACAAAGCTGGATTTCTTATACTTTAAGGTTTTTTTCCTCTATGCACATAAATGAGATTGACCTAGTTGAAGTATACCCTTCCAAGTCTTCCTCTATACATTTCCATAAATGTCCTTACACATTTTGATATAAGGATTATGCTAGATTTTTGTAGTGAGCTGAGAAGCTTCCCAACTTTTTATATACTCTGGAGGCATTTATACAATATAGGAATTATCTGTCCTTTGAAAGCTAGGTAGACCTTACCCATTACTTTGCTTGGGCTAACTCGAATTTTACAGATAGATTTTATTTCTATTGTGATTATGATTACATTTTTAGCCACTTTATTTATTTATTTATTTAAGACTTTATTCATTTATTTGACGGAGAGAGACAGCGAGAGAGGGAACACAAGCAGGGGGGCGCTGGAGAGGGAAAAGCAGGCTCCCTGCCGAGCATCCCAGAATGCTGGGATCATGACCTGAGCCCAAGGCAGACGTTCAATGACTGAGCCACCAGGCGCCCCTAGCCACTATATTTAAACGTATTTGGTTGGTTGTGAATTTTTTTTTTTAATATTTTATATGTAAATGTTGTTAAGGTTTGCCGATTCACTAGCTACTGGATCTCTGTGAAGAGCACACTATGACCTTAGCACTTCCGTATCAATTACATCACAAAAAGCAGATTCACTGCAAATAACAACTAAAAACTCAAAATCTTGATCATGTTTCATGTTTGGCAGGAATCATTTATTTTTTTTTCTCTTACAAATCTAATATAAAATTTCAAATGTATATTTAGGAGAAGGATGAAATGCTGGTGACCAAAATAGAGTCCTTCAGATGATTCAGGCTGCCTTATCTCAAAGCATGACCATCAGGAATGAGAAGCTGTAGACAAATATTTAATTACTTAAAGATAATTGTGTGCCTCATCCCTCTTTTTTAAATCACAGAAGCAATGAATATTATTAATAAAGTAGAGCATACTAAGAAATAACAAAGAAAAAAATGAGTTAATTCACCCTAAATCCATCACTCAGAGGAAAATCATTTACTGTACAATCTGCCAGAACTTTTGTGCAAGTTAAACCCATAAATACATTTAACAAGTGTTCATTTTAGGTGTACGAGTGTGTTTGTAACCTGCACTTTTCATTTACCATTATGAACATTTTTCCAGGGCAGTAACTACAGACCTGCCTCATAACGGCCACCCACTATTCCATTGTATGAGTCATTACAATTTATATAGTCTTACTCTTATGTTTGGACATTTACGTTGTTTCTAATTTTTCACTCCTTTAAACATGCTGTGACAAAAATAATTTGAAACATTCTCTCTTAAATATTTGGTGCTAATTATATAGTGGGTCTGTGTGAAAGGAGATACTCAGGGTATGAAGAACTCTGAGTCCTGAAGTCAGCTGATGTCATCTGTTTTACTTTACGCTTTATAACTGCCATTTTATAAGACAACAACAACAACAACAAAATCCTAGATGATAACAATCCACTCCCTGTATCTAGAACCTTAAGATGAGATTAAAGTTGGGCAAACGTGTCCAGAGCTGCTCTCTGCCCCCAATTCCACATCCTACATTCTTTTATTGTATTTAATACCATCTGGCCTTATTTTTATATCATTTTTTCTTTTTTTAATTTTTGCTTTTTTATTGATTTTTATTATTTATTTATTTGAGAGAGAGGGAGAGACAGAGAGAACATGAGACGGGGTGAAGGGCAGACTCCATGCTGAGCAGGGAGCCCCAAGCGGGGATTGAACCAGGGATTCCTGGATCATGACCTGAGCTGAAGGCAGACGCTTAACCGATTGAGCCACCCAGGTGCCCCTCATTTTTTTCTTTTTATAAATTAAGAGGTAAACAAAATTCAAAGCAGGGGTTTGACATACCCAGAGCATTAGCAAACAAGTAATTGAGTGTTTGCCTCGTGGGGTTGCTAAGAATAAAAATGGGTCAGGGAGCTAATATTTATTGAGTGCTTCCTCTGTGCCCAATTTTGTATATTCATTGTTTTACACAGTCTTCAGGACACCTCTGCAAAGTTGCTGCTCCAGATGAGGAAACTGAGTTCCAGAGAGGTTCTGTGACTTAACCAAGATCAAACCTAGTGAGTGAGTAGAGTTGGGCTGGAACTCAGTACTGCTTGGCTTCATCACACAGCCTTGATGTGGAGAAACACGGTCCCTGCCCCTAGGTTATTCACTCAATGGTGGGATACTAAGGAAGTTGTGTCCTCACCATGATTCACTGGCATGCACACTTCTGTGCCTTGTCTATTTACTCCTTTCTAGTTTTGAGGAGGAAACCCAGGTAATTCTCTATAACAAAGAAATGCTATTGTAAGCAGAACTTACACTGAAACTATTACAACGAAAATACGTTATGCATCAACAAAATGCGTGCTGACAAAACCCACCGGCTGTAGCAGATGATGCATTCCTGGGAGATAGGCTTTTTCAAGAATTACAAACACAGTTTTAAAAATTAGCCAATCACATGCGGTCACCAAATACTCAATGATGAGAATAAAAACAACAAAAAATAAACAGTAAAAAAAAAAAGAAAAAGAACAATTTACTTCCCTCCCTCCGAGGCTGAAAAGGAACGGGGGCTGATCAGTAGCCTTTGGATTGTTTTAAAAGGATCAGTACATTTTAAGAAGTTAGTATGTTAGGGTTCCTGGGATGGGGATGTCTTAGGGTCTTTCCTCAATATCTGTTTGTTCACCTCTTCAGATCTTTCCGCTTGAAGGAAATGGTGTTATTTAGCTGGAAGAAGACATGCCTTGTAAGCAAGACAATAGCCTCTTCAAGTTCTATTCGAGAAGCAAAAACACACATGAAACTGTTTCTTTTTTTCCCCTATTAAACTCTAAGAATCGGAAATAATCCCACCCAGGGGGAATTACAGTGAGAATTTTTTTTTTAAGATTTTTTAATTTATTTGACAGAGATGTATCAAAATCTGTAATACAATGGAAAAAGCAGGAAACTGAAGTCTAGATGTCTCAATTTCATGCCCTCCCCTGAATAAACATGTGAACTTGGGCAAATGCTTTAACCTGTCTGGACCTCAGGTTGTTTATCTAGGCATGGGGAAAAATATTTGCCCCACCTACCACTTAAGATTGCTAATGACAATGAAATTAAATAACACTTGTGAAAGCCATCTGTGAAATGTTGAGTGCCATATAAAATTTGTTATTATTGTTACAGTTGATATTATTAGCCTCACAATGCCTGATATAACTGGGTACTTGGTTCCAACTTGTTTTCGTTGTTTTAGTAACATTCCCTTAGCAAAGAGCCATAGTTTGGGAGCTCTGTGCTGTCAGGCTGGCACATTATGGGAACCCGTTGAAAAGTGATGGCTGATAACCGAAAAGAGGAATGTGAGAAATTTGTGGGCTGCTCACCTCCAGCCTGAATTTATCCTTCCCGCCCAGTCGGCCAGATTCTCTCTTAAGGCTATGACCCTTCTGAGTCAATATGTCAGAAAAGAAGACAAGACAGAGGGTTCTTCAGACTCAGATCAGTATTCAAAACCCACAAATATACACCCAAAGAGCCAAAGCCATGATGATGGCAAAGCATAGGTCACCGGGTCTTCGATGCGGTTTGTGTTTGGGGTGTGGGCGTGGCTTAGAAAGACCTCCTGTCTCAGGTAGCCGGGCCTGGAGACGGGGGCCTGGCCTCCCCTTCTCGAGAGGAGGTCGGGGGCCTGGGGCAGAAATTAAGAGAATGGGTTCTGCCCTCTTATACTCTCCGCAGTCTCCTGGAGGGTTAGCCAGAGACACCTGATGCAGAATTCAACACCTGATGCAGAATTCAACACCTGATGCAGAATTCAACACCTGATGCAGAATTCAACACCTGATGCAGAATTCGACCCCCGAAGCTGGTTCTGAAATCCCATACAGTAAGAATACAACCTGGCCAGGTAGCAGATGCGCACCTGGGCTCGGGCCCAAGAAAGGTCCACACGCTCAGGGAAGGGCCAGGCTTGTGTGGTCCCAGGGCAGCGCGGGGTTTACGCGGAACAGCCCTGCTGCCCTCTTTCTCTTCAATGACATTCTTGGCCTGCCTTCCCTCCTCTTCCCTCCTCCGGTACATTCCTTTCTCCCCTCATCCTTACACTTCACTCTTCGGGATCTCCTTTTCTTTCCTCTTTTTATTCCCGTTACTTAGTGGATGCACACATTGATGCAACTGTGCCAACTGCTTTCGGTTGCATTTTCCTTATCCGCAAAACCAGAATAAGATACTCACTAGAGGCTGGGCGCAGATTTCATATGTCTTGGCTCCCTCCCCTCCCTGACCCTGTCCTCTCCGCCTCTTATCTTTAAACGCTCTCATTTTTGGTCAGCAGGCTTGGCTGGGATAGAGCCCGGAGGGCACCGGGCAGCTCCTGGAGAGAAGGTAGGTGAGTCTTTTCATTTTTCCCTCTTGTTTGCCTTTCCTTTTTTTCTTCCTCCTTTCTGTCTCTCCCTGTCTTCCTGATGTGCAGGGCTCTCTCCCACTAACTTAGCTTTATGCTTTCAGAAGTCACCTTGGAGCATCCTGTTTTAGGAGCTGTCCACCCCTCCTCCACTCCTGAGGAAGGCAGCGTGGCTTTTGAGAGCGCAGGGCTTTCAGCATTCACGACAGGCCCTCATTTATCTGGATGCTCATAACATTGATGCTGAACCCCAGGCCGTCACAAAGGCAGAGAAGGATTTGATGGTCTAAATCTCTTCCCATGCTCCATTACATCTTGTCTTGACTGATGCAGCAGAGGTCTTTACCTTCTTAGGAGGGGACCTGCCAGACCCTTTGACTCCTGACACCAAAGCTAACTGCTGACCCCTCGAGGCTGCCTTAGTATGAGTTCAGTGGAACTGCAGAACGTTGGCCATTTGTATGCACCACAGGGAAAGTAGGTTGGATTTTACTGAAACTATTCAAGTGTTCCGGGAGATATGCTCAGCTGGGAGTGGTATAACACTGAATTGGAAAGTGAAGGGACCGAGATGGCTGGGACCACTCAGCCCTTGTTCATTCTGTGCTTTCAGCACGGGCAAGGTGCCGAACTGGGTGCCAAGGACACGATGATGGACAAGGCATCGACTTTGCTCCCGATGGTTTACAAGCCAATGGAAGAGCAAGCACGTAAATGGGCCGTCTTTCTACCTGGACTAGAGTTAAACACAGGATTTGGAGAGAACACGAGTGGCGATAGGCATGTTCTTTACCTATATTCCAGATAAGTCTAGGGTTTGGGGGACATACCTAGTGGTGGTGAACAGCTATCCCAGTGTGGGCCTTCCTAAGGAGAAAGGCCAGACTTGAATCCAAAGGCGAATGAGAAGTTAGATTTGAGAAGGTCCTGGGCTGGGGGCAAGAGAATCTTCCAGCCTAACAGAGCAGCACGTTGCAAGGCTAGGATGCGTGCACATGAGCCTTCAGGTGGTTCTGTTTGGTGGGGTTGGTGAATGTGGAGGCAGGGATTGGCCGGAAGTGCAGCTAGAGAAGGAAACGGAGGCCAGGAAGACTTAATGGTCCTGCTAAGGTATTTGGATATTTTCCTGTAGGCATTAAGGAACCCTTAAGCCCTCTTAAACAGGGAGAAAACCTGACCGGATGTGTAACTTTAGAAACCTAGCTCCTAACTTCAATGGGATCGTTGCTCAGAGGAGAGCAAGACTGGACACAACAGTCAGAATGGTGGTTTTCACTCTGGCTGCACCTGGAATCTCCTGGGGAGCTTTAAAAAATAGTGTTGCCTCTGTTCCACCCACAGAGACTCTGATATAATTGGTCTGGGAGGTAGCCTGGGCTTTGGAAATTTTTAAATGCTTCCCAGGGGATTCTAATTTGCAGCCCAGGCAGAGAACCACTAATTTAAGAGGTGGGGAAATGGAGGTGGCTGAGGGACGTTAGATGTGTCAGGCTTGGGCAGGACCATTCCCCAGGGCTTCCTTACAAAGTGTTTTTTTTTTTTTTTTTCTTCTTCTAGAAGTGGTTAGGAGGTCAAGTCTTGAACCTGATGGCTGGTTCTCAAGTGACTGTGGGGGAGCAGGGAGCCTCCGAGTTCATCAGCACCAGGCTTGAGACATTGCTGCTGGGAAGCAGCAGAATCTCAAGAATGAACTGACTGGTGACAGCAGGGGGCGGGGGGGGGGGGGAGGGGATGGAAATGAACAATTTAAGCAAAGTATAAGCTGTTTTTGAATTAGCACACACGTACCTCTCCCCCCACCCCCCCATTTCGTCTACATTTTGCTTTAATTTTCTTCCTCAGATGGATTGGGATTGGACAGAAAAAGTCTAAATAAACTGCATTGGAAGTTTTATATTTAGCCTGTCTGAACTCTGGCTAATTTGTGAACACCACCACCAACAAAAGCAGCGTTTATTTTAAAAGGGTTTATTCAGTTTTTTTCTTTTGTTTTTCCATGCATTGTTTTCCTGCCTCCGAGAGAGCTCCAGGCCACACTGTGCAGTCCGCATCCCCCCCACCCCCTGATTCTGTTTAGCCCTTCTAAGAATTGCTCAACCCGAGAACACTGAGAACATTGGGGCAGGTCCCAGCCCCAACACCGTGGCGTTAACCCCTCCATGCACAGAGGGGGCTCTCTGGGCTTGGCAGCAGAGGCTGGACCCGGGGATGCTATGCTCCCACGGGGCCCCTGGTATCTGCCTTGATGGTGTGGCTTAGGGGTTAAACGCAGTTTGCAATTTCCAAAAAAAAAAAAAAAAAAAGCCTGATTTGTCAAAAGAGGCTCCCGAGGAAGAACATGCGAGTCTGAAATGGTGTGCAACATCTGAGAAGGTGGGAGTGCACGCCCAGGGCCCTCGAAAGCTCGGATTTGGGCCCGGAATCAGGAGAAAGACTCTATTGGGGTTTCTCCGATCCCCATCAACTTCTAAGCCTTCCTGTTGAAATCCCTGACAGTGCCCTTGACAGCCTGTTATTATCTTACAATAAAATCTGTCCCCAACCCCCTGGTCCTGCTGCTCCCCCAGTTTCCAAAAAGGTGTCGAATGGTGAACCGTTGGGGGGCATGGAGAGTTACAAAGCAGATTCTAGAAGTTCCCGGGGACTTGACTCTTTCAGGGGGCTGCATTAGGCTCAAACTCTCTCATTTTATTTTATTTTTTTCATTTTCACCGGAGTGGAATTAACCACGGCAAGAGAGCGAACGCCTCCAGGTTTACGGTTGTGTGGCTTATTGTGTGTATATCCTATAAAACCAAAAACCATATGGAGAATTCTGCTTTCTTGGCTTTTTGTGCGTGTGTACCAGGAAGTAGTAAAATGTTTTGAGGTGCTATTAAGTCTTTAAGTTACAAAATCAAGATTCCACCTTAAAAATTTTCCATACTGTATGTTGTTGCCTAGCCTGGGGGGGCTGAGTGCCTGCCAAATATCTATCAGAGAGTGATTTATGATATATGATACGCTCCCCAGCCCAAGTGGAGACTGTGTCGTTGAAACATGAGAAAGGGGAGGCCTTGCTCTCTCTCTCTCTCTCTCAACCATCAAGACTGGTTTCTGTTAGGCTTTTCTGAGAGCGCACGCAGTCTGAAACGTGCCGCATTTTATGGCACCAAAACTGAGGCAAGAAACAAAACACAATCCGGCTACAGAAAACCTTCATTTTTCTTTGCCCTGTGTTAGGGGGTCATTTTTACTTCGAATGACGGCTGTTTTGTCCTCCAATCACCACCCCCCCAGCTTCGTGGCTGCTCATCTCAGGAGCTCTTAAAGAAAATAGAACAGTGCTGTGCTGGCAATTAAAATATTTAAAAATGAAACCTCAACTCCATGTTTTAAATGTTTCATGCGCTTTCCAGTCTACTATGACTAAGACTATATTGTGATTTTGGGTGTTTTCTGTTCTGCAAATGTTTCCTTTGCAGCTGTGAAGAAGTACATCTCCCATATGGCTCTCGGGGCACTTTTCAGTTTGCTTAGATAAAGCAATATGGACCTAAAAAAAAATTAAAAAGGCAGTCATTTTTTTCCTTCCTACCAAGATCCTTTTGGCCTCTGACTTGATATTTTAATGAACTGCAATTTAAAGCACAGTGTAGTTTGCTCTCAAAATTACTGTGAGTGGGGATATTGCTACAGGTTATTGAGAACGCCTCTTAGTGAAGGCTGAGATTTTTGTTGATGTTGATGTGCACTGCTTGTTTTTTAAATGCATACTTGGGTTTCCAGGTTCTCTTCCATCATTATTATTTTTCGAGGTCCACATGTTCTTTGAAAACATGATTTCTAACAGCTCCATAATTTATGACAACATCATGATATATGTAACTGTTTCCTTATTATAGAACATTCGGGGCATTTCCATTTTTAATGGAACTGTCATTATAAATAACAATGTGATAAATAACTGGCTATGGAGTTTCGGCCGTATTTCTGTTTGCTTTGTTAGGACAGATATGCCATTAATTGGCATGACTAGGTCAAAAATTGTGAACCTATTTTAACTATCTTGCTATGTATTTGCACCTGGGTTTAGAAAGTCTACACGGCATTTTACTACCACCGCTCTCGGTCGAGTTTGCGACAAGCTCATCCTTATATTCTTCAGTACTCTGGTGGTTGGTGGTTATTTTTTAAATCTTTGGCAGTTCAATATATATAAAATGATAAAATTAATTTGAATCAGCATTATTTTAATCATTAAACCAACGTATCTTTTTCTCTTGTGCGCAGTGCATGAATTTTGAGCTTTTAGTGACTTGGTTTAGGAAGCTTTCCCCAAACCCACATTTGGTATATTAGACATTTCTTTTGAAACCTCTCAGACTACACATGTCCCTCTGACAACCTGGGAATTAACTTTCTTTTAGAGCCACTGAGTACTGTATGGAAATCTAGCCAGAACTTGAACAAGTGGTACCAACACATAGGGTATCTTAAGCCTCCCAAGTCAGTCTAACTCAGGACCTACCCCGTCTACCCAGTGCAAGCCAGTCTCTCGTAAGGACTGTGAAAGTCTTTCTTTTGTGGTAGCATTCCTCCACAGGTGTGTGTTAATGGTCCAGAGAGACTGGGGCAGACTGCTTTTTGTTTTTGATTCTGCTTATGAACTTGTAACCCATTTGACAAACAATTCTTGAACTTAGGATGCTTTAGATAATGCATTTTTGGATCATCTTTACCTGCCTTTTTTTTTTCTTAAAGATTTTATTTATTTGAGAGTGAGAGAGAGAGAGGAGGGGGAGGGACAGAGGGAGAGGGAGAAACAGAATCCCCACTGAGCAGGGAGCCTGATGAGATGTGGGACTTGATCCCAGGACCCTGGGATCATGACCTGAGCCCAAGGCAGACACTTAACCAACTGAGCTACCCAGGCGCCCCTCAACTTTACCTGTCTTACGTCAAAACTGAAGACCTCTGGGATTTTCTTTAATGTACAAGATTATTGCCAGGTCATCCTTACTACTTGGTCGAGAGGCTGAAAGTGGTAGTTGGAGCCATTTTAAAGCCATTCCTGGGAATGCTTCTCAAATTCCCCCTGCTTTTCTATCTTCTAGGTTACCATTTATTGAGCACCTATTGCATACCTTTCACACTTGGTCTCGCTTCAGCTTCACTACCATCCAATGGAGTTTTGTATAATGATCCATTTTTACAGGCAAAAATAACCTCAGATAGATTAGGTCACCTCCCCACAGATAAAAAAAGATTATAAGTGGTAGCTGGTAAATGCACAGAGGTTCAAATCCCTGTTTAGTAATTATATAGAAGCTGTAGGAATAGACATGCCAAGGCTCTTGAGTAAACTACTGAGTGACTCAGGAAGACAATTGGGTGATCTTTTCATTATTAACATGCAGGGAAACTCTTCCCTGCTCCCTGAAGAACATATATCACAGTGTTTTGAAGTCATTTTTCAAACGTAATTGCTTCATATGTAATCATTAAAGTCTCAAACATAACATTTCTTAGAAAGTCTACAAACTCTGGAAGGATTGCCGAAATTTACACAGTGACCTCAGGCTATTGAATTTATCCCACAGCTTTGATTGAACACCTTGAATTTCTGTGCACATGTGTCTTGCAAATTCTTTTGCTTTGTGGCTTAGTAGCAAGGCATTTACCCTCTAAGCAGTGCCCATAAAAACAGGGGTTGATCATTTATGGAAGCTGACCATGGAATATACTAAAGGTGCTTCAAGGACATGCTTTTAGTGTGTCCACAGTCGGAAACCTATAGTTCAACTTCCCAGGGGCTCAGGATTTTAAGGATCAGGCTTCCTAGCCTCTTCAGTTTCTGCAAGCTGAGATAACCTGTTGCTATTTTTGAATATAAATAGGCTGTATTAGGTATTAAAAGAACTACCCAAGGGTTTTCCCCCCTTTTCCATTTTGGTGTTTGCATTGGCAGTGGAAGTCTTGAGCTTTGAGACTTGGAAGGCAGTGCCTGCAAACAAACATCCTGTGGACAAAATTGTCGAGCCGGCACTCCGTGTTCCAGGATGATTGACAGGAAGCAGGGTGTGCAGTGAGGACGGAGGATGGACACTCTGAGCACGGTGGCTTCCAGTTCCCCCGAACAATAGCCAGGCTCCCAGGGAACATCACACATTCCCTTTTCCATCTACCGGCGTGGAAGTTTGAATGTCGATTGTGGTGGTAGTTAGGGAGGATATGGGCTGGGCAGGAGGTGAAGAGAACCTAGTACTCAACCCAGCAATTACAAAGAATCGAAACCTTTTGATAATGCTCCCATTTGAGCAACAGGAACAAGGAGATACGCAGAGATCAGGGAGGATGGCTTGAATCAGACAGTGGCAAAAAAGAGTCATCCACAGCCATTATGACCAAAGCTAACAGTGGTCCCTCCTGGGGACCGGGCGTGAGGCAGGCGGTGCTGACAGAGAGACCAGGGGGAAGTTCAAGGAAGTGAAATGAAATTCACAAGGAAGAGAAAATGGATGTGTTTTAAAGCCCAGCTATGGGCTGGGATTTTGCATATTGTTTTGCTTTTGGTCTTATTGCGGGCTTTTATACGGAGGCTGGTATTAGATGAATTGTTTCCCATGATGAAACTGAGGCTCCGAGAGGTTAAATAACTTTGTTTGACATGACAAAGTTAGACCGTGGAACAACTGGTATTAAAGCGTCTGCCCTTTGGACTCCCCCCCCTCCCCCAACTCTTTCTGTGTCCTCCCTCATGCTTCCTCCCTAAACCAGCCTGGGTCCTGCCCTCTTCTTTCTCTGCTTCTTCCCTGTGGGGAATACAAAAAGAATTTCTCTCTTTAGCTCAGTCTCCTACAGTTTCCAGTTTATACCTCCCTTCCCAGTCTTCCCAAACCTTTCGTGGCTGTCTGGCTCATCAGCCCTTTCGTATCTCTGGGTCTTTCCCTGTTGTTGCTTCTGCCACCCTGACTTTCTGTCCCTTCACACGAACACAACCCACTGCCCACTCTTCGAAGCCCAGTCCAAATGCCGGTGTCTTCAAAGAGCTCACGTATCCCAGCTCCCTCACTCCCCAGGTGGGATCCCACCTTCCCAACACCCTAGTCTCACAGCAACTTGTGTCTACCTCTGTTACAATCAGCGCATGTCATTTCAAAGCTGAAGAACCCTTGTTCTTACTAATCCATGTGTAACACACAAAATAAATTTAAATTTCGTCCTGTCTTTTGATAGCTTGATGATGCCCCATTTAGGTAAATATTAGACTTTAATCCTCCTTTTTAGATCTATTTTTGAGAATCACTAAGAATAGTTATCTGTTTTTCCTCAGTAGTTGCTCTTATGGGATTACTTGAATTGATGTAAGAAAAAATAATAGGCAGAAGCATTGAAGGAGCCAGTTCTTTCTTTCCTTCCTTCTTTCCTTCCTTCCTTCCTTCCTTCCTTCCTCCCTCCCTCCTTCCCTCCCCTCCTCCCTCCCTCCCTCCCTCCCTTCTTCCCTCCCTCCCTCTCTCTTTTCCCTCAGTCAGGATTTATTGAGTATCACTTAAGTGTTTGGTTGCTGGGATAGACACTGAGGATACAGTGCCCCTATGGAGCTGCGGTCCATTGGGGAAGATAAACATTACAAATACAACATACAGAACATACAATCTTGAATGGTGATAAACACTGTGGAAAGAAGTCTAGGGGGCTATGTAAACATAATTCTGGTGGACCTGAGCTGGTCAGGGGAGCTGATGGGTAGTGGTTGGCAGTCAAAAGTGCACTTTTAGAGAAAGGAGTTAAATCAATCTGAAAGAGTTCCTGAGGTCAGTTGGCCACGGGGCCCCTTAAGGGAAGATCTATGGCTGTTGTTCATGGGAGGCAAGGGGTGACGGGAATTCCTCTTCCAACCAGGGAGTAGAGGAATGGAAGTCTCATAACTGTGCTTGATTTTGTTGACTTTGCTCATGTGGTAGAATCTCACAAAAGCCAAGTGATCAAACATAGAAAGGTGCACAGCTCAAATTCTTGTATACGCAGTCAGAAAAACAGTAGAGCATTGAAGGCTGGTGATGAAATGTGTAGTTTTTTCAAGTTGCATTTACCTGGAAATTCCCCATGTCTATACACACGCACACACACACACCACACCATTTTCTTTGCACTGAACTTTGTAGAAGACTAGTTACTCTTTTTTTAAAAATTTTTATTGTTATGTTAATCACCATACATTACATCATTTGTTCTTGATGTAGTGTTCCATGATTCATTGTTTGTGCATAACACCCAGTGCTCCATGCAGAACATGCCCTCTTTAATACCCATCACCAGGCTAACCCATCCTCCCACCCCCCTCCCCTCTAGAACCCTCAGTTTGTTTTTCAGAGTCCATCATCTCTCATGGTTCGTCTCCCCCTCCAATTTCCCCCCTTCATTCTTCCCTCCTGCTATCTTCCTCTTCTTTTTTTTTTTTCTTAACATATATTGCATTATTTGTTTCAGAGGTACAGATCTGTGATTCAACAGAAAGACTAGTTACTCTTTGTTTTAGGTGTTCCTGGGATTGCTGAGAAACAAGGGTAGATGGGCAGTGGTGGGCATGGTAGAGGAGGCAGTGAAATAGGCAGAATAGGTCACCCAGACTCATCCCATGAATCAGAATGCTTAGGGGTAATTCACAAAAGATTTCATGGACTGTTGTCCTACACATGAACATCCCATCTGGGGCCCTGTGTCCCTTCGCTGTGTGTGGGGGCCTTACAAGTCACTTGTGATTTGGAGAAAGCCAGTGAATAGAGTGCCAGAGGCAGACACTGGAGCACAGATGACGTCCCCCAAGACACTAAAAGCCAACATGCTCTTTATCTGCATACTTTAGGGAGTCACGGAGATACGATTCAACCACACATTTATACGCAACGTGAAACCTTTATGAGGCATAGGCTGTTTGCCAGATGTCTATTGTCTTTCCTTCTCCTCCCCCCCTCCCTCTTCCTCTCTCTCTCTCTCTCCCTACCTTCTTTCCTTCTTTCCTCCCTTTCTCCCTCCCTCCCTTCCTCCCTTCCTTCCACCCCTCCCTTTCTTCCTTTGAAGTGCAATTTTGGAGAAACTTAGGGATGAAATTGAAGCTATATTGTATTTAAATTCAAAATGGTTGTGATACATCTAGATTTGTAAAAGTTTATATTTCCCTATTTCTGTTCAGAGAAGAAAGTCAAAATTCTATACCTTGGCATTGGAAACTCTATACACCTGGTTCTTAACTACACTCCCAACCTTATCTACTCTGACTCCCCTGCCCCAGGCAACATGGTCTCCCTATTGTTCTTGGAACAATCTTGCTGCCTTTGTTCTTGGTTCCTGCATCTTACCAGAGCTGACCAACGCCCCCTACTTATACACACTTCCAGTTGTTCACCCACTTCTAGTCTACCTCCTAGAGCACCCCACCCAAGTCCTACCCATCTCCACCTTGAATGATCTCCCTCTTCCCTGAACTCATAGCACTTTTAGCTTATTTGGCAATTGATCGTGCGTGGGTTTGTGAAAAAGCTTGTTTTGTTGGATGATATTGTTGTGTAACTCACATTATCATTTCATTTTTCTACTTTGTATTTTCTACTGCCTCATAACCTCCAAAAGAGCCTGAAAAAACTTGTCTTCTATATTTTAGTTACCCCAGCTGTTTGAAACACTGCATTATCTAAGCAAATCGTATGTCTTTAATAAATTACTTATTTATTTATTGAAAAGATCATTTTCATTATTCAATCTACCAGATGAGAGGTTATAGAGAAGCAAGCTGATATTAAGATACTATTTATTAGGCACAGGGCTAAAAGTTTCATGACACACCCTGATTTAACCCTTCCTCAAATCTGTTAAATCCATTATGTTTGATATTAGTTTTACAGATAAAGATATTTCACTTAGAAGTTTTGAACTTTTTGCTTGGGATCACACAGAGTGTATGTCAGAGCTTGCTTATCTTTCTTCCTCCACAACCCTGCGTTCACTGAAACATTCATGAAAACAAATGTTCATGGAGTGCCTCCATGAGTCAGGCAGTAGAGATGTAATGAAGAGCAAAAATCTACCCAGCTCCCGTTTTCATGGTACTTCAGTGAGTGGAAAAATACACACAAACCACACAATGACTTAAATAAATGTAAAAGTGCAATTTTGTGAAATGCTAGGATAGAGAGATCCCTGCTATAGGGAAAATGAATGATAGACTGTTGAACCAGCTCAGAGAAGGAAGGAAAGATTTTCTTGTTGAAATAACACTTGGGCTGAATGTGTAGGGTGAGTAAGAGTCAACCAAATGGAGAGGGAAGGAAGAACATATCCAGAGAGACACCCACAGGTGTAAAGGCCTTGTGGCAGAGAGAGACATGTCAAGTAAGAAAGACTGGAAGATTCTAGTGTGACTGGAGTGTGTGTGTGTGGGGGGGGGTAGGGTAGAGGAAGTGGGGGGAGAGAGAGAGAGAGAGAAGAGAGAGATGAGGTGTGAAGCTAGAAATACAAGTCTTTCTGCTTGTCTTTGTCTTGCTCCTGTAAACAGTGAAGGCATTCAGGACTTTCGGGCATGGGCATGACATGATTACTCTGGTTGCAACGCAGAGAGCAGGCAGAAGGACAAGAGTGGTTGAACGTAAACCAGGCAGGAAACTACTGTAATAGGTCTGGTGGTGGAGAAAACAGTTGGTCAAATGCAGGGTTGGTGCCAGGAGGTCAATGGAAAACAGAGACGGGTTAGAGAGCTAGTTAGGTGCTCTAACAGAGAGGACTTGCTGATGGATGAGACATGGGGATGAGGAAGAGGAAGGTGACACAGACAGTTCTAAAATTTCTGCCTACAAAGCTTGCTGGATAATAGGGCCATTCTTTCTTCAGGGAACTATGAAGATGATCAGGTTTGAGGTGGACATTTATGGCAATGGATTTGTATATATTGTAAGATATCATTTAGATATCTAAGATGAGATGTTAATTTGCATAAAAATGCCTGGGGTTTGTTTATTTATTTATTCAAAGATTTTATTTATTTATTAGAGAGAGAGAGAGAGCTGGGGGGGGGCAGAGGGAGAGGGACAAGCAGACTCCATGCTGAGCACAGAGTTGGAGTCGGGGCTCGATCTCAGGATCCTGAGATCATGACCTGAGCCGAAACCAAGAGTCAGACGCTCAACAGACTGAGCCACCCAGGAGCCCCTATCTGGGGTTTAAATAAATGAGAGGTCTGAGATAGAAAACCATGAGAATCTACATAGGGGTAGTTATGAAAGCCATGAGAATGGAGAAGGTGGTCCAGGGAGCCTTCTGAGTGATCCCAGATTTCAGCTTCTGTTGGGGGCCCTGAAGGCCCCACAACAATGATACCCAGCCCCTGGTTTAAAGGGACTCTCAGTTGAGGGGTCTATACTTTGATTTGCTAGATTCCAAGTCCACAGTTTTTCAGTGACATCATCCTTTGAGAAAGCAAAGGCTAGAGTGAGTGGGAGTCAATGCTGTAATCCTTGACCTTTAAGGGTTTTTTTTTCAGCTTTGTTTTCTAAGACGTGGTTTCCTGCCACTGTTTTGGCACATTTGTTGTTGGATTGAGAAACAGTAGTGTGTATTATATTTGGCAATTATGCTCATTACCTTACAGTGTTTGTGTGAACTTAGGAGGTATAAACTTTTTACTTTGCAAACAGGAAAACAGAGGCCCAGGCAGGGTTAGGAGAGTTTTGAGTGAGATCACCAGAGGCCCAGAAATAAAGATTAGAATCCACCACATCTCAACTCCCAAAGCAATTTCCATGCCTCTGAAGTATGCTGTCTTGACATGCTGTGTTTTTATATATATACATATATATATATGTATACTTCACAAGACCAGGAAGAGTGACTAGAAAAGGGGCTGGTGTTGCTGTCCCAAAAGGACTCTTGACCTGTCCTGTGTGCTCAAGACGAGAACCCGATTGTCAAGGTTATTATTAGTCCCTGAATCATCAGTGTCAATCATCACATTTGTGCACTAAAAAGAGTGAAGGAGAAAATAATAAACTTCTTCCGTTCCAATAACATGTAGTTCGTGGTAATAGCAATAAACGACAATAGGACTAGTTTTAGAGAAATTGAAAAGATAAATTTAAAAAAGTGAATATGACTTAAAGAAACTTTGAGGAATAGTGATTCTCCAAAATCATTGTATGCAAGGGAGAAGTTTTAAAAGTGATTAACTTTATTTTTTTTTTTTTAAAGATTTTATTTATTTATTTGAGAGAGAGAGAGAATGAGAGACAGAGAGCATGAGAGGGAAGAGGGCAGAGGGAGAAGCAGACTCCCTGCAGAGCAGGGAGCCCGATGCGGGGCTCGATCCAGGGACTCCAGGATCATGACCTGAGCCGAAGGCAGTCGCTTAACCGACTGAGCCACCCAGGCGCCCAAAAGTGATTAACTTTAAATGGCATTCCCATTTGGCAAAAGATTCCAAACAGTGCAGAGGGTACATGGTGCAAAGCCTCCATTACAGCACTGCTCCCCAGAGCCCAATTCCCCTCCTCCAATGCAACAGTCATTACCAGGATTTTTATTTACTTCTCCAGAGATATTCTATGTGTATCTACCTTTTTTATACAAATCGAAGCTTGTGACACCTAGTGCTTTGTGATTTGTTTTCTTCACTAGGATATCACTCCATATCTGTATGTATAGATCTGCCTAGTTCTCTGTTTTGTTTATTATTATTATGTTATGTTAATCACCATACATTACATCATTAGTTTTTTTAAAATTTTTTATTCTTATATTAATCACCATACATTACATCATTAGTTTTTGAGGTAGTGTTCCATGATTCATTGTTTGCGTATAACACCCAGTGCTCCATGCAGAATGTGCCCTCTTTAATACTCCTCACCAGGCTAACCCACCCCCCTACCCCCTCCCCTCTAGAACCCTCAGTTTGTTTCTCAGAGTCCGTAGTCTCTCATGGTTCATCTCCCCCTCCGATTTCCCCCCCTTCATTTTTCCCCTCCTGCTATCTTCTTTTTTTTTTTTTTAACAT
>NC_138382.1:32383859-32420093 GCF_054177405.1 Leptonychotes weddellii | reverse complement strand
AAGCTTTCCGTCCAGCTTTGGAGGATGAGAGTGAAAATGGTGGCCTCCCAATCTCCGCCCTAGAGGAGCCGAGAACTCGGGGCCCTGCTCCTCAGTGCACCCTCAGAGAAAAGCCGTCAGTCACTCCCGTCTCTCCGGTCTCCGGCCGCACTCCGTGCTCACCCGGCCTGTGACCGCGCATTTCTATCTCTGGCACCCGACCCCGTGTGGAGTCTCCAAACCCAGCAGATCCTTGCGGTGCACTTCTGTGCCGCTCCTCCCAGGGGAGGAGGGAGAGTCTCCCTGGATCTGCCGCTTGTTGGGTCCCTGCTGGAGGAGCAGTGGCCCGACTGTGCCGTGGAACACAGAGCCCGTGCCCCGGCTCCGTCTCTGCAGCCGGCTTCCCCACTCTGATCCCTGGGAGCTCTGCCGCACTCAGGCACCCCGGGTCTTTCTGTGACCCCAAGGGTCCTGAGACCACACTGTCCCTCAAGGTTTCCACCCCCCGCTTAGCCACTGGAGCGATGTCCCTCAGTGGAGCTCACTTCTAAAAGTTCCGATTTTGTGCTCCGCGGCTCTATCACTTGCCAAAAGCGGCTGACGGAGGCCCCTCCCCCGCCATCTATCCTCTCGAATATCGCCTTGGATTCACTTCTCCGCACATCCTACCTTCCAGAAAGTGGTTGTTTTTCTGTTCAGAGAGTTGTTGCTATTCTTTTCTTCGATCTCCTGTTGAGTTCGTAGGTGTTCAGAATGGTTTGCTCCCTATCCAGCTGAATTCCTGAGACCAGATGAAGTCCAGGTCTCCTACATCTCTGCCATCTTGCTCCTCCCTGCCTTGTTCTGTTTAACGGCTGCAGAATATTCCACTATAAGTGTCCCCAAACTTACTGAACCAGTCTCCTACCAATGGATATTTAGATTGTTTCCCGTCTTTGGCTGTTAAAACAGTGTCAAAAGGAACATATATTCTCGTATATTCTGCTTGATACATAGGTGAGTATATGTGTACAAGAAATTCCTAGATGTGTAATTGGTGAGTCAAAGAGTATTTATGTATTTATAATCTTGAGGGGCATTAGAAGTAGCCTTATAAAGATGAACTAATTATTACTCTCTCAAGAAATGCATGAGAGGGGCCCCTGGGTGGCTCAGTCATTAAGCATCTGCCTTTGGCTCAGGTCATGATCCCAGGGTCCTGGGATCGAGCCCTGCATTGGGCTCCCTGCTCTGCGGGATGCTTGCTTCTCTCTCTCCCACTCCCCCTGCTTCTGTTCCCTCTCTCGCTGTGTCTCTCTCTATCAAATAAATAAAATCTTCAAAAAAAAAGAAAAAAGAAATGCATGAGGATGCTTGTTTCCCCCAACCATATTATCAAACTTTTTATTTTACTAAAATGTGAGATGTTTTTTAAAGATATGGAAGTTATCTGATTTGTCCCAGGGTCTTCCTCAGGAATTAGGAGGCTTCTAGATTCTGCTCTTTTAGCTACTCAGAGAGATTCAAGAATTTCTCAGTGCTCTCTATGGCAAATGGCCCAACGTTCATGAGACAATAAAAGGAGAGGAAGTTAACATTTATCATGTGTTAAACTGTGTCATCCAATTTGTTTTATTCATTCAGCTAATATTTATTGAATACCTACTCTGTGCTCTGTTCTTGGTGCTTGAGATTCATTAGAAACAATGCAGACCTAGACTCTTGAGCTCTGAGAGCTTACTTTTTGGCAGGGGAATAGGAGCATAAGAAAAATTTGATAAATGCCTAAGTGAAAAGGGGGTAGAACAAGGCAATGCAGATTAAAAGTGCCGGGGGCAGAGAAGTTTGATAGAATAGATAGGGCCATCAGGGAGGGCCTAATAGAGAAGGTGATGCTTGACGAAGACTTACAAGTGTTAGGAAGTTAGCCCAGTATTATTGAGGGAAGACCTTTCTGACCACAGTGTATGAGTAGAGCCAGGGCCTAAGGTGCGAATGTGACTGGGGACTTCCAGTGTGGCTGGATCTCGGCAGGTGATGCGGGAGGGCCATGCAGGCGATACGGAGCCTTGTCAGTCATTCCCTCTGAGTGAAATGGGGATAGCATGGCAAGGTGTTGAGCATGTGATGTGGTCTCTGTTTTCAAAAGCGTGACTCTGAATCGTGTGTTGAAATAGACCGAGGAAGAGGAGGCTGTTGTGGTGGGCTCATAAAGCAGACAGGGGCTTTATGAGAGGTTGGGGCACCAGCTGTCAGAGTAAAAGAAGTAAGAACTAAAATCTTGGAATTTCTACATGAAATATTCTTGTAGATTTTCTACAGGAGTTTCCATCCATCGATAGGGTGACAGACAATGCGCTATTCAGTTTACAGATGGGGAGAAAAAACTCCCAGGAACTTACCCTGATTATCTGAACTTGCTTGGTTCTACCTTGGTATAACTTGGTTCTACTTTGAGGCACATAGCTGCTGGTGAGAACACTGACAGAGCGTGCACTGTGGAGACCAGGCCCCAAGGTTTGTGGGTCCCACTGAGATGGTCCCACGTGTAGAAGGCAAATTTTGAGGCAGGACCAGTTTCCCTGGAGCTAGCCTATTTTGGGTAATAGCTAGTTTTTCTCCTCCAACGTTGAGCCTCACTCATGTCAGAATGGGGCAATTCTCAGTTTATTTTGGTATCCGAAAATCATTTCTCAAGTCAGTGGTTACATTATTGGTTATTCCATTGAGAAACTAAGATCCCCCTGACCTCCAGGTGTGGGAGATTTTGTTTTAGAACCACCTCTGTCAGACCATTGCAACCCAGGAGACCTGCGTGAGAGAGGAAACGTGGCCTAAAAAATGACACATGGTTATGGATAAAGTTCCATTGTTTTCTAAAGTGACTCAAGATCATACCTTGTTGACTTAATCAGATAGAGAGAGAGAGAGCGCAAGCACAAGCAGGGGGAGCGGCAGGCAGAGGGAGAGGGAGATGCAGGCTCCCTCCTGGGCAAGGAGCCCGCTGCGGGGCTCGATCCCAGGACCCTGGGACCATGACCTGAGCTGAAGGCAGATGCTTAATGACTGAGCCACCCAGGCATCCCTTAATTTGGTGTTTAGAGCTCTCTTACTGGCTTTTTCATTTATCTTTCTTAAATTAGGCTTTAACAGATTTTGGAGAAAAAAAACCTCTGTAGTGGGTAAAGGTTCAGGCTTTGAAGTCAGATAGCTCCCATATTCTCACCTCTCTGACTTGGGACAAGTTAGTTAAGTCTGTTTTCTCAAATGTTAGAATGGAGGTCACAGGAGGATCGGCCTCAAAGAGTTGAGAGGAAGATTCAGAGAGAATAGAAGCAAATTCTTAGCACTTCTCCTTGCACAGAACACCAACCAAGAAACAGTCATTCACTGTGGAAACCCCTCAAAAAATTAAAAATAGAAATACCATATGAGCCAGCAGTGCCACTTCTGGGTATTTATTCAAAGAATTAAAATCAGGATCTCGAAGAGTTACTGGCCCACCCGTGTTCCTTGCAGCACCCTTGACAATAGCTAAGATGTGGAAACCAACCAAATGTCCGTGATGAATAAATGGATAAGGTTGGTGTGGTATATATGTACAATGAAATACAATTCAGCTTTAAAAAAAGAAGGAAATTCCTTAATGTGTGGCAACATGAATGGACCTTGAGGACATGATGCTAAGCGAAATTAGCAAGACGTAGAAGACAAGGACGACATAATTCCACGTATATGAGGTACCAAAATAGTCAAATTCATAGAAGTAAAGAGTGGAATGGTGGTCACCAAGGGCTAAGGAGAAGGAGAATTAGGGAGTTAGGAATCAATAGGCACAAAGTTTCAGTTAAGGAAGATAAGTAAAGTCTAGAGTTCTGCTGTACAGTGTGAGAGTCAACAACACTGTCCTGTACACTTAATTTTTGTTAAGAGGGTAGATCTCATGTTTAGTGTTCTTACCACAAGACAAAAAGAAAATAATTACTGTCTGTAGCATTAAGCTAGTATGCACAATGACATATATAAACAGTTTATATAATAAAGGTGATGTTTGCCAAAACCCTGTATTTATAAAATAAATAGATAATATTCAAAATGCCTTTAAAGTTAGAAGCATTTGATAAGTTTAAATACACATCAATTATTAAAAAGTCAATTGACGAACAGCATGCACTTGTTTTGATGGACATAAATTAACCAGAAGTTAAATAACAGTGTCTGTCCCATACCTGTTTTGATATCCTGCTTACACCTACATTTTATTTTGGTTGTAATGTATGAAGGAAATCTTGATTCCCACCTGCAAGTGGTTGCAGATTATAACTTAAAAAAAAAAAAAAACACCTTACCTTGCAATTCTCAAGATATGTTTCAAATATTCTGAGTTACAAGCCTGAAAGAAGAGCAATAGAAAAGTTTTGTTTTGAAGGTGAATAGTGAATTATTGGAGCAGGGGACCCGCTCACATTCCTTGTCAATCCAAACAGACCCCTGACTTTTTGGGAAACACTAACACCATTTATACAGAACATATATGAGGTTTCCATATAATCAGGGGTGCAAAATATGTAATTTTGTTTTTCTCTAACGGGGCTTATTTTTGTATTTCAAACCTATTACTCCAGGCGGCTCGATGCAAATTTCAGGTAACGCAAGGTCTTCTCTCCTTCCATGGGATTGTGTCTGTATCTCTTGAAGGCTTAAATAGTGCCCAGGCAGGGTGGGGAGAAGAACATCTGGTTCCCTATCATCAACGATTCCCGCTGGTTTTCCCAACCGGTGGTTTCTTGCTCACCCAGGTCATTCACTTCCAGTCCAGTTCCAGCCATATGGCCACTCGAGGCTCAGCTCCTGAGCCTTCTCTGCCTCCTCCCTTTCCCTTCCCCCCTCCCTCTTCTGTCCTGTGGTTGTGTCTTTCTCTGACACATGGGAAGCATTTTGTTGAACTAACTACTTCACCATAATGATGGATGTGTGGGGACATTCCAAGGCTCTTCTGCTAGATTATTTGTAGCTTACCTTCCTGGTTCCACCTGCCCTTGGTGCTGTGGACACCTGGGGGTTTCGGCAATCTGGGTCTCAAACAGGAGGACAAATGTCTCTGCTCTCAGGCCCTTAAACCTCTCTGGGGACTTCTATGTACCTATCCTCTTCCAAGATTTAGTTTGGGGTTTGCCACAGGGATTGTAGGTACCCACACCAGCATGGAAATTGCAACCTCACCTCTGACATTCCTCTTCCTTCCCTAGACTGAGTTTCTTTCTTACTGTGAGCAAGCCACCTTGGACAGTTAAGCAATCTCTAATAGAGTGTCCTTCTTTGTATGTGTAGATATGCAGAAGAATCTAGAGCAATTCAAGTATACGCACAAAGATAGAAGGAGAAATGTTATCTCAGTCTAGACCATAAATAAAGTAAAATTGGCCATCACATGTTTATGACCTGCGTTCTTGCCCCAGCCCCAAAATACTTGTCTCTCCTCCATTGGCCCCAACAGAATTGTGTACAACATTCTATGAACATTCTGCCAGTTGTTCAGGTAAAAAAATCTAGGTGTTATCTTTAGTTTTTCTTTGTCTCTCGTTTTTGAAAATAAACTTTATGTTTTAGAACAGTTTTAGGTTCACAGAAACATTTAGAAGGTACAGACATTTCCCATATACCCCCTGTCTCCCGGTTATTAACATCCTTCCCCAAGAGTGGTACATTTGTTACAACTGATGAATCTACACTGATACATCATTATCAACCAGAATTCATAGTTTCCATTAGAGTCTGTAGAATGTTGTACCCTCTGTGGGTTTTGATAAATTTCTCGTGACATGTAGCCACCAGTATAGAATCATTCAGAGTAGTTTTATTGCCCTAAAAATCCTCTGTGCTCTGCCAATTCATCCCTGGGAATCACTGATCTTTTTACTGTATCCATAGTTTTGCCTTTTATAGAATGTCATATTGTTGGAATTGTATGTATAGTATGTAGTCTTTTCAGACTGGCTTCTTTCACTTAGTAACATGCATTTAAGGTTACTTCATGTTTTTTTCAGGACTTGGTAGATCATGTCTTTTTAGTGCTGAATAATATTCCATTATCTGCAAAATATGTAATTTTGTTTTTCTCTAATGGGGCTTATTTTTGTATTTCAAACCTATTACTCCAGGCGGCTCGATGCAAATTTCAGGTAACGCAAGGTCTTCTCTCCTTCCATGGGATTGTGTCTGTATCTCTTGAAGGCTTAAATAGTGCCCAGGCAGGGTGAGGAGAAGAACATCTGGTTCCCTGTTGTATGTATCACAGTTTATATCCACTCACCCACCTAGTGACATCTTGGTTGCTTCCAAGTCTTGGCAATTGTGAATAAAGCTGCTACAAGTATTTGTGTGCCGGTTTTTGTGTGGATATAAGTTTCAACCCCTTTGGGTAAATACCAAGGAACATAATTGCATATACTTAGTTTTGTAAGAAACCGCCAAACTGTCTTCCAAAGTGACTGAGCTATTTTGCATTTTCACCAGCCATGAATTAGAGTTCTTGTAGCTCCTTGTCTTCATCAGCAGTTGGAATTGTCAGTGTTCTGGATTTTGGCCATTCTATAGGTATATAATGATATCTCATCGTTGTTTTAATTTGCATTTTCCTGATGAATATGATGTGGAGCATCTTTTTTTTTTAAGATTTTATTTATTTATTTGATAGAGAGAGGGAGGGAGCACGCACAAGCAGGGGGAGCAGGAGAGGGAGAAGCATGCTCCCCGTGAACAAGGAGCCTGATTTGGGGCTCGATCCCAGGACCCTGGGATCATGACCTGAGCTGAAGGCAGACGCTTAACCGACTGCCCTTGGAACATCTTTTCATGTGCTTATTTTTGTCATCTATATTTTTTCTTTGCTGTAGTGTCTGTTAAGGCCTTTGTAGCATTTTTTAATCTGGTTGTTGAATTTTAAGAGTTCTTTTTATTTTGCATAACAATCCTTTATCCAGTGTGTCTTTTGCAAACATTTTTTCCCAGTCTGTGACTTGAATTCTCATTCTCTTGACAGTGTCTTTCCCAGAGGAGAAATTTTTAATTTTAAATGAAGTCCAGCTTATCAATTGTTTGTTTCATAGATTGTGCCATTTTATTTTATTTTTTTAATTGAAGTATAATTGATGTACCATGTTACATTAGTTTCAGGTGTACAACATAGTGATTCAACAAGTCTATACATTATGCTCTATTCACAAGCATAGCTCTGATCTGTCACCATACAACGCTATTACAGTACCATTGACTATATTCTCCGTGACTTATTCATTCTGTAACTGGAAGCCTATATCTCCCACTCCCCTTCACCCATTCTGCCTATCCTCCTCCCATCCCCTCTCCTCTGGACAACCATCAGTTTGTTCTCTGTATTTATGAGTCTCTTTCTGCTTTTTGTCATTTGTTTATTCATTTTTTTGTTGTTGTTGTTCAGATTCCACATATAAGTGAGATCATATGGTATTTACTCTTCTCTGACTTATTTCACTTAGCATAATACCTTCTAGGTCCATCTATGTTGTTGCGAATGGCAAGATCTCATCCTTTTTTCACGGCTAAATAATATTCTGTTACACACACACACACACACACACCTCTACATCTTTATCCATTCATCTGCTGATGGACACTTGGGTTGATCCCATATCTTGGCTATTGTAAATAATGCTGCGATAAACATAGGAGTGCATATCTTTTTTCAAATTAGTGTTTTTGTTTTCTTTGGGTAAATACCCAGTAGTGGAATTACTGGATCATATGGCAATTCTATTTTTAAGCTTTTGTGGAATCTCTGTACTGTTTTCTACTGTGGCTGCACCAGCTTGCATTCCCTCCAACAGTGCATAAGGGTTTTCTCCACATACTTGCTAATACCTGTTATTTCTTATGTTTTTGATTTTACCATTCTGTCAGGTGTGAGGTGATATTGTGGTTTTGATTTGCATTTCCCTGATGATTAGTAATCTTGAGCATCATTTCACATGTCTCTTGGCCATCTGTATGTCTTTTTTGGAAAAATGTCTATTCAACTCCTCTGTCCATTTTTAAATAGGATTATTTGTTTTTGGTTTTTTTTGATGTTGAGTCATGTAAGTTCTTTATACGTTTTGGATATTAACCCCTTATTGAATATATCATTTGCAAATGTCTTCTCCCATTCAGTAGGTTGCCTCTTCATTTTGTTGATAGTTTCATTTGCTATACAAAGTCTTTTTATTTTAGTGTAATCCCAATAGTTTATTTTTGATTTTATTTCCCTTGCTTGAGGAGAGATATCTAGAAAACCGTTGCAAAGGCATTACTGCTTATATTTTCTTCTAGAAGTTTTATGGTTTCAGGTCCTATATTTTGGTCTTTAATCCACTTGAGTTTATTTTTGTGTATAGTGTAAGAAAGTGGTCCAGTATTATTCTTTGTAGTAGCTATACAGTTTCCCAAGGACCATTTTTATTGAAGAGACTGTCTTTTCCCCATTGTATATTCTTGTGTCCTTTGTCATAGATTAATTGGCCATAAAAGCATGGGTTTATTTCTGAGATCTCTATTCTGCTTCATTGACCTATGTGTCTATTTTTGTCCTAATTTCATACTGTTTTGATTATTACAGCTTTGTAGTATATCTTGAAATCTGGGATTGTGATGGACCATGCCTTTTTAAAAAATCATTACCAAACTCAGGGTCATCTAGATTTTCTCTTGTGTTATCTTCTGAGGCTTTTATAATTTGGTATTTTATATTTAGATCTGTTATCCATTTTGAGTTTTGTGAAGGGCTTAAGATTGGTGTTTTGATTCATTTTTTTGCATGTGGATGTCCAGTTGTTTCAGCACCAGCTGTTGAAAAGACTATCTTTTCTCTATTGTATTTCCTTTCATCCTTTGCCAAAGATCAGTGAGTATGCTTATGACTTATTTATATTTATTTCTGGGCTCTCTGTTCTGTTTTATTGATCAATTTGTTTGTTCTTTCACCAATACTACACTGTCTTGATTACTGTAGTTTTATAGTAAATCTTAAAGTTGGGTAAGATCAGGCTTCCAACTTTGTTCTTTTTTAATATTGTGTTGGTTATTTTGGGTCTTTTGTCTCTTCATATTACCTTTGGATTCAGCCTGTTAATATACACAAAATACTTGTTGGGATTTTTAAATGGACTTCATTGAATCTATAGATCAAGTTGGGAAGAACTGACATGTTGACAATATTGAGTCTTCCTATCTATAAACGTGGAATATCTATTTATTTAGTTCTTTGATTTAGTTAAGAATTTTGATCAGAGTTTTGATTAATGTTTTATAGTTTTCTTCCTATAGCTATCATAGATATTTTATTAGATTTTTATCTAAGTATATATTTATTTTTGGTGTGAATGTAAATAACATTGTGTTTTCAAAGTTCAAATTCTACTTGCTCATTATTGGTATGTAGGAAAGCTGAATTTTCCACCTTGTATCTTATAACATTGCTATAATTATTTATCAGTTCCAGGAATTTTTTTGTTGTTGATTCTTCAGATTTTCTACAAAGATGATCATGACATCTGTGAATAAAGATAGTTTTATTTCTTCCTTCCCAATCTACATATGTTTTATTATATTTTCTTGTCTTATTGCATTATCTAGGACTTCCAGTACAATGTTGAAAAACATTCATGAAAGGAAACATCCTTGCCTTGCTCCCGATCTTACTGGGAAAGCTTTGAGTTTCCCATCATTAAGTGTAATGTTAGCTGTAGGGTTTTTTTGTAGTGGCTATTCATTATCAAATCCAGGGAATTTCCCTGTATTTCTAGTTTACTGAGAAGTCGCCTCACGAATAGTTGTCAGATTTTGTCAAATTATTTTTCTGAATCTACTGATATGATTATGTGATACTCTTCTTTAGCCTGTTGATAAGATGGACTATACCTTCAAATGCTGGACCAGCTTTGCATATCTGGGATAAAGGTCCTTGACACTTTGCAACCATCAACAAGTTCAGGTCCATCTCCAATACATTCCTTGAATCTGAACACTACTGCTCCCTTGCTTTTCAGACTCTAATCCACCATCATATCTCTCCAAATGGTGACAACTTCCTAGTCACTTTCCCAGTCTACTCTTACTATGCCCCCATATCCATTATTTAGAGAGTAAAAGCAATCTTTTAGACATGTAAATCAAAACATATCACTCCTCTTTGTAAATGCTCCAAAAGCTCACCATGAGCAGAAGGATGAAATTCAATCTTTTCCTTACTGCTCATATGATATAGCTCCTGTCAACCTCCTTGATCTTTTCACCACTTTGATGCTCAAATTTTAGATTTTTTTTTAATTTTTGGAGTAAGACAGGTTTTTGTTTGTTTGTTTGTTTTTACTGTTTATTAGGTTATTCATGAGTTGCAAAAATTTTCTATCTTTTTTTAAATCTATATTACCATATTTTTCTCCTCTAGTCCTCTATTGAATCTTGGCTGCTACAACCAGACAGACAGAAAATGTGGGGACACTTTTTTCTTGATTCTACAGTGAAAATTCTGCAGTAGAGAGTAACTGCTCCAGGTCTGTCAAAACAGTTGTGTCTACTTTTTCACCATGCTCTACCTGTGTGGTTCTTTTTGTTCTTTGAAATTTTCAAACATATCCTGAATTAAATTCTCCACACATGGAATATTTAATTACCTGATCTTTGCACAATTGGCCTCTTCTCAACATTCAGATTCAAGTGCTATGTCCTCAAAGAGCCTTTTCTGAACACCCCTTTGAAATAGTTATATGCTCATGTCCCCACTGCTGTTGCACTCTCTTTACCCTACTTTCTTTTTTTTTTTAAGATTTTATTTATTTATTTGACAGAGAGAGACAGAAAGAGAGGGAACACAAGCAGGGGGAGTGGGAGAGGGAGAAGCAGGCCTCCCGCTGAGCAGAGAGCCTGACGTAGGGCTCGATCCCAGGACCCCGGGACCATGACCTGAGCCAAAGGCAGACACCCAACGACTGAGCCACCCAGGCGCCCCCCTACTTTCTTTCATACCTCCCATCTACAAATATCTGTGCCACAGAATGTCCTGGGTAAGAGAACAGCAGAACAAGAGAAATCTACAACCTGGTCTCATGGGACTTACATTCTGGTTAAGGAGACAGACAATGAACGGATACATACTAAATACATAGTCTATCAGGTAGTGGTAAGTGTTGTGGAGAAAAATAATGCAGGGAACAGAAATGCAAAGCACTGGGATTGACACGAAAGGTTTCAGCTTTAAATTGTGTGATTAGAAAAAAAGTAAAATAAAAATAAATTGTGTGGTTAGAGAAGGCCTCACCAAAAAAAAGGAAAGAAAGAAAAAAAAAGACCTAAAGCAGGTGAGAAAGAGACTTACTTTCGGGGGAGGAGCAAGAAGAGGAAACCTCAAGTGCAAAGGCCCTGAGGCAGCAGCATACCTTAGGTGTTTGAGTAACAGCAAGGGGACCTGCCTGGCTGGAGTGGAGTGAGCAAGTGGGGGATAGGCATAGAAAATGAGTTCAGCAAGGCAAAAGGGTTGGGAATGGGCAAGCTCCTGTAGGTCATCAAAGGGGTTTTGGGTTTTTTTTTTTTTTTGGGTTTTCTCAAAATAAGATGAGACCCTTTTGGCAGATTTTGAGAGATATAATCTGAGAGACACGATCTGACTTACTTTTAAAGGGATCAATTTGAGTGCTGGGTTGAGAATAGATGATCACAGGGAAAGGTCAGATGAAAGAAGACCAATTAGGAAGCTACCGCAGTGCTCCAAGTGAGAGATGCTGGTGACTTGCCCAGGATCCGGGCAGTGGAGGTGTGATGTGAACTGGTCATGTGATGGTACATTTGCATGTGAAATGAAAGGGAAGAGATGAGTTAGGAAAGATGCTAAGCCACTGGAAGGACAGCTTGCCCCTAATGAATTGTGGAACACTGCAGGTGGAACAAGTTCGGGGACAGGGTGGGAAAGAGTATGATTTTGCACACATTATGGTTAAGATCAATGTCATGTAGGCAGCTGGATACATAAGTCTGGAGTTCAGGATGGATGTGTGTGTGTGCTGTATGAATTTGAATATGCATATGGTTTTAAAATGGCCTTAGAATAATTTAAGAAATATATTTAAACATGAATTTGAATCATATTTTTGCAGAATTTCTGAGCTATAATTGCAGAACTTGCATGGAGCTCAGTTTTAAAACTCGGCATACTGTTGATGTAAAAAGTACGACTTGATACAACTATCACGACCAATTTTTTTTTTTTTGATGTGTGGTATGGCAAGAAGAAACTATAGAATTTAGCAATTCATACCCAAAAGGGGCTTGTCTTAATGATATTTTTATTCCCTCCTGTTGGATTCTTTTCTCAGAAAAATGTCTGGATTTTTCTTATATTGTTGAATATGCGATGCAAACCATCAATTGCTGACAGGTGCTCTTGATAGAACATGTGCAATGGGACAGATCACACACTCCTTTTTAGGGTTTTATTGGCATGACCCAATGAAGGGATTTTGTGTGATGTGCAAGTCGTCATGATGTACTTTTTAAAAATAGTGTCACTGACACATATCCACCAAAATAAATTAACCTTCCTATCTAGGCTGATTCACATTTTGGAAACAGCAACTTCACATACCAGTGATGAGATGAGCAGAAGAGCTGGGTAGGGGTGACAAAGCAAGAGCCCAGCAAGAAGACAGAAGTGTGATAGACCTTTTAATAGAGCAGTTCAGAGGCAATGAGCATAAACCTAAATTTATATCAGCCTAGGTTATAATTCAAGCTCTGTGGCTTTATAGATGGGCAGAGCTTAGCCCTCTCCAAACTCAAGTTTTGAGAACTAAGATATACTAGGGAATAATTACAACTCTCTAGTGAGAGGAACTAATGAGCAGCAAACGAGCAAATTGCAAAATACTTGGAATAGCACCTAGCACATAGCCTGATTTCAATGGGTGGTGGCTATTATTACCAATGACTATTTTATTTCAATCTAAAGAGTTTGGTCTTTTGTGATATCTGAAGAGTGTAATGGAAAGACTCACTGGTCTCTCTCTCTTATCTTCTTACAACCAATTCTTAAAAAAACAAAACAAAACAAAACATTTAAACCACACCTTAATTTCCTCCAGAGCTTACTTTCAGAATGTGATTTGATAAGTTGTGGGCTGGTCTCCTCAGATTCAGGGAAGGCTTCTTGTGGAAGTGAGCCCAAGCGAGATGCAGGAACATGCCTTTGAACAGAGATGATTTCAGATTGTCATCTCTTAATTGGTGAGCAAGGCTGTCACCCCAGCCTCAGATTTAGCTGGGACAGATAGTCCTAGTGAAAATGGGTCTCCAGATCATTAAATCTTACAGTTGAAACCCTTCCACTGCATACTTGAGCATTTGACACACACATAGTTCATCTTTCTTGGCTGTAATTTGGACTTATTAAGCATTTTTGTAACACTTTTTTTTTTTTTCTAAGTTAGCTGCTTTTCATTAGCGGTTCCTCACATCACTCTCTGTGAAAGGTGAATACAACAGTCCATATTTTATAGACAAGGAAATTGAGGTCCAAGTAAGGCTAGTGTGGTTTGGCTGAGGACACCAGAAAATTATAAACCCTGGAACTAGTAACTAAAGCCAGAGGGCCTTACTGTTGAGTCATGGTTGTCTTTATCAAGGAGACCATTCTTCATAGATGACTCAACAGCTTCAAATAAAACACGAAATTGATGTCCCCTGCCCTCCCTGAGAACACAAAATACTGCATAATTTTATGCAGTTATGATGTAGTAACCAGAGTGATCATTTGAAAATCGAATCTGATCAAATCACTTTTCCACAAAGGGCCGGGTTCTGGTTCTCCATTGTCCCGGGATCAAGTCTGATCTCCCTAATGACACAGGCAGCCTGCTCTGTGTTCCTCTGCATCCCCACTGTCAGCCCCACCACTCATCCCAGCATCTGCACCGTAGACATGCTGAAGACTGCCAGTTCTCTTCATGTGCCTTTGTACATAGAATAGAGGAAAGAACTTTCCTCTATCTCATTTCCTCCCCCTTTAGTTATAGGTTACATGTTCCAGGAAGTCTCCCTACACTTCTCAAGGCCAGGTTAGTTGGCCCTTCTGTACACCCAGTCACACTTCAAGCACCAAAATTGTATCTTAAATTAGCCGTTCCCATGAGACTAAAATCTCCTTAAGGACAGTCTCGTCCTCGACCTGCTTCATTGTAGATCCCCAGTTCCTAGAACAGTGCCTGCAAACAGTGGGGATACAATAAGTATGTATGCATCGTATGAATGAGCAACATGCCTTATGATTTGCCATTTTCCATGTCACAAAATTATAAGGTTGCTAGGCTTTGTGTCAGACTGTGTGACAAATGCTAGCGCTACGGTAAGTTACGGTTTGACGCTTGAACAGTGGAATTGTTGGCAACTGCCAAGAGGGAGGGGAGATGAGCTATGAAGTTCACCAGTGTAGATGTTCGACCAAGGAAATTTATCATCCCGGTCCCTTGATCTTTTAGAGGTCTAATCAGGGTGACCCTACAGTTCTCCAAACTGGTACAAGTTTGCGAGTAGACGTGGGCACCATTGCTAATTATACCCGGACAGTCGGTGTCTCCTGGGCCTGTTTCAGGCAAAGTGAGTGTGTGGTCACTCCTGGTATATGGATTAGCCGGATGTGTTCTTAGTCCTGAGCTGAATTCCTGGTTTAACAGATCCATCTCAGGGGCACAGTGCTGCTGCTGGGTGCGAAACCACACAGTTGCACTCACTGACACAGTCACTTCACGACATACGGCTGGACAATCCTTTTCCTGCAGGAGCTCTAAACATAGCAGTAGTTATAGCTCTGTGACAGTAGCAGGTGAGAGAGGCAGTGAAGCAGTAGTTCTATCGCTGAGTAAAAGTTTTGGCACCTGGATTTGGACACGAAGAATGTTAACTAGGGAGCTGAAAGATTTCCAGATCTACCAAATTGCTCAAAGCTGCCAAGTTGGCCTGAGAACTTTCCTTTGTAAGTGGGAATAGGGATGATAGCTGAGACCACTCCTTAGCTGGAAAATGCAATTTAAACATATGTTTTAAAAAGCAATGATTAAAATATTACGTTTGCAAAGCCCTTCCGTGCTCCCGAATCCAAGGCTGTGCCAAACGCCTCACTGTGTAGAGGGTGATTTCGAGGGCAGGATAATAGCTTCCCAGTTGCTGCAGTATAGGTCTCAGCCCTGGCAAGAGTTTAGGAGGTGAAAGAGGAGGACTTGCACATTAGTAATAAAGGTGAAAATCCTTGACACCTAGAAGGTGTCGAAATTCTGGTGAGCTTACTTATCTTGTTTTGCAAATCTCCCGTGTATCGAATGGAAGATGGCATGTTCCCATTACTAAATTTCTCTTTTCTTTCCTGATAGGATTTCTCCAAATTTATGTCCATCATCTATGTCTGGAAGACGTAATAATTTGTACCTAACAAATTCAGTGGCAGAATACAGTATTAATGGTCACTGTAATGACCGTGGGTCAGAATTAGGAACTCTCTTGTATTAACAGAAGATTAGGAAATGGATTACCATTTCAGCTGGGCCCTACAAACAAACATACATGGAGAGAGCAAAACAAACAAACAAACAAAAAGTAGAAAACAAACCCCCAAAATGGCATGAAGCTGGTTGAAATCCATCGAACCCTAGACTTTCAGCTTCATAGCTCATCTGGTCCTTTCGCTAGTTTTGTATTAGAGTCTTTTCAGAAAGTCTTGATTTGACAGTAGATACCTTTGTACATGGTACTCTTAATTCCCTAGCTCAAACTTCTAGGTCAGCATTGTATGGTTGCATTAGGACTGGGGTCCTCCAAGAGGAATAAAACCATCAACAAAATAAACTACAGGAAATGTTAGTTGCTACACAAGTCAATTGAACCACTCTATGCCATGTACTTTTTATGAGAAAGACTACACTGTATACAAAAAGAAAGCAACTCACTGCCTGGTGTAAAGAACTGTAACTGACAGGATGTATATGAATATAATGTAATCAGGAAGCAAATTGTGGCTTATACCCTTTGACTTTCCATTGTAAAACAATACAGGAATTTCGTATGCTCAGAAGGACGGAGGGGTTTAGAACAGGAACTGGAAAAAAAAAAAGTCATCCTTCCAATGACACAGAAGAAAACAGCACTGGTTATGAATGTGTTTTTAGTATTAAACAGCCTGGGTTCATATCACAGCTCCATTCGTTAGTCGTGTGACCTTGGGGAAGGCACTTAACCTCTTAGCTTCAATTTCCCCATCTTCAGGAAATAGGAATAGTAAAAGTAACTACCATACATAGTTTTGGTGAGTAGTTCATAAGTTTATACATAAAAGCACTTAGTAAAGTATTTGACACATAGTTCAATAAATAAATATCAATTATAATTGTTCAAAATCGAGTTATTTGACACTATGGCTACAATTTTTATTTTAGGTTGTGCTTGAGTATATGGTTAACACTTGTGTACGTTTGTGTCTCAGTTTTGTAGTTCACTAAGAACAGTCAGTCCTCCAACAGTGCATTATTTCCAGGTCAGGAAGCCCCTAAAAACAAAGGACATCCAGAGATTCCCCCTTTCCCAAAGTGCTTTGGTGGGCCTGGGTCCTCCTTCCCCACTTGGTTCTGTCACACCTGGCTCAGAAGAGCAAATGGCCAGGGATGGTTATATTTCTTAAGAATGCCTTTAAATCTTGTATATGCACTGTGCTCTATGTTACTATGTTTTTAATTTTTTTCTTCTTTTTGTGTTTTTATTCTAACGCAAAAATCAATAAAGAGGCCGGGTTAAATGTCACAAGATGTGCATATTGAGTTTCCCTAAAAACCATATATTTGGATGGTGAATTGGCACCAAGACCTCTCACCAGACTCTAAGAACATCTCGTTCTTTTTTGCTTCATTCTTCTTTTCTCCTTCCAACAACTTTAACCACAAGAATACTCACCACTTTCTGCTTGTGTTGCTTCCCTCCTATTTTGTTTCTTCAGCCTTTCCAACTAGTTTGTAGGCGATTCCTTGTATTATATTCCTTCTGTCTGAAATACAGCAAGGGATAGGCTGAAGTAAGAAGTGGGGAGATTTGGAAGGGGATTCCGAATCCTCTGGTAATTTACTATTATCTTAGTCTTCTTATTCGTCTCCCTGAGTCCCTGTTGTATAAGGATGGGGGAATAAAAGCTCACTTTACCTTTTTCACAGGATTGTTAGGAAGACAAACTAAAATATTAGGTATGCCAACCTTTTCAAATGTTCTTATTATTCCCGACGGAACTCTTTATCATTAGTTGCATTTACATAATATCTCAAAACAAAGAATAAAACAATTTGTAAAATACAAATATGCTGCCCAAATTAAAAAAAATTAAGGCAAATTTGAAGTTATATTTCCTTATGAAATATGCCTAGACTGACCTAGTTTTCCTTCTATTTTTTAAAAGACTTAATTTTTTGGAATAGTCTTAGGTTCACAGAAAAATCTAACAGAGGTACAGAGCTTCTTCTAAGCATTAAGCTGAAATGTGAAAAAACTTTTTCTGATTTATCAATCCTTAAAAAAACACGTTCTTCCTTTGCTAGCCCAAACTTCTCTTGGATTTTTTTGTTTTTTTGGTTTGTTTGTTTCGTGTAAGTGGAAAAGTAAATAGCTGGCCTAGAGGCCTGTTACACTTCCCTTTCAGCAATCTCGATCCACTGTGTAAAGTGTGCTTAAATGTTATTTGCCCAGCGGCTACCCTGGTCTATTCCTAACCTCTGCAACATTTTTGATGACCATGAGAAAATTTCATTTATCGTATGTTGGTAAGGAGCTGGAATAGACATAGTTCAAGAAATGTGAATCTGTTCATTAGAAAATTGGGTCAAAATGAAGGCTATTTATTATTGGAACAAATAATTAGCAAATTAGGTCAAATGAGTCAAATAATTGACTGGAGTATTCTTTTTTCTTTTTCTTTTTTTCTTTCCTTTTTTCCTAAACAGGGACCTCTTCAGTAGTATCCTGCTATAAAGACCACTGAGATCACTAGAGAATGATTTAAAAAGCCAGAGTAGTCACAATAAAGCTCTTTATCGTGATCCAGGTCCTGCACTAGTTGCTTCATATTTGCTAACTCATTTGAACAGCACAGAATCCCTATGCGCTGTATCTTATGAGCCCCATTTTACTGATAAGGAAACTAAGGCTCAGAGAGATTAAGGAATTTCTCCATAGCGTGAAGCATCCCAGTTGAACAACTAGGATTTCTTGTCACATCTGCTTTTAGCTAGTCCTGAGAAAACCAAGTAGCCTTTTCTACTCACAGTATAGTGGATAATTTTCTATTATATGCACACAAATGAAATGTACATTCTGTGAAAAAAAAATGCGTGAACAGAGACTACCTGGACAAATGCTCCTCCTCTTAAAGAATAATAACAAACATCATCATCTTATACCTTATGCTAAATATATCCTGTATCTTACCTCTTTTAAGCTTTGCAGTAACTCACTGAGGTGGGATCATTAGCCCTACTTACAGATGTGAACCTTGAGACTCACTGTGGTGAAATGTTTGCCCAGTTCAGATGCACGTGTTTTTTAGACTCCCTAGACTATGGCCTTCTGTCTGTGTCCTACTGGTGTTTACCCACCTCTTCCTTGAAGGAATGGTCTCCTCAGAAATTTAAATCATCGCTGTGCCACGCAGTAGCTCCCACTGCAGCATCCTTTTATCTCTGACTTTTTGGTGGTGGTGACGGGGTGGGGGCGGGTGGTTACTGTGGGAAACTGGCAGGACTCTTGTCTTTTGGCTCTGTTGGGGACCTTTGTCAAAGACTCTGTCAGGACAGTATCTAAGGGATCCTTTCCTTCTCAAATATTGTCCTTTACTTCTGATTCATTCCACAGAAACAGAGAATTTCTAAATAAACAAGCAGAAAGTACGTTGGAATGACTTCATGCTCAAGTTTCTGATTGCTTGCACAGATGACATCCCGGCTCTGTCTCACCACACATTATTTTTTGAATCATTTTCCCTAACCCAAGTAAGTATCTCTGGTAACCAAATTTTGGTTACTTCCCCAAGGCAACCTGAGGTTTGGAAACCAAGTGGGCAGTTCCAAGTTCTCAGTGGACCGTTCCAAGGCATGCAACCACAGAGCTAAGGTCAGACCCCATTAGAGTGGGGGTGGGGAGAGAGGATATGTGGAGAGAGGTTCGGGTCTTTCCAATGTACTGGAATTTAACTGGAATGAGTGAAGGCAATTTCATTTTAAAATCTTTCCCCCCCTGTCACCTCATTAACACCTCCAGTGAAAGGCAGCTGTGAGACTGTTAACTCTTTGCTTGCACATTCTTGAAAGTGCTATTGGCTGGGAACTCTTGTCCTTGTGAGAAGCCACCCTGCTGTCACCAATCTGGGGATCTGTAGCACTGAAATGAGGGTTTTTCCAAGACTCGGATTTATACCCCAATAGCGTACCATTCCATAGAGTGAGACATGCATTTCTGCCAGATTTTGCATATTTCGAGCTACTCCTCCATCAGCTGCAGTATGTTGGGTTTTTGGAACTTGGCTGCCTCAAATTCTTTTTGGAAATAAAGTGAGAACGTATGTGAACATTCATTAAATTATTAACTCATTCATTTACTCATTCACACTTTTAATAAATCGCATTGGATGAGTACCTGTTACATGTCAGGCAGCATGTCAGCATCAGGGGTATGAGGGAAAATAAGACGTTGTCCCTTCCCTCAAGGAGTTTGCAATTGAATGTGGGTTTAAGTCATTATTCCAACATACTGTGATGAAATTATGATAAAAATGACTATAGGAGCACAAAGGGAGAGGCCGTAAAGCAGAGTAGCCCGAGGGAGATCAGAGAAGACAGAAGATACTTGAGTGGTTTTGAAGAAAAAGTAGGAGTTGGCTGTATGGGAAGAGCTGAGATGGGAGAGCAACATGGGCGAAGTCAGGAGCGAATCGTTTTGGCATGATGTTAGGGACAAGCTCTGAGTGCAGTGTAGTGAATATTCGTGCAGTCGGGGCTGCTATATACAGCTCAGACCCCCACTTCAGGATTTAAACATACGTTCTGCCAGGTGCTGGAAAGGGTGGGATGGCTATAAGTTCTCAGCTGGACCTTTTTGGGAATTGCCTTCAACCAGAGGGAGCTGCCTTGTCCAAGTTCATACTCTCTCCCCTGGGACAGTATGTATTCAAGATACCATGGTATAAAGACCAGTTCTCCTTACTTCAAGGTAGACAATTCTGAATATCTATCCCATTTCAAAAGCTCCCAGTAAGATCTTCTGAGGTCTTTGCTACAACTGTACCATAGTTCAGCTTCTCTATCTAATCTTGCTTACCACACTTCTTTTTTTATTTGTATTTGTATTTTTTTATTTTTAATTTTTATTTATTTATTTATTTGCCTACCACATTTCTCCCAGCTGGTGTCCTCTGGAAAATGGTACAAGAAGGGATCAAAAAGTTCAGAGAAGGGGCTATGTTTGAGTGGAAATATCATTAGGCTGGAAAACCTGTCAGCTGACTATAATTAGCAGGAGGGCTTGGTGGGTACCCTATTTAATTAAGCAATCAGGAATATGCTGGGGAGACAGGCTCCAGCATTGCTGAGAAACTCAGTGGTGGCTCATGGTAGGGGCTGTTGTTAGAAAACTGGGTTTACTGATGGCACCGAGCATGGTAGAATTCCAAGCAATAGAGACCGGGGGGACATTTGATATTGGAAACACTGATATTTCTATAATGAGTCACAAGACCAGGATGTCAGCTTGGTACGGAAGTTATGGAGGTAGTCAATGGAATATAGTGGCCCTGGGGGCAAAACAGATGGAAAGCCCAGCAAAAGTATTGCTTACTCTACACAGTCAAAAGAAATCAAGGATGGATGATCAGAAGGTTGAGTGCAGCCAACTCCCTTGCCTCGTCTCCAGACTTAAGACAGATTTTGGACCTGGAGCCTTGAAAGAAATGGCAGGTATACTGCAGTTGCTGGAAAAGGAGGAGAAGTTCAATCTTGGTTTATGTATGGGTCAGCTCAACATGTGCATGCCAATTAAAAATAGACTGTGGCTGCATTATAGTCCCATTCAGGGAGGGCCTTAATGGGGCCCTCGTGAGAAGAAACCCTTCCAAAGAGCAGGGCTTCTAATGGTGTACCTGGTTATCTATTTTCTGTGGGAATAGAAGTAGCCCAAGATAAAAATATATACAAACTCATGGGTAGTGGTGAATGGGTTGGTTGGTTGGTCAAGGGCCTGGAAAGAGAGATGTTAGAAGATATGGTACAGAATGATCTGGTGGAGAGACATGTGTACAGACCTGTGGGGTGGAGTACAAAGAGTAAATACTTGGTGTCGTGTGTTAAAGTCTCCAGAAAGCATCCACCAAGGAAGAAGCAATAAAGAAGTAGACAGAAGGACTTCACCAGTTGATGTTATCCAGCTCCCTCATCCACATAGTAGATGCATGAATGAATAATTTTGAATGAATAATTATACTGGAATGGAAGAGGCTCTTCATGGACTCAGCTGCATGGACCCCAACTCACCAAGGCTGACCTAGCTACTGCCAGTTAATATCCCATGTGTCAGCAGCATAGATCACAGCTCAGCTGCTGATATAACACAGTCCTTTGAGGAGGGCAGGTACTGTGTGGTGGCAAGTTTGTTCCATTGGAATCCTACCACCCTGGAAGGGACACCATTTATCGTGACTGGAATTGTCACATATTCACCTGTGAGTTTGACTTAGTCATCATTACAGTATATAGACACCAACAAAGAATCTCATATAATATCATGTAAGACCAAGGCACACTTTTCAGCAAGGGAAGTGATATGGTAGGATATGACCATGGAATACACTGGTTCTATCACTCACTATACCCAGAAGCTGCCAACTTGACAGGCCTATGCATTGGCCTAGCACAAGTGAAGCACTAGTCTAGAGATAATACCCAGTAAGAATAGAGCACCATCCTCCAGGATGTACTATCCACTCTATATCAGTGATGATTAAATGTTTTGTTTACAAAAGGAAGAACACACGAATCCAGGAACATATGAGTGGAAACAGAAGTGGATTCTTTTATCATTACTTCCAGCAAACCACTTGGGAAATTTGCACTTTTTCTCTGTACAACACTGGGATCCATGTATTTAGGATTCCTGGTTTTCAAGGGGGAAACACTTCCACCAGGAGGCACGGCAAAAGTCCCATTAAAATATAGGCTATAGTTATCATCTGATCACTAGGGCTCCTTGTGCCAAGTGACAGGCAAAAGAATGGAATCACCATCCTACCAGAGTAGTTGACCCTGATTATCAGGGGGAAGCAGAGATGTTGCTATATTAAGAACGCAGGGAAGTGTATGTTTTGTACCAGGTGATCCATGGAGTGTCTCATAGTACTCCCTTGCCCAAGGGACAAAGGTTATGGCAAAAGCCTGAGAAGAACCTGGAAACCAGAGACTCAGAAGTTCTTTTAGGGATGCGGTTCTGAATCATTAAGCTATCTGGACCAGTGGAGATGTTAGCTGAGAGTGAGGGGATTTCCTAAAGATGACAGAAGAGGGGATGGTAAGAATTAGACCCAGTGGTTGGATCTGAAGTTTGTGTACTTTTCTGGGTAAGTTTCCCCAAGGGAAGAGACCAACCGGAATCTAGGATTTGCTGTTCTAAGAACTTATGATATGAAACAAGAGAGTCTGAGAGATGCCTGGCGTAGACCGTAGTGGTTACTGCTGTGGGGTGTTACTCAGATCTGCCTCTGAAGGCTGAGGTGCTCATCCTCAACTGTTGGACATGTTGGTGGCTCTAGACTGTTGACTGAGCCCATACCCAGGTATTTTCCTTAGCCAAAGATAGGATGCTCACTCATATTCCCCTCTTTTCCCCAAGAGCAACCTGCATGTAATGACTGGTCAATATGGAGGTCTCAATATCTAGTCTTCTTGCCTCAACAAGAAAAATCATTTCAAATTCAGGGTTTCCTCTAGAATTACCTGTGGCTTCTGTTACTACTGCAGGTAGTTCAAATCTTCCTCTGCCAAACGCTCTGCCCCTTCTCCCTCTTAATATTGAGAACCCTTCCCAATAAACCTCTTGCATATATGTATTTTTTATGGCTCGGAATCTGATTCATAGGAAACCCAACCTATGACAAATGGGTATGTATTAGGGTAAAGGCTATGCTATTCTATCAAAGAGAGCTAAACATGAAGTAGCTTCAGTAAGAAAGAATGTTATTTCTCTGCAGTGTTAGAGTCTGGGTGGTCTCGGCTGGCAAGCAACTCTGCTTTATGTGATTATTCAAGGACTCAGTTTCCTTCTATTCATTGTTTCATCCCTCCCTTGACTGTTGCCCTATTTAATCGGTTGAAGCGGTTTTCTCACTATGTTCCAGGCCATGCGAAGGGGAAAAGGAGTTTGGGAGAACACATGTGTGTTGCTTTAAAGCTCAGACCTGGGTTTCACGTACCCTTTCTTCTTGCATTAGGAGGACTTAATCATGGGTCATACCTAGCTACCAAAGACGCTGGAAAATGTAAGGTTTCTAACTTACATGCCTTGCCTCAGCTCTATGAAGAAAGAAAGAACAGGTTTTGGGGGCAATGCTTCCAGCATAGGTAAGGAGGAGAGGGTGGGAAGCAGAAATCATTTCATGTATAAATAGAGTGCTAAGGTATGGTGTTAGAACTTTCTTCTGAAAACTGTGGAGGGCCATCGAGTATGGTAGGAATCAGACAGCAAATAATTTGTGAGGGAGAGTTGTATTGTGAGGTGAGCCAAACACCTGTATTAATCTTCATGTGGAAATGCTGTTTGTCATGGTATCTTTAGTAACAGATGTGATCTCTGGTCTGAACATAGTTGATGTTTCTGTTCCCTACTTACTCTTCACCTGAGGTAAAAATGGATGTTGCTCTGTCAGAACAACTGTGAATGAGTTGTTCTCAACTTTTCTTTGAAAGAGGAATTAACAGAGCAGTTTCCTCCTTCCTATTCCTCCAAAGCACAAGGTCAGGGGGAGGGTAAGTCTCACTAGGGGTGAGACTTAGTGCATTAAAAAAAAAAAAAAAAAAAAAAGTAGAATGTAGATGGAGATGAAGGAATGTGGAAGAGAGAGCGCTAGTCTCTTTTGGGTCCAGTCAAGAGGTCTGAGCTTGGCTTTGCCCTGGCTCTGCCTCTAGATTTACGATTTTTCCCAAATTGCTTGGCTTCTCTAGCATTCACCTCTAAATTAGGTTGTTCGACAAGGTAAACTGGAAATTTCCTTTCAGTTTAGAAATGTACTTCAATTTGAGTAGGCATTAAAACTGAAGGTAGGAACCAGTTAGGGTTGGAGCTCAGGAAATGTTGGTTGAATTTAATTAAATTTTTGGTTTTAATTTTAGCTAAGTAAATCATTGCTTGACCCTCAGCCCACATGGGAAGCCTACCCCCCTAACGTCAAAAAAGAAGCAACCGCAAGCAACAGCCTACTGGGGGGTCTATGATCTCTACTCAGCTGTCTGAGGAGACGAGTTTTCTTCTTATCTGCCTATTCCAGATGCCCATTTCTCTGAATGATGAACCAAGGAGAAGTTCCAAGAGAAGGCCCGTGGACAGCCAACGGCCACCTGGAGCCTATCTCATCCATCACAAAGGTTTCGAGATAAGAAGTACACAACGCACCATCTACTGTGCTCTTTTCCTTGTGGTATTTTGGTGTCTATGGCAGGAGTTATGAGAGATTGGCATTTCGGCCAGGAGCAAACCAGATCTCTGGGTTGGCATGTAGTTTGGGCAGCAGAGCCCCTTCTCAGTTTCATGGAGCTGCCGTGGGAGCGGCAGACACACTTCTGCTCTTCTGGGCCTGGTTCACAAAGGAAGAATAGTGGTTATCGTCTACCATGGCAGTGGCTTCAGGAGCCAATGAAAGGGGTGAGGGACTGAGGCAGAGTTGGAAATTCACCAGAATGCCAGGACTCACGTTGGCAAAAAGAACCACGTGACCTCCTCCTTCGGCTTGCGACCCTGACACTTCAGTGTCTCCACCTGCTAGACGTTCAGTCTTAACTGACTTTAATAAACCCTCGCTGTCGTCTGAAGGGCAAGAATTATACATTTGTGCTTAGCATCAGCAGGCAGCAAGGTCTGCGTGGCCCAACCGGCAAATGCTTTGAGGGCAGGTCGTTTCTTCTCAGATACTTTTGAAAGGCCACTTTACTTATAAAGTTCAGTGTCCCCCAGATTAGTGGTCATGCCAGCACTTAACATGCTGGCTGGGGGGAAAAGAATCAGTATCATGCTTGTCATGAACATGGGAGGCGTAGGACACCTGGCCCTCTGTTATTCCTGGGACACTGTACCAGAATCAACGGGGGCACAATGCACTTCTTATTCTGAACCAGAATCCATCTGTACCCTACAATAGGGAGACAAAAGAGGATTGTTAGCACTTAAAGGCACCTTGACAGAGTCATACTGCTTGACTCTTTTATTAATTGCCCCATCTGCTAAGTGAGAACTCTCTGACACAGGTTGGTGCAGGACTCTTAAAGCCCTTAGTCCGCTTCCTATTGGTTCCACCTGTGTTTGTGTTTTTGCTCAGTGGGCAGAGATTCCAGGGAGAAAATGAACCGCTGCAGATCGATTGCAGTACCAGTCATGCAGAAGACGTGGTGAAGCGTGCCATTTGATTTTGATCTGGCTTTAACCCTTGCCGGGCGCTTGCCCCGCTTCCCGGCTTTTGTTTGCCTCGGTTTGTGTTCGAAGCCTCGGAGGCTCGAGGTAAAGGGAGGAGAAGAGGCAGCAGGATGCCCTCATCTTAGGAAACACACCATTTCCCCTTTAAGTCAGTCAGACCCCCCCAAACCTTTCAGTCACAGTCTGGGACAGAGCAGTAGAATGGCCAGAAAGCAGTAGTGTGTGTGTGTGTGTGTGTGTGTGTGTGTGTGTGGTGGGGGGGCGGGGTGTTATTGCTGCCATGGAAAGATATGCCTTGTTTATGCAGCCAACGATAATTCTCAACAAAAGTACATCGGCAGAGCAGGCAGAGTCTGGGCCCGCACTGACAAAAGACAGACCGACCAAGCTCGACGGTTTACTTAGGCGACCATTCTCCCCAGGATGATTTGTCTTTGTCCTTTCCTTTCTTATTTTGTTTTAAAGAGATTGAGTTAAGGATGTGGTGTCGATTTCAGCCACAGCTTTGCAATTTCTGCATTTAGCCTGGATTATGTTACAGCCGTCACGATGCTGGGATATTTTTCTCTGTACAGTTTGGAGATAGAGGAGAGAAACAGGAAAAGGCGTGGTGTCTCCTCTCAAAGATCCTTTATGGTGGGGTCTGGAGGTTGCATGGATGTGTGTGTGTGCATGTGTGTGTGTGCATGTGAGAGAGACAGAGAGAGAGAGAGGGAGGGAGGGAGGGAGAAGAAGGAAAAGAGAGAAAGTTTTGCACAGCCAAACAAAACTTTTGCCCCTTGATTATGCTCCTTATCTTCTCAATAGGAATATTTGAGCTCCCTGCTGTTTCCTGAAACTCCAGGAACCTAAAGATGGAGACCAAGAGGAATGAGTCCTCATCTTATTGTACAGTGGGGAGAGGGGCGCTGAAGTGCAGGAATGACTTATTGCAGCTTTTTTGGCCCCTGAACCCACATTTTCTGTTCTATACCCCTCTTTAAGATTCTGAGCCCTGCTCTGCTTGCTTACGTGGGCCTGTCCCTCTCCTATCCTGCCTTTCCTGGGAGGGAGAATGGTATCCCTTGGGACTTACGCTGTTGGAAGCAACAGAAAACAGTCTAAATTGGCTTACATAAAATGGTGTTTTATAAGTTCATGTCGAAGTGTGGGGGCAGGGCTGGCTTTGGTCATGACTGAATTGAGGGACTCCAAAGTCCTCAGGAGCTGGTCCATTTCCATCTCTGACCCATATCTGCTTTTTCTAAGTCCGGCTTCTTTCTCAAACTCCATCTGTTGGCATGATGACTGAATTAGTCCCTTCCAATGTCATGTTGGCAAGGAAGGAGAACCCGGCTTTCTCCCTGTAGCCCCAGAAAATGTCTCCCCAGGCCTGGCTTCGATTAGTTCACATGCACAACCACGAACTAGCCCTGTGGCCACGGGAATGCGGGTCTCTGGCCAAGACTGAAGTGATCATGTTCTTGAAGCTGGAGTAGAAGGCAGCCTGGAGTTCATCTGGGAGAAGGCTGTTTCTAGGAGAAAGATTTGGGTACTGTTGTTAAAGGAAGAGGGAACAGAGGCTGCTTGTCCAAACAACAGTCCAAAACTTATCCACTGCAGGAGTCTTAGATATTTAAAGGGGACAAATGGTAATTTGGTCAATCAGCTCCATAATGTATGTATGTATTGTGTGAGTGTATGTGTGTGCATGTGCATGTGTGTGTGTGTGTGTGTGAGCCTCTGTGTGTGTATGTGTTGATAAGGATGCTGGCTCAACACACTAACTTTAGAATCCTGGGCCCAAATCCTAATTCTAGCAGTAACTTAATTCATTGACTTTTTGATGAGCTACTTAAAATTTCCGGTTTGGCTTTATTCTACAGAGATTTGGGGTGGAGTTAACTCAGCATCATTTCTGAAGAGATAAGTAACTACTTTGTCAATGACCTCATTTGTCTATTTTTGCTTACTCCTGCCATGAATAAAAATAATATCTCAGGATCACTAAACAATTGCTTAAAAACACTTGAGGTACTTTCAGCTAATATCTTGAAGGTTGTCCAAAATTCTACCTTTCTAAATTACCTCTGTTTCAGAAGGAGAAACTGCTTTTCCTTCCTAGATAGATCTTCTCCACTGTCCAACACCCTTCTTGGGAGAATAAGTTTTGCTTAAGCAGACCCAGAATGACTGTGTGTCTATGAAGAATGAGATGATTTGTCTTTTTAGTGAAAACATCTTTGCTGCATGAAGCGTATGCCCTGCCGCAGGAATCTATTAGTCCACAAAACTTTCACCTTCCCACAAATGTTTCAACAGCTGGGATGCAAGGTCCCATTCAGAGACAAATGTGCACACCACATTTACAGTCTGAAATTCAATCTTCGAGCATCACTTGATTAGAATGAACATTATGGTGCATTGTAATTCTTTTCATTTAAATAGCAGCCAATAAATTTATACCACAACCCATCCCCTGTCTCACAGCATATTCAAAAAGGTTCCAGTTAATGCTATTTTAACCAGCTGGCATCTAAATATTTACCAAACTCTTCAGGTGCCCAAGGCAAGCATACCCCAATATTTACAGGGTTGGTGCACACACACACACACACACACGCGTGCACGCGCACGTGCGAAAAGTCACACACATTTTTGTGGAAATAAAGAACACATTTCTGATTCTGTTCTTAAAAAGTGCTTCAGTAGGGTGTCCTGCTACCCAAGGACCCTCTCCTCTGAGAGTTCATCTCTGCTAAGCAATTAGCACAGTAGGAGCTCAAAAACCATGAGCTGTATTAAAATGATTGTAGTTATTATATGATTTTAATTATTAAACAGTATCTTCGGTAATTTAATTCTATTGGGCTTTTTATTTTTCTAAAGTAGGAAGTTCTTATGCATGTTTAGATCAACCACTCAGGTAATCTCATTGACCCAAAGAGAGTAAATGCCTTTATCATTATTCTTGCAAATTAATCTAGAGTAAAGACATAACTTTTTTGGATGTTTGCAAACTTCTTTTCTAGAAAGTTCCATATACTCTAGCCAAGTATGGATCTTGCTGAATGAATATTGCTCCCCCCCGCCTAGTCCCACGAGGACACTGCTGGTCCCACGTGCTCTTTTTTCCTCCCTCTTTTACAGAGAATGCATCACTAACATACCAGACTTTACTGATCATGTGTATTGTTCTTTGCTGGCCTTTCTTTTCCAGAATGTAAGCTCTGTGAAGGAAGGTGTCTTTGTTTCTTTTGTTGACTGATGTGTCCCAGTCACCTTCAGCCCCATTTCTTTCTACCCCAATAACTTTTTTTTTTTCTTTTAATGAAATGATATAGGTTGATAGTGTATCTGAGATAAGAGCAACTCTATTTCTGGTAAGAGAGGAACTGAAATGTTGACCTTGGCCGGCCTTCTCTTATGACCATCTTATGCGTACCATGAACTTTTTCTACCTTGCTGCATTTGGGAATGGGCAACCGTTCTGCACTTGTCCTTGTGGGGTTCAGAGCACAGAATGCGAAGGCCGACTGCCCACATGCCCATGATGGAATAACTCTCTGGTGTGTTGGTTGTGGAGTAGGAACTGAGTAGATAAAAGAGAGAAAATGCTATAGTGACTCTCATCACCCAAATTCAAAACTTTTTAAATTTGCGGACATCATCTTGGTCTCCTCTACCTCAGTAGACGCCAAGGTTCTCTGGTGCCTCCTTCCCTACATCTTCCCTGCCCTCATTTCTCTGGGTAGCTGCTGACTTGCATGTGACAAAACTCCAAAGTAATGGTAGTTTAATTGAGATGATAGTTCACCTTCTTCTTCTTTTTTCTTTCTTTCTTTTTTTTTTTTTAAAGATTTTATTTGTCAGAGAGAGAGAGAGAGCACAATCAGGGGGAGCGGCAGGCAGAGGGAAAGGGAGAAGCAGGCTCCCCGCTGAGCAGTGAGCCCCATGTGGGACTCGATCCCAGGACCCTGGGATCATGACCTGAGCCAAAGGCAGCCGCTTAACCGACTGAGCCACTCAGGCACCCCAATAGTTCACCTTTTTCTGACATAAGAATAAAGCTGTGGTGGGAGGGTTGGGATGGTGGCATCACGGGGACATCAGCAATGCAGCTATCTGTCAGCTCTACTATATCAAATGTGTGGCCCTTGTCTTCATGATCAGTGGATGAGTGTGAGTCTGCATATCTGTGCTTTCGGCTGACAGTACTATGAAAAAAGCAAGGAGAAGAGGGGCAAAAGAAGCTACCATATAACACTTCTGCTGTAATTGAAGAGCCAGAACATAGTCTAATGGCCATAACTATAAACAAGGGAGGTTTAGAAATGTAGCTTTTATTCTGGATGGCCATATGATCAGAAAATTTGGGGGTCTCTATTAAGAAAGAAGGAGAGCGGAAAATGAGGCAGGCAATTAGCATTCTCAGTCTAAACTACCTCTTTAATACTCATGAATGAGACCTTGGATTATTACAATCACTTATGAAGTGCCTCTACTTTCTTCTCCAGAAATTTGGAATGCCAACCTAATTGTTTTAGAGAGTACTCTCTTCATTTCATTCCATAGCTCAAATACTTCAATAATTCTCAATTAATAACTGGATAAAGTCCAATCTCACTACCCTGACATTTCAGGAAGTGGCATTGTATGATAGAAAGAATTTGGCTTAGAAAACATCCCCACAACAAAAACCCCCAAAACCCATGGATTATTACTTCTCATGGTCCTGCATGGTGGGTGAGTGGTTCCTCTGCTGGTTTCACCTGGGCTGTCCTGTACAGTTGCATTCAGCTGGAGGGATGGCTGGACTGGAAGGTCCCAGGTGTCCCCACTCATATCTGGGAAGAGAGGCTGTCTATTGGCTGTGGTGCCTCAGCTCTGCTCCATATGGCTTCTCATCCTTCAGGAGGCTAGGCCAGCTGCCTTATGTTGTGGTCTTAGGGTAATGTTTCTTTTTTTTTTTTTTTTTAAGATTTTATTTATTTATTTGACGGAGAGAGACACAGCGAGAGAGGGAACACAAGCAGGGGGAGTGGGAGAGGGAGAAGCAGTCTTCCCGCGGAGCAGGAAGCCCGATGCGGAGCTCGATCCCAGGACCCCGGGATCATGACCTGAGCCGAAGGCAGACGCTTAATGACTGAGCCACCCAGGCACCCCAAGGGTAATATTTCAATGGACAAAAACTAAAGTGGCAAGGTCTCTTAAGATCTAGCCTTGGGAGTCATATAATGTCACTTTTGCCACATTTCCATCACAAATCCAGTTCTGATTCAAGGGATGAAGAAATAGACCGCATTTCTTTTTGGAAGGAGAGGTAAAGACATAATGAAATAGGGAATGCTTTCCAGGACAGCAGGAATTTGTGGTCTTTTTTTTTTTCTTTTTTTTTTTGCAGTTGAACATAACATCTCTGTGATCTTTGACAAACCATTTAACCTGGCTGAAACCTCAGTTTCCCCTTTTGGAAAATAGGCAATATAACCACCTCTAGAGTGCTTTGAGATGTAAGTGATATCAGGCTTTTAAAGTGCCTCGGGGGCCCCTAGGTCCTCAGTAGGGTAAGGTGTCTAACTATTGATCTCAGCTCAGGTCTTGATCTTAGGGGTTTGATCTCAGGGTCGTGAGTTCAGGCCCTGGCTTAGGCTTGGCACCAGGAGTGGAGCCTACTTAAAAAAATAAAAAAATAAAGTGCCTCAAGTAAGACCCTCAGTCAATATTAATTCTGCCTCCTTTCAAAATTCTTCCAGATCCCACTGACCATGTGAACACTGCACTCCTGCTAATCTCTTCATGGTCCTCTGAAACCCCAGTGATATTCCCACTGAGTGTTTCTGCCATTTTCTTTACCTGAAACATTTTCCCTTCATTTCTTAGTCTACAAAACTTTATCCATATTTCAGGATATCAAGTCCCATTTCCTTCATCAAGGCTTGACCCTTCAGGCCACCATGATTTCTTGGCTTTCTAAATTCTAGCAGCCTTTGTGATTTATGCCACTCTTTAGCCATTTGATTGTATGGATTCGTGTGACATTGCATTGCCTTATGGAGTTATTTAATCTTAATACTCTTTACCTTTTGGACTGCATGTCACCAAGTATTCTGTAAAACCCTAAAAGATGGAGAATGTAGGATGGAATGGTGAAATACAAAAAGATGTGAAAGATTAGTCTTGTGGCCTCAATTTTAGTCTTAAATGCTTATGAGCAGGATAGACATGAGTAAGTCATTTAACTTTTCCTAAACTTAGTTTCGCAGAATCTTTAAAAAGATAATAGTCTGGGCCTGCTTAGCAATATTGTTGTAAGGATCAGATAAGATTATACATATGGACGTTCTTTGTTGTAAAATACCACATAAATGTTTGGCCTGTTGTAATATGTCTAATGAACATTCGTTAACTAAATACTAAATAAGTATGAAATATGGGAAACTAGATCTATTGAGTTTATTTGTGCAGGAACATGGATATTCTTTTAATTTACCCCTAAAAAGGAAACCAGAATACCATGGTTTTGGCAACATCAATTTAATGGGTTCCAGTTAAATGACTCCACCATGTCCAATTATAATTCCAGTTTTTAATACAGTTCAGCAAGAGAGAAATGAGCAGAGATCCAATATTATTCTAGAATAGTTTCTGTTACAAAGTTTCTTTCAGAGGGAACATTTTGGAGGAGATTGTTTTGTTGAACTGTTTCATAAGTGAGATGTTAATGTGGTTACAATTGAGTTCACTCTTAAGCACATCAGGGAGAAATTTTGTTTTGCTTACAACACCACATGAAGCTCTCCCACCCTAGCTCCAATGCAAATGCAGTAGATTAAGTCCACCAGAGCTAGGTTAGAATTGCAAGATTGTAACGTGTCAGACTCCATGCAAAACTATCACATGCAGACCAAAAGAGTTGCCTGTTTATATTAGTTTTAAGTATTTCCAGGGACAGAGAGCCATGAACTTTCAGGGTCTGTCACATTTATCCTCAGGAAGGTCATCTTGTTGAACAGCAACTCTCACTGCAATGTGAGACATATTTCCTTGTGTTGTCCCAAATGGGGATGGTGAACAGCTGGTCAATGTCATTTTTATGACAATTTTCATACACTTGAATTCAGTTAGGTTGTCTCTCTTATTTTGCTTCATCCCAGCTTTCTTAACCTTCCTAGAGAGGTCCTGTTTTTCTTCCCCAAAATCATTTTTATTACCATTTTCAGGGCTCAGAGAAGTCAGGCCTCAAACTGGACAGAAAAATCAAGTAAGTCCTGGCCAGCATTTGTGATGACATTACTTCCTGTCCTGTCCACAGTCACCACAGACACTGATTGTAATGTGTCCTGGCATCCTATAGTTTACTGTTGAATCAAATTCGTGTCACGGGCTATAGCATCTTTCTTTCTTTAAAACACGGTTCTTCAGTGTTTTTCTTGGTATCTTTTAAAAGTAATACACGTTCATTGTTTGATAGTTAGACTATCACACACAAAAGACAAAGATAGAAATGACTCGCAATCCCTCCGTTGAGAGATAGCCCCCATTAAGATTTTGGCTTTACGGTCTTCAGGGCAGAGAAGGTTGGCCTTCTAATCCCTTCTGGCAGTTTCCCTCTTGCTGCCAGGGTCCTTTCTCTCTCCCATGGAAGACTCGTTATGAGCTCAGTTAGACAGCCATGGCCCTTGGTAGTGGAAGAATGGACTGGCGAGGAATTGGGTATTCTCAGGAACAAAACAGATATTAAATTAAATTCTGCAAATGTCAGAAAACTAGTATTATCTCTACTGAGGGAGTCTGTAAGTATTAAATGCTAGTGTGTGTGACTGTGTGTGTGTGTGTGTTTGTAGAAGCGTATATATTACATGTATTCTTAGAAATGTGTCTGGAACATAGTAAGAGCTGAATAAATATTAAATACTGTTATTTCAGTTGCAATAACTATTATTCTTCTTATTTCTCTCATCACAGTCTTTGGCATCATCATTATTAAAGGCTTCCTGTAAGCTGGGCCTGGCTCCGGACCCTGGGACCCTAATAGTAGATCCTAGCCCACTAGGTCATCTTGGTTTGGTAAGCGTGACAGACACAATTTTATAATTGTGGTCTCCAGCAGATTCTAAAGCAGAACAAAACAAAGCACCCGAACAAACCAACCCTTTTACCTCTATTAGCTTCTTAGCTTCCCTAAAATACCTAGCTCCAGGTTCAGCTAAGTAGTATGCATGAGGTTTCCTAACTACCCTTTGGTCATTCTCTATCCTTCTACAGTTATTTATCTATTTCAGATTTCATTATGTCACTCATTATTTCACCACCATTGACCATTTCCACAAAGTAAAGAAGCTATTCAGGATCCTATGTTTTTAGTGTTCATCTGTCGTCAACTTCTTCATTCACTCATTCAAAAAGGAGGCACATCCCTTATGTACCCACTTTTGATGGCTGCCAAAAAATGGTCTGATGACTCTCATGACTTTTGCAATATAGCATTTGTTTTTTTTATGACATCAAAACAAATGGTCAATCTTGTCGAAGCAGTGAAATCAATTGATCAGGTGGCTTTTCAACTTTAGGACATAATTTGCAGTGTTGTCTGATTTGGCATTCCTTAAATTTGCCCCATGTGACTTGGTAGATCTCTGTTTTGAGAATTGTCTTCGTTTTAAGCCATTTCTGTTCTTATAGACGTTTGACGATTTACCCAGATTGATTGAAATGGGGCATGGTCTCCTCTGGATCCTTCCTCTACTCAATAATGTCAGCTATGACATCGTGCAAATTAGGACATTCGGTTAACAGAGGGAGGGTCTTGACCTTCTGGGAAGCGGTTGAAGAACTGAAATAAAATCCATATTTACTTGATGGGAAGTTCCTCTTGCTCCCTCTCACTCTCCCTCACTCTCTCTTTCCCTTGCGGTGCATCTGTATTTGCATGTTTATGAAGAATGGCTGGTCAGAGAGGAGTGGAGGTGGGTGGGATGGGTGGGTGAGCAGAAATATCCTATTTGAGCTCCACAGTGTGTAGCAGATAATATTTGGACCCCACTTTACAAATGACAAAACTTAGATGGAAGAGGATGGTTCACGTGCCAAGGTTGCACAGCCACTGAGGGCAAGAGCTGAAGTCAAAACCACAGTCACCCTGCCCCTTAGTACAGTGGCTCCTTTTCTAAGAAGCCAAGCCCAAATCTTACAGAAGGTCCCATCTCCTGCCTCCTCTGGTGTGGTGACTTGTGCATGGAAGGTGTTAAGAAAATGTGCATGAAGTGGCTTGGAAGAAAGAATAGGGGAAAGCAGGTTTTATTTTTATTTTATTTTTTAAATTATTTTTTATTATTATTTTTTAAATTAACATATAATGTATTATTTGTTTCAGGGGTACAGGTCTGTGATTCATCAGTCTTACACAATTCACAGCGCTCACCATAGCACATACCCTCCCCCGTGTCTATCACCCAGCCACCCCATTACTCTCAACCCCCATGACTCCAACAACCCTCGGTTTGTTTCCTGAGATTAAGAATTCCTCATATCAGTGAGATCATATGATACTCGTCTTTCTCTGTTTGATTTATTTCGCTTAGTATAATACCTTCTAGTTCCATCCACATTGTTGCAAATGGCAAGATTTCATTTTTTGATGGCTGCATAATATTCCATTGTGTGTGTGTGTGTGTATACCACCTCTTCTTTATCCATTCATCTGTTGATAGACATCTAGGTTATTTCCATAGTTTGGCTATTGTGGACATTGCTGCTATAAACATCGGGGTGCACATACCCCTTCGGATCCCTACTTTTGTATCTTTGGGGTAAATACCCAGTAGTGCAATTGGTGGGTTATAGGGTAGCTCTATTTTCAACTTTTTGAGGAACCTCCATACTGTTTTCCAGAGTGGCTGCACCAGTTGCATTCCCACCAGCAGTATAGGAGGGTGGGGAAAGCAGGTTTTAAAAGATGCCCGTCGATGAGGAGTCCAGGGAATTGAGGAATCCAAAATCACGAGCAGAAAGTCCAAAGCAATTACATCTATGAGTGTTAAAAATGTGTGGTGTGCTTTCTTTCCCTGCCGAAGGAGAAGGCTGTTTACATTATGGGAGATTGTTCCGGTCTGTCCCAAAGAGCTTGTTAAGGGTGACGGACAGGTTTGTTGCTCGAATGCGCACTCCAAATTAGATGAATGGAGGAATTATGAAGCAATCAAACGGCAAGGCTTTTAGCAGACCACAGTGCGTTGCCCTTTTTTGCTACCCCTAGGCCTGTTAGCATAAAAGAGGCTATAAAGATAAAGTGCACAATATTATTCAAGTCTCCGAGTTCAACAAACATGGGCAGCTGGCGCTTCGTGGCAACCATCCTCGGGATTGCTCAAAGCCACTTTGCCTTCCCCACGTGCAGAGTGAGCCCCCTTTCTTACCTCCTTGCCAGGACGATATCAGGGCCCTAGCGGGAGTTAGAACGAGGAGAAACACCTGGCTCCTTTTGAAGTTCCCACCCTCCCTCCCCTTCTTCATGGCCCTCAGGGGACGGAGAGACCTGGGGCGGGG
>NC_138382.1:32336283-32383359 GCF_054177405.1 Leptonychotes weddellii | reverse complement strand
GTCCCTCCGAAACAAATAATACATTATATGTTAAAAAAAAAAAAGAAGAAGGTAGCAGGAGGGGAGGAATGAAGGGGGGGAAATCGGAGGGGGAGACCAACCATGAGAGACTATGGACTCTGAGAGACAAACTGAGGGTTCTAGAGGGGAGGGGGTGGGGGGATGGGTTAGCCTGGTGATGGGTATTAAGGAGGGCATGTTCTGCATGGAGCACTGGGTGTTATACGCAAATAATGAATCATGGAACACTACATCAGAAACTAATGATGTAATGTATGGTGATTAACATAACATAATATTAAAAAAAAGAAAAAAAAGAAAGAGAAGGCTCTACGTCTTATGGCGAGGTTGTAGTGTTATCATTACCCTGTTCCCCCTTTTTACTCAAGATTATGTGACTGCCCTGGGAAGCAATATAATAAAAATATAAATCCATCTCTGGCCATATAATAACTGTTTTAGTCTTCTCCCCAACTCTCCTAAAAATACAGAAGGCGAATATCATCTCTCTAACAGATTGTGGATAAATCAGACACTAACAATAATATCCCGGGTGCAGCATGGCCATAAAATATGATTCCTGCGTGCTTTCCTTCCTGAAATTTCACGAATTGTCACATAATTCACCAACATAATTTTTTTTTTAAATTCACATAAACACAGCAGCTCACAAGGCTGTTTTAATGAAGGAGTAATATCGCATTCCCATGTTTTTTTAGAAGGTAAGTATTATTGACCCAGCTGAGTGTCATTGGTGGGTGAGGGGCTGGAGTTCAGGACTCCAGGGTTCAGAAGTGTTTCTCTGATTCACCGTGGCCCCCTGGGAGATGATACTGATGTATATCTCAGACAACCCAGAGTCATAATGAAACAATTTTAAACTGGTGGTGAATCTTGGAATTTATCCATATGTCACTGCACAACTGGGTAGAAAGAGAAAAATTCAGTGGGTCCTTTTGCACCTTTGGCTCTCCTAAGGCCAGATCACCAGTGGGACTGGTTTGCAACTTCCTTTCCTTCACCCCCCCACTGCCCAAATCTGTGACTTCGACAACTCGTTTATTTTGGGGGTAGGGGTTTGTGAATATTTTCAAGTTCCTGGGTCTTCAATGGTACTTCTGACTGATGAAACTTCATTGGGAAAAATGAATTCAGAATGAAAACAGATGTTTCAAAATTCATGTGTTTGACAATAATTTTTCTTTAAAATAACAATACAGCCCCTAGCTCAAGTCAGGGAAGCTCGTATCAGTGGTTCTGATGAAAAACACGTATCAGGTTGGAGAATCGTCGATGACACCCAAAGGTGAGTTGAGTTATGGCCCTTAGTTAAGTAACTGGTTATCTCGTTTTCTTTCTCTCTGAGATTTGTTGAAAAGTCTCAGTTAAATGAGCATGAAGGTTTCCAGGTATGCACGTGAGGTATGCAGAGATTGCCCACTGTTCGGAGAGTTAGTTGCAGGCTGGAGACCATATGTACAGCAAAGCACGGGCTCCCTCAGTGTCCTTGGCTAGAAATTCTGGGTCAGGGCCTAGAGTTGCTCCAGAGGCTTTTCCTCTTGTGGTTGCTTGGTTTCTAATTTTGGTTTCTAATTGTACTAGACATATTACCACAAGACCACAGCTGGAAGGTGGCACTTGGGCAAAAAGAAAGAAGCCTGTCAGATACCTACCCTTCCTGTTAGATAGATTAAATGACTACGTTGGATGCAAACCATGGATTTTTAACTTGCAAATGAATTTATCCGCCATGTACCCAATTTTCCCCGATTCCCCTCCATACTGTCCATCCACTCAAACACCCACATTTCATGCATGAGGAAAGAATTTAAAGAATCAAAATTACCTGCTCTCATTAAAGCAAGTGATTTTTTTTCGGGCTTTTTCCATTTTGCCAGAAAGAAGAGGGGTGGGGCTTGGTTCCTACTAAAAAGGATGGGGAACTTGAAAGTATAGTTCATGTCATTTCTCAGGGCATTGGTTTACCCATGCATAGAAAGAAGGCTATAAAATATGTGAGATCTCTTTCAGCAAAAAGACTCTGTAGCAGGGGCCTGAGGAAACAAAAATGAATTTGGGGAGAGGAACAACAACAACAAAAAAGGCAAGCAGGAGGGATGACTTTATTGAAGCAAGAAATCTTAGTATATGAGAATGAAGAGAGAACCGGAAATAAAGCTCTGGGTTGAGCTTTTTCAAAAGACATAAAATCAGGAGAGGTGGGTTGGTTCCTTGCCCCAGAAAATGGTGGAAGAAGTTATGAAAGTATGGAAGGAAAGACCTAAAGATGTGGAATAAAAATAAAAATGAATTCCAAACTTGACCAGTGGAGATTAGGAAAGAATATCTTTTGGATCCTAAACTGAAGTATAGACAGAACTTTGCTAGTGTGAAATTTTATTTTGTTCAATGCCTTCTTGGGATTTCTATTTAAAAACACTGAAAAGGGGCACCTGGGTGGCTCAGTTGGTTAGGAGGCTGCCTTCGGCTCAGGTCATGATTCCAGGGTCCTGGGATTGGACCCCGCATCGGGCTCCCTGCTCAGTGGGGAGCCTGCTTCTCCCTCTCCTCTGCCCCTCCCCCCCGCTTGTTCTCTCTCTCTCTGTCAAATAAATAAATAAAATCTTTAAAAAACATAAAAAAATAAAAACACTAAAAGTACATGATGACGTATGGCCTAATTCAGATCTACTGGAAGGACATTTCTCGGAGTTATCACTTGAATGATGGTGTGAAATGTTTGCTCTTTGTTTATAAAATTTATAAAAAGAGTTTTGTATGCATTCTTTTTTTATGCTGGCCAACCTAAGGTTGGGGTACATTGAAAACATAGATGCCTCATATCCCTTCCCTCTCTGGTCTAGCCATACACTATAGCTCTGTGTACACTATGGAACCAATAAGTCAGATAATAAAGTAAAACAGAAATGAGTATTACTCACACTGTGATCAGTAGGGAGCTCAAACCATCTAGTTAAATTGTGACAAAATCCAAAGACATGGTTTGTCTTAACTCATAAGATATAGTTGCCTAAATCAAGGCATCCTTTTTCCTTCCCTGCTTTTTAAATGTCTGACCTAATATTTTGATTCATGCTTAGAATGGGCTGCACGTATAACACTGCAAACATCATCTCATGCTACACATCTTATCCTGACAGTTCTGTGTGAATGAAGATGTTGGTCATCTGTCATGTGTAATCTCTATACTCTGGGCTTTGCTTATGTTCATTTCTTTACTATTTGTGAAAATTTGCTAGGGAGGTATTCTTTCCATTTTGTTGACAAAGAAACTGAGGCTCAGAGAGTCAATGTAACTTGCTCAAGGTTACTCAGTCACTACGGCTTGACTCAAAATGGACGGGACTCCAAAATATTTAGACTTGCCAAGTCACCCAGAAAATTCAGGAAAGACTGTGCATCTGAGAGCAACCATTTTCAAGGTGTTGAAGACATTTCCAAGCAAAACATTAACTTGTCCCTGAAGCCACTTTTTAGAAAGCTATTTATCTTTGGGCACCCCAAAAACATTTTTGTTCTACAAAAATAATTTCTCCCGTGACCTCACATCAACAAAACCATGTATATGTATGACTGTATCCTTCTAGACAAGTGCTCCAACATGTTTGAATCCATCAATATGACATACGTGGCTGGAAAAAGTGTTTAGAAGAATCAACAATTAAAAGTCGTAACAGCGACTTTCTTAAGATCAGCAACATCACCATCACAGCAAAACCTCTGAAGACTGTCACTGGTATAATCGGGGGAATAGTTTTCAACTTCTGTGTATTTGCTTCTTTGTTTTAAGTCAGGAGCAGGGAATTAAAAGGACCATGCATGTAAATTACACTTGGCTGTCGAGGTTCTGGACCCCAAGGCTGACAAGGAGGGAGCCCAGGAAATAATAGATTGAGAGGTGCTGAAACATGAGTCATCTTCAAAGGCATTTCTGTTATACGTTAGGGGGCCCTGCATTTGCTGAGAGAGCTCCTTTGGTTGCTGATCAACTCGGGAAAAGGAGGAAACATACAGAGGCTCTCTCTCTAGCTGCACAGCTGACTTAGAACCATAAGCAGTTGTAGCTGGAAAGAATTCTGCCAGCCAGCTCCCTCATTTTAGAGATAAGCCCTGGAGAGGTAGAACAGATTTCCCCAAGCAGTGCAGTCCGTTAATAGCAGAACTGGGACAAGAAGCCAGAACGAATGGAGGCTCCGCTCAGTGTTCGTGTGGATTAGCATGGTGGTGGAAATTCAAAGGAGAGGAAGCTCAGGGTGGGAGTGTGAGTAGTCTGTGATTTGAAGGCCGATCTAAACCAGATGCAACTGAACTAACAAATTTATAACAAGTTTCAGTGCTGCTGAATTAGAAGGTGCTACCTCATTAACCTGGCAAATAGAAACTTATAAGCATTGACTAAACTTGACCTTAAGCCAGTCATGTCTTTCCATTTCCCAGAATCCCAAGAAAATACTCACGTCCTAAGAAAATGCACACATGCGCACAGAGGACCACTCCTCTGTGAAAACAGGAGTTCAAGATGTACTGTAGGAAGTGGTAATGATGGTAAGATTGCCTAATAAGCCCTGTGTTTTTTTAAAGTAAAAAATAGTTTGGTATAATCTCTCATTTTGCAGAAAAAGTCATCTTAGATGATTCATAAATAAGACGGCCTTGCCTACAAATTAGAACTCTGTCACAAGTTCATTGTCTCTTGATGCTTGAAAATACAAGCTCTCTGTTTCCTCAGAAGGCAGTATGGAAGACGTTAGTGCTGCTTCCTGATGCCCACAATGAACCTCCCTTCCTGGGCACAGGGGAAGATCGACTCTCTACCCTCTGAAGCTAGTCTTGACCATCATAGGACTCGTCTTGGACAATATAGTGAAAGGGGAAATGGTATGTGTCACTTCTGGGTCCCTTAAGAGCCAGTGTGTGTTTCTGTTCTTCATTAGTCCAGGACTCATCCAATTGATTTGACGCAGAGCAGAGTGTCAGTGAGCCGAGGAGGAACATAGAGTGTGAGAGAAAAATAAGGCTTTCTGGCTTTAAGCCATACAGATTCGGGGGTTGTTTGTTATCACAGCACAATTTAGGCGATCCTGACTAGCGGAGCCCTGTTGATGGGCTCACACATTTCAGTAAGAATGACATGTTTCTGTAGATGTCCAATGACAAAGTTTGCACACATCTCTTGAAAAATGAGGAGAAGTCAAGAGTTGCTTCTCTCACTGTGCCCAAGAAAAATTGTGTAATTATAATGTATTTGTAAATTTGAGAGGTGCTTTAAATTTTTAAAAAGATTTTATTTTTAAGTAATCTCTACACCGAATGGGGGGCCTGAACTCACAACCCCGAGATCAAGAGCCACATGGTCCACTGACTGAGCCAGCCAGGTGCCCGTGGTGCTTTAATTTTTAAAGCCCTTTCTCGGAAATAACTATATATCATACATCTGTGAAATAGATCGGTTGGATGGTATCACCATTTTTCTTCAGATGAGGAATCTTAGAGAGTTTAAATGATGTACTCATGACTGGGAGGGTGCAAGAGATCTGTGTTCCATTCACTATAATATTCTACCTCTAGTCTTCAAATAGGGTGAGAAATTTTTTTCAGTTAATTCTCTTTGTGGGGTTGTGGAGGTTTGTGGGAGGCAACCAAGAGCAAATACGTTTTACCTTGGGGAAGGCCACTAAATTTTATATAACCATATCTGCTTGGAGCCCACCAAGGTGATTTGCATATGTTAGGACTCATCAATATGGCTCTAGTTTCAGTTTTTTTTTTAAAGATTTTATTTATTCATTTATTTGAGAGAGTGAGAGAGAGAGAGAGAGAGAGAGAGTACATGAGAGGGGAGAAGGTCAGAGGGAGAAGCAGACCCCCTGCTGAGCAGGGAGCCGGATGCGGGACTTGATCCCGGGACTCCAGGATCATGACCTGAGCCGAAGGCAGTCGCTTAACCAACTGAGCCACCCAGGCATCCGGCTCTAGTTTCAGTTTTAATGGGAGCCATAGCCTCTCTGTCCCCATTTCCACATTATTCTCTAGCTTATCACCTAACTTCTGCCCTGCGTTCAAGGAATATGCTTAAATTCCTTGTGGAGTAGACAGAACCTGGCATCCCACAATTAAAATATTACCTGTGCTGGGCGCCTGGGTGGCTCAGATGGTTAAGCGTCTGCCTTCGGCTCAGGTCATGATCCCAGGGTCCTGGGATCGAGTCCCGCATCGGGCTCCCTGCTCCGCAGGAAGTCTGCTTCTCCCTCTGCCTCTCTCTCTCTCTCTCTGACTCTCATGAATAAATAAATAAAACATTAAAAAAAAATATTACCTGGGCTGTAGTCTGAATATTTGTGTTCCCCCTAAATTCATATATCGGAATCCTAATACCAGGGTGATGGTAGTAGGAGGTGGGGTCTTTGGGAGGTGATTGATGAATGAGAATAATACCCTTATAAAAGGGGCCTGAGAGAGCTCCCTTGCCCTTGTGCCCTTCATGCAATGGGAAGTCTGTAACCCAGGGGCACTCACCTAACAAGGCTGGCACCCTGGTCTTGAACGTCTAGCCTCCAGAACCATGAGAAATAAATCTCTGCTGTTTATGGGTTACTCAGTCTGTGGTATTTTGTTATAGCAGCCTGAACAGACTACGACGCCCTGATGAACACAAATATCTAAAGCCTGCAGGAGTATGTAAATGATAGCTGTGTTAGGCAGTCTCTAAGATGGCCACCTATGGTCCTGCCTCCTGGTATTCACACTCCTGTGTAATCCCCAACCCTGGAGTGCGAGCTTTGTTGACCTGATTCTAACACTTAGAATATGGCAGAAGTGATGGCATGTCATTTTCAAGGATAGTTATTAAATGACCATGGCTTCTGTCTTGGGCAGTCTCCAGCTCTGCCTTCTTGGACCACCAGCTGCTATGTCATGAGGACACTTAGCCCACACAGAGGTCCACAGAGCAAGCAGGTGAGGCCTGGCAACCGCCAAATGAGTGAGCTTGGAAGCAGATTCTTAAGCCTCAGTTGAGCTTGACATGACTGCCTCCCTAGCCAACAGCTTGACTGCAACCTCATGAGAGACCCTGAGCCAGAGGCACTCAGCTAAGTTAATGCCCAGATTCTACATCCACAGAAACTGTGAGAATGCTAAGTATTTGTTGTTTTTAGCCATTAACTTTTGGGGTATTTTATTATGCAGCTATTGATAACTAATATAAAACTAAAACTGTTTCAAAGAGTTTATTATTTATTTATTTGAGAGAGAAAGAGAGAGCTCAAACAGGGGAGCAGCAGAGGGAAAGGGACAAGCAGACTCTGCACCAAGCATGGAGCCCGACGCGGGCCTCGATCCCAGGATGCTGAGATCATGACCTGAGCCGAAATCAAAAGTTGGTTGCTTAACTGACTGAGCCACCCAGGTGCCCCAAAACTAACACCTTTCTTGAGGGCAGGTTTTCATGGGCAAGGACCTTAGTCAGGACAGAGCAAGCTCTGTGAGAGGCTGCCCATGAAGGATAGAGGTGCACAGGGCAATGTCTGCCTATCTCACTTTGATCGGACATTTTTTTCATCCTACTTTTTAGGTCATGTAAATATAAAAATTATACTTGAATGCACAGACAGTGAGAGCTGAGCTAACCTAGGCCAGCTCTTGCACTTGACAAAATACAAAACCGAGACCTGAAGAGGATGTGTTAACACATTCCACGTCATAAAACAACCCAGTCATATGGCTTGGACTGAAACCCAGCCTTGCGGAGACCTCCTCCAGGGCTTTAAGTTGTGACAGGCTACTTCCCTCTTCACAATTAAAAAAAAAAAAAAGGAAAGAAGATTAAGACGAACCATTGCAATCCTACAAAGTATTCTTGTTTTTTTAAGATTTTATTTATTTTATTTTATTTGAGAGAGAGAGAGAGCGCATGCGTGCGTGTGCAAGTAGGGCAGGGGGGGCAGAACGAGAGGGAGAAAGAGTCTCAAGCAGACTCTTCTCTGAGCAGGGAGTCTGACATGGGGCTCGATCCCAGGACCCTGACATCAGGACCTGAGCCCAAACCAAGAGTCGGCTGCTCAACCAACGGTGCCACCCAGGCACCCCAATTCTACAAAGTATTCTTAGAAGCTGACCATGTTTCTCATTGTAATAAATGTCAAAAACTGACTTTCCAGACTTTTTCAATAGTTTGTATAGGACAGAGTCATTCATTCATCCAACAACTATTTGTTGAGCACCTACTATGTACCAGGCACTGTGCTAGACACTGGGGTTGTTGTGATGGCGAAAGCGTTAGTTGGATACCAAAAGAAACAGCACATGAATCTTGCCTCTTTTATCATGGTGTTTTCTTCTGCTATCATCAATAAATACATTTGTTCCCATAGACAGGAACCATTTAAAGGCTCAATTATTCAATCTCAATATCGATCCAAAGCTTTTAATGCTCCTTTAGACAGTTGATTGCAGTTTCAGACTCATGTGGGCAAGGAAGGCTTTTGGCAGTGGTTCCAGACAAGGCAATGTCTCTGTTGCCAGGTGCTCCTGCCTGAAGTGGAAGAATGCCCTGGGGTATTGAGCCCCATACAACTAGGGATAAAGGTCCTCTCAGCATAACTGTTATGGCTTCACTTGGATTATTAGGCACCAACTAAATTCTCAAAAAGGTAAAGGAAAGTGAGATATTCTCTGAGACATTTTGTGAACCATAATATGCTGGAAGTGGAAGAGCATGAATTTTTGAAGTCTCAGATCTTAAAGGAATGTTGGTTTGATGCTCTCTAGTTAAGCAACATTGGGCAAGACACTTAATGTTAAACCTCCCTTATTCATGAGCAAAATAACGAGGATAATAATAATTCTATCACTTTCCTGTGGGAAGTGTTTTGTAAGCTAATAAACAGTCTCCAACAGTTCCCTTATTCCTTAAAAATGGTATCTCTGAAAGCAGAGATGGCAATCCATTTTTTTAAACTTTCATAGACTCTAAGGCTGTGCCTAACACTGAGTAGGTACTCCCTAATTGTTGAAAAGCTACTAATTAATAATAGTCATAATCTCTGAGTGCATACCATGTGCCTAACAATTTCCTAAATACTTCCCTTGTATTGACTTTTGATTCCTGACAGTGACTTCCTGGGTAAATATTATTATCCTATTATACAGGTGAGAAAATCTAGGGACAGAGCAATTGAATAGTCACATAGTAAGTAGCAGAGCTGTCATTTAAACCCAAACAGTCTTGGCTTACTGCCAAAATTTACTGCTTCTCCATAAGAAGTGGGTATCGATTTACTGTTCCTCATTAGGAAAAATACAGGCAGAAAGAAAAGAATTAGTTCCTTTACATTGAATTAATGAGTACTTCTTTTAAATGAGCTTTTATGCAATATCCAAAAATAAAAAACCAACCCCCAAAAAACAAGAGCAACACCCAACCCCAATAAAAAGAAAAATCCCAAATTATATCAATCCAGATAAAATCATATTGAATTCTCCCCAGTTTGATTCAGTTAGATGAGCCCTTAAAAATTGTTCATGTAGGATGCTGAACTGAAGCTGAGGTTCTTTCATCTGGGAACATATCTGAAAGGTAAGAAGAAGCAGACTGTGAGTTGTTAGCTGTGTTTGAAAATTATTTATGCAAACCAGTAGGTCTTGGTTGATTGCCTGGACTGTAGCCTGCCTATCTTCTGTCACAGAGAGCATATAGTGACAGGAGATGAAAAAATTAAAAGCCTCGGAAAGACCTCCCAGATAGGCAAATGGCAGAATACTCACAAATCCTGAAGGGAGGGAAAAGGGAGATGAAGAAGAAACTAGTATTTCTTGAAAGCAACTTATGCTAGATATATACAATTATTTCTTCTTCAACCCAGTGAGTTGGATAATGCTAAACACAGCTTACAGATAAGGAAGCTGAGGCTCAAAGAGGTTAGGTAACGGCCACCACGAAGTACTCTAGCTGGGATTCAAAACCAGGATTTCCCCTCTTATTCTGAAACTCATGGACTCTTTGTTCTGCTGCTAGTAGATTCTACCACTCCTGCCAGTAGCCTTGACTGATTGTTTACTGGTGTGCCAGAAGACTACTACAAGATGACCAAGAAAACGTTGCTATTATGTAGAGGGGAGGAGAGGAGAACAAAAGAGCGGAAAGAAAGAAGGAAAGCCAAATGGAAATCACAAAAGACTGGGAGTCAGAGAAAATCCTTTAAGCTTTTGACAAAGTGTAGAAAGAAGAAAACAGTACCCCTAAGGAGTGAATTTTCCAGAGGATAGGTTTCTAATTCTAATAATCCTATTAAAAAGTAGACGAAAGCTCCAGGGAACCTTAGATACCCTTTTTTTTCAAAGGTGTCTACTTGCTTTTTGCCTTTTGTCATTCCCACCCAACTCCCTCAGGGTCACTGCTTTGGGACCTTTCTGCATTCCCTGAACTATGAATTAGTCTTTGACTTTTTACCTCATTCTTTAATAAGTAGTCTTGCCAAGATCAAATTGCCCAAGATGTTTAGGTCAGCGGTCACCGAATGCTGGTGCGCAGATGGAACATGGACCATGATGAGGCTGTCAGTGCTTTGGGTTGGAGTGAGAAAAACGAATAATCCAGTGAGCTTTTCATAACACTAAACCCATCCAATACTGATCATTGTTTAGTCCGAGATTATGTTCTTGTTTGTTTGATGTTTCAGTGTTTCTTGTTTTATGAAATGATGGTGAAAGCAGATGACTCCCCTTACATAAAAATAAAATCTAAATGGTCTGTGAAATCCTTTCTCAGTCAATCTCAGGCACCAATTTGAGAGACACGCCTAGTCCATTGGAAAGAATCTGGTGATGGACACTGGTTTACACTCCGAAGAATCTCTCAGTGGTGGGGCGCTATATCTGATGGAAGAGTTCATAGCTTGTTTTAAAGATTAAATTAGATTATATACATTAAGCTCCAACTGCAGCATCTGGTAAATAGCTGGTAAACAAGTATTTAAGAGGTCTTCTTTTTCTCCCCCAACCCTCCTTTTGTTGAGACAGGTCTGTGAATCGCATGACTTTTAACCTTCTTGGCCCTGGCCTGCTAAATGCCAGTAGTAACCCAAAGTTCCATTTTAAAAAATCTTATTATTAAAATATATTTGATATACAATGTTATATGAGTTTCAGGTGCACAGCATAATGATTTGACAATTCTACACATTACATAATGCTCACCACTCTAAGTGTAGTTGCCATCTGTCACCACACAAAGTTTTTAAAATATTATTGATTATATTCTCTTGGCTTACTTTTATTTTCTTTTTTTAAAAGATTTTATTTATTTATTTGAGAGAGAGAGTGTACAAGTGAGGGGGAGGGGCAGAGGGAGAGGGAGAAGTGGACTTCCCACTGAGCAGGAAGCCCGACGTGGGGCTCCATCCCACAACCCTGGGATCATGACCTGAGCCAAAGGCAGACGCTTAACCGACTGAGCCACCCAGGTGTGCCCCCTATGCTGTACTTTTCATTCCCCTGACTTATTTGTCTTATAACTGGAAGTTTGTACTTCTTAATCCTCTTCATCTATTTTACCCAGTCCCCCACCCCACTGTCCTCTGGCAATCACTGGTTTGTTCTCTGTATTTGTAAGTCTGTTTCTGTTTTTTGCTTGTTTGCTCATTCGTTTTGTTTCTTAGATTCCATATGTAAGTGAAAACATACGGCATTTGTCTTTCTCTGCCTGACTTACTTCACCTAGTGTAATGCCTTCTAGGCCCATCCCTCTTGTCCTGAATGCCAAATTTTCATTCTCTCTCATGGCCAAGTAATAGTCCATTGTGTACACACACCCCCCCCCATATATATCCATATACCACATGCCATATACACATATACGTGTATAGATTTACATATATTTTACCATATATATTATTATTAATATGTTATTATTACTACTATATATATTATATACTATATATTATTATGACTATATATATACTATATATAATACTATATATTACACCACATGCCCCATATATACACTATATATGCATATATAAATATATAAACACACATACATTATGTGGTATACACACACACAGACACACAAAATGGAATATTACTTAGCCATAAAAAAGATGAGATTTTGCTATTCATGACAAATACAACATATTTACCATATACCATATATGCATATGTGTATATATTTATATATGTATATGTAGTGTATATATATATATGGTATGTGTATATTATTACTATATATACACTACATATACATATATACACATATATATGTGGTATAAACACAATGGAATACTACTCAGCCATAAAAAAGAGTGAGATCTTGCTATTCACAACAACATGGATGGACCTAGAGGATATTATGCCAAGTGAAATAAGTCAGACAGAGAAAGACAAGAAGACATCTTCATGGATTCATCTATCGATGGACACTTAGGTTGCTTTCATATGTTGGCTATTCTAAGTAATGAATACAGGGGTGCATATATCTTTTCAAATTAATGTTTTCATTTTCTTTGGGTAAACACCTAGAAATGGATCATATGGTATTTCCATTTTTAATTTTTTGAGGAAACTCCATATGGTCTTCCACAGTGGTCGTAGCAATTTATATTTCTACCAAGAGTGCACTAAGATTCTTCTTTCTCCACATCCACACCAATACTTGCTATTTCTTCTCTTTTTGATACTACTCATTCTGATAGGCGCAAGATGTTATATCATTGTGTTTTTGGTTTACATTTCCTTGATGATTAGTGATGTTGAGCATCTTTTCATAAGTCTACTGACCATCTATATGTCGTCTTTGAAAAAATGTCTATTCAGGGCACCTGCTCCATTTTTTAATTGGATTATATGTTTTTTGTTTTTTGGTTTTGGTATTGAGTTAAGTTCTTTATATACTTTGGATATTAACATTTATTGGATATATCACTTGCAAATATCTTCTCCCATTCATTAAGTTGCCTTTTTGTTTTGTTGATGATTTCCTTTTTATTTTGATGTGGTCTCAATAGTTTATTTTTGCTTTTGTTTTCCTTGCCTCAGGTGACATTTCCATAAATATGTTGCTAAGGTCAATGTCCAAGAGATTACTGCCTGTTTTCTTCTAGGAGTTATTTTTTCTTAAGATTTTATTTATTTATTTGAGAGAGAGAGAGAGAGCACGAGTGGAAGTAGGAGCAGAGGGAGAGGAAGAAGCAGATTCCCCAACAAGCAGAGAGCCCGATGCAGGGTTCGATCCCAAGACCTGAACCAAAGGCTGATGCTTAACCGACTGAGCCACCCAGGTGCCCCTCTTCTAGGAGTTTTATGATTTCATTGATTGATTTCATATGATTCATCTCACATTTAGGTCTTTAATCCAATTGGGTTTATTTTTGTGTGTGGTGTACATTGTGTATTTTTGTGGTCCGTTTCATTTTTTTGCATGTAACTGTCCAGTTTTCCCAGCACCATTTATTGAAGAGACTGTTTCTTCGTCACTGTATATTCTGGCCTCCTTTATATCATAGATTAATGAGCTACATAGTGTGGGTTTATTTCTAGGCCCTCTATCCTGCTCCACTGATCTCCAGTTCAGTTTGATGACAAAAAGACCTCTCTACTTTTATTGATTTCCCCATCTGAATGAGAATGACTGAAGACCCAGGTGGGATTCTCTAGTGCATCTTAGGATGACCTATCACTACTCCTCACTCCTACCACAGATACATAAACACACGCAGAGGCAAATGATATTGCCCATTTTGGGTCATCAAATGTTTAATACAGTACTATACCTTAACCAGGTAATACCCATAATATCTGTAAAATAAAAATGAACATGTGAATCAGGCAGTGTCATTTTCTCATAAAATATTTAGAAATGAGTCCAAGCTTTGTCACCTTTTAAGGTTGTAATTACTTAGTGGTCTTTCCTTTAGGAGTTGCTTCTACTTTGAGTCCTACCTTGATAGAACCGACCCTTTCCTCTCTTCTGCCCTACAGAGGCATATCTGTGTTGGAATGTGCCGAAGTATGTGTAATACGTGGCACAGTGTCTGACACACTAGTTGCTCAGTAAATGTTATTTGATAACTAGATGAATGATTATCATACAATATCCAGTATATTCTACTGGGGAATGTACAAAGAATGCCCAAGTAGATGAAAGAGAAGAAAGAGTTCAGACTCATTTATGTACCATTCGTCCGATATCCCCACACCCATCTCCAATACCAAGAAAGATTTACCTCTTCTTCACATAGTTCTCTGGTTGAACGTTGTACCCTTGTTTGTCTGTTTGATCTTACTTTCCCTTTGTATACTCAAACTGATTCTCATTGAACCCGTTTTGCATGTGTGTGGGATTTTGTTCGGAGAAGAAAGCATATATTAATTTCCTTTTCCTTGAGTCCTATAGAGCTGATCCTTTTCTTTCCTTAGGGTGAGTCCTTTTCACTGGTTTTCTTTCTTGGGTTGATGGCAGGGTGTGAACATTATGGAGGAGTAATTTCTGAGGACCTGCAACTTTCTCTTCCCTCCACTCCAAAGTCCACACACATGTTCATGAGTTTTGTTTCAGGGTATTAGACCATGTAGGAATGGACATGACATGGACATTAAATGGCACACCGTTTGGGTGCTGTCAAGAGTGCAGCTGCATGGTAGCTCAGCAATCTGGGTAGGAAGGGAATCGATAGTTGTTGTGCTGGGCTCTGTGTTAGGAACTTTAAAGCACATTATTCCACTCCCTCTCCAAAGAACTTTGGGGTATTATTTTGGGAAATTAGAGGAAAAGGAAGCCAAAGACTAGCCTTTGTTGAACACACTACAACTAACCCTTGCTGTCAAGTGTCTTTCTAAATGCTTTTATATAACTTCACAACTTTTGGAGGCAATGATATGATTCTCATTTTACAGATGTGGAAACAGAAACTCAGGAGGTTAAATCTCTCACAGAAAGATCCCCAGTGAGAAACAGAGAAGGTCAGAGTTTGAACTGCATGTGCTGGCTTGGGCACTTTTACTGTGTTTTGTGTGTTTTTGTCTTGTTCATTTTTTAAGGAATGCATTTGCACATGTTGCTGTTTGCTTCTCATTCAATGGCGTCCTTATATTTATCAGTGTACATTTATATTCCTTTAGACTACATTTACTGTCCTCTTTGGCCAGTAAGTACTTTTTGTGCTTTGCTATGTACTTGCAACTGATTTACTGAAGTCCTACCTTCTTAGTGTAAACCTAAAAGTGATGTATTTTTTTCCAGTTCTCCAATGGTTTCGTATTGAAAATCACCTTTCCCCATGGGTGGTAGCTCCCTTAGCGCCATCTTGGACAGATCCTATCAATTTCAGCCACGTTTGTGATTAACAAAATCTTATTTTAATACCTGAGGCTCAGTTCTGTTCACTGGTAAACTTCAGTCCCAAACTTGTTTTTCTTCCTTGAAATTCTTCCTCTCCTCTCCCCCCAGGATAGATGAAGCCTACTTCTGGTCAAGTGAATGAAGTTGTAGTGGGGATGGTAGGAGATGGAGGGACACCACAGTTGCTCTTTATATACCCCTTGCCCCCACTATGGTGATCATACATCTCGGTTTTGGGGTATTTCCAGTTTGTACCTGTTGTTTTGGTGTAGTTATTAATAGCAAGTCCCTTAATTCTCAAAATTGTCTTGGCTTGCGTAATACATTATAAGCTCACCCTACCTCTTCCTCTTCTCTGTCCTGACCATCTGTTGTCAGAGTGGGAAGGTGGGATGGGGAGGCAGACATCTTCTTGATGAGATCTGTAGATTGTGGCATCCGTCAATGGTCTCTCTGTGTTGCGGATATCCAAATGTTCCTGCTCTGGTGGGTTGAGCTCTTGAGGACCTACAGAAGCTTCCCACTCCACAGTTCTCTGATTCCAGCTTCTCTTCCTCTGCATCATATCAGATTTTTGCCCCCAACAATGTCCTGCCTTAACAGCTTCCTGCAAGGAGTCCTTCTCCCACTAGGAAGAAGCACTGTACCACCCTTTTGCAAGAAAAGGGAGGACTTAATCTGTGTTCTTCAATGCTGCCCTCTCACAGATGCCACTTCCTCTCACCTCTCAGTTTTCTTTTTATAGGGACTATAGTGGAGGGAGAAAGAGGTATTGTCTGTAGGGCTGGCTCTGCTCTGGTGCTTCTCAGCAAGTCATAAGGAAGTAAATGGTCCATAATTCCTTGAAACTAGAATGTACGGAATTTTACTCCCAGGTGCCCAGAAATCTCAGGGCATCAGGTAAAGTCCTACTTGACAGCGTGATACGTATGGATGATAAGATGATAAGTACCAGTTTCCATGTATATGGCAGCATCAGCCATACTGACAACACCGGCCTTATTGTCACGGTGAAGTTCAATAGGAACGAGTAATCTACCAGCTCCAGTTTTGTTTTTGACTCACCTTTTAAAATTTGTTCCCCTCCATTCAAAGATTTTTAGTTACAGTTTAAAAATGGAGGGAGCTCCTTCCTTCCTAATTATCTTGTCAACAAAAAGACATTTTTCGTTCCCTGACAAGCCACTTCAACCAATCAACAATCGTTCTCCAGAAAATAGGAAAAAACAAAACAAAAACAAGAGTAGACCAAAGAACTCCTGATTCTTAAATACCATCCATCAACCTGGCCAACTTTCCTTTTTCTTTGATTTCTCTAAAACCGGATTAAACGTTCCTCAAAGGGCTGGAGCCATGTCTTATCTGTCTTTGCATTGCTGGTAGCTAACACAATGTCTGACGCCTTGTATTTGTTCAAAAATAATTTGTTCCCGATTACATTTGCATTTGTACCACGCTCAGTGCCTAGCGTGATGTGTATATAAGTGCTGAGTATTTTTATTCTTGGTGAAATACTGTATCCTTTCTTCGCCTCATTTTTCAGGTCGCTTTAAGAAAGAAAGAGTTCATTTAGAGAATGTGCCATTTAGTTTGAACCACATTTCTCAAAACTTTGCTTTCTTTGCACCAACGCCAGGACGCTATCATGGGAAGAGTCCTGAATAGGGCTCAGAAAATGATCTTCACACCTCAGTCCCTTTTAGAGACCCCCTTGGATGCCAGTGTTGCTGTCTAGGCAGCCGATGGGACATTTATTTTTATTAACTTGTCTGCGCATGCTCCTTCCTTTGTTTAGCACCGTCCCCGCCCTTCCCCGCTCCGCCTCAGCTCTGCGGGACTCCCAGGTCGGGGACGGCCTGGTCAGGAGTCAGGCTCAGGGCTCCGGCTCGACTCATAAATGTGGAAATAACAAAATGTGTTCCCTGAAGCTTTGCAGCATTGTCAGGAAATGGGCTGCTTGCACGCTGCACTTCCACGGATCTGGAAATTCTGCCGAGCTTGGGTTGACTCCAGAAAAAAAGTTTAAAAGTGTTCAGGGAAGAGAGGAATTAAAGCGGGCCATTAGTCGGAGACACCAGCGCTCCTGCTGAGTCTGTGTCTTGGCCGGCTACTTGGCAGCCCCCGATGCTGGAGTGTGTGTGTATACTGTGGCGGCGAAGTTTGCTTTTCTAAGGCTCGGGGCTTTGCAGAAACTTTCTTTCCCACATTTTTCATATCCCAGAAATTTGCGTGGCACCCTTGGGAAGGAGTGGCGGGTAATTCTTGTTTCTGGCCGGGAGAAAACAAGGCACAGAGAAGTCTAGCTTCCTAACTCCTCATGGACGACAGGCCTGGGCCCTCAGTCAATATGTGTGGGATAAGTGAATGGGTAAAAGGGAGTTCAGTAATGATCACATGTGTCAAAGGTGGGGCCTGAGCTCGTTGCGTACCCTGAGCTACTCCAATGATTTCAGGGGACGTGAATGATGGACTTTGGCACCGCTCTTTCTTTCCTTGTGTTCCTGACACAACACCTTCCTCATTATTCTAAACTCAGGAAGGAAAGTTCTGGTATTTGAAAAGGTCTGCATGGAATTTTCAGGTCACACAATGAAGCTACCATACTAGGGGGATGGAGTTTTGGTTGGAGGAACACAAGGTTCGAAGTTTTTCCCTTCCTGCTGGCTTTCTGTCTTCCTGGACCTCAGGAGCTGTGAGACCCAGAAGGTGGGGGAGTGAGGGCAGTGGCCACAAGTCATGGTGGCCTCTAGTCCTTGCCCCAATTTAGGCCCTAAGATGATGAGGTAAAATGGCTGACCAGTCACCTGGAAGAAGCACAGCTGATTCTGGGTGGTTGGTATTATCCCTGTCAGCTGCTTCTCAGGAACCTCCTCAGGAGACTAGAAAGGAATTTGATCACCAATTAAGTTAAAAGAGCTGTGGCTAGGACTTTATGCTTATTTTAAATGTATTTCATTATTTTTTCCCAGGATGCAGTTTGGGGAGGATTTTTTTTTTTGGGGGGGGGTTCTTTCCCTTCTGTCTTCAGAAGCTTCCACTATGAGAGTCTCAGCTTACAACACCTGTGTTCAAATCTTGGTTCTGCCACTCACATGCTGTGTGACCTTGGGCAAGTTACTCAACCTTTCTGAGTCTCTGCTTAGGTAGAAAGTGGGGATGATAACAGAACTCAAGTCACAGGTTTGTTATGAGCTTTTATAGAATTAATACAGGCTCTTAAAAGAGCGCATATATGCTAAGATTCTTGTCATTTTGCTTACGTGCCATCAGTCACATAATTTGACACAGAGGTCAAAGCAGCTGTTTTTCAAAAGTGATAACTTTTTGATAGAGTCCTGTCTGGAGGCTGGGGAAGGAACTAGTTGAACTCTCAAGGTTTTCTTACAAATAATAGGCTCCTGTAAAAATTCTGATTTTAATCTTTGTTACCTTCACAAGTACTTATCGAACCAGTCTTGGCTGTACTTCTCCAAGTGCTTTGAAGAGCGTACTGTACTAGTTGTCCGTATGAATTTTAGGGCATTTTGACTCTGTTGGTTAATGTTTTTGCAATCTTAAAAGGAAAGGCTCTAAATGTCTTTTCAAGCCCACACCTCTGTGCCCTTCTGCTTTGAGCACCAGTTACGAAATTGAGGCTGGGATTAAACTGCACAATGTCAGGGAATGGTCTGGAGTCTTCTGGAGTAAATTCTTGCACTGTAAGCACTTCGTTACTTGTCTCTAAATTATTAAAAAGAAAAGAAAAGAAAAGGTGGGAGGGAGCTGGCTCAGATCACCTAGGCAAAGCAATTTTCCATGAACACTGCTATCCCAACGCACAACAGGAAACTTATTGAAAACCTAGCGGGTTGGAGAAAAACAGTAGCTAGCGCGACAAAGAGAGTCGGGAGAAGATAGGGAGAGAATGCGGAGGGCACAAAATTACCCCAAATTACCCAGAGAGCTCAATATAGCTCTCTGTTAGGGAAACTTTCGGTAAAGCCATGCCTGGGAGTGTCGGTAACTCTCTAGGGGGTAGCGCACGTCCGCGTGCGCATGCCCACACGCACGCACCCACACGTGCACACGTATCTGGCCCTTGAATTGCAGATAGTCTAACCCAACACTAACCTTGGCATAGCTACAGAAGTAATATTTTTACCAGGGTGAACTGTTGTTGAACAATTTCTCCAATGCATTAGTCATGCTTTAACTTTAGACATGCAGGTTTTTTAACCGCTTTTTAATGCACCCGGCTTCCTGATTTGAGTGGAAAGGGAGACTATTATCATTTCTGAGTGCCAGAGGTATTCGCGCACTCATATAATATAAAAGCAATCGAGTGTCATCTATATCAAGGGATTCTATTTAGTAAAGCAGGTGGACCTGTCCTTTAGGAGTTCCTTTGAATTGCCAGAATTGAGAAAGCACAGAATTACCTATAGAAACAGAAATAGAAAACAATGGTGAAGTCAGCATGTTGCTTTGAACAGGTAATAACTTACTACTTTGCCAAATCGATGTTTTACTGAATAAGCTAGGAATTAAAGTACATCTGATATTGCTATTTTATCCTTATTTTTATTAGAATTCCTTCTGAAAACCTGTAAGTAATTTTGTGTTTGCCCATAGGATTTCAATAAATAATGAAATAATGTTGATTTTTTTTGAGAGCCCGCTGTGCCAGGCATTGTTTAGTGACTTAGCTACAGTATTAAAGCAGTACTTCTCAAAATGTGCGCCCTGGATGCATCAGCATTACCTGGGAACTTGTTAGAAATTCAGATTCTCAGGCCCCATTTCAGGGTTCCTGAATCAGAAACTCTGGGGATGGGTCCTGGTAATCTGCATTTTAATGAGTCCTTCGGGTGGTTCTGATGCATGCTCACATTTGAGAACTAGTGAATTAGTTAGGGTAACTATGTACTGAATAAATAGCTACCTAACTACTCTACTGACTTAGGGTAAGATTAGTCTGCTGTAACAAAGAGATTTAACCAGTATATCTTCTTATTTAGTTCCTGCCAAAACTAATGAGGAAGGATCATCACACCCACTCTATAGATGAGAATACTGAGATTTTTTTTTTTTTTAGATTTTATTTATTTATTTGACAGAGAGAGACACAGCGAGAGAGGGAACACAAGCAGGGGGAGTGGGAGAGGGAGAAGCAGGCTCCCTGCAGAGCAGGGAGCCCAATGCGGGACTCGATCCCAGGACCCTGGGATCATGACCTGAGCTGAAGGCAGTTGCTTAACCAACTGAGCCACCCAGGCGCCCGAGAATACTGAGATTTAAGGAGATCTAAATCACATAGCTGGATTCCCTTCTAGGCAAATCCACCTTTGAAGCCTGTGTTTTTACCACTCGTCTATGGGGTCAACAACTGTAGCCCTTCTGTGCGGACACGTTAATGTTAAAATGGTTTAACAAGACATTTTAGATCTGAATCAAGATTGAGAACTAAATATACTATTTGCCTTCGATCCAGAGAACGTTTCTTTTGCTAATTTGCCATATGAAACTCAGCAAATGACTTAGAATCTTACTTCTCTCATTTGAAATAGGATAATAATGGTGCATTTCATCGTATATCTGGTGAGAACAAAGGAGATGTATTCCAGGGGACTTGGAACTCCTCAGAAAGCCCTATGTCATTCAGCTGTACTTTACTGTGTACATAACAACCTGAAAAGTTACGTAAAAATAAATTTTCCTCGATGAGGTATACTTTGAATATACCAAGGAAATCTCAATATAAAAATATTACAACCCCGACCTGTAGTGAAAATAACATTTTTGTGATGCAAACCATATTCTCCGATACAGTAACATTTTGCCAAGGAGCAATAGGAGAACTCTCTGGAAAGCAGGCCACATTGAATAATTGCTTCAATGGGAAAAGAAGAGACTGGGGATTATATATTTCAGAGGCACAATAACAAAGTTATTATTTTTGGTTCAGGAATTTCAATAGTCAAGGTGTTTTATAGCTACCAGCATATGGCTGTAACACCTTCGCATCCCTGGCTGTACCCAGCGTTTGATTACATTGAGTTTTTCCTACAAATAATAGCCTTCATTTCCCAAACGTAGCCAGCACTATTGTTAATATCAGCTTTCTCTTACATACTTCCAATCAACTTTTTAACCTTCTGTTTCACACTAAAAGGCACACTGCTCTTCAAACTAGATGGTAAGCGATCTGTGCAATGTTTCCTTTTTCTACCACAGTGTGAGTTTCCAAAAGAGAATAATTTTAAACAATTATGTTACTTTTTTAATCAGTTGGATTAAAATCAATTAGGTAGATGAAGACTTGTATTGCAGCAAAAATGCCTAAATATGTTTAGGATTTAAATCTGTGTTTTTAAAGTGGCACGCACCTGTGTTTTAAGGCTTCCAGTTATACATAGGGATGCCGTTTTGAATTTTTAGAAGGATAAAAGTCAAAATGGGATTTGGATTTCCTGAGGTTTTCTGATTGAAGCAGCTTAGCTTTTAGTAAGTTCAGAGAGAAGGGGCTTTTTCAGAAGGCACAGAGGAGGGAAACACTAGGGGACACAAGTTGCAAACCCAAATGTCCATAGAAGCAGAGAAGCCAAACGTGAGATGCGGACAATGTAATGAAGTATGGTGGGGACTCTGGCAAAGCCAGAGTCTCAGCTCCAGCCGATAGCTGCCATGTGGAATTCCTGCCAAGTGTTGTCAGATTTTTTTAAAGATGAGCTAGCAATGTGAATTTCTGTGTGACATCTCCTAATTTTCAGATATGAACTCAAACACTCTTATAACGCTGTGATCTCTAACATACGAACCAAACAAGGCTCATTTGTGGGCTGGGGGTTAGCTCATGTCCTGCCAGTTTGTACCATCTGAGACATGCAGGTTGGGGTGTGTGTGTGTATGTGTGTGTATAATAAGCAAGTAGTGAAGGGACTATATTTACCGAGTCAATTCAGTACGTTTGTGCATAGGTTTAGGTAACCTAAGGCAAATATGACACGGTCTTGATCGTCATGTTATTTTAGGAAGAGTGGGCACGTCTAAATGTTAACTCAACACTCTTACGATATTATCACGGAGTCATGAAAGAAGTGAATTCGTCCATTCTTCAATATTTTGGCTGACTAACTGGGGTCATATTGGTGGTTGGCATATAACCACAAATGAAGCCCCCAAAACTTAACTGAAGTTTAATACATTTAAATTGGTTTCAGATTATGTTGGTAACATGAGCAACTGTAGGTGCAACCACAACTTCATATTTATAATGAAACTGTCCAGTGGACATCCTTAGGGCATGACTTCACCATAAGAAGCGAAAGGAGGGACGATATACTCTTTTAATTTTCACTCCACCGAGAGAGACCTACATAATGCAGTTGTGGCTCTGCTCTGCTACTTGTGGTTGGTGCGGTTCCTTTGGCTCATAAAAATAAAAACCATTTCACATCATCTCTCCTCGATTGTCTCGTAAATGTAAATCAAAGGGGGAGAAAAGCTATAAAACAAACACAAATACCCACTAGATATGCTAAGAAATAATGGACTGGGATTATTCCTTTACATACTTAAGTATGGTGCTTTGCATAACAGATATACCTCTCCTTAGTTAATAGAGGGGTTCCCGAAAAGTTACTTGTAAATCAATTTTGCAAAACGAAATCATATTTTAACTGCATTAGATGAGTTTGCTATTTAAAGGAAAGCTAGGGTAAATCTTTTTGGAAAGCAAAAAAAAAAAATCTATTTTAAAAATGAAGTCTCAATTCTAATGTAAATCTTGGCTCCAAGTTCATGAAGCCATTCAGTAAATTTATTTCAACTGTGGTCCTCATTTTTGTTTACTTCTCCAGCGCATTGTACCTGAAGACCTCCAAAGCCTTTGCAAATAATGTGTTTGAAGTGTTGCTTTTAGATTCAAGTGAGTTTTACACATCCACAAAGACTTGAATCAAACCAGAGATGCATACTAAGTTTGCAAATCAAATGAATTTGCTGGCAGATGAGGGGCTATATATGAATCAATGTTCTCAATTCTCATGGGTTGTACACATGAGGCAGGGTTCAGTGGGTTCTAATAAGATGGTCTTTAATCCCTATTTCACACTATGTAGAAATTGAAAGGTTAGACCAAGAGATCATGCTCACCTCCATGTCTGGGCTCCTGATCCCTCATAGTTAATTCTTTATCATAGTAAACATGTGAAACTCAGCCCACTGTTCAGTCTCTATAAAAATTCACACACAAACAAAGCATATGTAGGTATAGAAGATTGGAGGGTGGAATGTAGACAAGGAGAGTGTTATCCCTGCAGTAACAAAGAATTTCAAATTGAACATTGGACGTCACCATGTTTAAAATGGCCTAACTCCACCACCAGCGAATTTTCAATGGACTCTGTGAAGTCTTTTAGACTGGAGCCATCTTAATAGCTGTTTTTATTTTTTCCTTTGCCTGTTTCTCCTCTTTATTCCCTCTATTTCAGAAGAGAAAGAAATCTTGCTCATGCAGAAGAATTAAGTGCTCTCCTTTGTTGCCTTAACACCTGCCAAGTCCTCCGACTTCACCTTCTAATCTGAGCCTTTCGTCCATCAAGGTCTTTTTCAAAACAAAGACAATTTCCTCTTTAGAAATTTTCAAATAAAACTTTCACCTCCATGTCAAAAGAAGCAATGGTTCAAATGAACTTAAGTAGAATTAATAAAACCTCAGGAATCATGATTGGATTGGAGGGGAGTCTCCCAGATCATCTGTGTAGGTAGGAAGAGGGGTTGGCTTCAGAAGGACTGGATGGGGAATAGGAATACAGCCAAGTCAGCTGTTTTCTGGTCTTTTCTTGTTTTGTCTAAGCCCACATGCTTCTTGTACCATATTCTCTATTCCCACTTCCTCCTTTCTCTCAGTAGACACGCTATTTCTGCTTCTTTATGCACATGGCTGCCCCATGGCTTCCAAATTCACATAGCTAGCTACGGACACCAGCTCAGGTTTTAAAGCATCCTCAGTACTTTTACAAATGTCCTGGTGAGGGAATCTGATTGAAGGCCTTGGATCCCATGCCCATCAGCCATGGGGTGTGGGGGACGATTGGAGCGGGGGGGCTTCACATAGTAATAACAAAGGCTGTGTGAGCTGACCACTGATGGTGCAAAAGGGACACTTTTTAGAGCAGAGGGTGAGCTAGGTTCATTTTCAAAATAGGGGTCAAGTGCAGGTAAGAATACTGAAATCCTAAATAGTTACAGTGTATTTGGTCTGCAGATATTAAATTATCCATTGCCACAAGATATCCCCTGTAGTTCAGAGCATGAATGTACCATGAGGGATCCTGAAAGTAAAAGAAGGCAACAAGAAAGAAAAGAACCTTATTCCTACTGGCAGGCCATGCCAAGATGGAGTGTGGTGAAAGGAAACACATTGAAAATAAGTCCGTAAAGCAATATAATTCAGGGCAAAAAGGGACTGAGAAGCAGACTTGAATTAACTGAATTTTAACCATGAGAAACAGGGTGTATACTTAGTGCCCTAGGAGATAATGGCTCGAAAGGAAAGAATCCAGAGCGGGGGGAGGGGGAGGTAGAGGGAGGAGTGTTAAAGCCTTGTGATGGCCTTTCTTATCACCTCTGTGTATGCGGGAAGAAGTAAGCACAGGTTGGGGATAGAGAAACATTTTTTTCATAGTATTTAACAATTAAAAAAATTTTTTTAGCGAGAGAGTGCACAGGAGCGGTGGTGGGGAGGGGCAGAAGGAGAGCGAGAGAGAGAATCCTAAGCAGGCTCCACGCCCAGTGTGGAGCCTGATGTGGGGCTCAATCTCACGACCCTGAGATCATGACCTGAGATGAAACCAAGAGTTGGTCACTTAACCAAATGAGCCACTGAGGTGCCCTGATAGTATTTAACAATTTAACAAAATAGCCAGAAGTTACAGTACTTAATCTCTTAAAAAAATGGGAAATAGTCTCTTTTGCCCAGGTAAACAGAAGCCAGAAGAAGCTAAGACAAGTCTCATAAACTCTTACACAGACCCCTCTCTCCAGCCCACCACTGATTAGTTGGCACGAAATCCCTCTTTTTACAAATAAAGTCACACACCTTGACTCTCAAATTTTCAGAGACCAAAATTCACACATTTCTCCTAGAACTCTCCTTTCATTGAATACATTTTTTTAGTCATGTTTAAGTTCCTTAATTTTTATGGCAAAGAGACCAGAGACCACTTAGAAAATAATGTAGTCCTCATTTTATTCCACCAGGGATTCCCGCCTGGCCTCTTCGAGCTCTAGCGTTCTCTGGGCTCAGGTCACATGAAGACATTATTATCACCTCATTGTTCAGTGCACCTGGTTAGAGAACCTGGAGGGTGAACAATAGCTGGATGACAAATGCGGTAAGCACTGACCTGCTCTGCCTAATTATCCAGCTGTCATGGTGCACTGGGCAATTTTTCTTTCCAGTGTCTCCTCCCCTCTGCCCAGCTTCAAACCACATAGTAAAGAGAAGAATCCACAGAGCTCTGCATTAGGGCTTTTAGAGCAACCACAGTGCAATCAAAGTATCAGGCTGCAGGAGTGGCTGAAGCCATTTCTCGAGTGTGGTTGACCCATATGTTGCACTTGGGTTGTTATATGGGTCATACAAGGGTGCTACTCATTGGAGCCACGTGTGAACATGGTGCTGACTCAGGCTCTCTTGCTCGCTTGATGTCTCAGTTCCCAACATTGTCCTCCAGCTCTTTAGACTGGCAGAAGGAGACTGTGAGTCTATGAGATCCATGACCAGAGCTGAAGTGACAGTGTTCAAATGTGAAGCTCAAGCCCTGAGCTCTGCGGAATGTTGTCTGGATCAGTGAAGAATTAGATACTATGACAAGAGCACAAGGAAGTGTAAATCAAGAAAAGGAGAACAGGGGCGCCTGGGTGGCTCAGTTGGTTAAGCGACTGCCTTCGGCTCAGGTCATTATCCCGGAGTCCCGGGATCGAGTCCCACATCAGGCTCCCTGCTCAGCAGGGAGTCTGCTTCTCCCTCTAACCCTACCCCCTCTTGCGCTCTCTCTCTCACTCTCTCTCTCTCAAATAAATAAATAAATAAAATCTTTAAAAAAAAAAAAGAAAAGGAGAACAGTTTATTTAGGGATAAATTTTACCTATGTTGTGAAGCTTTGTCATCTGCTCTCATTGGGAACCACTGTAAACATCTTATGATGCTATAACAGCATATAAGCATGGTGAGAAAAGTCCTTACAGCAGAACGCAGCATAAAAATGCCGTTGCAGGTAGGTTATGCTTTGATATTCAAGTTTATCAGAATCTATGCATTTGGGCCAAAAATGACCAGAGACCAGACTTTACATTTCTTGTACCTTCTCCATTTTCATTGATCTATATAATATATTGGTTTACCACTGGCTGATGGCACTCATCTCAGAGATTTGGTGGTAGAAGATAAGGCTGCTGACAGTATTTGCCTCCTGACATTGTTTTGTTTGTTTGTTTGTTTGTTTTAGAGAGGGAGAGAGAGAGAGGGAGCGCTAGTGGACGTAGGAGCAGAGGGGCAGGGAGGGAAAGGGGGAAAGAATCCCAGCCAGACTCCATGCTGAGTGCAGAGTTGGAGTCGGGGCTCCATCTCACGATCCGGAGAGCATGACCTGAGCTGAAATCGAGCCAGATGCTTAATCAACTGAGCCACCCAGGCACCCTGCCTTCTGATACTGGTTTTAAAGTACTCCACAGATGATCAAGTTTTAAGATCTAGGATAGCATAAACTAAGTATTCTATTTTTAAATATTTTACATGTGTTATTACATTGTGCATAGAAAGGATGCTTCATAAATACTTTATAACTAGCTTATGGCAATATGTTTTATTGAAGTCATGATGTCAACAGATATGATTTATAAATATATATCTAAATTTATTATATAATATATAATTATACACACATAAATATATAAATTTATATAATTGTTTATATAAATTTATATTATAAATATGAAATTTCCATTTACTCAACTATTCATTTAATATAAATTTATGAGGTTTCTACTTTTAGCAAGATTTTTACTCAGGTCTAGGAGGGTTTTTTTTTTTTTTTTAGATTTATTTATTTATTTTGGGAAAGAGAGAGAGCACCTGCACACATGAGTTGGGGAGGGGCAGAGGGAGAGAGTTTTCAAGCAGATTCCCCGCTGAGCACAGAGCCAATATGGGGCTCGATCCCATGACCCATGAGATCAGGACCTGAGCCAAAACCAAGTCAGTTGCTTAACCCACTGAGCCACCCAGGTTCCCCACAAGTCTAGGAGGAATTAAACTGTAAGAAGTTATTTCAATATTGAGAGTTGGGTTTCACAGAAATCATGAAATATACTAATTTAAATATATATTAACCAAATTATGATTGCTTGTTTAGCTGTTACACTTATTTAAGGTTACCATTTTGGTTTTATGTGAATATACCCCACCTCAATTTATGGAGAGACCCACCCAGAGAATGGAAGCTTAGTTTTCTTGTGGACACAGCACATTTTCCATGCCTTGTCCTTTATGCTTTTCTTTATATTATCTGATTTTCTTCTGTGGTTCAATCTCATGATAGATCAAAGCCTGTGAATCCTGGAGGTCACATACTTTTTTTCCCCTTTTAAAAATAACTTATTATAGAATACATTTAGCTTCCTCAGAAACACCAGTTTTTACTTTATGTCTAAAAAATTTTGATGACTCCAATGTTCTCAGTTTCCCTGGAAGCTCAGTGAAGCTGCAAGGCTAACCTCAGGCCAATGAGATGTAAGCCGAATGGGGTGCAACCTTAGAAAGTGTCCTTTAAAGGGAATGTTCACCCAGTTTCTTGCTCCTTCCTCCATTCTCCTGCTGGGAACACATATTTGATGTGTGGAATCTTAGCAGCCATTTTGGTTCATGAGTTGACGCACCACTTCCTAGGGATGGCAGAACAATGAGATGCAAAGAATTATCAGAATGGGTTAAGGATGCCTACTTCCTGACTTCTTCATATGAGAGAGGAATAAATGTTTATCTTGTTTTGCATTTTCTTGTTTTGCATCTGAACCTAATTCAAACAGATACGATCTCCTAACTTATGCTGACATTAATAGTTAGATATCCCTCTATGGAAAAGATGTAGAAAAATTTAAAATTCATGAAAAAAATGTTCCTCAGCATCGACAGCTGGGAAAGAGAGCTATTCAAATGTCAGGAGCTATGAGAAATTCCTGCTAGATTTAACCAAGTTCCAAACAAAGGACCCCTCAAGGTGGAATACTATTTAATTCGCAAGGGAATTTTGTGACTTTGTGAGAAGCAAGAGGAAGAAATCTTGGTTCTTATGGGCAACTTGAGAACTTAGAGAGGCTGGACTGCAGACAGAGATGGAGAAAGCAGCATTTGGAGCTCCTTTCCCACCCACTGTCAGGAGAATTGGGGTGAGAGTTTTGGGAGGCTGGATGACCTGAGCAGAAGCTTCTAGAAGCACTGGTGGCAGCAGCTCTGGAAAAGTCATTTTCTTAGGCTGAAATGACCTTAAGTGATGCAGCAGGGAGCTTCGTGAAGAAATCTGACCTGCAGATTCATGGATGTGGGCAGTCACATTAAAATGCTAGCTTCTGCAGTGGCATTTGTTATGGAAGAACGACTTCCTGAGAAGGCGCATTTCTCCCCTGTTGAGATAAGATGCCGCTTGGAGAACTGGGCCTGGGAACTTCAGGGCACTGGAAGCAGAGGGATGACAAAGAAGGTAAAGGAACTCTCTTGAACAGTCAGGAAAATCATTCCTCTGCTCCTGGAAGGAAGCTGCCCCACAGCTGGTCCAACCTTGGAATAGCAGCTTTACTAGGAATGTGGAAAAAATCCTTGTGTTGAAACCTTGTCCCCCAACCCTGCCAGAATTGCCAGACCTCATCTCTGTCTTATGTTCTTCAAGCCCATCACTGTGAAAATCTGAAAGGTGTCGTCAAACCACAAGCCAAGATGAATCTCCCACCCTGTTTCTGAGGGAAATACCAGTCCTGAATAGGCTTTTTACTATTTAATATGAGAAACTAGGAAGAAAAATGGATCCTGTAAATAATTCTGAATCATAAAGAAATGAACATATAGTTTAAATAATCTGAAGGAAAAATATATTTTGAGTGTGTTCCTTTTAGTTTTCCCTTATTGTAAATTTAAACTTAAATTTTTATCAAAATAATATATTTAGTAGTAGTTTAAAAAGACTTATGCCAGTCTCCTTTTCTTTGTTGCCAATTCTCTTTCCTCTAAGGTAATCATTTAGTAGCTTCCTCCAAATTTAACTTACACATTATGTCATTAATTTTTTAGATATCATTTCTTACTATAGGAGATAGGTTCTTTCTCCCACATTTCTCATTATAATCATATTAACACTTTATTAACTAGTATTTACATTAGTATAATTATGTAAATAATGTTCACAGTTGAGCCACTTATGTGTCATATCCTTTGTATCATTTGTATCATTTTCTTTCTTATACAACTTTTTGTTTTGTCTGGAGTTGACAGTTGCTTTCTTTCTGTTCATTTGTTTAGTTTCTCTGTACCTATAACTAATTTATCGCTAATTTCTCCAAATTAAAAGTAAATCTCCTTATTACAGTCAAACAGTTTTGGCATATAACTCCTGGGCACTCTATTCTCCTGTCTCCCTCTAAGCTTCCTGCATGGTTGCCATCATGGGATATCCCTTTACCATTTTCTACATTTCTCTTAGTCTCTAACTGGATGGGACCTCCTGTTCCCAGACTTCTGTTTTCCTCTTTTGTGGTTTACTCCTTTGTTTTGATGGAATGCATCCACAAACGGCTTCCTGGGAGAGGAATTTGGAGAAATAGGAGAAACATTTTCTGAGACCTTGAAAATCTGAAATTATTCTTAGTTGGCTTTGATATTTGATATATAATTTGGCTGGAATTTGGGGTTCTGACTTAGAAATAATTGCTGACAGAATTTGGAAGATCTTGCCCCTTTGTCATTTAGCTGCTTGATGTTGCTAAGTCAAATGACACTTTCTTCATTTTTCTAAAGTGACTTACTAGTTTTTTGGGGGGATTCTCATTATCCCTAGTACTCTGAAATTTCACAAAGACATGCCCTGTAGTTGGTCTATTCATTATGCTGGGCACTTGGACTTTCATAATCTGGAAACTCATTTTCTTTGGAGATGGCAACTTTATTGTATTATCTCTTTAATAATTTCTTGTTCTTCTTTATTTTTTAATTTTCTTTCTTCTGGAATTCCTGTTATTTAGATGTTGGACCTCTGGGACTCCTTCTCTGATTTTATTAAATTTTTTTCCCTCCTATTTTCCATCTTTTCTTGTGTCGTTTCACTTTCTGGAGATTTCCTGTTATCTTCCCTTCTTTTAAAACATTTTTAAAATTTAATTGTTCTCTGAAAGTTCCTTTAAAAAATGCCAGCATGTTATTATTTCATGATGCAAAAACCTCTGATTACTTTGAGACTATTAATACTATTTAGAATTTTTTCTAAACTTTTTTTTTCTGCTGGCTGCATTGTCCTTGTTTCCTCCTAGTGTATTTTGTTTGTTTATTTTGGTTGGTCTTTCCTGTTAGAGGCTTTTCTCAAATGTGTGGTGAACTTTGACCATATGTTCATATGTAAAATGAAGATTAAAATTCTCTCTCTTGGGCAGGCCTTGTCATCTGGTGACCTTGGAGTGTCATTATCTGATGGTCTTTTGGAGGGCCATTTTTAGAGAGGAAGCCTCTAATCTGTTGTGTAGATGCTTGGGGGTGGGGGTCACCTAGCTCAGCAAGTGTTGTTTGTCTGCCCTCCCAATCCCATTTTCAGAATAATATCTCACTTTTATCCTCAGCTGGGTCAGAGGACCCTGAATCTGGATTTTCACTGGTTTTGTCTCTCCAGAGACATAATCTCCCCAGGAAGTGTCCTTTAGGGTAGGATACGTTTCTTGGCTGGGTAAATGGAGTGTCAGATGAAATTCTTTTTTTTTTTTTTTTTTTAAAGTTTTTATTTATTTATTTGACAGAGAGAGACATAGCGAGAGCAGGAACACAAGTAGGGGGAGTGGGAGAGGGAGAAGCAGGCCTCCCGCAGAGCAGGGAGCCCGATGCGGGGCTCGATCCCAGGACCCCGGGATCACGACCTGAGCCGAAGGCAGATGCCCAACGACTGAGCCACCCAGGCACCCCGTGTCAGATGAAATTCTTATAAAAATTTTCAATATTTCTCCTGTTTTTAATCTTACCTTGCACAGTTTTTTTTTTCTTGCAATTCTATTTTTAGAAGTACCTAGAAGAATCAATGTATGAAGCTTTCTAGGGTTATGTGCTACAAATTATCTTGCTCATTCCTTTTGTTCTTTTCCTCCAGTTTTAGGTTTCAGCTTTTCAAACACATACAAATACACTCACACAAACACATGCATCCCATGTGCATGCACATGCACGCACAGACACAATTGGGATCGTACTGTTCATACAGAAAAACATATTTGAAAAAGTTATTGAATTGAAGGAAACAGAAATATATTTTATAAACTATTTTGTGGTTTTGCAAATATTGGAAAAACACGAGTTTTATAAAATAAAACTTGTGAGATGAGATGATAATATAATAAACAGATTTGAAATTGGAACCGAGTTGAGGTAAGCAGAAATTTAAAATGAATTACAAGAAAAAAACTATTTTAAAGTAAACATTTAAGAACAGGGTTTAAAGATGCAATTAGAGTAGAAATAACACCATAGTAAATCAAATCAAGGGTATATACAATATATGCTAAAGTAAAAATCTCCCAGAATGTAGAGGTAAATGACAACGAACTAGGACAATTAGACGAGGTAGTAATTTGGAGGCTATATTACTGTGATCTGGCTTAGAGAGAGTGAGTGTTACTGAATAGGATGTCAGAATAAATAAAAGGGAAGCAATATTTGAAAAAAATAAATAACACTTGGCTGGGCTAGTGGACAAAGTTCTGGTTTTGCAAACTGAATGAGCTCAACAAACCCCAGGAAATATTAATAAAAATAATTCAACAAATGGATGTATTCTGATGAAAGTCTTAAACTTCAAGAAGAAAAGAAAAATCAAGCTGACATGCATCTAGGCAGAAAAGACTGGTCATCTACAAAAGAAAAAAACAAAGCAAAACAAAAAACGACCCAAACATTCAGCTCAGATATTTCCTCTGTACTAAGAAGCACCAGTTAAGTGATTTCCTAAGAGTTTTAAAGGGGAAAGAAAAGATTGTAACTGAAGATATCTATACTCAAAAATAACAGAAACACTTTACTGGGGATGCAAAAGCCCACAAAGCATAAAGTGCTGTCTTAAAAATAGACACAAAGGGGCACCTGGGTGGCTCAATTGGTTAAGTGACTGTCTTCGGCTCAGGTCAAGATCCCGGAGTTCTGGGATCAAGTCCCACATCGGGCTCCCGGCAGCGGGGAGTCTGCTTCTGCCTCTGACCCTCTCCCCTCTCATGCTGTTTCTCTCTCTCTTTTAAATAAATAAATAAATAAAATCTTAAAAAAAAAATAAAAAGAGACACAAAATTTTGTCACAACTATGAGATGAACACACACACACACACACAAATATACACACCCTCAAGAAAAGGGAAATAATGAGGGGTGCCTGGGTGGCGCAACCAAGTAAGTCCTGACTCTTGGTTTCAGCTCAGGTCATGATCTCAGGGTTGTGGGATCAAGTCCTGCATCAGGCTCTGTGGTCAGCATGGAGTCTGTTTGAGATTCTCTCTTTCCCTCTCCCTCTGCCCCTCCCGTTGATGCTCTCTCTCTCCCTAAAATAAATAAATAAATCTTTTTTAAAAAAAGAAAAAGGAAGTAATGAAATTCAGAGAGATGAGGGTTATTATCATAAAAACATAAATTTTAATGGTAAATTAAAGAAATAATAAAATGCTAATAATTCTAATATATATATATATTAAAGTAAGAATGATGATTTGAAAGCAAGTAACTAGACTTCAAATCCTGGACTATATTACAAAAACCGGTAGGAAGAAATAAAAGCTGTCATTTTCTCATCTAAGGAATCTGTTTCTATCTAAAGTTAATAATTAGAGGAAAATAATTTTTATACCCAGTTGAAAAATGTAACAAGCAGGAGGCCAATTTCTTTCTTTCTCTTTTTTTTTTTTAAGATTTTATTTATTTGACAGAGAGAGACACAGCGAGAGAGGGAACACAAGCAGGGCGAGTGGGAGAGAGAGAAGCAGGCTTCCTGCAGAGCAGGGAGCCCGATGCAGGGCTCGATCCCAGGACCCTGGGATCATGACCTGAGCCGAAGGCAGACGTTTAACGACTGAGCCACCTTGGCGCCCCAAGGTGGCTAATTTCTTATAAATATCTAGAGGGGAGAGACGGAGAAAAATAACTTGAATAAAATGGATAGAAAATAAAACATCAAGGAAGGATTGAAAAAACAAAAAGTTTCAAAAGCGACAGGAAGAACATGGTAGGGAAACGTGTGCTTAGTTACTGGAAAACTAGGCCTTATTTCCATAGAGTGTGCCCTTCCAGGTGAACTAATTCTAGTCTCTCATTTTGTTGGAGTTATTTTCGAACTGTAAGTTGTAGGTAACTGATAGCAATGCAAAGTAATTCTTATCTATGAACACAAAAATTCTGTCCTGACCTGATCTACCTCCTCACAATCCCCCCAAAACCAGTTTGCCTCCATTTGTGCCTTCATGTTAATATTCCTGATCTATAAATGCGCCTGTTCTTCAGATTCTCTCTCTCTCTCTTTTTTTAAGATTTTATTTATTTATTTGACAGAGAGAGAGAGAGAGAGAGAACACAAGCAGGGGGAGGGGCGGGCAAAGGGAGAGGGAGAAGCAGGCTCCCTGCTGCGGGGTTCAATCCCAGGACCCTGGGATCATGACCTGAGCTGAAGGCAGACACTTAACCAACTGAGTCACCGAGGCGCCCCCAGATTCTCTCTTGAACTGGTCATGACATCTGTCCCGTTCCCTCATGAGTTAAATCACATCTGTAATGTGCTCATTTCTATATTTGTATGAGAGCCATGATAGAATTTTTTGGAAATTTCTCTTTAGTAAAATGAATCAGTTCTGATTCGTATAAATAGGTTAAATCCTGAGTAGAAGAAACACAAAGATATTGAACAAAATTAAAAAGCAGCCTCATAGTTTTTGCTGTATTAAAGGAGCCCAAAAAGGTAAATAAAATAAAATAAAACAAAAGTTTGGGTAGCAATCACTTGGGCAAGTTCAGACACAAAAAATAGGGTTAGCAATATCAGTATATGCCTGAGTAGAATTTATGTCAAGTAATAATGAATAGGACAAAGGAAGTCAATGAAGGTATTTGAAATTTTGATCTGCAATGAATTTATAACAGGTTCTGAATATATCATTGCAATAGATAATGCAGAAAACGTCAGGAAACAAGAAGAAATTGTCAGGTCCAATACTAGTAAGATTCTATTAGGCCTCTCCTCTCTACTTGACACATGGATCAGGCAAAATAAATAGATGAGGGTCCAAGTAACATAATTGACAATATTGATTTCTTGGTCAGATATGAAACTTGATACTCTGTAAGTGGGTAGATGACATAGCCATTATGGAGAGCAGAGTAGGTTTGCAGAGCTTCAGAAAGTTTGATGTGGCCAGAAGAACAGACCATTAATTTCACTGAAATAATAATACTGGTAATATAGTCAACAAACATCCTCATCAGATCCTGGAGTCTTACTATGTCCTTGAATTTTATCTTTCACTCATTTAGCTTGACCCCCATTGAAACCTGTTTAAATGACAGATGATAAATGCATCCAAGAGGTGTTCTTTAAAAAGAAAAAAAAGAAAATAGACAAACTTCTAGATAATCCAATTAAAACAGAAAATAAAATGATCATACATACTTCTTCATTTACTTCTTGTTTAATTAAAAATAAAGAAAAATGACATGTACAATGATTTATGCAAAAGAAGCTGTGTTAGAGTACCCATTATAAGTTATAAAATTAAAATAATCTAACTGTTCAGTAACATGTTATTGTATTACATATTCTATTTTTATTTAATCAGATCATATCCTGCCATTAAGAAAAATATTGCAGAGGGTGCCTGGGTGGTTCAGTCGGTTAAGCGTCTGCTTCTGGCTCAGGTCATGATCCCAGGGTCCTGGGATCGAGCCCCCCATTGGGCTCCTTGCTCAGCGGGGAGCCTGCTTCTGCCTCTCCTCCCCACTTGTGCTCTCTCTTGCTCTCTCTGTCACTATCTGTCTCTCTCTCAAATAAATAAATAAAATCTTAAAAAAAGATAACATAAAAAAATAAAGCATAGGCTAACTCCTTTATAAAAAAGAGAAAAATATTGAACATGAAAAATGCTCACAGTATGCTATTAAGTGGAAAAAAGTGAGCACAGACAAAATGCAGAGTATAATTTTATATTTGTAAAAAGCACAAATACATGTATGAAATGTATGAAAAAATATAAAAATATTAGAAATCTATGCTTTTTGAGTAGAAATTGGAGATTTAAATTTTTTTCTTGGTGCCCAGCCCTATGCTCTAATTTTAGACTATAAAGACATCTGATGAAAAAGTTTAAAAATGGGATACCTGCATTGGGAATGTCATCTGTTTTCTCCCCGTCCCACTCTCCTTGCCCTAGGACTTTGCCCACTCGTGACTGAGTGAGGGGGCACCATGGCATCCCTGGGCAGGTGACAGCTGATGGGGCCAGAGAAACACACCTGCCCCAAGCTGGGCTCATTAGATCTGCTTGCTCCCCTGAGGATTTCAAATTGAGGTTTGGAATCACCAGTTAACCAAGAACAAGAGAGTCATACAAACAGACAAACCCGGGGAGCTGAGGGCTGTCATTTGAATGTGGCCATTCAGAAGTCATTTGTGCAGAGCAAGAAGGAGAGTTGATTTGCGAAGAGATAATCAACCACAACCACAATGTGTGCCATTTGCTCTGTGTTCATTACGTGGCAGGCATTCTCTGCGCACCCTACCTTTAAGGTAGATACTGTGCCTTTCCTCTTCCATGAGGGAGAGGAGATGGGCAGCGTGTGGAGAGGTGGCCGCGTGGTCTTGGAGAGACAGAGAAGGACAGTGGCTTCCTTACACCTCAGGGCTTCACTGGTCCTAGCTCTCATCACTTGTGGGGCCCAGTTTTATTTCCTGCTATTTGTATCCAAGACATTCCTCTGACTTCTTAAGCTCAGCTTCTGGTCTGTCACAAGCTTGAGTGGAAAAGGTTCTTGCAATGGACCAACCCCCAGCTAGGAGGGAATAAATGTATTGGGTGACTATATACAAAGTGTCTCTGATGTCTTTGAATTCATGTTATCTTTGAATGCAGTCTAACTGAGGGAATACAATATACTGGACTTGTCATCATGTACAACTTTGGACAATGAGTGGCATCTATTCTCCCAACTCACAAATAATTTTAGAAGTTTAAAAAATATACCAAGTAAGGAGAAGGTGCCCATTGAAAACCACTCCTTGAGAGACAGAGGGGGATCTCTCGGTACTCTTTCTCCTCCCCACAAAACGCGTATTTATAAAAATGTCTATAAACCATTTCAGGGAAGTCACATATTTTAGTGTGGCCACCAACTTCTGGGTTAGAGGCTGTCATTTAAAAATTTTTTTTTGCATTGTCTTTAGTTTACATATTGGTACAGTTTTGAATGAATTGTATCCAACCAGAGTGTTGGATGTTTTAATATACCCACCTGCTAGAGGAGCTCTGTCAGTCTCTGGAGGCAAGACCACTGGGGGAGACCAAATGAGCATCCCTGGGAAAGAAATAGAGACAGGAGCAGCAAAAATAACTTTCAGCTGCAACAAAAATATTTTTGTAAGGTGTGAAAACTGGATAAGAAACTCCATTCTCTGAGATCTAACACTTAACTCTTTTCTTTCTAGATTTAAGGATAGCCTAGGTTGTGAAGAGATTTTTCTTTAAAAAAATGAAAGATTTTGGTGCCTGGGGGCTCAGTCAGTTGAGCATTGGATTCCTTGGTTTCAGCTCAGGTCATAATCTCAGGGTCATGGGATTGAGCCCTGCGTTGGGCTCTGCGCTCAGCAGGGAGTCTGCTTGAGATCGTCTCTCCCTCGTCCTCTGTCCCTCCCCCTGCTCTCTCTCTCTCAAATAAATAAATAAATCCTTTTTATAAAATGTAAGATTTGTGTTTCAGAATGGTGAAATTATTGAAAAACTTTTGAAAATTACTGAAAAACTGTAAAGATGTGACTTAGAGCTAGAGGATGTGTTTCCCTCCTTATTTTGGTATAATAATGGCCTTACAAAACAGCTGGGGTGCCTGGGTGGCTCAGTTGGTTAAGTGACCGACTCTTGGTTTCTGCTGGGGACATGATCTCAGGGTTATGGGATTGAGCCCCGAGTTGGGCTCTGTGCTCCGTGCAGACTCTGCTTGGGATTTTTTCCCTCTTCCTCTCCCTCCTCCTCTACCCCTCCCCCACTCAAGCGCATGCACGCTCTCTCTCAAATTACAAATAAAATCTTTAAAAAAAACTCCAACTAGATGGGTATTCTTACCTAGAAGACTCAGAGAAAATTCAGCGGTCAAATATCCAGATGAAAAGAGAAACATTCAGTTTATCATGTGGATGTTTTGTCTACATGAGGGAAAATCTGTGGATGTTTCCAAATATTTGGAAAAAAAAATATTTGGGAACATCCAGATGTTTGGCTTTATGCAGCTCAAACATCCAGATGTTAGACCAAATTTCCCCTTTTCCAATGAGATGTTTTGGCATCAAGTAGACCCAGCCATGGTTATAGTAATTCCAAATTGCTAACTAGTGTCACGGAAAATTATTTGGGGGGGGGACGTGGCACCCCAAAGTGTGAAGGTTATAGATGATCATAAACATTAAGAGGCAGGAGAAACGGAAGGGATTGCTCCGCCGACCAATCAGGCTGTCATTACTAACACAAATTGTCAGCAGCAATGTTCTCTTTCGGAGGGCCTAATAATTAGGAATAATAAACGTAAGCTGGTGGCCCTTACTGATTAAAAGGAAGCTGGTAGCACTTGCAGTGTTTACAGAACTTGAAAGACTTGGAAAGGGACATCCTCTGCTTTGAAAGGAGTTGAAAATTCTAAACTTCACGGAAAGAGGTTAGGAGAGTTCAGTTTCCTCCTCTTATTTTATTGGGCTCAATCTAATGTGACCCTGAAGTGTCTCCAATTACAATGTTCTTAAACTTGTGGGAATCAGCCTAATAAAAATACTGTAAAGAAATACAGCTCATCCCGCAGCTGTGGGCCGGCTGTGGAGATTACCATGGTGCAGGAGAGAGGGTCGGCCTCCTGAAAGCAGATTCCATTTTCTACATGGCAGTAACATGAACTTGAATGGAGGCGTCAAGCGAGAAGACAATGTTTTGATTCTGATTAAGATTCTAAAAGCTGATTTTTAGCCAACTTGTTGTTGGCGAAGAACAGCAATGCCATAAATAAAATAGCCACAGATGGGTCTGGATATCTGTTATGAACAACCATCAAGAAAATGCTTTTATTTTAATTGATTGATACTGAGCAAAAGTAGTATTCAGCCAAAACCTTATTGCCAGTCCTGTTGTAATTATTTTTTTAACCAGTTCACCACTGCATTCCAGGCCTCTGTCAGGACCTCCTATGGAGCTGCCTGGTACAATGTCTGCACCTGATATGTGTTTGGCTTTGCATACCATGCCTGAAACTGTTCAAGAAATTAATCTCCCTCTTTTTTTTTTTTTTACTTGCAAGAGCATAGCTTGCTGGAAAATAACCTAGATGTGGTCTGAGTTTCTTTTTTTAAAGTTAACAGTCTTCAGAGAACCTGGGGTCGGGTTGAAGTCAGGAATACGATGGTCTGTCAGGATGGGAATGACTGTTTGAAAGCCAATGCTAACTTTTCAAGGAATTATCCAGAACATGGAGGAAGAAGAAGCAGACCTTAAACATCTAAAGAAGCATTTTGTATTTTTTTGATTGCTTTCAGAGGAATTGAACTCTGGCTTCTTTTGAGAAAGAATCTCAAAAATTCTTAATACTAGAGCAAAAGTTACCCACGTGTAATCCAGTTAAAAGACACACACACACACACACACACACACACACCAGTGATAACACCCAGCATTTTTTGGTTTTGATAGAAACATAAAACATGGCTTTGGTTCTGAAAATGCTTTCATCGGGTGTGGACAAGGAAATATGATTATTATACTAATTGTATGGAACTAAGTGAGGAGCTAGCCATGATTTCTTCTTCTGATAAGAATGACACTTTACACCATCACATGCCAACTAACTGGAAAAAAATTCCTGCAATGGTATGTTCAGAAGTGTTATAGGAGTATTGGAAGTGATCAGTGTTGGTCAGAGAGACCATGGGCATCACTGGGGGTGCGTACTGGAGTGGGTAAGAGCAAACCAGAGACAGATGGCTTGAATCAGAATCTGGGCTTTGTCTCTTCTGGCCGGCTGACTTCACGCAAGGCTCTTTCTGCCTCAGTTTCCTCTTAGGCAAAATCTTTTGATAACAGTAGTTCTAGTGCCTAGGTTTGTAGCCAGGATTAAACAAGGAGTGTATGCAAAGCTCTTAGGTAAATGCTTCCTATGCAAGTCATCTTTGAAACCAAAGAACATGAACCAAAGAGCCTTGAATCAAAAGGTTCCTGAAGCTCCGATATGGGAATGAGAACTGAAGAAGCCATCTGATAAGATGCCGTGATCAGAAATAAAATGAGACATGTTTTGACACTTAATGACATCCTAAAAGATTGGGCGGCAGCAAGATGTACACATGTGTCTGCAGTAAATGTGGTGAGGAGGTGGGGGGTTGGGCAAGGGACATCAATCTCACAGCTTTCAATTAGGATCCCGTGGGCGGGGAAGAAGACTGGAGTTCGCAGGGAAGGAACTGGCTGATATTATTATTATTTTTTTGATGCAGCATTCCAGAAAACATAATCAATGGCACCCGTCCAGTTCCCATTTAGTAACCAAAGAACTAGCTGCAGCTGTTTTTTATGCCTGGTGGTGCCAGTTTGATAGTGTATAATCATATTTGCATAAAGATAAAAAGGAAGGTGTTATAGAACACAGTTAAGCCTATGGTTTCACCATGAATTAAAGGTAATTTCAGACTAATTAGGTATAATTTGTTAAGGAATTCTTCCCAGCAATGATGACTCTGATTTTGTAATTACAGGACAATGCTTACTGTGGCTTTCAAGGCAGGAGAAAGCACACCCGAGGGGGTCGTGTCCCACACTAGGCAGATCTAATGGTGCCACAAAAGACAGGTGTTTTGTCAGATTTCAGCCACACACTTTCACACCTGCAACGCATTAAGTACAGCAGCAATGTTAATGAAGACCAGGTGCCTGTTCTCCAACTTAAAGGAGGAACTGGCATGAGGTTTGCTGTTTGCTACCTGACGTCTTCCTCTGCATCTCTGAGCGCTGGCCCTTGGGTTGATGGGGAAAACGAGCTGGGTGAGTAGGCTTTGGGGCGGTTCTGCCCTCCTTTTTTTTTTTTGAGTGGAGGGCAGGGGTAGTGAAACATTGACCTTTCCGTTATGGTAGTTACGTCTATATGCACTGACCCAGCACCGCCCCCCCCGCCCCCCCCCCGCCATTAGTTCTCATCCTACAACAGCGGGGAAGACTCTTCTAGCCCAAAGTATTTCTAGGCTTTCTTTGCTGCCACCCCTTTTGTGCAGAGCTCAGCCTCCGGGTCCTGAAAAGAGCTGAGCTGCACAATCTACAAAATGGATTTCTGGAAAGTGCTGTGTTATCAGCTGCTACCAGAGAAAGTTTGATTGTAGCTACTTGAGTCTTTTCAAACTTGAAATTTTGCCATTCCATCCGGAAATGAGTAATGGAGGCCTTGAGCAAGCTTTTTCATTTTAATAAAACACAAGGTTTTCATTGTGTGTGGCTACATCGTCGTAATGCTCTCTGTTATGAAATACAAAATCTTTTCTCCCTCCTTTAAAAAAAAAAAACAACCCAGCCTCAGCAGTCGAGCTTTTTCCTCCTCTTTTGCCTCCTTTCCTTTGTTTCACAACTTGGAACTGCAGCTGTCCGCTCCTTGCAATTCTTAGCAGTTATGTGAAAAGTTAATATTGTCTCAAAAAAACCCCCCACCAAAAAAAGCGAAAACCCCAAACCACACATCAGAATTGAAAGAGGGGGAAAGAATGGGCAGGTCTAGGTTCTTAGCAGCAAGAGTATAATTATCAGACTCATTACCAGTGACTTCTGGCACAGGGGAGCCCCCTAAACAAAACAGCCTCTTTACCCAGGGAGATGGAAGGATGGACAAATATCAAAATGTTTGATGCTGTATTTAAACTCCCAGCCCTAATTAAGTTAGAAAAGAATAGGATCATACACTTCTAGAATAGCTGATGTAAATCTTGGAGGAGGAAGGACCTTTCCAGCTAGAGTTCTTTAACTCTTCGATTCCTGAAGTGAACGCATTGGCACCCCAAGCCAAACATTCAGAAACCAGCTATGGAAGTGACCTACTGGTATTGCAGAATTCCAATCCTTCATTCCATGTGATTTAGCAGTGTTTTTCAAGGAAGTTCATGTGCGCTTGAGAGAGTTTTTCAAGAGGCACCCCAGAGCTATCAACGTGGCTGAGTGGGGAGGTCTTTTTTTTTTTTTTAATTGAAGTATGATTGACCTACAACATTATATTAGTTTCAGGTATACAACCTAGGATTTGACAATTCGATACATTACACAGTGCTCACCATAAGTGTAGTTGCCATCTGTCACCATACAAAATTATTACAATATTATTGACCATATTCCCTATGCTGTACTTTTCATCCCCATGACTTATTTGTAGTTTGTATCTCTTAATCCCCTTCCCTGAAAGTGATTTTATTTTTCAATTTATTTGTAAGATTTGTTTTAGTTTCATAGCAAAATTGAGGGGAAGGTATAGAGATTTCCCATGTATTCTCTGTCCCCACACAGATGGAGCCTCCCCCATGATCCACATCCTCACCAGAGTGGTACATTCATTGCAATTGGTGAACTGCATTGACGCATCATAATTACTTCAAAACCATAGTTTACGTAATGGTTCACTCTTGATGTGCATTCTATGGGTGACCTGTATCCACCATTATAGTATAAAGAGTACTTTCTTGGTCTTAAAATCCTGTGTCTGCCTACTCATCCCCACCCCTCCGAACCCCTGGAAACCACTGATCTTTTTACTGTCTCTATAGTTTTGCTTTTTCCACAATGTCCTATAGTTGGAATCCTACATTATGTTACCTTTTCAGATTAGCTTCTTTCACTTAGTTCTATGAATTTAAGGCTCTTCCATGTCTTTTCATGAGTTGATAGCTCATTTCTTTTTGGCACTGAATAACCTTCCACTGTCTGCGTATACCGCAGTTTAGCCACTCACCTAATGAAGGACATCTTGATTACTTCCAAGTTTTGGCCATCATACATAAAAGTGTTATAAATATCAGTGTGCAGGTTTTTGTGTGGACATGAGTTTTCAACCCCTTTGGGTAAATACCAAGGAACATAATTTGCTGGATTGTATGGCTTAGTTTTGTAATAAATTTCCAAACTGTCTCCTGAGGTTTTTTTTTTCCCCCCTTTCTCCTTTCCTTTGCTTTACCAGGAAGCTGCAGTTGTCTGTTTCCTGCAATTTCTAGCAGTTACTTGAAAAGTTAATATTGTCTTTAAAAAATAAAATGAAACCTTGAACTCCAAGAACAGATTGGTGGTTGCCATAGACAAGGAAGGGGTGGGAGTGAAATGGGTGGAGGTGGTTTTAAAAAGAAAAAAGGAGGCTGTACCATTTCACGTTCTCACCGGTGATGAATGAGCATTTCTGTAGTTTCACATCCTCACCAGCATTTGGTGTTGTCAGTTTACTTCCTTTTCTTGTCTTATTGCGTTAGCTAGGACTTTGAGTACAGTGTTTAAAAGGAGTGGTGAGAGGACATTCTTGCCTTGTTCTTTTCAATTTATTTTATTGATTTGGTATCCATCAACGATTGAATATGAAGAATGGTTGTAGCTGCCAAAGAATAGTTTGAAAACCCTATCTTAATGGCAGAAAACACTTGGGCCTCTACTATGTACTCAAGTATTCAAGCAAATCCAAATGCTTCTTGTGGACAATGTTGGCTGTGTGTTCAGAGTCTCACGAAGCCCACTTCTATGCAAAGCTGCTGAGGTCTTCCCATACAGCAAGAAATCCAGTCATGTTCTGGTGTTTCTGAAAAAGCTAGTGACTAAAGCAAATGAATCTCTTCAATTAATGTTACTGAGAGTTTGGATTACAGGTACTCACCAGGGAGCTCAATTTCAAATTAACTACTCCCCAATCTTCTCAAAAGTCTCAAATTGTTATTTGAGAGATTGTCTCTGACCTCCCTACTCAACGTGTGGTCTGTGGGCCGGTAGCAGTGGCCGAACTTAGGAGCTTGTTAGAAAAGGGCTGAATCTCAGGCTCCAACTCCAGCTTCCTGAATCCGAATCTGTGTTTTTAACAAGTTCATCTGTTGAGTCAACCTGTCAATAATTTTCCTGTAAAATTTTGACCAGCATTGGTCTAAGAGATGCTGTCACCATGTATTAATCTAGACCAGAAATTTTTACTTTGAGCTCCTTTTTATCTAAAAATCTGCCTCAAGTTTATATACTCCCTGCAATTGAAGGCAAAATGGAATCTGTGTGAGGGCATATGTGCTCATGTTTGTAACCATAGGTCCACTTTTTGACAAAGACGGTTCATAAATTTTTAGCTTTTAAAAATATTGCAAACTTGCTTGATAAAGATCTTTTGCCAAACAGACAAATCAATTTAACAAATACTTATGGAATGCCAACTCTGTGGTAATGTGGAATTATAATTAAGAAAGGTTTTAAGTCAATCTGTTTGGGTTTCAGTTCCAGCTCTAACACTCAAAGCTATATGACCTTTGATCAATTTCTTACAATCCCTGTGCTTAGGTATTTTTCAAATATAAAACAGGGATCAGAGTGATATCTAACCCATAGGGCTTTATGAGGGTTACTATGGTTAATACATATAAGTTCTTAAAACTATTTCTAGCACGTACTAAGCACTCAATAAATAGTGACTATTACTATGTACCTGACCCTTTTTTAGGCTCTGGGGAAATTGTGATAAGACAAACACCATTCCAGCCCTAATAGGTCCTTTATCTTATCAGGAGAAAATAGACATTAAAATATTAATTTTATAATTACTAATTTTAAATTGGGATACATGCTGTGAATAGAGAAGTACAAGGTGCCTTTAGAAGGACCTGACCAGGGCTGGAAGGTCAGGAGGGCTTCCTTGCTGAAGTGAGTTTAGGTGAAAGGGAACAGGGAAATGGAGAGAGATCCAGGTCCAGTGGGGTGGTCTCATGCAGGTCCGGCATCCAGATCCAGCCCCATGGGTGTTGGGCAGAGGCGGGGTGATGAAGCTGATAAGGTAGATGGAGCCTGGATCCTGCAGTGCCTTGTGAATGATGTGTCTGAAAAGGACTTTAATCAAGTGTGTGAGGACTGGGTTTTAAGTTTTACTTTATGACTCCAACAGGCAAGTGGGAAATGGGTTGAAAGGGAAATAAGAATGAATGTTGAGAGACCAGTTAGGAAGGATTCATGGTGGGACATAAAAGAATTGGTTGCACCTTTTTGGAACATGTTGGCAGCAAAAGAAGAAAGAGAAATGGATGAACAGGAGAAATATTTAGGTGAAGTTAGGAGGGCTTGGTAGTTAATGGATTCCTGATCGAATTGTATTGTGCTTTTTTTTTTTTCTTCAAGATTAAAAAGAAATTCATAGAAGTGACTTTATTTCTGGATTTTTCCTTCAGTCTATAGACACAGACCCATCTACTCTCACAGGCTTTCCTTTGCCTTACATATGGCCCCATAGGTATTCTCACAGATTCATATACGATTCATAGTATGTACTTTCCCCTTGTAGGCCTACTCCTGTTTATTTTAGAAAGAAATTCATTTGTGCTTGTAAGGCAAAGCTTCTATTCTCTGTTGACAGTTTTTCTTTTTTGAAGTTCTTTTAAGTGTCTGGGGTGGGGCTGGATATATTTTTGCCTTCCTTAGTCATAAGGAATACAACGTGTAATATACACCCCCCCTTAAACTCTAAGCAGGTGGTGATGAAAATAACTAACACCACCTATATAAAAACTTTGTTCTTGTTTCCCTCTGGGGATGCAAGCAGTGAAGAGCCCAGATATCTGGAATCTCTAGTGTCATGCTTTCTACAAAATTTTTGGTCTATTTAATTTTAATCCAGGCCTTCCACTTCTTTATATCATTCTGGCATGATAACAATTATTATTACCCACCCCTCTCAGGAAAAAGTCTATAGTTACAGAGGGACTCAAATCTATCAAGTAGGTTGTAATATTAAGAGCAACAAAATGGTTATTATAAATGATTGTTAGAATGACTATCATTTATCGACCACCTACTAGGTACCTGCAACCACCTTCTGAGTAGTAGTAGCCCCAGTTTCCTAAGAAACCAAGGCAATATATTGTTCCTCTTGGTCTGATAAGAAAGCAGAAACCTCTCCTTGCTTTTGCAGGATTCTCCTGGCTCTGTTCCACCTTATCCCCCAGAACCCTACGTTTCTCGTGTTCCTATCTCCGTCCTTAAATACTGTCTCCCACTCTTTCTTCTCCAGACCACTTTCTTCTGCCTTTTCCTTGGACCCTTCTCCTTAAGCTGATGGCCAAGAAATAGACAAAGGAATGAGGTGATGGGTGTGACTGGCTCTTTCTGCTTTTGTGTAGGGATTGTCTGGGAACATAGTGAAGGCACCCCACAGTGTGCATCTAACAGGCAGACCGTCCACCATCTTGGGAAGCACAGGAGGGCAACAGTGCTTTTCAGACCCCATTGGACGAAGCCCTGTGGGTGGCACCAACTGGCCAATATACAGGGTTGCCACGGCTCAACAGTCTGTTGTTCTTGGTGACGTTGGTGGTTTTGTTTTTCTTAAATAAATGAGGTGTAGGCCTTAGGCTCCTGGCCCTCTCCCAGAGCAGGTTTGCACACCCCTGAAGTCTGAGCTGAATTCTGCCATCTCTCCAGTAACACTTAATTGTTTTTAATTATCCCTCCACTGAAGCTGAACCATCCCTCACCCAGGTCACAGCACAGAACATGGCTCATAAGTTTTATGAGCCACCTTGTGTATCTCATCCATGTGTGCAGCCACCTTTTCTGACAGTGAGCAATCCATCAGGCAGATACCCCTGCCCCTGACAGGGTCTGGACGCTCAGAGCAGGGACAGGTTCTTCTTGGTATCCGTGTGTTGACTACCATTGTAGCAGGAAGCCAGGCTCCGGGCTGGAGACTTGAATTTCAGGTCTTAAGATTGCACATTAATTGAACCTTGGAATAGTCTTTTATTTCCACCTACGAAGGTCATAAGGCTTGACAAAACTCAAGGGGTTGTTTGGAATTCCCTAAGTCTGGTTATTCCTCTGCTAAGCCAGGAGTTCTCGTTCTGAATTTCTAGTGAGATATTGGGCACCAGGTCTGAATCCTCATTTGAATTCTATAAATACTTGCAGAAGAAATGAAAAGCCCAATATTTATGGGTGGGTTGCATAGCCAGAGTCCTTACTTGTAAATGGACTTA
>NC_138382.1:32329831-32336183 GCF_054177405.1 Leptonychotes weddellii | reverse complement strand
TCACCCACTCACCCACTCCTCAGTCTTCAAGGGTAAAGCTTAGAGAAGAGAGGAAGAGGGTTAGCAGTCACAGGGGCTAAATGTTTCAATTCAGAGGATTTTCACTTTTCTACTTTTCTCCACTGGATTACCATGAAGGTATCCAGGAATATGCTGCTGTTATCTGGGAAGGATACTAGATAAAACTGAGGGATATATCTCCCCTCCAATAAATTGATGAGATTAGCTAGTTGGCTCAAGTAAGCCCAGACAGGAAGAACACTTCCCAAAGAGTAATATAGTATCATAGATGTTAGCATGATGGCTTTTGGCAGGGGGGCCCTGAATGAATGCTTTTTTATTGTTATACTCCAGTATTTCCTATTCTCTTCTATTGCTTGCAAGTGACACTGGTTTCCATTTAGTAGTGATGAAAGGTTTCCATTAAAAATGCATGTATTTAAGTTAAAGCTAGTCAGTTAAAGGAAAACATTCAGAATATAACAGCATCAGTGATAACTGAAAATGTTAAAAGTCATGAAGGATGGTACCTAAATTATTGAATATTTGGAAACCTTGGAATGGAAGATGGGAAGCTTTGAATAAGGGCTAGTACGATGGAAGCCCTGCAGAGCTGTAGGCTGTAGAGTACCCTGTGGACGATGTGGGGTGGGAAGAAAGAGCAGCAGAAAGGTAGCCCCACCTGCCAGCACAGTTTGGCTAAAGTCATCCATAGGAGACTGCGGTGTATAAGCATGTTCTCCTGTTGTGGAGTAGCACTGATGTCGGGGGTGGGGGTAAAGTCTGGTGTGTTGAGAGAAATCCCCACTATTCTAGACACACAGTTCCCAAGACAATATGTCTGCCCCAGCCCTGACAGCATAGGGCCCTAGGATTTTTCTAGCTGGCTCTTTTCCTAATGTCTCCATTCCACCCTCAGGTCCCCTTTTTCATTTCCACCAAAGGTAGAACTCTGTCAAAGCCTTGAGTACTTCAGATAATAGGATTTTGATACCAAATTGCTCTTTGCTTCCACACAGGGCCTGCATTTGGCCCACTGGCCCATCCAGAGGCCGGGTAAGTCATGGCCGGGCCTGAGAAGATTGGTGTGAGCTGGCCACTGCCCAGCAAATGACCTCCTCAGATCCTCCTCCCCTCTCTCCCACCCCAAAGCAGTCCCTGAGGGTTTCTATGGAGAAATAGTCTCCGATATTTTTACTATGTGTGTAATTTTCCTCTTTTATACTGGGAAAGAAAACCTTTTTTGACACTCAAAAGACCCACTCAGGGAAACTGTTAAAAATGCCCCTCTTGTTTTGAGCAGATTGAAAAGCAGACGAAGTGAATGCGGCTTCATTTCTTGCGGGCGGTGCATGGTCACACTTGCAGGCGCCTGTGCTGAGCCCTAGCTTCACCTGCTGCCCGTGCAGGCCTGCCCTGGCTCCCCTACAGGCCCACAGGCTGTTCAGGCTGCAGAGCGGCTGACATCAGCTGCTGCCTCCTCTGGCACTAGCCCCAGAGGGCCTTACCCACATTCACTGTTCTGTTGCAGGTGGAAGACCTGTCTGCCCATCTTGAACCAGGATACTCTTAGCCAATCTTCTCTGCCTCCATCTGGCTGCTGGCTGGGTCTTGGGGCAGGGGTGAGACAGAGGGACTCGAGCAGATTTCAGCTTGGTTTGGAGAATGCCCACAAACAGGATTAGGGAGCGTGTCCACGAACTAAGATGCTCTGGTAACACCACCCCTCTGGGTTCTTATCTACCTGTGCTATGTGTGTCGAATTGCCAGGGCCTAGCGCGCAGGGGGTGGGGGGATGGTGATGGTGGTAGCACCACCTGGACTGCTCCTGGACCAGAACCCTACTGTATTGTAACTATATTTAAAGGAAACCAAATGGTATGGGATGATTTAGTGATATTTCAATCAGATGACCTTGCCATGTTCTGTGAATCTTGAGAGAGCGGTACCACTCCTCCCCAGTACATCTGCTGCCTGCCTCGCTGTTCGGGGATGCCCATAGCCTGCACAGGACACAGCCAAACATGAGCTCAGTGTTGATGATATGGTGAAGGGACTGCCAGGCTGAACTCACCATGTCTCTTCAGGGCTGCATCTGAACTGTGGTTATAAAGCTGTAGGACCCCTTTTGAGAAATAGAATTATTTGGGGAAGAAAAAAAAAGTTCTGGTTCAAGATGGCAATATAGAGAGTTCCCAAATTCACCTCCTCCCATGGATACACTGAGTCTATAGCTACATCTACAACAATTTCCCTTAAAACCCCCAAATTAAGTGACCACTACATAACCAGCAAATGGGAAGAAAACCACATCGAAGTGGGTAAGAGAGGTTGGGACACAATCTCCTTGTAAATCCCACCCCCTGCACAGTGACCCAGAACTAGAAGGGAACTTCAAACCTGGAGCTTCTCCCTGGGGAATGAAATGTTCAAACCTCACATTGGTCACCTTAACTTTTGGGACCTAAACCTGAGAGATGAGCCCTATAACATTTAACTTTGTCCTGGGACACTCAAGATGGTAGTGATCTGAGCAACCCCTCTTTAGGGGCTCAGGTGCAGACTCCACTGCCCCAGGGCCCAACTCAGAGGTAGCCAATCATGCCCAGACTTAAAGTAAAGGAGGCCCACCTGCTTATATTAAAGCATTAGCCTGAGGGGCGGCATCTAATTTAGCCCACACAACTAGGAGCCTGCTGGAATATTCTTTGGGGACAGAGACTGGTGGTTACCATATTTGTGCTCTCTCTTTGCTGTGTTCCAGAGCACCGGTATCTCCCAGAACTTTTACATATGTCTGGTGCCCAGTTTTGGTTGTTGCTGCCTTGAAGATACCTTTTGATTGCCTGGCTCTGGAGGCCAGGGAAACACACGTTCCTGGGCACATGGGACTATAACTAGTCTCCTCTAGAAAGGAGCTCATCTCTGTCTGAAATCCTGATTTTTGTGACTGCTTCCAGGGGATACCTATACATAGTCTGCCTTTGGAATGAATCCCACAGGACTGTAACCAAGTGAGAAAGACTTCTTAAACAGCTACCACCCCCAGGGTACAACAAGAGGCAACAGATTCAGGAGCTTGGCCTTCTGTGAAGGAAGCCTCTTAGCTAACCATCATAATGGGTGGCCTGAGGGACAGACTTCTAATTATACATGCTTCTAGAAGCTGACTGTAATGTTTTCCAGACACTTTGGAGGGTGGGTACTATCTTCATGCTCATCCTCTGCCATGCTCCTGAGCTTTACATGCATCTGGGGGCCAGTTTTTATAGCTAATGCCCAGGTGATGCCCCTTGATTGTCTGGCTCTGGTGGCTGAAGTGGCTTGCATTTCTGGGTCCCACAGGACTGTAGTAATCAGTTTTTCACAGGCTACCACCCTCAGGGCACTGCACAGATAGCAGACTGAGGCAACACCCTCAGTCTTTCTATAAAGGACACCACTTTGCTTGTCCTGAAGCTTTGGACTGAGGGGCTGGCTTTAGGTGTGGCACAAATTTAGTGGCCTACCGAGCTGCTCTCAAGGAATGTGGATGTCCTCTTGGTGCACTTCTCTCTACATTGCTCCAGCTGGCTGATATTTCACAGAAATGAGCTTCTACACTTGTCTGGAGCCATGATTTTTGGGACTGTCACCAAGGAGGTGCCTCCAGATCATCTGGCTCTGGTGGCCAGTGGGGCTTATGCTTGCAGCCCCAGTATATGTTCGCATGTTTTAAAAACTGTTGCCTCAGAATCCTGAGGGACACACTCCCCTTTGGGACACTGACAGGCCAATTTGAAATAAGTTCTGTAACCACAAAGCAACCTATAGTAAAACCCAAAAAGAAATATAAGCATACAACAGAAGAAAGTCATTAAGTCACAAAGGAAGAAAGCAAGAGAAGAACAGAGAGGAACTACAAAAGGCGCTACAAAACAAAATGGAAATAAGCACATATCTATCAATTACTTTAAAATGTAAATGGAATACATTCTTCAGTCAAAAGACAGAGTGGCTGAACGGATTAAAAAACAGCCATCTATATGTTGGCTATAAGAGACACACTTTACATATAAGGGCATATGGACCAAAAGTGAAGGGATGGAAAAATATTTCATGCAAATGGAAACCAAAAGAAAGCTGAAGTAGCTATATTTATATCAGACAATAGACTTTAAAACAGATTGGAGACAAAGTCATTATATAGTGATAAAGGGGTCAGTCCAACAAGAGGATAGAACATTTGTGAATATTCAAATATTTATAACCTATGCACCCAACACGGGAGCACCTAAATACATAAAGCTAATAGTAACAGATCCAAAGAGAGAAATGGACAGCAATACTATAATTTTAGGGGACTTTAATACCCCAATTACATCAATGGATAAATCATTCAGTCAGAAAATCAATAAGGAAACATTGACCTTCACTGACCCGTTAGACCAGATGAACTTAACAGATACTTACACAGAATTCCATCCAAAAGCAACAGAATACACATTCTTAAGTGTACATGGAACATTTTCCAAAAGAGAGCATATGATGGGCCAAAACAATTCTTAATAAATATAAGAGAATTGAAATTCTATCAAGCATCTTTTCCAACCACAGTAGTATGACACTAGAAATTACACAAAGAAGACGAGAAAAATCACAAATACGTGGAGATTAAACAATATGGTACTGAATAGCCAATGGGTCAAAGAAGAAATCAAAAGAGAAATAAAAATACTTTGAAAGAAATGGAAATACAACATACCAAAATTTATGGGATGCAGCATAAGCGGTTCTAAGGTGGAAGTTTATAGTGAGAAGGCTCACCTCAAACAACCTAACTTTATATCTCAAGGAACTAGAAAAAGTAAACAAAGCCTAGTAGAAGGAAGGAAACAACAAAAATTAGAGAAGAAGTAAATAGAATAGAGCCTGAAAGGTTAAGGAAACCAAGATCTGTTTTTTTTTTTGTTTTAGTTTTTATTTTTTGTTTGTGAAAAGAGACATTACAACTGATATCACAGACATACAAATGACCATAAGCCTATTATGAGCAATTACATGCAACAAATTGGACAACCTAGAAGAAATGAATAAACTCTTAGATGCATATGACCTACCAAGACTGAATCATGATGAAATACAAAATCTGAACAGATCAATTACTAGCAAGGAGATTGAATCCATAATCAAAAACCTCCCAACAAAAAGAAGTCCAGGGATAACTTCACTAGTGAATTCTACCAAACATTCAAAGATGTATTAATACTAATCCTTAAATTCTTCCAAAAAATAAAAGAGGTGAAGCTCTCCAAACACATTTAATGAGGCCAGCATTATTCATACTCATTACTCTGATACCAACACCAGACAAGATGTGACCAACACAAAACAAAAAAATCAGGTCACTATCCCTGATGAACAAAAATGCCAAAAATCCTCAATAAAATATTAAACTGAATTCAAAAATACATTAAAATGATCATTCACCATGATCAAGTGGAGTTTATTCTGGGGATGCAAGGATGGTTCAACATCTGCAAATCAGTCAATGTGATACACCACATCAACAATACAAAATACAAAAATTAAAGAAAAAATGATCTCAATGATGTAGAAGAAGCATTTGACAAAATTCAACAACCATTTAGGATAACTCTCAACAAAGCAGGTACAGAGGGACTGTGCCTCAAAATAATCAAGGCCATGTATGACAAGCCTACAGCTAACATTCAACAGTGAAAAGCTGAAAGTGTTTAAGGAGCAAGACAACGATGTCCACTCTTGCCACTTTTATTCAACATAGTACTGGAAGTCAGAGCAATTAGGCAAGAGAAAGGTCATCTAAGTTGAAAAGAAGTAGAACTCTCAATATTTTAAGATGACATATATAGAAAATCCTAAAGACCCCATCAGAAAATTGTTGGGAATAATAAATTCAGTAAAGTTGTAGGATACAAAATCAACACACAAAAATCTCTTGGGTTTCTTTTTTTTTTTTTAATTTTTTATTGTTATGTTAATCACCATACATTACATCATTAGTTTTTGTTGCAGTGTTCCATGATTCACTGTTTGTCTATAACACCCAGTGCTCCATGCAGAACGTGCCCTCTTTAATACCCATCATCAGGCTAACCCATCCTCCCACCCCCCTCCTCTCCAGAATCCTCAGTTTGTTTTTCAGAGTCCATCGTCTCTCATGGTTTGTCTCCCCCTCTGATATGCCCCACTTCATTCTTCCCCTCCTGCTATCTTCTTCTTCTTCTTTTTTTTTTTTTTTTTAACATATATTGTACTATTTGTTTCAGAGGTACAGGTCTGTGATTCAACAGTCTTGCACACTTCACAGTGCTCACCATAGCACATACCC
>NC_138382.1:32307754-32329331 GCF_054177405.1 Leptonychotes weddellii | reverse complement strand
ACTACTATGAAGGGATAGAATATGACTCTAAAAATAAAAAATAAAAATGTTTTTTAAAAAAGGGATTGATAAGATGTTGGTTGAAAAGGGGAAAAAGAAAAATTCAAAAAAAAGAAAAAAGACAGTTAAAAAAAATTAACTTTGAAAGACTAAGGAATCATGGTAAAAAAGCCATGAATTCTATGTGCTGTATTCCCCTAGTGCTGGCGTTCTGCCATACTCATTGATCGGTAAACTTGGTCTTGGCTGGCTGTTCTTGCTGATCTTCTGGGGGAGGAGCCTGTTGCCGTGGTTCCCAAATGTCTTTGCCAGAGGTGGAATTGCCCCGCCCTTGCCTGCTCCAGGCTAAGTAATCTGCTCAGGTTTGCTCTCAGGAGCTTTTGTTTCCCTGCATGCTTTCCGTACAGCTTTGGAGGACAAGAGTGAAAATGGCAACCTCCCACTCTCTGCCCAGGAGGAGCTGAGAACTCAGGGCCCCGCTCCTCAGTATGCCCCCCAGAGAAAAGCAGTCAATCACTCCCGTCTCCCCGGTCTCCAGCCGCACTCCGTGCTCACCCGGCCTGTGACCGAGCGTTTCTATCTCTGGCACCTGACTCAGTGTGGAGTCTCCAAACCCAGCAGATCCCTATGGTGCGCTCCTGGGCCACTCCTCCCAGGGGAGGAAGGGGAGTCTCCCCGGATCTGCCGCTTGTTGGGTCCCTGCTGGAGGAGCAGTGGGCCGACTGTGCCGCGGATCATGGTTTATGGCAACCCTGAGCTGAGAGCCCGTGCCTTGGCTGATCTCTGCAGCCAGCTTCCCCACTCCGATACTGAGGGTTCTGAGACTATAATGCCCCATGAGGGTTCCACCCCCCACTTAGCCATTGGAGCGACATCCCTCAGCAGAGCTGACTTCTATAAGTTCCGATTTTGTGCTCCACGGTTCTATCACTTGCCAGAAGCGGCTGACGGAGGCCCGCTCCTCCTCCGTCTATCCTCCTGAATATGGCCTCGGATTCACTTCGCCGCACGTCCTACCTTCTGGAAAGTGGTCGCTTTTCTGTTCAGAGTTGTTGCTATTCTTTTCTTCAATCTCCTGTTGAGTTTGTAGGTGTTCAGAATGGTTTGATCCCTATCCAGCTGAATTCCTGAGACCAGATGAAATCCAGGTCTCCTACTCCTCTGCCATCTTGCTCAGCCCCCTCAATCTGTTGGGTTTCTTTACATTAATAACAAACTATCAGAGAAATTAGGAAAACAATCTTGATGGGGAGGGGGATGGTGGCAGAGTAGGAGGACCCTAGGTTTGCCTCGTCCCATGAATACAACTAGATAACTATCAAATCATCCTAAATACCCCAGGAATCGACCTAAAGACTGGCAGAACAAATTCCACAACTGAAAGTAGAACAGAGGCCCATCAGAGAAGGTAGGAAATGCAGAGATGTCCTTTAGTGGAGAAACGGATCCTGGCTGCTGTGGAGATGAGGGAGCCATGGTCATGGACAAGGGTGAGAGAGAGAAGAACACACAGGGGAACACACAAGGAGAATGTTTCCCCATAGCTACTGGCTTGGAAAGTAAGAGGGACTGAATTTTGTGCATTCTTGCAACCAGAGGGGCTTAAAGCCTGAAGTTTTAAGTGTCAGGAGGCTGGGCTCTGGTAGAGTCCAGACGCATTTGGGCTGCTCTTAGAAGGCAGGCAACAACTTGGAGACTACAGTGTAGAAATAGTGATCTAAAGAATGCCTGGGGCACACAGTGGGGAGATTTGCTCTTTCAGAGTGTGTCCCTGAGAGTCAGCTTTCATGGAGAGGCCATTTCCCTTCCCCACCCCTCAGCATAAGCAAGGGGCCATCTGTGGGAATTATCACAGCATGGATACTGGCTGCCTAACTTGCTTACGCTAAGCCCCACCCTCCTGTGCTCCAGTGGAACTGCCCTTCTCTGTCATAGTCTCCTCAGTCCCAGCACAGTGGGACCCTCTGCCAGAACACCAGCACAAACTCCTGCCCACCCCACATCTCCCTACCAGAGTTTTGTTGGGCCTCAGTTACAGTGGAGGTGGGACAGGTCTCATTTCACAAGCAGACCAGAGCACCCTATTTAAAACTAGCCACATTCAGGCCAGGGACCAAACACTGCCACAGCAGGCAAGGAGAGCCTCTGTAGACGACTGGCCTGAAGGACAGAGCAGCCAGGACACAACAGCAGAGTGCATGCAGCACACAGCAGAGACACTCCCTGAAGCAACAGGCCCTAGACACTACATATCCCCTTCTTCATAAGGCTATTACTTTTAGGAGCAGGAGACATAACTGGCTTTTCTAAAACAGAGAAGCAGGTAGAGACTTAGACAAGATGAGAAGACAGAGGAATTTATCCTAAATGAAAGAATAATTTAAGGCCATGGCCAGAGATCTAAGAGAAACAGATATAAGTAACATGCCTGATGGAGAATTTAAAGCAGTGATCATAAGGATACTCACTGGACTTGAGAAAAGAATGGAAGACATCATTGAGAACCTTACCACAGAGATAAAAAAGTTAAATGATCAGAGATAAAGAGTGCAATAAATGAGATTAAAAACACACTTGGTGCAATGAATAGCAGGCTGGAAGAAGCAGAGGAATGAATTAATGACCTAGAAGACTAATGGAAAGTAATGAAGCTGACCAAATGAGAGAAAAATTATACAAAACAGGAATAGACTTAGCGAACTCAGTGACTCCATCAAATGTAATAACGTTTGTATTATAGGAGTCCCAGAAGAAGAAGAGAGAGAAAGGGGGGCAGAAAACTTATTTAAAGAAATAATATCTGAAAACACCTCTAATCCAGGGGAGGACAGATCCAGATCCAGGAATCATAGAGAACCCTCAACAAAAGCAGATCCACATGAAGGCATATTGTAATTAAACTGGACAAATATAATAATACAGAAAAAGTCTTAAAAGCAGCAAGACAAAAGAAGACAGTTACTTATAAGGGAAAGCCCAGAAGGCTATCAGCAGATATCTCAGCAGAAACTCTCCAAGTCGGAAAGGGCTGGCATGATATATTCAAAGTGCTGAGTGGGAAAAATCTGCCAAGAATATTCTATCCAGCAAGGCTTACATTCAAAATAGAAGGAGAAATAAACAATTTCAGACAAACACAAATTAAAGGAGTTCAAGACCACTAAACCAGCCCTACAAGAAATACTAAAGAGGACACTGAGTGGAAAAGAAAGACCAGAAGTGACAGTATGAAGGTACGAAACACAAAATCAGTAAAAATGAATAGTTCTTTTAAAAAAATCAGCCAAGGAACTCACAAAATAAATGTAAAATATGACCACATATACCTAAAACGTGGGGAGGACAGGAGTAAAGACTGGGTTCAAACTTAAATGACCATCAACTAAATGTAGACTGCTTATGCAGAAGATATTATATACAAACCTAATGGCAACCACAAATCAAAATCTAATATGCAAAGAATAAAGAGAAAGAAATGCAAACATATCACTAAAGAAAATCAGCAAACCATGAAAGAGAGAAAGATAAGAAAGGATCAGACAAAATCTCCACAAGCAACCACAAAACAGGTAACAAAATGGCAATAAGTACATATCTATCAATAATTACTTTGAATGTAAATGGACAAAACTCTCCAATCAAAAGACGTAGGGTGTCAGAATGGCTTAAAAAAGAAAAAAGACCCATTTACATGCCACCTATAAGAGACTCATTTTAGATCTAAAGACACCTGCAGATTAAAAGGGGATGGAAAACATCTACCATGCAAATGGGTGTCAAAAGAAATCTGCAGTAGCAATTCTTGTATTGCACAAACTAGACTTTAAAACAAAGAGAGACAAGGGCACTGTATAATAAAGTGGCCAATCCAACAAGAAAATACAATAATTGTAAATATTTTTGTACCCAAAATGGGAGTACCCAAAGGCATAATGCAATAGCAAACATAAAGGAACCAATCAATACAATCAGTGTAGGGACTTTAACACCCCAATTACATCACTGGACAGATCATCTAAACAGAAAATCGGCAAGAAAACAGTGGTTTTGAATGACACACTGGAACAGATGGATTCAACAGATATGTTCAGAACATTCTATCCTAAAACAGTAGAATACACATTCTTTTCAAGTGCACATGGAACATTCTCCAGAATAGATCGCATAGTAGGCCACAAAACAGGCCTCAACAAACTCAAGAAGATGGAAGTCACACCATGCATCTTTTCTGAACACAATGCTATGAAACCAGAAGTCAACCACAAAAAAAAAAAAAAAATCTGGAAAAATCACAAATACCTGGAGGTTAAATAATATGTGACTAAACAATAAATGAGACAACCAGGAAATAAAAGAAGAAATAAAAAATACCTGAAAAAAATAGAAATGAAAACACAGTGGTCCAAAACCTTTGGGATGTAGCAAAGCAGTTCTAAGAGGGAACTATATAGCAATACAGGCCTACCTCAAGAAGCAAGAAAAATCTCCAACAATCTAACCTTAATAATGCTAGAAAAGCTATAGCAAACAAGACCTAAAAACAGCAGAAGGAAGGAAATAACAAAGATTAGAGCACAAATAAATGAGATAGAAACTAAAAAAATAATAGATGAATGAAATCAGGAGCTGGTTCTTTGAAAAAATTAATAAAATTGATAAACCTCTAGCCAGACATTCAAAAAAAAAAAATAGAAAAGAACCCAAATAAATAAAATCACAAATGAGAGAGGAGGAGTAACAATGCCACAGAAATAAAAACAATTATAAGAGAATATTATGAAAAACTATATGCCAAAAAATTGGACAACCTAGAAGAAATGGATAACTTTCTAGAAACAAATTACCAAAACTGAAACAAGAAGAAATAGGAAATTTGAACAGATTGATAACCAGCAAAGAAATTGAATAGGTAATCAAAGAACTCCCATCAAACAAAAGTCCGGGACCAGATAGCATCACAGATGAATTCTACCAAACATTTAAAGAGTTAATACCTGTTCTTCTCAAACTATTCCAAAAAATAGGAAAGAAAGGAAAACATCCAAATTTTTCTATGAGGCTCGCATTACCCTGATATCAAAGCCAGATAAAGACACCACAAAAAAAGAGCACTGCAGGCCAATATCTCTGATAAACATAGCTGCAAAAATCCTCAACAAAATAGTAGTAAACTGAATCCAACAATACATTAAAAAAATCATTCACTATGATCAAGTGGGTTTCATTCCTGGGTTGCAAGGATGGCTCAGTATTCACAAATCAGTCAACATGATACATCACATTAAGAACACACGATCATTTCAATAGATGCAGAAGAAGCATTTAACAAAGTACAATATCCATTCATGATAAAAACTGTCAACAAAAGTAGGCTTGGAGGGAAAATATCTCTGTATAAGAAAAGCCATATATGAAAAACCTACAGCTAATATCATCCTAAATGGAGAAAAACTGAGCACTTTTTCTCTACTGTCAAGAATAAGACAGAGATTTCCACTCTCACCACTTTTACTCAACACAGTACTGGAAGTACTAGCTACAGCAACCAGACAATAAAAAGAAATAAAAGGCATCCAAATCAGCAAGGAAGAAAGTCAGACTTTCACTATTTGCAGATGACATGATACTGTATGTAGAAAACCTGAAAGACTCCACCAAAAACTGCTGGAACTGATAAACTAATCCAGTAGAGTTGCAGGATACAAAAATCAACGTACAGAAACCTATTGCATTTCTATATACTAATATAATGCAGTGGCAGAAAGACAATTAAGGAATCAATCCCATTTACAACTGCACCAAAAATAATAAGATACCTAGGAGTAAACCTAACCAAAATGGTGAAAGACCTGTATTCTGAAAACTATAAAACACTTGTAAAAGAAACTGAAGATGACAGCAAGAAATGGAAAGACATTCCATGCTCATGAATTGGAAGAACAAATATTGTTAAAATGTCTATACTACCCAAAACAATCTACACATTTAATGCAATCCCTATCAAAATATCACCAGCATTTTTCACAGAACTGGAACAAACAATACTAAAATTTGTATGGAACCCCAAAAGACCCTGAAAATTCAAAGCGACTTTGAGAAAGAAAAACAAAGCTGGACACATCACAATTCTGGATATCAAGTTATATTTCAAAATGGTAGTGATCAAAACAGTATGGTCCTGGCACAAGATAGACACGTAGATCAATAGAACAGAATAGAAAACCCAGAAATAAACCCATAATTATATGGTCAATTAACAACTGACAAAACAGGAAAGAATATCCAGTGGGAAAAAGACAGTCTCTTCAACAAATGGTGTTGGGAAAACTGGACAGCTACATGCAAAAGAACGAAACTGGCCATTCTTTTTCACCATGCACAAAAATAAACTCAAAATGGATTAAACAAAAGCAAAAATAGGGGCATCTGGGGGGCTCAGTTCATTAAGTGTCTGACTCTTAGTTTCAGCTCAGGTTGTGACCTCACGGGTCATGAGATTGAGTCCTGTGTCGCCTCCATGCTCAGAGGGGAGTCTGCTGGAAGATTCTCTCCTTCTGCCCGAAGATTCTCTCCTTCTGCCCCTCCCCCAACTCATGCACATGCTCTCTCTCAAATCTTTAAAAACAACAAATTCTATCGGGACTACATCAAAATAAAAGCTTTTGCACACTGAAGGAGACAAAACTAAACAGCAACCTGTGGCATGGAGGAGATATCTGTAAATGACATATCTGATATATATATATCCAAAATATTTAAAGAACTTATGAAACTGAACACATAAATCCAAATAATCCAATTATAAAATGGGCAGAAGACATGAATAGACATTTCTCAAAGAAGGCATATCAATGGCCAAGAGACACATGAGAAGATGTTCAACATCACTTATCAGGGAAATGCAAATCAAAACTACAATGAGATATCAACTCACACCTGTCAAAATAGCCAAAATCAACCACACAAGAAATAACAGGTGTTGGTGAAGATATGGAGAAAAAGAAACCCTCTTGCACTGTTGGTGGAATTGCAAACTGCTGCAGCCACTCTGGAAAACAGTATGGAGTTTCCTCAAAAAGTTAAAAATAGAACTACCCTATGATCCAGCAATCACACTACTAGGTATTTACCCAAAGAATATAAAAATACTAATTCAAAGGGATACATGTACCCTGATGTTTATAGCAGCATTATTTACAATAGCCATATTGTGGAACCAGCCCAAGTGTTCACTAATCAATGAGTAGATAAAGAAGATGTGGTTTCTATATACAATGGAATATTATTCAGCCATAAAAAGAATAAAATTTTGCCATTCGCAAGGACATGGATATAGCTAGAAGTATTATGCTAAGGAATTAAGTCAAAGAAAGACTACCATGTGATTTCAGTCACACTGAATTTAAGAAACAAAACAAAAGAGCAAAGGGGAAAAAGAGAGGGAGAGAGAGAGTAAAGCAAGAAACAGACTCTTAACTATTTAGAGCAAACTGATGGTTACCAGAAGGGAGTTGGGTGGGGGGTTGGCTTAAATAGGTGATGGGGATTAGGAGTTCACTTGTGATGAGCACCGGTTGATGTATGGAAGTGTTCAATCACTATATAGTACACCTGAAACTAATATTACACTGTAAAGTAACTTGAATTCAAATAAAAACTTTTTAAAAATTCCCGTATACATCTCTGAAAATAAAATCTCATAATTGCATCAAAAAGAATAAACTACCTAGGAATAAATTTAACTGAAGAGTTGAAACACCTGCGTGTTGAAATCTGCAAGACATTATAGAAAAAAATTAAAGACACAAACACAAAGATATTCCATGCTTTTGGATTGGAAGGATATTGTTCAAATGTCCATACTCCGCAAAGCAATATGCAGATTCATTGCAATCCCTATTGAAATTCCAATGGCATTTTTTTTTTACAGAAATAGAACAAATAATCCTAAAACTTGTACAACACCACAAAAGACTGAAAATGCCCCAAGTAATTTTGAGAAAGAGAAACAAAGCTGGAGGTATCACACTTATTTCAAACTATACTACAAAGCTATAGTAATGAAAACAGTATGATATTGACATAAAAAGACATATAGAGCAAATAGCCCAAAAATAAACCGTGCATATACAGTCAATTAATTTATGACAAAGGAGCCAAGAATATACAATGGGGAAAGGGCACACTCTTCCGTAAATGGTATTCAGAAAATTGGACCACTATCTTCTAGCATACACAAAAATTAACTCAAAATGGACTAAAGACTTGAATGTAAGACCTGAAACCATACAAGTCCTGGAAGAAAGCATGGTAAGCTCCTTGATCAGGTCGCAGTAATGATTCTCTGAATCTGATACCAAAAGTAACCAAAGTAAAAATATAAAAGTGGTATCAGACTCATTGTCTTAAGTGCATAGATGAGAGGACCAAGGCCTAGAGAGATAGGGACTTGGCCAAGGTCACTCAGAGAGGAATGGCAGGGCAGCCTGGAAGTCAGTCCTCTTGGAGCATAGGCCCATCTGAAGCAAGATTGTGCAAATTTTTTTTTCCCCCAGAAAATCAGAACGATCAGGAAGTGGCCCATGATATTATCCCCTCCCTGAACTCAGAGCTTGACCCTCTATGGATATCAACATTTATTACTGGATTGAGGCGACCTTGAGGAGGAGCTATATCAGTATCTATTGCTGTGTAATGAACCACTCCTTAATATAGTCATTAAAACAAACAAATATACAAATGGGACTACATCAAACTAAAATGCATCTGACAGCAAAGAAAACTAATAAAATGAAAAGGTAACCTATTGAATGAGAGAAAATAATTGCAAATCACATATCTTGAGCTAGTTTCCAGAATTTACCAAAAACTCCTACAACTCAATCACAAGAAACCCAGCTGATCAAAAAATGGGCATAAGATCTGAATAGGCATTAAAAAAAAAAAAGCCCCAAAATGGCCAATAGGTACATGAGAAGATGCTCAATATTATTAATCATCAAGGAAATGCAAATCAAAACCACAGTGAGGTATCACCCCACACCAGTTAGAATGCCTAGTATGAAAAAGATCAGTGTTGTCAAGGATGTAGAGAAAAAGGAACCCTCATGCACTATTGGTGGGAATGTAAATTGGTATATTCATTGTGGAAAAATATATGGAGTTTCCTCAAAAAATTAAATACAGAAATATGATACAATCTAGTGATTCCACTTCTGGGTATTTACCCAAAGGAATAAAAGAAACATATACATATATGCACCCCTATATTTATTGCAGCATTATTTATAATAGCCAAGATATGGGATCAACCTAAGTGTCCATCATCAGCCGAATGGATAAAGATGTGGTTATCTACATACAAAGGAATACTACTCAGTCATAAAAAAAAAAAGAATGAAACTTGCCATTTGTGACAATGTGGATAGACCTCGAGGGCATTTTGCTAAGTGAAATAAGTCAAACAGAGAAAGACAAATACTGTATGATCTCTCTTATATGGGGAATCTAAACAACAACAATAATCCCAAACCACAAGCTCATAAATACAAAGAACATATTGGTGGTTGCAAGAGGCAGGGTGGGGGTGGGGAGAAATGGGTGAATTGTTTTTGTTTTGTTTATTTTTTTTAGCTTAACTAAATTGAATAATAAAAAAACCCACCCAAACCAAAATTGCCCTTTGCTCCACAGGAAAGAAATACGGCTGGAACTAAGGCTTATTCTAACTTGCCCCCCCCTTTGTCCTTCCCAATGCCGCTGGTAGAGGGAGGGGCCTTGGAAAAGGAGGTATTTGGTTTTGGCGGCAACATCCAAAAGCCGTGGTTCCCCCGAGAATACAAGCCATGGGAGTGTCCTCTGTCTCTGAGTCCACATGCATCTGTGGGAATGAGTGTGTGAGGGTTAGGGTGTGGGTCTGGGTGTGGATGTGTGTTTGTGTAAAGGGCGAAAAAGAATCTTTGCTGGAATAAGGAAAGGAATGCAACCTGGATCAATTCAACAGCCAGGCCGATGAGAGGGGAGTGGTGGGGGGAGGGAAGACTAGAGCCGACTCCTTTCCAAATCAGTAGATGCAAATTGCAGCAGGAGGCTGACCTTTTACTGTAACCGATGTCAGCTGCAAGTTGTAACCTCATGCCATTAATTATAACCCAGCATACCTCTGGTGGGCTCTCCTATTGGTCTTGGTTTTCCTCCTCCTCCCTCCCACTACTTCCCTCCTCATCCCCCACCCCACAGAAAGGCTCAGGTTGCAGGCTACACTTGGAGATGAAATGCTTTAAAAATAATGGATCTTAGAAAGCCAGAGTCCATTCTATGCATTTGATTTTTTTTTAAAAGGGATTCTCTTATGTTGGAGCCTGAGATGGTCTGAGAAGGCCCATAATGTGTTTTTGTCTCCGAATTTGGTGAAGACTTAGACAAATGGGGTCCATAACAAAAATTAAAACATTTATCAGCTGAGACTGGAATGTAATAAAGCATCCCTCATTCTCCTTTTGGAAAAAGTCTGCAAGATTTCTGTTGCATGATTGGGAACCGGGGAAAAAAATAATTTACAAGTAGATCTAAAAAAGAAATCTAACCCAAAGATTTTGTGCATAGGGTGGGAAAGAAACTTCGAGAATAGGTCTGAGAAGAGTTTTAAAATTCTGGGCCCTTCTTTTTGTTCCTTTTTTTTTTTTTTGAGGGTTTATTAGCAAATCTGTATTTGCTTTGCATGAGAATCTTTGGTTTTTAGCTCAATGGAGAGAATGAAAAACTACAGATAGTACTGGCTTCCTGGGCATGTGATTTATGTCATCACATAGGGTTCTTTGCTCACAGGAACCTTGCACTTGGTTTAATGCTTTGCTGTTACCATCCTGAAGCTCCTAATAACCTTAAACAAAGGGCTCCATGATTTCATTTTGCACAGTCATTATGTGGCCATTCCTGAATAAGACCATTGGAAAATAAAGAATATAAATGATAGGTTGGAGCCAACACAAAACTTTTAAGAGGTTGATGTCTCTTGGGCCAACTATTTCTGGAAATAGTTGTAATTTTGAATAAAATAAATGTATTCTGAGGCTCGTCTTCCCCTTATTACCTAAAGTTGCACAATTATCTCAGCCAATTTTTGGTACTCTGAATAATTAACTTAGCACATAGTGCATCTGATTTTTCACAGTTTGCTTTGTTTACCTGGGCCAGAGCCTTTTAGTATTTTCTTAGTTCATTCATTGCACAAACATGTAATATGATGGGGGTGCTCTTTAAATGTTCCATGGAAATAGCAAAGACTGAAACATAGCCATGCCCTCAGGAAGGTTGCTCTCTATGGAGAGTGAAATACTGAAAACAAACACACACTGGTAACAACAGCTTAAAAGAAAAAATGCAAAGTGTTTTAGGAGAGCAGAGGAAGGAAAAATAATTCTGATTGGGAGGATGAGGGAAGGCAGTGAAGAATATCTAATTTCAACTTACAGAGAAGAAATCAAAGGATTTTCTGGAAGCAAGGAATGACTTTAATATGGCTGGGTTAGAGTGGTGTGTGAGATAGATGGGAGGCTGATGACCTTGGGAAGAAGGCTGAGGCCAATTGCTGTGTGGATAGAGTGTTTAGTGGCAAATGCTAATGGTACCAGGGCTAATGGGGTAGAAGGAATGTTCACAGAGGTCAGCTAGCTTTCTATAGAAGAAAGAGGGTATCTCTAGCCTGGCCAGGGAGTTGAGATTCTGAGCCAAGAGAGACTGAGCAGAGAAAATGGAAGTCCCCATAGGCAGTTATGGTGCATTCCCTAGTCCTCGGTGTAGTCTTACTTGGAGGAAAAGAAGGAAGAAGACCGTCATGGCTCCTAGGTAGTCTTAACATTGACATTCAATTTGGGACTTTCCCATAGGTGAACAAACCTTGAGAAATGTCCTTAAAGATCTCCACCATTGGTTAATGGTTTCTCTGTGTCCTGGGAATAATATTCCATCTTCCATAGCACCTTCATTTGAGTGGGCACAACAAAAATATGTAAAAACCATAAGAAAATGCCTATAGTTAGAAAAAAAGCAATGTACAAACTGTATATGTGTATTATTTGGTTATGGATGAGATTACGGGTGACTTTTATTTTTGCACTTACTATTATTTTTTTAATTTCTGAAATTTGTCAGAAAAGACTGCATTACCACTGTGGTTAGACTCAAATATTTTTCTATGGATGTGTGTAGCATTAAATCCTCAAAATGAATTATTTCAGAAAGTAGATTATCATGTCGCAGTATCTCCATTATGAATTTTCAGTGCCATGTGGTGCAGTGAGTGGGGGTCCAGTCCGGTATTGCTTGACTGGTATAGGATTGTGCCCAGAATTGTGTGTTTGTTTTGTTTTTACATTATTCTACCTTTTAATTTTATGAAAATAATTCATGGGCGGGGAGTTCTTTGATGGTGGGATTTCAAGTTGTAAAAAGTTCCTTTCAGATTTTGGCTACAGAATTTACTATTGCCCCAGGATGACTTGGAAGAGAATTTGAATAGTTCTGTTTTTCTTACAAAACATACTCAGGGAGATGAATTACTTTTCCATGCCATGAACTCAAGTAGAAAGTGAGATGCAGTATCAGCAATGACGTGCCTGCTCATTTGGGGATGTCCCACTTAACCAGCGGATAATTTCCTGTGTTGTGTCTTGGGCCAAAAAGCTATTGAAAGGATATAATTTCAAGAACACGATATCTGCTGTAAGAATGTCATCTATTGACAATATATTCAGCATGCTTCTATATTGATTTGAATTCCATCCAGGTTCATATGCTGAGATCTTGATATTTTTAATTGTATTTAATATGTCCCTACTTCCTAACTTGTGGTTCCTAGTTGATTATATTGATAAACACACACATATTAGACTAAGCCATATGATATTGTGAGTAGTTATGAAGATGTTTTTAAAAGTTTATTTTGACACCCATCATGAATTGTTTATGTTCTGTCCCACTTTATCATTTTCTCTATTTACATATATTAATATGTTTTCTGAATTATTTCAGATCAAGGTGTGGCCTCTTACCTCTAAACACTATCATTTGTATTTCTTAAGAATAGGACATTCTCTTATATAATCACCGTACCATTATAACATCAGAAAATTTAACATTGATACATGCTATCATTTAACTCACAGTCCAAATTCATATATTGTCAATTGCCTCAATAATATCCTTTATAATATTTTTTTTTTCCTGACCCAGAATCCAACCCAGAGTCATACTCCATTTATATCTCTGTAGTTACCTTTAATTGGGAATGGTTGTTTTCCCTTTCTTTGTCTCTCTTGACCTTGTCATTTTTTAAGAGTTCAGGCCAGTTCTTGTTTTGTAGAATGGGTCTCAATTTGGGTATGTTTGATGTTTCTTTATGATGAGATTCTGGTCAAGCTTTTTATGAGAAAAATAGAAGAGATGCTTTGTCATTTTCAGTGTGTCAGGAGGCATATGATGTCAGTTTGCTCAGTATTGGTTTTCATCATTGATTAAGTTGGTGTCTACTAAGTTTCTCCACTCAGAAGTTATCATTTTACCCTTTATAATTAAGAGATTTGTGGAGAGATACTTTGAAACCATATAAATATTTTGGCCTTCATCGAACTTTCATCCATCTATTGATGATTTTCCAACCACATCACTCAGGCGTATCTTTGTCGATTGGCATTGTATTGGCAGGAAGAAGGTTTTTCTCCACCAAATAACTATGTTTATTTAGTAATATATTTATAGAAGTATGGTATTCAACAAGTTTTGAACTTGAAAACGACAATTTTATGTGCTTCAACCCGATACTGATGTACGATGCTTTTAGAATTAGAGCATAACATGCATGTATCTTCACATCAAATTATATTTGCAGTAATTGAAAAATATATTCTTCGTCGGTAAGGTTAAAATTGTACTTTCTCCCTCATATGGTGACTATGTCAGCCTCACTCAACGTTTTGCTTATCAATATAGAAATCTCTACCCATTCCCTTTACCCACAATAACACATTTCACTCAGCCCATGTTTAAACAGCTGCAAGATGGGCCCTCAGTTTAATCTAGTCTATATTAAAGTCAGTGTGAGTTGTGGATGTATAAATATAAACACTGTCTTTACTGCCCGTTCAAATATTTTGTTTTTATAAGGTCTCTTCTATTTTAAAATAGAAGAGTGAATAACCAAGATTTTGGGGAGGATAGATGTAAATTGAACTCATCTGATAAAAAATGCAGAACACAAACTTCTTTTTTAGTCAATTTACGTGGACATTTATGGTAGTTTTAATTTTTTTTATGTAGCATTGGAAAAAATAAGGGTATTATATGTAATTAATTGTTCAGAAGAATTGTCACCCAGATTAAGTGATTTGCCTCAAATTCCATTTACCTTTTGTTCTTATGTCTACAATCTGTTATTTAAAATTCTAGAAGTATATTAAACTTTTTTTTTTTTTTTTAAGATTCTACATGTGGTTTTTAAAGACATTTCTTCAGGGGCAACTCGGTGGCTCAGTCGGTTAAGTGTCTGGCTTTGGCTGGGGTCATGGTCTCAGGGTCCTGGGATGGAGCCCCATGTTGGGCTCCCTGCTCAGTGGGGAGCCTGCTTCTCTGTCTGCCCCTCCACCTCCTCCTGTTCATGCTTTCTTTCTTTCTCTCTTTCATGAATAAATAAGATCTTAAAAAAAAGAGATGTTTCTTTAGAATTACATTTCTTTGATTGCAGGATTCATGCATTTAAAGTAAGAAAATACAGTTAAGGCAAAAAATACTCATTTGAAATATGAAGATGATGATGGTGCCTATCAATTTTTATGAGGATTAAATGAAGTATTTCTAAAGCGCATAGCTCAGTGCTTGCTACTCAGCACATAAAATGTTAGTGTTTATGATTATTTTCATTCTTACTAATTTCAACAGTTTTCAGTTTCTTTTTAAAAAAAACCCCAAAAGGTAATTTTTATGGTTATATAAAAAGGAACTGATATAAACAACAATTGCATCGAGTAGTTGAAAACATATGGAGTTTTGGTGTTAGTTTGTGTATTCCATTAATCCCAAAGGGTTTTAATTCCAGTTCAACATGTATTAGCTAACAGGTAGGCCCATTTCATGATTTCTTAGCTAGCACATCTTTGAAAGGTGGGACATAAACAATGGTATCACTTTCCTAGGAGAAAATGTCTAAAATGGTCTAGCCGGAAAAGGTTAACAGACAAGGCAGCTTTTAGCATACATCCTGAGTAGAAGAATGAAGGAAAAGGTGGGGGGAGGGTCAAAGAATTGGAAAAGGTGAGAGAAGGAACAAGGTATTCTCATGGATGGCAGGAGGTGGTTCTTACGATCTGTGCATTGTGGGAAACTTACTCAAACTGAAATTGAAATGCAAGTCTTTTATAATTTTCAGGGGTGTGCAAACGCCATTTAAAGAGACTGGCCTAAATTAAACACTCTAAGACTTCTGAGCCTCAGTTTCCACAACAGTGAAATGGAGAGAAATAACTATTTGCAGAGTTGTTGTCAAGACTATGTACCTGGTCCCTATTAGGCACTCAAAAACATTCCTTTCAGCCACCCACTGAAAGTTAATAACCTAAATGGGTTTTCTGACTCACTGCATTTCCTGACATAGCTGATATCTTAGCTTTACAAACAGACACGTTTGCTTTGTTTGTTGGTCCAGTTGTTGCTTGCCCTGGCTGAAGGCAGTTTGTAGGGGAAACAGTGGCTTGTGTCCAGGGAAGAAATTATGAGGGGACAACAGTGGCATGAGGCAGGAACCTGGATGAACAGCATGCAAGATTTGGTAGAGATTTGGCAGCAACCCCACAAACGAGAAAAATTCCATTGTTGGAAAGGCCTTTGGAAGATTAAGAGATTCTTTGTAAGCTTGTTTGGAACAGCAGAATGGGAAGAAAAGGAGGTGCAAAGGTGGGAGAGTTGTAGGATACAGGAAATCTCTTAGAATTGCCAGAGGCCATTATCAGAGGCAACAAAGAAGAGAATCAAGGGAGAGGAACAGAGATGGAAACCTCTCAGAGAAGAAAGCTTTAATGCCCCCAGTCAGTATTTTCCAATTTAACTACTCAAGCTAGTCCTTGTTGCATTCTAGTTAACAGTAGATATTTTAGGGTTAAAAGGCATTTTATTTTAATATTCACATTTTCTAAATACCCAACTTTTCCACATAAAGTGTAGCCCTTCAGTCTAAACATGATACATGGAGCCAGATCTTATTTATCAGATTAGATTTTTTAATGTGAACCTTTTCGATGGCATGAAATGTATTTTACGAAAAGCATTTTTTATATGATTTTCTGGTCAGGTTTTCTATGAAATCGAAATTTAAAAGAATTTACCTATAGTGGAAAAAATATTATCTAGTTTGTAAGACTTTTTGATCCATTTTTTTTTTTTTTTAAGAAAATGAAAACAAGAGATGTGTTAAGGAAAGCCCTAATCTGTCCGGGGAGCCAGAAGGACTCGATTTTAGTCCTTGGGCTGTTATTAATTGGCTGTGAAGTTGGGGAATGTTCTCTCCTTTTTAAAGTAAGGGTGTTGACTACTGTGTTGAAGACCCTTTCAGATTTGACAGTGGAAGATCTCATGTCTGTTCCACCTCAGTGAGGATCCACAGACAAAAGTGATAATCATGCTGACATTGGGAGTAAGCTAACTAGACTACTCTTGCTTTGCTGTCTCCTGATCAACTAGGACATTCTATTTTTTTTTTTTTAACAGTGTTTGGGATAAAACAGTTATTCTCTAGATAGTCTAATTTTCAAGTGAATTTATAACTGTAATCAACATTATCAAGCATCTGAAATACATTGTGCAGAGTTTAGAGGTAACACACACACAGCATCACACTTAAATGTTCACTCCTGTCCTTTCTCCATACTCTGTTTAAATGCCTTAGGGAAACTGGGAGAATTTCATTAGAATGAATTAGAAATGGGTGCATTGGCTTGTCTACTAATTTATAGCTGCTCTAAAGATAGGGTTTAAAGCAAATGTTTTGTTTTGATTGTATATTTATAATAAATGTTACTAAATGTAAAAATCAGAATCTCACACATTCAAGATTTCATTATGTCTTTCTTTCCAATTTATTTTTAAACAAAGGTTATAAAATATCAATGTTGAAAAACAAGGAGTCCTCAAAAAGTCTGTGTTCGGAGATTATCATTTATAGATATATACTCAGCATTATGTCATTTCTGCTTTGCTCCATTATACTATTTTGTAGAACTCTCTACTTTGTGTTAAATCTATTTAACATTATGATTTCAAAGTAACTAATCAAATAAACGAAGCAACCACATTCTTCTTTTGCTTTTGAACATGATTTTTCTCCCAATATTAATCTTTCTTTCTTCTGCACAATTACTTAACTAGTGTTGTGCAATGTGGAATGAACTAGCTGGGAGAGTCAAAGACTTGGGTTCTATTTGGGCTCTGCTTTATATCTTTAAGCAAATCATTTAAACTCTTATTGCTAGCTCTCTTATCTCCAAAATGGTGTGATGGAATAAGATGATATGTATGTCTCCTTCTCCTCTGACATCCTATGATTTTATTAGTCTTTGGCAATGGGCAAATTGAGCAGAGTTTCATACTCAATAAGGCAATTTAATCAATATGAAAGGCAATCTGGATAATTTATCTCCACATTGCCTTTATTCTTAATAGCATGGTGGAAATTCTTTTTCTTTTGGTTTAGCTGGATAATTGTTTGAATTCTAGCCAAGACCATTTTGCAGCAGAATTTCAAATTTCAATTTCCACATTATCTCATTGTCCTCCTGCTCTGTTGACTGCTAATCCTGGTCTGAGGTCTTCTTTCTTTTTGAATGTAACAGTATTTTGAATCCATGAACTCCTATAGAATTGGCAACAACCTTAAAAATGAATGTGCCCATTCCATTGTGAAGTTGGCTGGGTTTGGTGCCTGTTTTTATTGCATGTTAAATTTGTGCACTGAGTCCATTCATGGGACTCATGGAGGATTCTATGACTGCTTTTAAACCAGCTGTTTCTTGTCCTCCATCCCTTTTTAAAACCATTGGAGAATTGCTTGGAATGTCAATTTTATTTCTGAGCATTTCCTGGCATGGGACAACATTGACATAGAGCATGCGTTCAGCTTTCCCAGATGAGGGGAATAATAATGAATAATAAGACTTTGACATTGCTGTGAATATTTTTTTTACTGTGGTAAAGTATACATAACATAAAATTTACCACTTTAACCATTTTTAGGAGTGTGGTTCTGTGGCAATGAGTAGAGTCACATTATTGTGTAACCATCACCACCATATATCTCCTGAACTTTTTCAGCTTCCCAAACTAAACTTTGCATCCACTGAACAATAACTTCCTATCTGTCCCTCCTCCCAATCCCTGGAAACCACCATTTTATTTTCTGTCTTTATGAATTTGACTACTCTAGGTCCCTTACATAAGTGAAATCCTATAGTACTTGTCCTTTTGTGAGTGGCTTATTTCACTTTTATAATGTCTTCAAGGTTCATCCATGTCTTAGCATGTGTTAGAGTTTTATATTTTTTAAAGTCTGAATAATATTCTATTGAATGGATATACCACATTTTGTTTATCCATTTATTTGTTCATGGACACTTGGGTTGTTTCTACCTTTTGACTATTGTGAACAATGCTGCTATGAACATTGGTGTCCATATACCTGTTTGAGTCCCTGCTTTCAGTTCTTCTGGGCATATACCCAGACATGGAATTGCTGGATTACATGGTAATTCTGACTTAAATTTTTGAGGAACTGTCCTATTGTTTTCCATAACGGCTCTACCATTACATTCCTGCCAGCAATTCACAAGGGTGTAGTTATTTCAATTGTGCTTTCTTCCTTTCTTCTTACCTTTTCTCCTTTTCCTCCCCACCTCCCTCTTTCTCAGCCAAAGCTTACTACTTACCATTGACTTTAGGAAACTGAGTTACTGTTTTTTCAGCCAAACTCAAAAATAAATTATTTATGATGGTAGGAAAGTAAGGTGAACCCCAGTTGAGGAAACAGTGGACCCATCCCACGGCAATTATTATTTTCATGTGCCCAGGTACTTGGCTAAATCTCAGACTACATCATTAGTGCAGACCCAGAGACAAGAACAAGTTTAAGTTGTAAGGAGCTTTATTAAGGCTATTAGAGAATTCGTTTCACAACCTGAGTCTTTTTTTTTTTTTTTAAGATTTTATTTATTTGCGAGAGAGAGAATGAGAGACAGAGAGCATGAGAGGGAGGAGGGTCAGAGGGAGAAGCAGACTCCCTGCTGAGCAGGGAGCCCGATGTGGGACTCGATCCCAGGACTCCAGGATCATGACCTGAGCGGAAGGCAGTCGCTTAACCAACTGAGCCACCCAGGCGCCCACAACTTGAGTCTTTAAGTGAGAGTTATGTCCAAACGCCTTTCCAAATCTGGTATCAGCACATTTTGGATTATCAGTTGTTCTCCATATACTGTCTCCTGGTTCTCCCAACAAATGGTGGCTTTTAACTATAAGGAGAGCAAACACTCTGAAAGCAGGGACTCAAAAGAACAATTTGTTATCATCTGCTTTGGAAAAATAATCATTTCATCTCCTCAGAAGTCTTAAATGATCTGAAGATGTTGGACTCACAGGGGGCTTCAGAGATAGCTAGTTCAACTCACTCATTTTAAAAATGTAGAAATTGAGACCCAGAATGGGTCTAGTGATAAGAGCTCAAACTCAAGACTCTCTACACTAAGTCCAGAGTTGGTTTTTTTTTTTTCTGCCAAAAATATATAAATTGAATTCAGAAGAATTCTGACATCACTTTTCTTCTCTTAATGCTATCAATACATGACACTCAAAATGTACAGTTCAATAGAAATGCCAATGTCCTCTTTTTATAAAGGTGTGAGCGGAGAAATCAAAGTGGAAAACTGTAGCTGGTACCAGCACATGCAGAAATATGTGTAATTTCTCTGAAAAGAACATCAGCGTGAATCTTTATGAGCTCTTTTATGTTGGTGAAGCTGCATCATGGGAAATTTTGTCCTGGAACATGGAGGCACAAATGTAGTGATGACCGTGGACTTTTCTTTGCCTGGGAATTGCCGTGGGGCCAGCCTACAGACACAAGCTGGGTCATAGGGTCAGAGTTCTAGAAGATTTGGGGGAAATTGAAGTGGTATGGGGATAAGAATAGTTTTAGAATGAGTGATTGAGATAATTAAGTTGATGAGGGTTATCAGGTTAAATTACTGCTTTAAATGTGATCGATTTCAAGGGTGAAACAAGCCAGTGGTAATGAGCTTTTGCCTATGGATTGTGTCTTTAATTCTTGCTTATTTGGGGGAAGCATGATACCCTATTCAATGACTATATTGAATTAGCAATAGCTGGAGCAAGTGGAGAAAGGAAGTGCTTATCTAACTAAAAATTTAAAATAAGAGTGAAATACATTATTGAAAATATTGACAGCTTAATTTAAAAGTCTGTAAGTGATTATAATAAAGCTAGTAATTTTCCATTCAAATTCAGTCTGCTCAAGACATAGACATTACTAGTGTTTGTTCAGCAATACTAAAAGAAATCACAGAAACCCAGAAAGAATGCTGGGTATCTCTAATAATACTAGATTCAAATGCTATCTGGATTTGTTCTTAGATGGAGAATATTTTAAATAAAATGCAGGGTGTTTGCCTGAGAGCACTGATAAAAAAAGTAAATCAAACATATTTCTGTAATCATCTAATAAAAAATAACTGTCTCAAGACACTGTTTATGGTTAATTTTTAAATTTTTTAAATTACAGACCTGGACCTCAGAGCTATCTCCATATGTAAGTTTTTTCAATTATGAAAGAGGAATGGCAGTACTCAACAAATGGTTTTCTCACAAGAGTAATAATGTATGAACGAATAAATTTAAATGCTAATAAAAGATGCTAAAAACACCACCAAGCAGTCAACATTGTAACCTAGTTTGCTATCCAGAAAGTGTCAGCCTTTTAAATCTCATTCTCCATGGGGATTTTTTAGTTTTATTTTTTGGTTAGTTCTCATTTTTATTCTTTTCTATTTTTGTTGTTTTTTTGTGTTACTGTTTTCCCAGCTTTCACTACTACTAATTTAAGAGATCTAGCCTGGATTAATTTTTGCTAATAATAAAGGAGGATTACAGGTAAACTGGGCATAGTCTCATTTGTCCACACATTGCTGGCATTTATTTATTTATTTATTTATTTATTTATTTATTTATTTATGTATCATATGACCTCACTGATATGCGGAATTCTTTTTAAATTTTTTATTGTTATGTTAATCACCGTACATTACATCATTAGTTTTAGATGTAGTGTTCCATGATTCGCATAACACCCAGTGCTCCAGGCAGAACGTGCCCTGTTTAATACCCATCACCAGGCTAACCCATCCTCCCACCCCCCTCCCCTCTAGAACCCTGTTTGTTTTTCAGAGTCCATCGTCTCTCATGGTTCGTCTCCTCCTCCGATTTCCCCTGCTCATTCTTCCCCTCCTGCTATCTTCTTTTTTTTTTTCTT
>NC_138382.1:32275138-32307254 GCF_054177405.1 Leptonychotes weddellii | reverse complement strand
TGGTTTTGGGTGCAATTGTAAATGGGATTGACTCCTTAATTTCTCTTTCTTCTGTCTTGTTGTTGGTGTATATGAATGCCACTGATTTCTGTGCATTGATTTTATATTCTGCCATTTTAGTGAATTCCTGTATGAGTTCTAGCAGTTTTGGGGTGGACTCTTTTGGGTTTTTGTATCATATCATATCATATCACCTGCAAAGAGTGAGAGTTTGCCTTCTTCTTTGCCGATTTGGATGCCTTTTATTTCTTTTTGTTGTCTGATTGCTGTGGCTAGGACTTCTAGTACTATGTTGAATAGCAGTGGTGATAGTGGACATCCCTGCCATGTGCTCATATATTTTTAATCAACCCTATGGGGTAGGTACTCTTATTATCCTCATTTGGTGGATGAGAAATGTGGGGAGGACAGGGAAGTTACTTGTCCAGAATCGCATAGCCAGAAGTGAAGGAGCCAGGACTTGACTCCTGTATGTCTAGCTTTGGAGTCACAAATTTCATCACTATCTTTTACATGAATATAGAAGGTATACTATGAGGCATAAAACACACATCAACTCGAAATGTGACCTCTAGCCTGACTGAGAACCCTAAGAAACCGAATCAAGTAAGCTCACCTGCAGGCTTCCCTTAGTCTTGTTTCTCCTTGACAAACGCTCTCCCTTTCTTAAAGAATTTTCTCCCTTACCATTTGAAAAATTGAGACACTTTCCGAGGCAGGTGCTGGTCAGAGCGTGAACTGCCCCATCTCCCTCTCAAGTTACCGTCAGACGTGTTGTGATATGAGTGAGTCGGCTTTCAACACCACCCTGTCCAGTCTTTGGTGCTCAATTCGGGAATGTTCGCAGTGTCCCTGACCAGCGGCCCTGGATGGTCTAGCTCCCTCAAAGCCCTTTTCTTTCCCTCCTCCCTTTCGTAACACATTTTCTTGGAACCTTCTCTTCTGACTCATTCTCTCCAGCTCCGATGGCTTGCCTCCTTACTTGCTTGCTTATGTCATTTCAAGACTACATACTTGGGTTCTTAAGTTGGACAGTCTAAAATTATAGTGGCAGAACTTATGGACTTCTCCTAGGCAACTCACATGAGCTTATGAAAAGTCTTTTGGAAACAGTAGTGGAAAGAATACAAGTTTTGGAGGCAAAGTTATGTTCAGATTCTATCTCTACCACTTTCTAGTTCTGTGCCGTGAGGCAACTCTTTTAACTTTGCTGATTCTCAATCTCTTTATCTGTAAAAATGGGATTAATAATAATAGTGGCTCAAGCATCCTGAATATTTTATCAGGAGGTAGGAACTGGGCTACGCATTTATGTTAGGTCAGTTTTTCATCACAACATGCTATGCTGTGGGTCTCAATCTGTATAGGTGGGACCTGAGCCTTTAAAGGCTGAGGATAAACAAATTAGCTAAGGTCTGACGGACGGGGAATGCTGGAGCCTGAATTCAAACCCAGATCTGTCAGACCAGAGAGCTTGTATTCTTATCTTTTAGTGAATACTTATTGTCCCCTTTATGTTATATACACTAATAACTTCTTAAGATATTTACTTGTAAGATCTAAATGAAATAATGTAGGGGTGCCTGTGTGGCTCAGTCAGTTGAGCATCTGCCTTTGGCTCAGGTCATGATCCCATGGTCCTGGGATGGAGCCCCACATCAGGCTCCCTGCTCAGTGGGGAGTCTGCTTCTCCCTCTCCCTCTGCCCCTCTCCCCGCTCATGCTTCTTCTTTCTCTTTCTCAAATGAATAAATAAAATCTTTAAAAAAAAATCTTTATATAATGTATCCAGCATAGAGCCAAGTACATTTTCTTAAGAAATATCAGGCTGCCTCTCCCCTGCACTTTCCCAAAGGCCCTCCACTGATGGGAAAATCAGCTTTGGCAGGCAAGATAGGGGAGCTATTTTTGGCTGGGCGAGTGGGGCTGGAGAAGAGGAGAACCAGGAGCTTTTCTGCATGTCAAATCAAACCAGGGTGGCAGTTTTCAACTCTGTCTATATAGAGGCCTGGCTGGCCTTGTTGGTTATGTCTTTATATAGACTCTCATGTCCCTTTTTGAACCCTGTAACCAGAGAAAGAGTGAACAACTGGAGGAAAAATGAAAAAGATGAACGGATTAAAATATATTTGCAAGAAATTCCTATAGGAATTGGGGCTACTTAGCCTGGTGAAGAGAAGACTGTGGGTACAGAATTCTTTGTGTAAAGGATTATATTATCGATAATGGCAGCATGTATTTCTCTAAAGGTGAGAGGCTGGATGTGATGACATCCAAGTCCTGTGAGAACCTAAGATTTCACATCCATGAAAATGAAGAATGGACAGCTAAGATTAGAATATAAATTTCAGAACCATAAAGACTTAAAGACAGTGAAAACCTGATATTTAGTTTTTTTGTTTTTTGGATACTTTAGTTATATGTATTATAGATCTTTCCTTCTTCCTGTGATTGCAGCCTGTTTAGTTGGGAAATACGTGAGTCCCAAAGTAAAGCTCTTTGAATGCTTCATTGAAGTAAAAGAAAAAAAAAATCTGTGTTTGCTTTTCATATTAAGGCACAATTTTTTCTTTTTAAAATATGAATATGTATTTTGTATTCTGTGAATAATGACCACTCAGTAAACCATTTTAGTCATTTACACCTTATCATCAATTAGCTTAAGCTCTATGCAGCTGAATAAGCACTGATTTTAGACACAAGGAAATAAAAGTATTGTTCCAAGAATTATTACTGAGGTAAGACTGGAGTGGGGGGTCTTTAGGACAATACAGCGAACTTGGGCAGCTGAGCGGCATCATGAGGACAATGGAACCACTCAGGGGAGAAGATAAAGGCAGCTCAGTGGGTGATGGGAGAATATAAAATGGCAGTGGTATTTCTTTTAGTCTATCACTTCTTTAGCCAACCACAGTTAGAGACCAAATACTGAGACAGATGCTAGAAGCAAAAAGGTTGAAAAGACATGGCTCTACATTTGACAACTATGTTAATTAGGGTAGCATTGACTGCTGTAACAAAGAGGCCAAATTTATTTATTATATACAAAATTATAAATGCAAAAGTATATTTCCTGTTCTTGTAACGGTCTAAGGTCGATGTTCCTAGTCAGTGAGCAGCTCTTCTCTATGTGGTCCTTGAAGCACCAAGTTTCCTTCACCCTTGTGCTCCGCCATCTACCACGACCCCATCTTCCAGGCCCTTCAGCTGGGAGAAGAGGGGAGTGAGCCCTTCCCTGTCCTTTAACGTGACTCACCGCCCCCCCCACTTACATTCCACAGTTAGCCCTAGTTACACAGCCACAGCTAACTCCAAGTGTGGCTGGGAAATGTAGCCTATCTGCATGACCACGAGGAAGAGGGAGACATTTTGGTGAACAGCCAACACTCGTTGCTATACAAACTTGGAACCCATCTCATGACAAGGTACCAGCGCTCACATAAAGTCAGCCTGTTCTGCACACCAGTTCTGCATCCATAAAGATCCCAGAAGCCCTGCTCAAGGTACTGTAAGATTTAACTTCCCAGATTTCTATATTGGACTGTCTCATCCACCACCCTTCCGTTCTTCTTGCCTCTACCCACCTTGCTTGCATATCAATGGCTCCGGGGGGTACTCCCTACCCCACACATGCTCTAGGCTATGAGTCAACAGAATGTGGGCCCATGGGCCAGATCCAGCCCGCTGGCTGTGTTAGTATGGCCCATTAACGAAGAATGGGTTTAACGTTTTAAATGGTTGGGGAAAAAAACCCCGGAGGAATAATATTTCATCAAGTATTACAAGTTATCTGAAATTTGAATTTTAGTGTCCATACATAAAGTTTTATTGGGACACAGCAGTGTTCCTCTGTTTATGTATCGTCTGTGGCTACTTCTGCCTATAACCACAGAGGTAAATAGTTGTAAACCACAGGGCCTAAAATATTACCTGTCTGACCATTTACAGAAGTTTGTAGGCCATTGGCGTGGGTCACAAGGCACTGTCTATAATTCCTCTCTGTTGTAGGACAGAGGTATGATAAGTAAAGAGAAGGCAAGAAAAGTAAAAGTACTTTCCTGTCCAAGGCAGGAAAGTAAAAGAGATTAGGAAGTAGTGAAAATGAAGGCGCCCACCTGGAGGAATCCAGAGGTGGGACCCCAAATCTGGAACCTGCTCCCTGGTATTTCATTTGCGCTCCTTTTATCCTTTTTTACTTTATATTTGTGTACATGCTTAATCTCTCTAGACTGGATTGTTTTATCTTTTTATCGTCTGCAATATCTAGAGCCGTGACTTATCCTCAGGGGATACTCAGAAAAGACTGAGTGAATGAATGAATAAATGAATGAATGAAAGGAAGCTAGGCTGCTGCTCATGGGTATGGCACCCAAGTGCAAATTTGGAAAAGTTGATGAATTTGGGCAAATGCAGCCCTGTGCACAAATGCCTTGGCAAAAAGGTGATCTGGATTTACCTACCTCTTGCCCTCTACTCTAGCACACTTGTGCAGAGAAGTCCTTGCACAGAGGGACACAGTGATCCTAAGTGGAGTCACATGGACATTTCTGTTGGGCAAGACCTTAAGCCCTGAGGCAACCTAGTGAAAGTCTCGCTTATGCTTGCCTATACACACGGCAGCTAGTCAGCCTCCGAAATTGGTCCCAAGTAGAATAATGCAAAGTAATTGTCAGCCTGTTTGCCTCCAGCCATGCAAGTTGCTGGGTACAACTATAATTCCTCAAATATTCAGACACTCATCAATTTACAACTTAAAGGAAGACCAAACCCTCATTTAGAGGGAAAGGTTATATGCCATAAAAATACTTCACGGCAGATATTGGAGCAGTGTAGAAATTGAGCCTATATAAACACCTTGGTGCTATTCCATTTGGATACATGCCACAAAAAATAACCTAGAGTAGTTCTGAAAAAATGTCAATAAATCATCTATTTAGCTTGACACTGCAATGTACCAATTTCTTTCTTTTGTAAGCTTAAGTGCTCTTCAAAGCCAGACAACTTTTAAGCCCTAATTTGAAATGTATCCTCACATAGGCCAAAAGGATGACCAAAACCTAGTTCAAAAGAAAGATTAGAGAAGGCGGATCAACTTCTGCTGGCCTAAAATAACTGACATTTCAGTGATTCCAAGGCAGCACCCCTGAACCTAACAGGATTTTGAATGAAAAGACATAATTTCTCCCAAAATATTATTTCTTCCTGCATATGCCTTAGCTGTTTGCATTCCACTGTCTTTCCCCTCTCCCTTCTCTGTGAACTTGTCTTCTCCTTTGTGTGCATCCCTGCTATTCTCACTAGCTAGTCAGCAGCCTCTGGGTACATTACTAAGCCATGTGACAGTGACCGCACCATGAGGAGGTTGGTGACTTCTCTGCTATAGCATTATGAGGAAGACAAGAAAGGATTCCCTGGTGTGTGGAAGAAACTTGGATCTTATCAGCTTAAACACAAGGGTTTTTCACTCCAGGCCTTCAATATACTAATAACCACCATGATGCTGTACGCATGTAGGGTTCATTGTCAAACAAACTTCAGATGCTTGTTTGACTTCAGAACCTCTTTCAGTGGAAGTGGTATTGCCCTGGAGAGCTCACTTCATGACCCGGTGCTCAGTGTGATAGCCAGATTTTCAGAGCCAGGAAGAAATAAAGATAAAACTACGTCTGGGACAAAATTAATGAAGGTTATTTATTCAGAAACTTGCATTAAGAGAACTCATCTGTGGTCACAACTTTCAGCAGGTGTACAAAGGTATTAAAAGGGGGGGGTAAGTTCTAAAGAATAAAAAGAAGAAATACTGAGATGGTTTTGGACTGGCAAGCATTCTATTAGAATGGGATTTTGGAAGTAGAGAAGACTTCGTAATTGGCCTTCAGGTAAATTTGGCCTTTCTTGATTGGCTACAGGGGGCAAGTGAGCAGTGTGAGGACATTCCAAAAAAGGAAAAACAAATGGGGTTCCATGGATGCATTGCTATCAAACTGTCCCACTATTCCTTGTGGGAGGCAGCTGGGTGGCAGGCAGCTTCTCAGATGTGACAATGAAGCAGAATTCTAGACACTGTGTCAGAGTAAATGGAAACATTTCTATGGACCAATCACTGTGCTAAGTTCCTTATGTTCACTTTCCATATGATATTTTACTTCATTTAAGTATGCTGGTCTTTGAGAGAGGCATTATCATTTCCATTTTACACATGAGAAGTTAAATAACTGTCTAAATTTATGGCGGAAAGTCATGGAATTCCATTTCTAGGCTGTCGGGCCTGAAACTTCTTCCTGGAACACCAAATGAATCCTGCTACATCCTGGTCAGTTTAGAATCTGCAAGGATTTGACGTTATTATATCTTACACAAGCCACAGAAACAGTAAACCCCAAAGGAAGTTCAAGTTTTGGTTATACTGAAATATTGTTGAATGAAGAATTACCGATAACAGATGAGATCTAAATCTGGTTTTTGCTACACTGAAGGCTCTTTTGGGGAAGAGGTTTGTGTGTTTGTTTTTTGTTCTAATGATATTTGCTCTTATGGTGTTTGATCTAAATTGTTCCTTGAGCCTTTGATGGTCTTCAGTAAATACTTCCCTAATGGATTAAGGTGGAGTTTGGATACAGAAAAAGAAGTTGTATTTTTCTTTGTGAGGCTTTCAGGGTCCTTAATGATTGATTGAATCAACCCAATGTTTCTAAACTTACTTTACATCTCTCCCTCTCTTTCACAGCTCATATCATCTTCAAAACGGCATCTACCTTTACAGCATAGAGAGTCTGTTCTTGTTTCTATTCTATTCCTAACGTTTTCTGTCCTCAATTTTTTCTGTGTAGGCTTCTCCATCATTCAAAACCCAACTCAAGCCTTTGTGAAGGCATTGGAGCAGTGGACAGAATGAAGAAAGCTGGTTCTTTCTATAGAATAGCTTTCCTCCCCCAGTTATGGAAAATTCTATACATACATAAAAGTAGGGTAAATAACATGGGTCACTGTCATCAACAGTTGTCATCTGGCTTTAGCATTTATAAACATGTTGCAGATCTTGATTCCTCTATTTGTCCCTACCACCCCCTCTCTCTTACCCTGTAAAATGTTGAATAGAAGCAGTCGGAGAAGACATTCTTGCCTTTTTTTTTTTTCAATTTTAGAAGGAAATTGTTCAATTTTTATCATTAGTTTTATTAACCGTAGGTTTTTATTAGTCTTTTATCAGATAGAGAAAGATTCTATTCCTGGTTTTCTGAGTTTTAAATCTTGAATGGGTGTTGAATTTTGTCAAGAGTTTTTTGGACATCTTTTGAGTAATCATAGTTTTTTCCCTTAGTCAAAAAATATTGTGTATAAAGATTTTTGTTTTTGTTTTGTTTTTTGAGTGTTAATTAATCTTGCATTCCTGGGACAAAACTACGTGGACATAATGTATTCACTTTTTAAAAAAATTCCTGGGATTAATGTCAGTATTTTGTTAAACATTTTTGTGTATATCTCATCCTATTTGTCTTCAGTTTTGTCTTTTTAGGTTTTGGTATTAAAATGAATTTGAATGAGTTCCTCAAAACTCTATTTTCTGAAAGAATTTGTGTAAGATTCGTTTTAATTCTTCCTCAGATCTTTGATATAATTCTCTGAAAAACCCATCCTGACTTGGAATTTTCTTTGTGGGAATGTTTTTCAAAATTATTATGAATTCAACTTCCCTCACAGATATGTCTATTCATTCATTCATAGATAGATAGCTATTCATATACACATATTTTTCCTATTTCTTCATTGTCAGTTTTTGAAATGTGATTTTCCAGGAAATCACTTATTTATTTCATGTCAGTTGTCAAATTTATTGGCATAAAGCCATTTTCTTGCACTTACAAAGCTAGGAAGGGGCAGAAGAGCAAAGGAACCCAACTCCTCTGAATACCTTTCCAGTTCTTTATCTACTATCCTATCATATGACACAAATGATGGCTTAATTAACTTGGCAAATATTTGTTGATCTCCTACCATATACCAAAATTTTTGCTGTGCCTTGGAAATGCAGATGATTGAGATGATATCTTTGGCTTCAAGGATCCCATGGTCCAGTCGAGGAGATAAACATAATTTTTTTTATACAAAGTGATAAGAGCTATTATAAATTGAATATGCCAGAAGAGGAAGTGATAGATTAACTCTGGAAGGGGCCAGATCAGAGAAGGGTTTCTAGAGAGGGCAATATTTACACTGGGCCTTAAAAATAGAAAATCTACCCCTGGAGTAGAAAATACTCCAAGTAGATAAGTAAAAAAGGAACCAAGGTATGAGAGGGCAAGCTGGGCTCAAGGAAGAATGACAAATCTGGCCCAGTGGAGGTGTGTGCAGAGAGTTTTAGAGGCAGGTGGAGGTCAGATTTTGAACTGTCTAGCCTATCTGCCTGAAGTTAATATTTGGGATACCAGTGGGATTCCCTAAGTATAGCAGTGGTGATGAGATCAAGATGCAGAGATTAGACAGAACTGGTAATATTTCTCAAAAATGGGCTTGGAACAAGATCTATCAGAATCACCTGGGGATGTTGGTTAAAAATGCAGGTTCCCAAGTCCTATCCCAACCCTACTGAATGGACTCATGGGGGGCAGGCCACAGGCAGGCCATAATCTTATGCCTCTTAGATTATTCTTGATGCAACACTAGGGTTAGAAAATGAACTGAATTAGAACTTTGGTTTTCAAACACTCTTGGGTCCAGGTTCCGGATTTCCTTCAAGCAAAGCATCTTCTTTTTCTTTTCTTTTCTTTTCTCCGCGCCCCCCCCACATTGAGCATCCACATACAATTTTAGACTCATGAATCATCTCTATAGCTTAAAAGAGTTTGAAAACCATGGGACTAAAGGTCAGAGAGATGAGTGTCTTGGAAACCATGTGGAAGGTGTGGCAGTGATTTCTAAGTGCCTGTGAGGAGGATCTGGAGGAAGGGTAAAGACAGGGATGGATTCAAACAGCACTTCTTCTTCGGTAGAATCATCAGGACTTGTAGAAGGGCTGTAGAATATGAAGAAGCAAAGGGAGAATTATTAGCATTATTTCCAGGAGCTCTTCTGGTTTAAGTCCCTGGAACCTATATTTGTGTATCTTTTCCACTTTTTGAGTCCTGTCAACTCAACAATGACAGGAGAAGATCACTAAGTATAAACCATAAGATTCTCCTGTGTTCCCAAGTTGCCAGTTTACTCACTGTAAGCCACGTGCTTAGTGGGTTAATCCTCAGACTGATTCTTTATCATGCAGTATTACCACCTCTCACTATAAAGAACGTAGATTTGCTGTAAAAATAAATGCTTCTCTAATCTAGATAAAGAGTAGGCATGAGCTGGAAAATTATGTTGTTATAATGATTCAGTGCCAAAAATTCTGCTCTTTTTTGGGACATTGAGCCAAATTTACTGCTCTGTTCTTGAGCAGAAAGAATTCATAATCAAAATAAAATAAAAAAAAATCCTCAGAGTTCAAAATAAATAATTTTAAAAGCTTGGAAAGGAGACTGTTTTCATGATCTTTAAATCTTTTCGTTTTGTTTTGTTTGTTTGCCTTTTATTTTTAAAACACATTTAACAGTTGGCTTACATTTGGCCTGCTGACCAAAATAAAGCAAGTTGGACCCTTGTTGCTTTGGTTCACTTATTGCTCAGAAGTTCCTGACAGCACCGATTGAATAAAAGAGGATCACAATGACTTGCACTGTTGGATTGCAACAAATAAGCAACCTCTTCAAAAAAACGGATAAGTCACCTATCTGCTAACCTGTTTGAACAGGTAAAGAAACATAAAACACATTGAGCTTTCCTAATGCTAAGTTAAGTAGATGGGCTTATTTCATTGGCTTTATTGAAATCAACTCTTAGGGCCAATGGCAAAAACATCTCATATTATTAAAAGCTTCATGGCAGATGAGAAGAAATAAAAATCTGTTATTAAATCCTTCTATAAAGTACCCTAAACAACACCATTGATTAAATCTATTATCAAAATATGGCCTAGAACAAATACCTAGAAGGTAGTAATAGGATCACCTTCGCTTTATTCTTTCAGATTAATTTAAATGTACCAATAATTTGATCTCTGAATAGAAGGGCAATCAGGAAATTAAATGTTACCACATCACAGCAACAGGGTTTAAACAAATGAACTCTTTCCAGATATGCATTCTGAAGGGGATCAAGATACAACTCTACTTTCTTTTTACAGGTGTGATCTTGGGAAAATCTCTTGACTTCAACTTTGTTTCCTGATCTGTAAAATGGGGCTGAATATATTATAAATGACATAAGATAAAATATGTAGCCTGTAGAACATTCAACAGATTGTGTGTATGTCTGTGTGTGTGTGTTAATGTTTGTTAGTCTCTAAATGGCCAGGTTGGTGACCTAAAAATTGAACATAAAGATTTTTGTTCTTGTTCCAATCTGAAGTCAGATAGATTCAACTATTTCTTATGAAGTCCTATTTCCCAGGTCTTCAGTTTTTGTAGTTTCTTGGTTCTATCTTACACCTAATTTATAGAATGCTAAATCAGAACAATGATTGCCAGCAATTGTGAGAGCTTTATGATCTATCAAGCATTTTCATAGACCTTGTCTTTTTGGATCCTCACACAACACTTTAAGGGGATAATTACAACTCCCAGTTTATAACATGGACACTGAGGCTCAGAGAGGTAATAAATTATGTAAGATCACATAACAAGTACTGAGTCTAAGGCACTCATATTTTCCTGCTGCAGTAAAAAAATGTGTTTCTTCTATGCATATATTTAGATATATGTTCTAGGTGACCATGAAAGTTATCATCCAAATTGGGACATGTTTGGGAGTGAAAGGAGGTCGTATTAAAAATGCCATCAGGAGCACAGAGATAAACTGGGATTGTCTTGAGTAAATAGGAACATGGGTCCTTCTTGATAAAATTTGTTTCATGAGATTGGACAGTCTGTATGAGCTCTCCCATTTTCGTCTCATTTTTAGACCACCTCAACAGATATTTGAATTGAACTTTAGAGAAAAATTTTTGGGAAAGGAACATAAACAGAAAAATATTGACTTTTTTGTCATAGGGCAATAGTGCACAAAATAATTGTTGAACTTCAAATCACAGTCTATCTCCTTAGTATAGAAGATATCTTGTCATTTACTCCTCCTCAGTGAGATTCCTGGGGATCTAATTTGTGTCAATACTGAACATGCCCACAAAAGGACAGAATCATTATATGTTAGGGAGATGACTAAAAAACATAACTGAAAGATTTATAAAAACTTAGTAAACTGGATTTTCAAGGCAGCCTAGGGCTGTTTAGCTGAAACATGGGTTCCAGAGAACTTATAGTGATCTTTGAAGATCGAAGGCTAATTGCATCTATTGTCTTCTGTTCTCTAGCTATCTTTGTTGATAATAGGCCGAAGAAGTATGTAACATCTATAATATCACAACAGAATTTATAAGGATAATGCAGGATTTTTTAGAATTATTTTCAGCGAGGAGTGCCTGGATGGCTCAGTGGGTTGAGTGTTCGGCTCTTGGTTTCTGCTCAGGTAATGATCTCAGGGTCCTGGGAACCAGCCCCACATCGGGCTACCTGCTCAGCCTGGAGTTTGCTTGAGGATTCTCTCCCTCCTCCTCCTCCCCTCCCCCTGCTCTCTCTCTCTCAAATAAATAAATCTTAAAAAAAAATTTTCAGTGAAGGAAGAAGTGATGACGGGAGAGGGATTTCAATTGCCTAAGGAGGCTGCTAAAATGTTCCTCTCCTCTCTCTCATCTCCCATTCCTTTGTTCCTTTTCTCCTTCCCATCTCTCTACCTTCTTTCTTTCCTTTCTTAATGTTTTTTTCCCCCTTCTCTTTCCTAAAGCCTAGAATTGTCCTTTGTACCTTACTAGGATTCTAAAGCACTTGCTGTTTGATTGACTCTTTTTTTTTTTTTTTAAGTGATTGACTAGTTGGCTGACCTTTCAAAATGTGCCTTTCTAGCCCTCAAATTTCTATCATCCTTCCTAGCAAGATGGGCAGAAGAACATTGTTCAGAACTTCAGGTCTCATGCTGACGTTAAGGAGAGCCATTAAGTGTTGTCCGACAATTACTTCGCACCCCATCAAGGGAAGAATCCTAGGGATTCTTTATGAACATATAATCTATTATTTCTTGGCTATTAGGCAATTTCTAGTCTTCATGAAAGCAAAACATAAGTCTCTTCAATAAAAGTTATCCTAGCCATTTGAGGCCATGGCAGGGGGAAGGGAGGAGACTGTTTCTAAATTTAAAGAAAGAAAAATTGAGAAATAAGTAACTGAGATGGCTTCATGTCACACTTCATCTATTTCCTTCCTCTTCTCCTGAGTCAGTGAGACAGTAAATGAAAGGGATCAAACAGATAATACTTCTAACACAGCACCTACTCTACTTTGGTGTTTGAATCCTAGCTTGGCAGATTACTTAACCCATTTGCAAGGGGAGAATAACGAGCATCCTCCTTCAAGGTGTTATGACTGACATTAAAGGAGGTAAGAGAAGAAAGAACCCGGAACAGTGATTGGCCCATAGTAAATACTCAAAAATTATATTATTCTAGTTATTATGAGATCAGTTTTCCTTTGATGGTGTTCATGCCGTTCTTTATAGCCTCCTCTTTCCTCCAAGCTACGTGTGTTGCTGCCTGGGTGATGTTCTTTCAGAGAATCTCCCAAGGAACCCCAAACCCCAAACACTTCATGTGTTCACCAGTGCCCCCAATGTCAACGTAACCTCTCACTCCTCAAATGCAAAAGAAGCAACCCTCCAGACTCTGATCTGAGTCCAAAAAGGACTTAAAAAAAAAGAAAGAAAGAAAGAAAAACAATTTTTGATGGAAAAAGCCAGAGGGTCTAGGTAATTCCTGGGACTGAGTGCAAAGGCAGAAGGAGAGAAGAAGGTGGAAAAAATTACCACATCCCAAGGAAACCTCCTTGAAATTCCACCAACATCTCTGCCCCTCTGTTCTTTAAGTCACCCTAAGCTATGAATGCAGGACAGGAAAGTAATGGCAGCCCACGGGGCATTTTCGGGACAAAGAAGATTCCCAGGGCTGCAAATTTCCTAAGTAACACCTGGGGATGAGCTGGTGCACATGAATGAATATTCCATTGTTGTTTTGAGGATTTCTTTGTAAGTATCTTGCTTCAAGAATGAAGGGTGATGTCAGTCAGGAAAAAGCCCCAGTGAATCCTAGGACTTACTGCTCTAATTAAGCAGGAAAACACGTTAGAGCATGAATGATTAGGTAATAATTCATACCTGTTGTGTTTCAGTGTTAATCGTGAGCCTAAATGTAGACTATCCTCACTTAAGCATACATTCCTCTTACACAACAGTCAAGGTCTTGAATATTTAATTGCATTTTTTCTTTAAGAAAATTACTTATAAGGAAATGTTGAAAAATAATCTCCCTGGAAGAAAAAATTCATACCTCATGAAAAATAAATCTGGGTAAATTGAGTTATGAAAGATCTATTCCAGTAGGAGCAGAAACTTTGAAGTCCTTTTCCTGTTCAAGAACAAAAACTCAACTTCCCAGACGATAAATTAACAGCACAATAGGCTTTTGGGTATCACAGGAGCCTGTAGTCAATCTGGGCTTCCAGGTCATTCTGGGTTTAAATCTGACTTACTGTCACTCTCCCTTCAAAGGTCCTGGCACTTCTTTTGAGGAGGAGCTTTCAGGGAATTTAAAGAACTTATTTCTTTTTGTGAGGGAGAATCTTGCTTATTCAGACCATAGCTGCTGGCCAGTTTGTGTATAAACTGTGCCTGGGTTCTTTCTAAAAAAATGACTCTTGAAATAAAGATTGGGAAGGCCTTACTCGCTGACTAGGATGTAAGAATCTACAATGGCCTTGAGCATGGAACTTGGAACCCCTTGACCTGGGTTTAAACCCAGTTTTCCCAATTCCCTAGCAGGGTAAATGGGGAGAATTAATCCATGCTTTCTGCCTCAGCTTCTTCAATTGTAAAAAGGATAGTACCACCTGTGATAGGGTTCTAGTGGGGGTTAGAATGGAGAAAATGGCAAATAAGGTGTATAGCATAATGCAGAATATAAAAAGAATACTTGAGAGGAGATAATTATTACAATTAATCCTAAACATCTTGGGATGTAAAAGCTTTGTGGGGGTACTTTTGACCAATAGTTTAACTGAACTATGATCAGAGTAGATTTACTCACTTGATATAACCAAACAAAAAATTTTGAGAGTCTAAGGAGCAAGGACTGAATAAGGCACTATAAAGATTTTGTGGGGCATAATGTTCTCAAGTAACATGCCTCTAATTGAGATTAGACATGAGCTAAAAACAATAATACCCAGCAGAAAGTGGCAAGGCTATATGAACCTGTAGATGAAGTGTGACTGGAATTCAGAGGATGGAAGTGATTGTAATCTAGCTAAAAAAGTCAGAGAGGACTTTGCAGATAAGGGCCCTATGGTATATGTCTCTGTAATCTCATTATTTTGACAATGGGACTCATAGAATCATAATGACTTGAAAATTTCAGGTTGAAAAGATCCATATTCCATCATTGTACAAATTTTACACATGTTTGAGAACGTGCAAGTTCAATGTATATTCTCCGCTTATGGTAACCTAGGGCCATAATAAAATCAGTATCCTTTTAAAATGAGATTTAGGCTTGGCTTTCCCCAGAGGACAGTTGGCCGTTTGCCTGGTGGTCTGTGCAGTAACACACTTTTACAAACTTCCTGAGTTTGGAAAGAAGGGAAGGGCAGTGGGAGAAGAAACAAGAGGGTGCAGTGCTGATCTTTAGGCTGTAGAAACTCTGTGTTATGGCCTGGTGCCAAGAGAATCCATTTCTATTCTCAGATCTCCTGCTTTTGGTGGGAGCAAGGTGGACTTTTGTCGTCTTCTCTTTCTCCTTTCCAGTTCTAATTCTCCTCCATCTTCTTTTATGGAATTTGCCATTCTATTCACTCTTGTGTCCATTTATTCACCAGATATTCATTAAGTTTCTAGACTTAGATCTTAGGTGCTGGTGGAGGCAAGAGGATGAATGAAACAAGACTCCCGGTTCTAGTCACCCTGGTAAGAAAGTCCTGGAAGGATCTAGGGAGTGGAGTCCCTCTATGAAATGCCCAACACCCTTGCCTTTTCCTATATTCCTCCTGTTTCTATTTCTGTGTGTGTTTCCGCATTCTGTTAGGAATTAATTTGCCCCACCCCTTCCTAAGGGGTCCTTCCATCTCTCCTTCCTAAGTAAGAGCTTTGCCCGTATCTGGAAACATTTTAAAATTTCAGTATAAAAAAATGATTGGGTTGACTTATAGGCATGAAAGGGAAATGAGGGTACAGTTGGGGAAAAGCCAGTTGTAAACATATTTCGAAACAATAACACAGAAGTCTTCCCTTCTATAAGGGAAGGGAAGACTAAGTTTAGTTTCTCCCTCCATTCTCTACTTCTAGAGGCTTCCAATCGTGAATAATTTATAGGTGGGCCTCTATTTACCTCTCTTTTACAGTTGAGAGGATTTGAAGAGTAAGACAAAGTCTCCAGTCCAAAAATACTTCTCCGTTTGATTCCTGAAATCTCAAGATAAGCAGTTTAATTCTCTGTCTTAATTACTGTGGTCGTTGGGCCTATGTTTTGGAAAATGTTCCTGCTCTGGGCAGGATTATAAGAGAAATCTCCAACTCCTGATGAAGTGCTCCTAAAATCACTTTTCCCCAGAATTGAGGAAGATGGGCAAGATGGGAGTTATGGTTGTGTGTGTGTGTGTGTAAATAGACCCTAACTCCAACCATTTGACTATGTATAACTAGGAAAGTACAGACCATTGGATTCATTTTGTTTCTTTTTGTGGAATGTTTAGGGTCCTATCTGTGATGAAAAGTAAACAGAAAAAGGAACACTTAAGTGAAGACAACAGAACCTAAATTTGTTTACCTGGAATCTCTAGATAGCTGTGTCCCAGTTGATTTTCTGACCTCTGATTATCAGCATAACTGCCTCATTTGTCTCTTTCACTCTACTTGTGGGGAGATGGCACTGGATTATAACAAGAACTGTTAATGGTCTTCAAACCACTAATAGAGAGCTCGTCCCGTTTTGCAAGTTGGATTAGTTGACAAGAGGCAGAAAGCTAGAATACATTTGCATTCATTGGTTCAGTGGAGTTTCTTGCCGAAGTACGTTGTACCACATTATCTCGTCACTACTTTGTAACTGACATATGCCCAATTGCCTTATATGCTTTAGAAGCAACTGTCGTTTTATCTTGAAGAACAATTAAGTCTTCTGAAGGCTAAATGTTTCCAAGGAAGAAAAAAAAAGCCAGACTACAGTTAATTTATTGAAAGTTATTTATAATTTAGTACTTACTGTCCTGAAAATGCCTGTCCCCTTGGAAATATGATTCAGATGCCCTGAACTGAGGAAACATTTTCCTTTTTCCTGTGTAAAATATGAAACAAAAGACAACTGAAAAACACTTCATTAAAACAGTTCCTTTGTCCTTTTGACAATGAAAACTGAAGAGACATGCCAGTTTGGCTATGTAGGTGGTCCTCTTTCTATGCTAACCTTAACATGACCTTACAAAAAATCACTGAAAGTTATTTGATGGTTCTAGAGATTTTCAAAATATGTGTTGAAAAGCAATAATCCCATGCACTAAGGGGTTTGAGAAATGCCATCTATTAAAAATGAGTTTCCAAGAGCTGAAGGATCTGCCTAAGAACTTCTGCTCTGCCCAGACCTTTGTGTTCCCACAACCTAGCCTGTTTGCACACCTGGGCAAACCTTTCTGTAGTCAGGTCATGTTCCTTGGTCATTTGGTCCACTCTTTCAAGGTCTCCCATGGGCTGAATTTGCTATCAGCTGCATGTAATTGGTCTAAGTCAATGTATGTATGATACGTATCAAATGAACTTAACGTTGTGTTCCCCATGGGAATAGCTCTGACTTTTTTTTTGTTGTTGTTCAGTAATTCTAGAACATTCCTCATCTCATAATGTCCTGAACTTCTTCAGAGTGCTGGAGAAAAGGGGTTGATTATCTGATGAAAAATGAAAATTAGATACTGTGTCTTTTGTTTCTTTTCTGTTTTCCTTCTTTAAACATCTTTTACTCTTTTAGAGTTTAGTTTCTAATTTCCTAGGATTGTCTGAGAAAAGTCAGTGTAGTTACCAGAAAAAGTGCTTTCTGATTAATCTCTTTGGCCAGTTAGACAACTCAGTCTAACAGTTTTGAGAATCTGGAAAATGAACCATGTACTTTTGCCTTTGCTTAACATTTCTCCGTTAAATGAAATTTGATATTTTACCTCTAACTCTGCTAAAATGATGCTGTCCAAAACTAGCATGTGGTAAACGCCATTCTCTTTTTGTCTGTTATAAAGTAGCTTTGTCTAGTTTGGTCATAGGGAAACCAAAACTAAGCAAAAAGGTTCTTGTTTTATTGATACATCCCTTTTGAGGAGCATACAGGGAACTTCCAGGGATGTTCTCATGAGGTCTTAAAAAAATGAATCTTACTTCTTTGAAAAGTTACAAGATTTAAAGATAAAAAATAACCACTCCACCACCTTCCTGTGAAATGCAGTCACTGTAATATGTACTTTTTAAGCACATTGCACACCTTTTGTTATTCAACTTGACATGAATCATGCTTACAGAATTTTGGCAAGACTTCCAATTTAAGTTCCCAAATGAGTATTCAACTTAGATTAATTAAGACTGTTATTTCATGGAGTATAAATACAACTGCTTATTAAAACATATTTATTGAGGATAAACAATTATGTAATAGAAACCAGCCACAGAATATAATAATATGACTAATGAAAAAGGCAATTGATTACAAATGACATAATTACTGAGGGTTAAAAGCTGTGCAATTGATATGACTTGTATTCCTTAAGCAGGTTTTAATAAGCATTTTGATCATTATTTAACATGCAATAACTCACTTATTACATCCAAACAAAGAGTTCCTTTCCAACTTGGTACATGCAGCCTTAACAGCACTTAGGGGAATTGAGAAGATTATAGCTTTACCCTTAGGATGGAGGAAAGACATTGACAAAGAATGTTAATTAAGTGTTATGTATTGTATTTTATTTTAGGAAATGGAAAGAAAAAACTGAGGTCTTTGACTAGAGCCTTTTGCCAACTGACAAATGAGAAGCCCTACATTTGACAGAGGTGCCTCAGTTTGCAGAGAGGACCTAAGGCTACCATTTTAATTTTTGTGACTTGATCTTTCCTGAGGAATTCACCAAGGAATCAGCTTCATTTCCATTGTCACTACTGAGGGTGGTTTACCAGGGATAAGTTGCTTTGTTTTGATTCTGGCATTAGAATGAGTATTCCCCCCCAAATTCTCTGTAGTTCCTTAGTTTTCACAGTAATGTGATCTGCACAGTGCTACTGAGAAGGGGAGAGACTTGAAGAGACACAATTGTAATTTATGATCTCAGTTTTAGGCTGTGGACATAAGGAGTATGTTGTGAAGTTAAAATAGTGTGAATGGAATTAAGCCCTTTCCGAGAGTTTACAGGGACCCAGAAATGGGAGCTGGAGTGAGAAAGAGCAAAATGTGCTCAAGACAATTTTGTATCTGGTGCATCCGAACCCACTATTAGTCTCAGTTAAGTTTGAGGAGCCTGGGTGGCTCAGTCAGTTAAGCATCTGATTCTTGATTTTGGCTCAGGTTGTGATCTCAGGGTCCTGAGATTGAGTCCCTCGCATCTGCTTGAGATTCTCTCTCTCCCTCTCCCCCTCTCCATGCTAGTACATGCGCATGTGCTCTTTCTCTTAAAAAAAAGACATACCACAGTTTGGTGCCTTCTTTGTTCTCTCAAATTTAGTTATAAACACTGTTCTCTAATATTTTGGGGTTTCTAGATTATTTCCTAACAGTGCAGTCTGTTTTCTGAAATATTATTTACTGATCCTTTCCTAAAGTATATACAGGAAGGATTGGTTTCTATCCAATGGTGAGGGGCAACTGTGTATTTGTGTTTTTAGATGACATTTGGAGGACACTTTCATTTAGAAGTCGTGTCTTTCAGATGCAGAGAGTCATGCTATGTCTGCTACAGTTTGACAGTATGGATGGAGGGGCCTTGATCTTACAGTTGACCAAATACTGCAGACACATCTCAAAATGACCTTTCTCATGGATGATGTTAAGATGCCCATAACTTTTATCCTTTGAAGGGCATATCATTTGGCACAACTGTGAGATGGATGAAGTTTGCATGTGTGTGTGTGCGCACGCATGTGTGTGTGCGCAAGGAGCATCCCTGTGTCCTTTTTTGTCACCTCATCTCTGTGGCTGTACTGACTTCCAGATGTTAAGAGCTTGTGTGGTATTGGCGTTCAGATCTCCGGAATCTCCCCCTCACTCCATCCTGCTTACACACATGCCTCTGTACATATGGATATTCATACACTGAATAGGTAACTTTTATATCTAGGCTTTCCTCCTCTATGCTCAACTGATCATTTAAAAATTTACCTGCTTGCTGTTGTATTCCCTCTGGGCTCTGCTGAGGGTTGAAGATTACTGTAGCAGTGTAGACGAGAGTACTGACTTTGGGTCAGACTGCTCTGGGTTTGAGTCCCTTCTAATACTTGCATCCTTATGACCTTGGCAAACCTGTTTAAATTCTCTAAGCCACAGTCTCTTTGTCTGCAAATTCAGAAAAATAAAAAAAAATTGGTGTCTCCTTAGGGTTGTTGTAGACAATAAATTAGATGATTCATGGAAAGCACTTACTTAGCACAGTGCCGTCCATATAGGAAGTGTCCCATAAATTACAGAACAGTTATTGCTACTGTTATTGAAGAAGAATAAGCTACCCTATATAATTGCCTAATATAACCAGATCTATATCTAGATGTGAATAGTTAGGTCAATTGCCTCGATCTCATCAAAGCACTGAGGCTTATGGGAGCTATTGTTCTCTCTGACTTCCATACCCACCACTGACTTCATAGGTCTGACGCAACCCCGTTTCCCAGCTCTCTTCATGGCACCTTCCTAGGTGCAGTAGGTCGCAGGGAAATGAATAAGCCTTCTTTGACTTGATCCATATGTGACAAAAGAATTTTAACCTTCAAGATGGCCCTTATTTCATGTGACTGAAATTTGATATATTTCTTGGTTTGAAAATTGTAGTGGGGGTGGGTGTAAGCCTGGGCAAACAGGTTCAGCAGAAGAGAGCTGGTAACAGAGTTTATTCAGGGGCTGTCTTATTCGTCTTTTCCTCCGCAATATATTGCCTACACCTGGTGGATTTGTGCCTAGGAAACGTTAGTTGATCTGTGAAGTGAATGAATGAATGAATGAATGGCCTTCCAAACATGCCAGGTAGCCTCCCAGGGGCTACCTGGGGAGGAACTTCCACACCAGTTCATTGCCATCTGAACTGGTGTGGAAGGCTTCCTGCCGAGAAGGGTACATACCCAGTCCTCCGGGGGGCTCTTCTGATAACTGGTCTGTGTAGCATCATACCACATAAACTTCTCATTGATAGGTCACTCCTTTAAAAAAAAAAATCTAATTCCCTGACTTGATGTCAACATAACAGGGATAATGGGAGTTGTTTTGTCTTAGCTTCCCTTTCAAAGCAAGAGATCTTAACTTAGGATTAGAAACTTCCATGGTTCTGGGAGTCCCCGGAAAGCGTTGCCAAAAATTTGGGTGCCTGTGTATCTTTTTTCCTGGGGAAAGGAATCATAGTTTTTATCAGAGTCTCAGAAGGCCAGACTATCTTTAAAAGGTCACTTTTGAAGTATCCAAAGCTTTCACTTGAGGGTGTGGACAAATAGAAGCCCCCAATTCTAACGCCATACAAAGAACCACTGTCAGCGAGAGTTTATCTGAACTGTTCAGCTTTAGATTTCAGGAGTGGGAAACTACTGAATTATCCTATTGACATACATATTTTTTTGAAATATGGCCTGTAGGTAAATATTAAATCCTAGAACCCCTTGGGAGGGTTTGGTGTAAATGAGATGTAAGATGGGGCAGGGTTTTGAATAAGGTCTAGGAGAAAGAAACCCAGTATTGGTGTAAAGGAAATGTTGGGATTGGAACAAACCAAATGCGCCTTATGGAATGATGAGACAAACAGCCGGTATCAACTTGGGGAGGACATCTGTGGGTCACCCGCTCTGTGGAGTCACTTTTGGAGGCGTAGCCAAGAACTCTCACTTTAAAAATGCAATACACTCTTGAATAACTTCAGGATATTAAAAACTATTAGAGGTGGAATGGGAGACTTCTGGCAATAGCACATCAGCAAATGATGATAGGAATAACTTTTGTGTTTTTCAGCTTTCACATTTGGGCCTCTGGTCACCACTCTTGACGTTGACAGATGGGAGAGCTTATTTCACTCAGACAGTTGTCACAGATGCCACACAGGTCTGCATCAGGCTTGTTTTAAATATTACTATGTGTTTTGCAAAAGAGCTGCATGAGCACCTGTAAAACCTATTTCTGCCTGAGTGGAAAAAAACTATAGCAACTGTGGTTTGTTGGAAGGTGTATAACTTTGGGAATAAGAAAGAGTTGGGTTTGAATACCAACATCACTGCTTAGCAGCTGGGTGGAGTTGGAAAAGACACATTCTCGCCAAACCTCAGTCACTCTACCTGTAAATCAGGGATATTAATACTTAATTCTGGAGTTGTTGTAAAGCTTGGTGGTTAATGTCTAGCTTCATGAATAGTAGGCAAGTAATAAATGACAACTATTATTATTGTTAATATGAAAAAGGATATAATTCATTTACATGCCATTAGGCAATAAAGAGGTTCATAAAGTTCATATAAGTGAATTTCAAGGAACAGAAGCTTTTCTTCTGAATGCTAAATCTTTAGCTACTTTCTCAAATGTGTTTCATATAACTTTCCCTTCCTTGAGAATACAGGCATAATGTATTTTATCTTTTCCCATAGTCAGTGTCGTTCTTGAGACCATCAATGATGTATTATTATATTCTACTATAGATAAGAATACTTGCTTCCAGACTGTTTGATTCCCAGAAAAGTGAGATGAGCAAGAGAAACATCATCATGGAGATGGGTAAATGCCAATAGAATGAGCCTTTTTGGCTGGGGGTAATGAGGACCACTGAGTTGAATAAATACAGAGAGCCCTGGGTTCAAGTTCTACCCGCAACATTTACTGACTTCACCTTGGTTTCTTCCTCTGTTTTACATAATTCATGGGTTCAGTTTAACCAGTAAATGAAAATCCACTTGGTTAAATGAAATAGTCTATACATATTTAGGAGATATATAGCAACAAAGTTTTCAGAAAATTCAGAAGAGAGGACAAGAAGCAAGCATAAATCAAACAATTCTTCTCCCTACTCTGTTCATATATACTATATTCCAGACCAGTGGGGTTTTTTTTGAGGTATAATTGACATACAACAGTATATTGGTTTCAGGTGTACAACATAATGATTCAATATTTGTAGATGTTACAAAATGATCACCACGGTAAGTGTAGTTATCATCCTTCACCATACATAGTTATAGAATTTTTCACCTGTGATGAGAATTTTTAAGATTGACTCTCTTAGCAACTTTCAAGTATGCCGATGCAGGGTTATGAGCTATAGTTGCCATGCTCATGACTCATGACTTATTTCTTTTATAACAGACCAGCTGATTTTGAGAGGACTTCAATGTCCTTTTGCAGTGATCATTTTCATAGAAAAGAATCATGCAGAATTTTGTCCTTAGTTGGGGCGCCTGGGTGGATCAGTCGTTAAGCATCTGCCTTCAGCTTGGGTCATGATCCCAGGGTCCTGGGATTGAGCCCCGCATCAGGCTCCCTGCTCCGCGGGAAGTCTGCTTTTCTCTCTCCCACTCCCCCTGCTTATGTTCCTACTCTTGCTGTGTATCTCTCTGTCAAATAAGTAAGTAAAATCTTAAAAAAAAAAAAAAAAAAAAGGAATTTTATCCTTAGAAAGCAGAAAGCACAGAGTAGAGAAATAGATTGGGTATCCCAAATAGATTACGTCTGATGATGGAATTGTTTTAGGGTGTTGTCTTCTAGGTACTCGGATAAATGCCAAAGTTTGCTGCTGCACCTTTTATAATTCATTGCATACTGTGATCCCCCAAGAAGAGTTAGAACAAGGCTATTAGATTACATCTGAGTGTGGTCTGATAGAGTGGTGTTCAGACTCTGTTCCTTGGCATTTGAAGGTTCCACAGGAGGGATCTGGGGGTATGTGGGCACTATGAAAGATTCCAGGAACGTGTCTACCTTCCAGAGCTACCAGAGCCCTGTCCTTACTTCAGTAAGAGTAACTCCACCAGTATCTGTTTAAATATCAGGATTTTATGTGAGATTTCATTTGGGAAAAAAAAAAAGATTTCTTGGCTTGAAAACATCTGAGACTCAAGGAAAAGTACTTTACCTACTAAGCATTTGGTCTGAAGAAGTTGGGAAAATTACCACAAATAAAATCTGAACTCGATAACTATACATTCACCTTCCATCCTCTTCCCTCATTTCTGCTTAACTGCGTGAGTTCAAATGCTAACTCCTGAAGAAATCTCCCATCATTCCTAAGCACAAAGGACTTTCTTCTTTTTTTCTGATCATTTGTTTACATCACTGTATTAGTCAGGCTGATGGTTGTAAGAGCCCCAAATCTTGGTGGCTTATCACATTGTGAAGATAATTTATCCTTTAGGCATGAGCCAGCCCCAACCCTCATGGTCAGGTGGCTCTGTTGGGTGTGCTGCTCCATGAGGAGGTGGTAGGGACCTTCCACCAAGGCAACCCCTTCACGTCAGAGCCTCTGGGGGACTTTCTACAGTTGGGATAGCAAGAAGTGACAATGTGAGGACTTCACTGTGTGTTTGAAGAGCCAGGCTTGGACCTGGCATTACATTCTATTGGCTGTAACTTGTCACATTTTGCTATGTAGGTACAAAGAGAGCTAGGAAATCTAGAATTCCTTGTTGGTCAAAGGAAAAATGGAATCCTTTGTTGAACACATAGCATTATCTTTTCTATACCCTTAGCTAACCCTTGTCCACAAACTTACCTTGGGTTACGGATACCTGTGTTGTCTATCTTAAATGCTCAACTGGATTGCAAACTCCTAAAAATAGGAGTTAGGCTTTAGACGCTACTATTTGTAATCCTTGAATTGCCTGAGTACATTAGTTAAGATAAGCTGCTGTAAGACAGACTCAGTGAAAATTCAGTTTCTTAAGGGAAATTGCCCCCTCCCTTATTTATTTAGCCTCAAAAGAGTTCTTAGAAAGTATCAACCCTCCTCCAGAGGCTCTTATTCAGGGAGCTAGGCTAATGGCAACTTTGTCATCCTCAGGGTTACTTTGTACATTGCAGTGGCAACTAGAGGGAGGATGAAGGGGTGGTGGTGGGGTGTGCAGGCAAATTTTTGGATCAAGCTGGGAAGAAGCACGCATTGTTTTCACGCACGTTCCACTGGCAAGAAGGCACTGACGTGGGCACACCTCCCTGCAAGGGTCAGTGGGAAATTTAGTTTCCAGGTGAGTAGTTACAATCCAAATCAGTTACTATGGAAACAATGGATATCAGTGACAATGACAGTCTTCCCCACACAGGGAAAGGGCAAGTTGGTTCCATTCGGACAATTCTTCAAATTAGCCTGTCATTCGCTGTTTTTGAAGTTAGAAACTGATGTTCCAAGGTGAAGTAATGTGCCCTATGGCACATGTCTACTAGATCCTCACACTGGGACTTGCATCTAGTGCCCTCAAACCCACTTTTCTTCTTCTGTACGGTGCTATGTCTTAGTAGGATCTCAATAAACTCATCAGGATGATGCTTATGCCTGCGTCATCTCCTTCTTTTTCAACCTCCCTCTTTCAGCTTTCCCTACCAGTTTCGGATGTAGTGACATATGAAGAGTGACTTCTGTTGGACGTTCAACACAAGGCTCTCAGGAACTTTGAACACACAACATTCTGCTAAGGGAAAAACAGGAGTCAGAAATTTAAGCCAGACACTTTCTTGACTCTTGACACATTCTAGTTTTATTTTGTTACCACCGATTTTTTTTTTCTCATTACATTTGGCCAGAATGGTGAGCAAGTGTCTACTAAAGGTTGATTTCTGTGGAGAAAGTGATGATATTTTGATGGAAAGGACAGAAAACTCATTTCTCTTCCACCCTGGGGAATGTGACATTAATAGTGGGATCTTGGGGAATGCTAAGGAGGGAAGACCAGAGCAATATACTGTGTCCTTGACTCTGCTGGTCCCCACCCCCCCCCCCCCCCACCGCCGCCCCACGCCACTCTCCTAGGAAGAGGTTTCTGCCTCTTCTGGGTTCAGTTCTGCCACAAAGGTGCTATGGAAAATGCTATTATAAATTATAAATTATAACACAATATCACTTAGGGGGTAGTCCACAAGTCCAGGGTTCTAATCTCTCCAAGACTTCATGTTTTATAGATAGTAATAAAAGCAAAGAGGGGCAAGAACATTTCTCTCAATCTCTTCTCTCAATCTCTTCATTCTCTGCACAATTTCCAGGTCACTCTGTTTAAGAGTCTAAGTAGGCATAAAGATAACTTAGATTCAGATAGTGCTCTCTCACTGCCTGGTTGTATGTTGTTGACTAATTCATTTAAACTTCTAAGTCCTCATGTGTAGAATAGGGATACTATTTGCACTTCTATTGATAGCAAAGTTTGGTAATATATGTAAATTAGTTAATATATTTAATACATGTTAACTGTATTTTTGTCTCAAATTCAAAATCTCCAAAATCTTCTCTAACCTATACCATTTCAGATGAGTGAAAAACTGAATGTTTTTTTTTTTTTTTAAGATTTCATTTATTTGAGAGAGAGAGAGTGGGGGGCGGGGCAGAAGGGAGAGGGAGATAGAGAATCTCAAGCAGGCTCCACACTGAGCTCAGAGCCCAATGCAGGGCTCGATCCCAGGATCCTGAGATCATGGCCTGAACCGAAATTAAGACTCCAACTCTTAACCAACTGAGCCACCCAGGCGCCCCTGAGTGTTTTTTTGTTGTTTTGTTTTTAATGTACACAGATAAGAGGGGGGGATAAAAGTATGTAAGTACTAGTTTTCCTTTTTTTTTTTTTTTTCTTATTTGTTTTTAAACATTAACTTTAGGGTCACCATATTGTTTGATTTAAGCCACATCGATCCAGATTTCATCAGAATGTAACTATAACAATTGTCCATCTATTATTCCCACAGTTAGCCAATTAGACACTATTGCATACATAACTGTCTAGTAATGCAGTGGTTTTGCTAAATTCCAGAAGGTTGGAATAATTTTGCCAGCATTTTGAATCTGCCTAGAAGGAGAGGGACTCTAGGCTTCCCATGGAGGGGGCTTTTGTTGGAATCTAGATACCACCATTAATGGGGCAGAACGCAGAAGAAAAACACCAAGACCCCAAAATAATTGTTTAGAAATTCCCCATCTGTAAGTCTCTATGTCTGTTGGAAATAATAGAGATTTATTCTGTTTGAGATCAGGTTTCCCCTAATGGAATGTTGTACACTATTGGAGAAGATTGGTAGGCTTTGCAATTCATAACATTGATCTTCTTTCTAGAGGCCTGAGGGTGTTGACAATGGAAAGTTTTTCAGGGTGACTAATGCTTTCTATGAATAAACTAAATCCTTAAGTTGTCCTCCGAAGGCCTGAAATCTTACCCAAAACCTCTTTTAGGAAAATAAAGGTTTTCTGAAGGCCCGCATGGAAACCTCGCTCTCAAAGACAGATCTGAGAACCAGATTCAGTTAAAATATATCGGGAGCCTTCTTACTCGCTGAGTCCTGAGGGGCTTTTCCTATCATGGAAACATCACTGATTATCTCCCCTTATCCGATGGTTAGACTGATGTGTCATTCCCTTTGCAAAACTGAGACCTACTTCTTCTTTGGTTGTCCCTGTTTTTCGACCTCTTTGAAAAAGCACAAATGATTTTTGCTGACCCAGACCTCAGCAGGGAAAAATCAACCCATTTCAGTTTGAAAACCATTTCAACCAGCGAAGTCACTTCAGTCAGGGCTTGTCACTTCAACTGTGCTGAGATTTCTCAGGTAAGCTTGACGCAGGAGGTGATCCTCCTAGGAGCCTTTGTGAAACGGGGTGGGGATTCACAAGGAAGATGATACATTTGGCTCATTCGTCCTCTTTTACATAACGTGAAATATCCTCTCAACTACGTGGAAGGGAGACAAAGGAAAGAAAGCCTGGGATCTAGCCTCTGTTGTGATTTCAGTGGCGAGGAGAGCATGGGGAGTTTACCACTCTACCGGGTTAGCAGAAAAACTGGAAGTCTGTCTGTCAGCAGGCATATCCTTTCTTGTCTTGGCTTGTCTGGGAGCTAGGATGAGAGCTGATAGTCTTCACCCTGTCTAATTTATGTAGCTTCAGAAAGAAAGGTTGTCAGGTTCCACATGATGAAGAAAGAGGAAAAAAGGCAAAGGAGACTGGGGACATGTCTAAACCTTCTCCAGCAGCATTGTCGTTCTGCTCATCAGGTAGGAAGAAAAACAGATTAAAGCAAGTGCTTTGTTTCCAAATTCCAGGCTTGCAAAGGATGTATTATGATACTCATTTCAAAATATGGTTACATCTTGAAAGCATTTTTGTTCGATGGGCATATTATCTTTAACAATGAAGCAAGGAAAAAAAGGTTGGTGCATTACAGTAGACTCTTAAAATACCTTAGCAGATCTAACTTTATATATATCTTTTTACATTAGCATTCAAAACTCCTTGGCAGGAACAATAGGAACAGTTCAAAGTTCAACTCATAATCATAAGCAGATTTCTCCCCCTTGGTTCCCCCCTCTCCCCCCCACCCAACACTGCTTCAGTGTTTGTGAGTGTATTTGGAGGGGGTGGAGAGAGGAGAAAGGGGTCAAATTCAAACATCTTTCCCCCCCTCTCTTTCAGGACAGGCTCTAATTTCATAATAGGATAGTTTTATTCAGAGTTAACTACTTTGGGTTCCGAATGATAATCATAGAAAATATAAAGTAATGTTTTAAAAGCTCCGGCTGTGAAAGAAAGGAATAGCGCAGCTTAGTAAAAGCATATGTTGCTAGTGGGACCTCACAACCACATTCAAATCACGCTCTTGCCAAATCACGTTATGTTTCTAAAGCTCCTTATTTGAATTTCCCAAGTGGGGTTCATATGGCATGTTCTGTGTTTGTGCTATACAGTATTGAAGGAGGTCCTTAGAAATCTTTCCCCCGAAGAACCAATTTTTTTTTCTTTTCCAAATAAAAGTCCTAATTAAGCCTCGTTTACATGTATGGAACACAGGACTCTACTGACAGCTACAGAAAATAAAAATCTGCTCTTGGCACTGGTTGGGGTTCTGATGATGGCTCCAGGAGCTTCCAGGGGGTGAGCCCACACTCACTGCGGGAGTTAGGGCCCATCGTGGTCCTCCTTCGTGGGACCCTGAAACCCCAAAACACCAGCCAAGCAAGTCCCATTGCCAAGAAAGACTGCATTAAAACCACCCCAGGCCAATGTATTCTTTACTTCCAAAGATCAAAACTAAAAAGGCACAGACTTGGAGATTCCGTTACCTGTTTTTGAAATGCCTTTCAGTGTTTTATAAAATCTGGAGTCCGGAATTCACCCTGAAGTTGAATGTCCCCAGTTAAAGCCTCATGTTTGCTCTCGCATGTGAAGACTGCTTCTCTGTAGCCTACTGTTCTGTTTAGAAAGCCTGATGGTTTTTGCTTCTTTTTAGGCTCTGTTTAATCATTGTTTATGATTTTGATAGTTCCCCCGGCACCTCTGAGTTCTTTATAACTTAATTATCCCATCTAGCCTTACAAGGAACAAAATGATTTTCCTGCCCCAACCCCTGGGCTTTGGTTGTTGGTGTGTTTTAAGCTTTAGCTATTATGACAGGAGATCTTTGAGTCACTTTCTAAAATGCAGAACACAACCAGAGAGAAACTGTCCTGTTGAGGCCACATTCCCTAATGGGTACTGCTGAATGCTTGAGCTCTCCAGTTATGACCACCAAGAGTCACATGGGTCTTCCCAGCCTGAATATCTATCTCCTGAAATAATGGAATCATATCTCAGCATTTTATTCAGAAAACAAAGGGACTTACCGAGAACAGAATTATGGATGACACAAAATATGGTTTCCTGAAATATAATTCTGCCCAGCATATTGCAAACTCTATTCTGTGAAGTTCTGATATTCATTTCTAATGTCTCCCCCTGCCAACTTCTCCCTTTCTCTCCTCACTTCCACTTTGTCACCTCTGAACTAGGAATTTTTTTTCAAAACTTTTACACAAGGTAAGAAGATAGCTTTGTTTGTTCTCATCCAGATCTCACTTCTTCTTTTAGGATGTGCTGATCTTCTAAATGCTTTACCTGGTTCATGTTCTCTGCTTATGTCCACTGGGCTTTCATATTTAGTTCAAATTTCACTTAAAATAGAACTTTTTTTTTTTTTCCCTGACAAGCTGCATAATATTGTGGCTAGGAGCATAGATTTTCCAGATCCAAATCTTGGTTCTGTGGTTTTGGTGAAAAACACCGAAAAATGGTTCTGGGGCCATTTACTTAACTTTTCTGCAAAATGGGGATAGAAATTCTTCCTAATACCTCCTATTACTGAGAAGATTAAAGGGGTTAGTATGTTTCAAGCCCTCAGAACTGTGCATGGCCAGAGACGCCTCTCTCGAGTGATATCGGCTATTATCCAACTGTATCACTCTGTAAAATGGCTTCTTCTTCTATCTGCAAAGCCTGAAGTTATCTGTGTCTCTCCAGTGCAAGTGCTCTGTTCTCCTTGTTTGGTTCTGGCCAAAGGAGAGTCTTGCCCCATGTTCTAGCACTGAAAGGAGATGGGTACTTGGCTCCTTTGTTGGGAAAAGCAATGTCCTGTTCAAGTGAACTCCCTCTCCCTGATGAGAAACGACACCAGGGCTGTGTTTCTTCTTATGAATTACTAGCAAACATTCTTCCAGCAATTGTTGCCTTATCCCTCTCCTCTGAGATGGGCTATACTGAACAAAACAATTCGCGTATGTGCAATTGCATTTACTTCAACAACTCAGTTCTTGAGCCTTTGCTTTATAATTGTTCATTCTTTCATAGTTGTCATTTTGAGACTCAAATATGATTTCTGTATCCCCTTTATTGTCACTGGAAATATAGGGAGAATGTTCTACATTACTTTCTTTTCTTTTTTTTAGAGAGAGAGAAAACACATGAGCTGGGGGTGAGAGGCAGAGGGAAAGAGAAAGAGTCTTAAGCAGGCTCCACGCCCAGTGCTGAGCCCGACGTGGGGCTCCATCTCACAACCCTGTGATCATGACCTGAGCTGAAATAGTCAGACACTTACCCGATTGAGCCACACAGGCGCCCTTACATTATTACTTTTAAAACAATGATGGAAAGTATCAGGCTGCGAAACAGCCCCTGCAGAACTCGGTGTGACAGCCCAGTGCCTCTCACCAATAATGTGCATTCTAAGCAGGGCAATATGCAGTTACAGTTAATATATCATTAAAAGTAAAATGCTGTTCACTTACTGGTAGAGTGTCCAGCATCTCAAAATTGATGTTACCATAGACAAATACCCAGTAATCTTTGATTCTGCTACGTCTGCAAATGTCAGAATACATTGGAAGAGAAACAGATTCATCTGAAGGAAATAAATTAGAAGATATGCATTCATCTTCTTCACAAAATAATATTTTACCTAGTAGCCTGTGATCTTTCAGGTGCTTCCAAATTCATTTTTCTGTTATATTTTAATAGGGAGACATCATATGCTGAAGATTAAGAAAACGGGCTCTGAATCCGAGTGCCTGGGTATGCGTGCTGGCTTTTCTGTGTATCAGCTTTGGATGTTCCCGCAGGTTATGTAACCTCCCTGCGCCTCGGTTCCCTCATTTGTAAAATAGGGATGATAACAGTCGCTACCCCATACAGTTGTTGTGAGGATTCAGTGAGATACTGTACGTAGCTGTGCTTGCTATATAGATCTATTAAAGAAGCAGTAGCTATTATTAAAAGGTGAAAGGACTATAGTGCTTCATTTGTCTAACACTTAATTTGTCCGTTAGTCTTGAAAACATTAAAACATTGCCGTCCAACTTCTCTTTCTCACACCTCTTTCTTTTACCAGAGAAGAAAGTGATTGGTGAAAAACAAAACCCTAGCATGTGTTTACCCCACCTAGCTGAGACCATTTAATAAACCACTTAGCTATCACTTAAAAAGCAAACACAATGAAATACACATCAGTAAAACATCAGGATCAGTGGAAAGAATTAAAGACAAATACTGAGCCTGTAATAGAATAGGACAAAATCATCTGGTGGTACAATAATAAAAATTGGGGAAATACTTAAAATGCAAATGATGAGAGAATTTCTCCCATGATGCCTCAAATGACACCTGAGTTATTTTCCTTGACTGAAACTCTCCAAGTTCTCTTGAAAGCAGAGACACCGGCTGGGAGTGAGGGAGAAGAGGAGTTTTTACCTTTAACTGATTGCTAGCTATTACCGCTAATGGATTCATTTATCAGAGTATTGGAGAACTGGTTGTCATAAGTCGTAGTCTGAGTTTACGAAGTTTCTGGAGCTGGAGGGCCCTGTCTGGCAAGTGGTGAGTTAGATGTGTGCAGGGAGGGCACCAAACATTGATGAGTCCGATGGATTCTGGAGGAAAAAAAAAAAGCCCTTAGCAAAACAATTCCATGGCTTTTGTCTCTGTTCTTGCTCAGACCGTGTCATTTCTGTCTTTCCCTCCCCTTCTTTTTTTTTTTTTTTGGTAATGACTTTTTTATTTTTATTTATTTTTATTATGTTAATCACCATACATTACATCATTAGTTTTTGATGCAGTGTTCCATGATTCATTGTTTGCATATAACACCCAGTGCTCCATGCAGAACATGCCCTCCTCAATACCCACCACCAGGCTAACCCATCCTCCACCCCCCTCCCCTCTAGAACCCTCAGTTTGTTTTTCAGAGTCCATCGTCTCTCATGGTTCGTCTCCCCCTCTGATTCCCACCCCCTTCATTTTTCT
>NC_138382.1:32260346-32274638 GCF_054177405.1 Leptonychotes weddellii | reverse complement strand
CACGTTCTGCATGGAGCACTGGGTGTTATGCACAAACAATGAATCATGGAACACTTTATCTAAAACTAATGATGTAATGTATGGGGATTAACATAAGAATAAAAAAAAAATTTGAGTGTGGCATTCTGTACGATCTTTACCCATAATAACACCTATACATTTTTCCAGCTATTATTGCTAAAAATTTTAAGGCTATAAAGCAATCAGTCAATGTAATAAGTTTCCTAGTAAAAACTTAAGTATGAATGAATGAGTAGCCTTCAAACGGCTACATTTCTAGGTTCGTTAGACCTTCATGAAGCCAGCTTGAAAATGATTCCCAGTCCCTGGTTATCAGAGAAAATTCAATTCCAAAATTAAATCATCATACTCTTCCCCATCACAGAGTATAATGATAAATAGTCATTTTTTTGCATTTTTCACCCAGTTTGATTGCAGTCTTCTGGGATTTTATCTGACTCTCCCCTTGGGTGGATCCTGAGGGCTAGCTAGCCTTGAGTCACAGGTTCCAACCCAAGCTTTCCAATCGAGCATGTTCACAGTAATAAGACTGAGGATTTGATGCTTAAAAAGAAAATGCACGTGTTTGCCTTTCACTCAACAGAGACAGAGACTCTGGGCGCTCAGTGGAAAGAAACAGTGTACAAAGGCCAAGGAGTTTCAAACTGAGGTACATTTGGGACTGGGAAATAAGTCTGGTGTGACTGGAACAAAGGAAGATGAGGCCAAGATCCTTTCTGAAGGGACTTTTGACTCCTCATGTGACATCAGCAACACAAAGGAGAAAAGACAAATGTTCCTTAGGACACTTTTTCGGGGATATGCTTGGAATGTGGTTGCATCCAGGATAAGAAGTGGAGTGGCTGGATCCCTTGAGCCCATAACCAAGTCCATGACCACGCACTCCATGGACTCCTGAGAGGAGACAGGTGGAACTGGAAGACCACCCCAGTCCAACAAGGGAAGCCACACACAGCTGGGAGGAGGAAGCTTAAAGATCCCTGCAGTGAGTCCTTGCCACCCTCCTTGAGGAAAGAGCTGGTGTCCCATTTTCTGATCAGTGTTGGGACAGAGACTTTTGAAGGGAAAGATATATTTTGCTCTGTGTGTGAATACTTGGCCCATAGCTCTTTACCTTCTGGGTGCTGCAAATCCATACCAAGAGATTCAGCCCCCAGACCTGGCTGGCTTCACACCCAGAGTTATTAAGAAGATACCTTGCTCTTCTTGGAAAATACTTCCTGATCTGACCACTGGTACTTGAGATTGCATAAGTGCAGATGCAGTTATTAATCTCTCTGGTTTAAGGAGTTTGAATACAAAGTTTACAACTTGAAGGTAATCCCAGCATCCTTACACCCCGTCTTCCACCCTCAACTAGCAAGAAATTGTTGGTTTAATGGAAAGTGCGCTGGCGTTTAAATGAAACCAACTTGGGTTTGAAACCTAGTCACGCTGCTAACTGGTTCTTTGTACAGTTTAATCTTGCTCAGACTCAGTTTCCTTATGTACAAAATAACAATAGTCACACCTGGGGCGCCTGGGTGGCTCAGTCGGTTACGTGTCTACCTTCGGCTCAGGTCATCATCCCAGGGTCCTGGGATCGAGCCCCGCATCGGGCTCCCTGCTCTGCAGGAAGCCTGCTTCTCCCTCTCCCACTCCCCCTGCTTGTGTTTCCTCTCTCACTGTGTCTCTCTCTGTCAAATAAATAAATAAAATCTTAAAAAAACCAACAGTAGTCACACCTTCTTGAGTTTTTTGCTTGTTTGGTTTTGGTGAAGATAAGCTATTTTTATGTAGCACAGAGATCACCTGGCAGAATGCCTGACACATAGTAACCACTCAATAAATACCATAATTAAGAGCCTTGAGATTAGGTGAAACATTTCATGATCTCATCACTAATGTTTTTGAGAAGGTTATATGCTAGGGATCCATAATTTTTTTGTGGGACCATTGTAGAAAATAAACAAACTCTCCTGAATTGTTTTCCAGATCAGCATGGAGCCTTGGCTGGCAATCATTGCTCTCCTTGATCTGGGGCTCAGCCTGTGGCAAGTCCGCAGTGAACAGAGCAGAGGTCCTGGGGATAATGGGCAGTGTTCCACTGACATCTTAAGTTGCATACTGGGAAAAAAGAGAAAATAACCATGCATCCCTGGCTTCTCCCCTTGACTGCTGGCCGCCCACCCACTCCATCCCACCCTCCCCGCAATGCTTTTATTTAGAAACCTCGTTCATTGTCTTCTTGTTTCCCATCATTTCTGGTTTTCACCACTTGGCTGTTGACTCGGGCATCTGAACCATTATTCGTATGTTAATGACCCACAGAATCCTGGTAGACAGTAATTAGATATTGTTAACTGTAGGGCTGTGTGACACCTTCAGTGTGTGGTGGAAAGATCTGGGGAGAGTGCTGCCCCACTCTCTCACACCTGTCTCTGGCCTTAGATTTTACTGACTTATCCGTCCTGTGTTAGAAATGTCAGGTCACCGGACAAGCCCCTGGAGTTCTTTCAACAAGGGGTGGTTTGCTGGAGGGAAAAGCTGGCCCTGATCTGGAATGTTTTGGTTAAGGCCATGCTTGAACTCTACAGTGAATACCCTCATCTGCAGGAAGGTCGGGGTAGCTATATATCTGTCAGGAATCATTTTATTCCCCCAGCCAGCTCCAAATCTCTCCTCTCTGTTTCCTGAAAAACTCTCCAAAGATATATTCATGAGGGCCCATCTTCATGGCATGTTTTATGCCCATGGTTTACAAAATGCATTTATGCAGCTGTGGAAATACCGTGGGGCTTTGGATTCAAGCCTCAGTTTAAATCCTAGATCTGCCCTAGATAGTCACATGGACTTGAGCACATTAGCTAATATTTCTGAGCCTCAGTTGTCTTGTTTCAAATGGACGTGCTAGTGTGTGGTTGAACGACTATTAAATTACTAATATAAATAAGGCATCCAACAAGAAACATTAAATATTAGCTCCTTGTCACCTTTTCCTTAATCATTCCCTTTACTCCTTCACACTAATTTTGTAAAATGTGCATGTGTGTGCATGCACACACACACGCACACACACACACAAGTTAACATGAGGTAATTAAATGAAAAAGCTCAGAGAACCAAGAACTCTTTCTGAAAGCCATTTTCTTCCTGGCAAAGGGCAAATGGGTCTATAAAGTATCTTCTTTATAGAGGCAGTCATTTCCCTATCATTTCTAGTTTCTGCCACTTCACAAGTCCATTATTGGCACAAAGGAAGGCAATGGCAAACAGAGACAGAAAGTTTTACACTATGCAATTTCAAAGCTGGTTGTTGGGTGTTGGAAATATGATGTAGAGGTCAGGGAAGGCCTCTTGCAAAAGTTGCCTATGCAAGGCTTGTGAAGGGTCATAGGGCGTTCCCTGCAGTATCCAACTGGGTCATCACTGAGGACTGTGACTGCACCATCTCAGAGGTACAATCCCCTTCTACTTAAGTCTGAGAGGGAATGGGACAGAGCCCTGTTATTTCAATCTTCAAAAATTTTACCTGTCCAAATTCACAGGCACATGCAAAGACATTTACCAAAGGGATAGGATAATTTCAGAGAAATATTCTAATATAGGAGAAACAAAGATGGCTCTAGCTAACTCCATTTTCTCTTCCATCTCAAATGAAAGACTCCTTAAGCCCTAGGTCTTTGCAAGAAGATGGCCCTCTGTAGGAGTTCCCTGCATTCCCAACCAGGCCCTCCTGCCTTGAGGTTTGTACTCAAACTCAATGGGTCCCCTTTTCAAGTCTTTCTTTCTCTCTGACAACTCTAACAATTCCCTAGATATATCACCACGTCTTCCATTGCACAAAGTCTTGCCCATTTCTGAATACTCTTGGCTTTAGCTAGGAAGGCATTACTTTTTCCTGCCCCCAAAGTGGGAGCAAGACAGAGAAGAAGGATGGACGTCAGTCAAACATGGATGCAAATTCAAGTTCCTTTTCAAACTTTCCAACAGTGACATGCTGGTTCCTTTACAAGTTAGATATTAACTATTTTCTCAAAGGTAAGCATTATTAATTATTTTTCTTGAAGACAAGACCATCTAACCATGTTGGTGAAAGAATATTTCTTCTCTTATTCACACATAGGTCTTGTTCTTTGAAACAACATTCTTCAATTTCTATTTTGCCTGGGGGGGTGTTTGTCCCTGTGGACCTTGAGGGGTCTGGTGTTATAATAATATAACTTAATGGTCACTCTCCCTGTTAACCAAGGTAGGGAACCAGTTTCCTTTAAGTTCTTTTCATGAAAATTGTCCTGTGATGTTTGATCCCACCCCACCCTCAATTTCCAATACAATATTAACTTTTGCATTGGATATATAACCTCTTAGACAGAAGGTTGATTAATTCTGAGGGGCCAGTGTAGATCAGAAAGGAATATAAATTTGTAGGTCAAAGGTGGTTAACATATGAAATAGAACCCAGGCAATCTACTTCTACCATTGGACTATTATATCTGTACTATCTAAGAAAAATCATTAAGTTGATTTTGGTCAATGATCCATGGGAACCTTATTCTTACTCTCTGGAGTATAAAATATAGTATAGCACTTTTGACTGGGCAAATCTATATCTCGTTGCAACCCTAAGGTATAGGAATGGGGTTAAGGTGAGGATCTTCAATTAAAGCTTAGTCCTGAGTTGCAGAACTAACATAGGACACTGACTGTTTCCAGTTAAGGGTTTTACCAATGGCTTAGAAAGATGGGATTGATAATTAATAGTGGACCATCACTGTATTAATACCTTTATGATTTTTTATTTTTATGTGTCCACATACATTTAAGCATGAAGTAGCTATTTGGAGAAGCTGTGTAGCATAGCAGAAAAGCACCTGAATTTGGGGTTGTCTAGATCTCTGTTCAAATCTTAATCTTGCCTTTTACTAATTACATTGGATGATTTATTCATTGAGACTTTTTAACATATCAACAATGGAGATAATAACACTGAGAGGTTTTCATAAAGATTTAATAAAACAAGGCATACAAAGTACTTATCACAATGAGTACCATGCTAAGCCCACAACAATAAATGACAAGTACACCTACATGTTTAGTAAATCATCTATATAATTCATTCAATAGGGTAGGTTCAGTCATTCACAAGAATACATTTAATGTTTTGAATTAAAAAAATAAGTAGGGGCACCTGGGTGGCTCAGTTGGTTAAGCTACCAACTCTTGGTTTTGACTCAGTTCATGATCTCAGGGCTGTGAGGTTGAGCCCCTCATTGGGCTCTGCGCTGGGTGTGGAGCCTGCTTGAAATTTTCTCTCTCCCTCTCCCTCTGCCTCTCCCCCTGCTCCTGCCTGCAAGCGAGCACACTCTCTCAAAAACAGAACAAGAAAACAACAACAACAACATCAACAGAGTAAAATCTGCCTTTATCCTGAAGGAGAGATTCCTGAACTAGGTTGATCCTGCTGACGATTACATCTCAGACCAGGATGCCCAGAATGGGAAGACTAAGTAAGAGGTCTCTCTTTAAGAACTAAGCTTAAGTAGTTATTGCCTACTTTTAGTCACATTTTACCTAGAACAATCTCTAAAATGTTATAGAAAATTGGGCATAGGTCAGTAGTGTTAGGAGACTGTTCTCTTCTGTGTAAACTTGCCTTGCATGCAGAAGCACTGACTGCTTGTCTTCTGACCTCTCTTTTCAAAGATATTTGTAGAGTGAACAGCCTTGGAAGAGAAAGTATCTCCCTTCTGAGTGAAGGGCATGTTTCCTTACAGTTGAGTATAATAAAGATGGTGTTCCCTCCAGAGCATGCCTGGGGGGTAGACATGCCTATTGCCTGTTGTACAAGGTGTGGCTTCCCTAAACTTAGGGTCCCTCTGCTATCACAATGGCCTCCTGAGCCCATCTGTGTCACTTCTGTGATACCTGGGGCAAGGACAACTGTAGCAAATATATTGTTCTTGCTGCTTGATGTCTGCTACTCGTGGTAAAACCCTTTGCCTCTGACTCAGGAGTCTTGCGTCTTCTGCCACCATCCTTGAAACTGGGGCAGGCTGATTGTTAGTTTGCAAGTAGAGTAAATCTCGGACGCTTCAGTTTTTGGAGCAACCTCTCCTTTCTCAAGGTGAGCACCTAAGTACATACAGTGTATCCTTTATACAAAGTGCTTTAGAGAGACTATTCCATAATGGTTTTTTTTCCTAATATAAAAATGTCATTCCATGTTAGTCCCCACAAATGGGACTAAGGCTTAAGATGCATGAAGGTAATGGGAGACCTATTGGGTACAATTGTTCCCCTTGCCTAAGTCAGCTCTGCATAGCTGTTATTCCCCAGGGAAGATTCTGGAAGTCTGCACTCACTTTTACAGGCTGCTGGGCCGTAGCTCTGCAAATTGTTGCATTGAGATTTCAAATGGCACCTGAACGACCCAAAAGAATTGATGGAACTTTCAAATGTATGTTTGTCACTATCAAGGCATAGATAACATACTGGGAGAATGTGGCACCCCATCGTTTCTCCCAAGCAAACTTTTTTGCTAATGAGGAATGAGATGGATGTGTGATTTGATCTCAAGATCAACATAGGTGCTTGAAATACAGAAGCTGGTAATAATGCTGCAGAGGAAAACATTCCTCAAGAAATGGGACTGGGGGCAGGAGATAGCTGTAGAATTATGAGACTTTGTTTTTAAAATGATCTTTGGTAACGGAGACTGCCAAAAAATTCACTTGGACCCTGCACCGTGTGTAACTTCTGGCAGTTTTCCACTATGCCGGGTGGAACAATTAAGGCCTGTATTTCTCTGAGTACACAAATATCTTTCCATCATTAACAGTCACACTGTGTTCCATGTGTAGAAGCCAGTCCTTGTCAATATTTTGCCTGCAACAATATTTCTATGTCATACATTTTTGTTTGTTTCTGATTCTAGAGGCAGCTTAAAGCTTCTCTGACTTGCCTAAGTAACTATTCAGGTAGAAATACAAGAAGCCATACAACTTGATAATGAAAAAATGAAGATTAGCAAAAAAGTGAAACATGAGTGAGAAGTTCCATATACAGACTATCTGCCCTGCAAATGAAAATATATTTGCTCAGAGTCTAGCTCAATTTTCCTTGATTTTGTGGGATGACTGTGTTTGACAATGTTGTCAAGTAGAATTACTCTGAAGGGTTTTTCTCAGACCAAAATAATCTGAAGATTCTATGTCCTTCAAGGATCCTCACCTCCACAGCAAAGGTTGCCTGAGTTGGAGACAAACAAAGGATTCTAATTAGGGCTCTTGGGAGACTGAAAAGCAATTGTCTGAGACTGTTACTCAACTTCATGAGCTCATTAATGGGCATCTTTGTCTGCATGATTGGAGAAAGAGCAGCAAGTTCATTTTGGCCAAACAGGCCTGGGCCTGAGAGACATAATATTTGATAACAGAACATTACCTATTATTGCAGTTAGGAATGATTGGGCTCAAACAACAGACAGACTCTGGGCAATTTCAGAGGAAAAAAAAAAGAAAAGAGAAAAAAAAAAGGAAAGAAATTTATTGAAGGCTATGGAACTGTGAGATTAAAGACAAAGCCCCAGACTAAGACCGGTCCTTAGAAAGGAGAAGAAGCAAGGAAACTCTTAAGGACTGAGGGCAGAACTTAGAGACAGTCTCTTCAAAGTCAGGATGTCAAGTTATCAGGATGAGAGAGCTCCCATCATTTTGAATCCTTGTAACACTTTGCTCAAGATTCAAATTTCAAGGAGAAAGAAACTGGTTTAGTTTGGGTCAAAGATGTATTTGCTGGCAGAGAGGACAGAACAATTTAACTGAGAGTCCCACAAAGCTACATCCAATGGGAAGTTCATTCTTCCAAAGGGCTATCAGGAAGATGTTACCAGAGGTGTGGGGAAGGGATGCTGGGCAGATATCGATAGATATTCATTATATCTAAGAACATTTTAACCATGGTACCATGCATCCGGGAACATCTGATAGCTCTGTGTCCTTTCATGAGATCTAGGAAAAAAATTCCATGGTCCTCGAGATTTGAGAGGCAAACCCTTGCAAGGACCACAGACTCTGATTACAGAATGACGTAGTGATCTGGCCGAATTGTTGAATCTTCTGTTTCTCAGATTTCTACATCTTTGAGGAATAAAAAAACAGATGGACTTAAGTCCTGTTAGCACTCTGCATTCTTAAAAGCAGGTCATATATTCATGGGATAGATAGATTCAGACTAGCAGCTGTGGCATTCAAAAGTTCTTTGTAAAGTTCTAATGTGGGATGTGTTTTAAAAGATGAGTTATGGATTTCAGCAGCACATGGATATACTGTGTTTACCTAGAGTTCATGAATTTCCAAAGCAGCAGTGTTTGATTGGTGAGGCTGATTCTCTCCTTTGTAAGTTCATATTGTTCATGCAAGGGAGACACTGGTGTTATTACTTACCACTTGAGATGCGAGATGCCAGGAGGCTGTAGTGTGAGCAGTAAGGCTAACTGAAATGCATTCCAAAACTAGAGCAGCTTGCTGGCTACAGTTCCAGAAGACAATTTTAAGTAATATGTGGAATGGCAAATAGAAATTATGCTGCCTTGGGGTGCCTGCGTGGCTTAGTCCGTTGAGCATCCGACTCTTGTTTTCAACTCAGGTCATGATCTCAGGGTCGTGGGATTGAGCCCCACCCACGTCAGGCTCCATGCTCAGAGGGGAGTCTGCTTGAAGTTTCTCTTTCTCCCTCTGCTCATACTACCCCCCGTCCAAAATCTTTTTTTTTTTTTTAAAGAAATTATGCCATCTCAATCCTTGCTTCTCAACCTAGGGTAAACACATTGTAGATGTTATTTACACTGTTCTCAAAGTTGGAACTTCAGTGCTCAAAAGAACCTTGCGATTCAGATGAGATACTGGTGACAGAAGAAAATATTTCATTTATTGAGTACCTCCTCCCTGCCTAGCATTGCTCTGAGACTGCGTGGTCCAAGGTGGTAGCTATGAGCCACATTGGCTGTTGAGCCCTGGAAGGGGAAGCTGGTATGGCTGAGGAATTGGCTTTGTAATGGTATTCATTTTAAATTTAAAACACTGATACTTGATTCAGTTTTTGGAAAACTTTTAGGTACTTTTGGAACAACTTGGGTATGTGAATCTATTTTTCAAACGTAAATTTTAAGATATCTAAATATAGATCAAGCATTTTCTATGAGAATTTAGTGTCTGAAATGAGATGTGTCAGAAGTGTAAAATACAACTTGGCTCTTGAAGACTTACTAGAAAAAAATAGAATGTAAAATATCTTGGCGTAAGTTTTTCTACTGATTAGGCCTTGAAATAATATTTTTCACATATTGGATTAAATGAAATATGTTGTAATCAACAGTTTCCCTTTTGTTAATGAGGCTACTAGAAAATTTAAAATCACACTGGTGCCCTGTGATTATATTTCGATTAGGTAGTATGACTCTAGGGGCTTCTTCATATGCCATTTTACTAAATTGTTAAATTCACCCAATGAGGTAGGCGTTACTCTTCCAGTTTTTACAGGAAAGGCAGTTGAACGAAGCTGAGATGTGATTTAAATCTCCTGAGGGTTACAGAGCTCCTGAGGGAGAGCCAGGATTCTAGTCCAGGTCAGCGTAGCTCCATCTTTTCCTGTTTCCACTCTGTTGAGCTGTTTCCGTGGTCATCCAGGGAAACCAGGGAGAGCTCACAGCCTTTCTCTCTTGGTTATTCATAGTAAATAAGACATTGATAACCCTGTTTGTGGACAAGAGGCAAATTGAAACAAAAATTCTACCTTCTCTTCACATGGCAGTGGGAAAAATATTTGAGTTCTTGCAAAGTGAACGCACAAAGCCCATTTGCACGAACAAATGGGGTCTTGCAAAGGTAGTGTAAAACCTACTGGAAACATCAGAGTGAAATTTGCTTAGCCAAGGGGCCTGGGTTATTTGTTTAATTTTATTCTTTAAGAGGATTTGAAATTTGGGATCCATTCTGAAATCTAACATCTTCTTTGATATGAATTTTTTATTATTTTTTTAATGCAAGTAAGATTTATTTAACAAACACAGGGTTGACTCAACATTAGGAATTCTCAAAATTGGGTTCCTTTTATTAATAGCATCCAATATATGATCACCCCAAAGAATATGAAAAGGCATTCCCAGGCCCTAATTTTTGATGTGATTGATGAAAAATCAGCTTCATCCCCTTTCTGCCTGGTCACTGTCTCCCTATGATAGGAGCTAACCAACAGCATACCTGATGACAAACCCATGACAAGCACAGAGTTATGTGAGAGGGACTAGAATCTAAGCTGAAGGGAGCACACCATTTTAGGGATTCACCAGCTCACTCACTCGGGGAGCATGTTTTCCCCAAGGGTGGGCAACCAGTTGGCAAATCACTGCTTCCACCCTGCGAGGAGCCTGGAAAAGCAGTCTCATCTGCTCTGCACCAGAGTGAGCACTTGCGGCTCATAGACTAGTTTATGTGCCTTGATCACGGCGGGAGCACACAGGCTCGGAACTCCAATGATGCTTCCCTGTGAGGAAATGTCATAGTGTCTGTGACAAAATCCGGTGACTCTAGGGCAGCCCAGCCTCCTCCCCGCAGGAGGTTTTCTTGTAATGCCCTTGATGCCACCTTTCTTGGCTACATTCCCCCCACCACCCCCCCGGTCTTAACTCTGGGGAATGGAGGAGGAGGTCTCTCCCAGATCACGGGATTGGCATGCTTGCCTGGTCCCTTTATCCTTCCCCAGGTTGGTTCTCCCCCACTCAGCAGAACCCCAGACTGCTGAAGCGTCCTGCTATTTTTACTTCTCTGCGAGGGGATCTCAGGTTACAGATTATATACCGATGAGGTAAGGTACAGGTACGCAGACTCATGTTTCTAATTTAGCTTGGCACCAGTTTCAAACATTAAACAGTCTCTCTCCCCAGCTCTCCCTGTTTCCACTCTCCTACCACCGCTGCCATCTCATTTCATCCTCATTCCGAGGGTCACTTTCCTTTCCTGCTGGATCCCCCTGACTTTTAGACTTCTTAGGAGGGAGATTAGGGGAAGGTCAGTTTCACGTAAGATAAAATTCTACCCTTATTCCCCAGGAACTCAAGGGTAGCAATGCTATTGAAACACATATTCTCATACTAGGTGAGTATCCATAAGATGTTTCAGAGGTTTCCAATTGCTTTCACACACTTGTCACAGATAAGCCTTGCAACCGCGCCGGAAAATTAGGATTATTGCAATTATCTACAATTTGCAATTGAGGGGTTAATGACTTGACCGGGACAGGTTAATGACTTGACTTGAGAGTTCCCAGTCAAGACAAAGTAGAGAAGTGATGGATGCAAGAGAAACAAATCTCTGGTTTGAGGTACCGCCCTAAAAACTACAGAGTCTAGAAAAGTGGAATACTTTTTTTTTCCCCCCTTCTGGGCCCCAGACCAATCTCTTGGTGTTTAGGTTGCAGTGATTCTCCCTGAAGTCACTTGTGTAACAAGTATGTCATACGTTTCCTATACTCTGCATGAATTTGAAACTTTAGCATGAATGTGATTAGAATATAGGTGTTAGGGAACAGGGGACCCCAAATTTGAGTAAAATAAACAGGGGTTACTAAGAATCAGAACCCAAACGTTCATGTATTTTTGCTTCTTAAAAATGTGCCCATGTACTCAATTAGCTTTTAAACAGTATGTCCACATGAGCTTTAATGAGACATTGCGGGGACTTCAGAATCCTTACATGGTCCTGCACTTATCCTTAAGGAGTTTCTAATAGAAGATAGAATATGAAAAAAATTGTAAATAAAGCAAAGTGCTTTCCAGTCAGAATTTTGCTTTATACCTGGCAACTCAGAAAGATTCCTAGAGAAGGAGAAACAGCTTTTATTTGAACCCCTGGGTTTTGAGTTGTGACCATTGTATATATTTTTTTAAAGATTTTATTTATTTATTTGAGAGAGACAATGAGATAGAGAGAGCATGAGAGGGGGGAGGGTCAGAGGGAGAAGCAGACTCCCTGCCGAGCAGGGAGCCCGATGTGGGACTCGATCCCGGGACTCCAGGATCATGACCTGAGCCGAAGGCAGTTGCTCAACCAACTGAGCCACCCAGGCGCCCGTGACCATTGTATTTTAAATGGTGCTGTTCCTGTCTCTCTAGACAAGTCTGTCAGAGCATCCACTTGTTACCCTGTACATGCGTATGCTCTTTTACATGTACATGGCGTGGTATTTATTCTCTAAGCCTGTCCTAGTGTCTGGTTTGTGTTCTTTGACTGTAAGAGTATGAGCTGCTTACAGGCAGGAATAATAGCTCCTATTTTAGTTATTTACTCATTTACTTATTTTTGCTCTTTCCATAATATACAGAATAGCCAACACATGGCAGAAGGCTTTAGAATTTATGCATGGCTTAGATAAGTTTCTTGCTTTCTTCGAGCCTTCATTTGCTCATCTCTAAAAAGGGGGTAATGATATAAATCTATGTTATAGGGTTCTTGAGAGCATTAAGTGAGATTTCTGTGAAGCAGATGTAATGGTGTCCCACACATAGTGTTCAAAAAAATACATATATGGTTAATATTTTATATAAAAAGTGTCCATATACTCCCCTCCCAACATAAATTCACATTTGTCTGCTCACAAGGGTAGTTCCCAGCAGCCTCATTCCTCTGACCCTCAAGCACTCTACATGAAGCAAAGACATAATAATGATGAAAGAGCTGGGCGCCTGGGTGGCTCAGTCAGTTGAGCGTCTGCCTTCGGCTCAGGTCATGATTCCAGGGTCCTGGGATCCAGCTCCACATGAGGCTCCCTGCTGGGGAGTCTGCTTTTCCCTCTGTCCATTCCCCCCACTTGTGTTCTCTCTCTCTCTCTCAAAGAAATAAATAAAATCTTAAAAAAAAAAAAAAAAAGAAAGAGTTATATTGACGTTTGTTGTTGATGACTTGCCTTTTTAATACCGGTCAAGGTGGTACTTGAGGAAAGGAGTGTGTGGCGTGTTTGAAGGTGGCTGAGGATTTGATAAACTCCTTCACAGAGCTCCAGAATAAAGGGAATCAGAGTGGAGAAACCAGGACTAAAAACCTATTGAATTTCACATGAGTATGTCAACTTTCTCTTTCTCTCTGAATCATTTGAAACTTTGAAAGGAACTTTTAGACATAAATAACTTCAATTTGTTCTCCACTTATGCTCCATTTTAGCATGGAATCATTTTTGATGAATACCTCATCCAGACTGATTCATTTATTTCTAGTAAAAGAGGAATGGGTGGGGCTCATGCTCATTCATGCATTCATTATTTTTTTCCTCTTACAACACAAAAACAAAATAGTTTCTGAATTACAGGATTTTAGTGTTGATATTGTCTGATTTAACACATTTTCCCCATATGTATTTTCTTGGATTTTTTTGAGGTCTAATTTATGTATAATAAATTGCCCCTCTTTAAATGTACAGTTTGATGACAATGGCAATTGTATACAGTTGTGCAATCAATGTCGTAGTCAAGTATATTCCACTAGTTCAAAAGGTTCTCTTTTGCCACCTTTGCATTCAGTTATCCCCCTCAACCCTTGGCCATGGGCAGCCACTGATCTGCTGCACTCTTCTCGCCTTCGTGTCTGGCTTCTTTCACTTACTGTAATGCTTTTGTGCTGCATCCATGTTGGTGCATGTATTCGTACTTTGTTCCATTTTACGGCCGAATACATTCCATGGTATGAATATGCCCCAATTTCTTTTCCTGTGTGCCAGTTGAATGACACTTGTGTTGTTTCTAGTTTTGGGTTATCAACAATGCTGCTATGAAACATTCATGTTCATGAATTATTTTGACATATGCTTATTTGTCTTGAATAAATGTCTGTGATGGGGAGTGCTGGGTCATAGGTAAGTAAAGATTTAACTTTATAAGATGCTGTCGAATTGTTTTCCAGAGTGACTGTATCACTGTGCATATGGAGCCAGCAAGGGTATGAGAGGACTAGTTGCTCTGTATCCTCAACCAACACTTGGAACTGTCTTTTTAGACATTGTTTTTCTAGGGAGTGTGCAGTGGTATTGCGTTGTGGCTGGAATTTGTTTCTCTGATTTCTCACGATGTTAAGTATCTTTGTCATATGTTTAATGGCCATTCGTTTATCTTCTTTTCTGATAAGTCTGTTCAAATCTTTGACCCATTAAAAAATTCTTAGGATTGTCTTGTTTTTGAGTTGTAAGTATGCTCTGTATACTCTAGATATAAACTTTTGGTCATATATATTTTACAAATATTTT
>NC_138382.1:32253329-32260246 GCF_054177405.1 Leptonychotes weddellii | reverse complement strand
TCTAGAACCCTCAGTTTGTTTTTCAGAGTCCATCGTCTCTCATGGTTCGTCTACCCCTCCGATTTCCCCCGCTTCATTCTTCCCCTCCTGCTACCTTCTTCTTCTTCTTTTTTTTTTTCTTAACATATATTGCATTATTTGTTTCAGAGGTACAGATCTGTGATTCAACAGTCTCGCACAATTCACAGCGCTCACCAGAGCACATACCTTCCCCAGTGTCTATCACCCAGCCACCCCATCCCTCCCACCCCAGCCCCCACTCCAGCATCTTTTGCTTTCTTAATCTTGCTTTTCAAAGAGCACACGTTTTTAATTTGGATTCAGTTCACTTAATTTTTAAATAATTTGTACTCTTTGTGATTTGTTTAAGAAATATTTATCTCACCCAACATCATCCGAAGATTTTCTTTTTTTTTCCCCTTTAGAAACTATGGTTTTAGCTCTTATGTTTAAGTCTGTGATTCATTTTAAGTTGCTTTTCATATATGTTGCACAAAAAAGGCAGGGGGTATTCAGTTTCATTTTATTTTTTCATGGAGAAAAACATTTTTTTGAAAAACATCCCTTCCCCACTGATACCTTGGTAACTTTTTTATTTTTTTTTTTTCTTGGTAACTTTATTAAAAATCAGTTGATGATATAAGTCTAAGCTTACTTTTGAGTTCTGTTCTATTGCTGTAGATTTATCCTTAGGCCAATAATAACATACTGCCTTCATTAGTGTAGCTTTGTAGTAAGTCCTAGATCAGATAGTGTATGGTAACAACTTTGTTCTTTTAAAAATTAGTTTGCCCATTCTAGGTCTTTTGTCCTTCCATATATAGTTTAGAATCAGCTTCTCAATTTCTTCTAAGAAACTTGCTAGAATAATTGGGATGTTTAGTCCATTATACAAAATAGTGCATATTGTAGGATTGCACTTATATACAGCTCTAGAACAGTCAAAATGAACATATGGTGGAAAAGAAAACCAGAATAGTGGTTGCCTGAAGGGGTGGGTGGGAATAGATTGGAATGGGACGTAAGAGAACTTGCTGCAGAGATGGGACCTTCTCTATTTTGATAGGGTCTTGGATTGCACAGTTGTATGCTGTTTGTCAAAGCTCATCAGATAATATACTTAAGATTTATGCTTTTTTTGTTGTATGTAAATTTACCTCTAAAGATACAAAGAACTGCAAACAAAAAAAAATATTTGGCTGACATACTGTGTATTTGATGATATTAAAGAATTATGATTAATCTTTCTGTTGGCTCTGCTTTTGCTGAAAAACAAGCAACCACAAAATGTCAGTGGCACCAGAAGTAGACATTTATTTACTGCTTACTTGGCTGTGAGTTGTCTGGGGAAGATCTGCTTCAGGCTGTAGATTTATGAATTTGTTGGGGCTTCAAGCTTCAGGTTAGGTCCAGGATTTCTCCACATTTTTCTTATCCTCCTTGAACCAGTGGTTACCGGAGGCATGTTCTTCTTATCCAAAAAGTAAGAACACATGAGGGTAAGTCCAAACATGCAAGTACATTTCAAGATTTGCATGGGTCATGCCCATGAACATCTCTTTGATAAAAGGAATTCACATAGCCAAATCCAAATCCAAGGAGTGGGGAAATACATGAGGTCAAGGCAAGGGTATGGATGAATAATTCTAATAAAGAGATGTATCTGAAGAATTATGACCCTAAGTTCAGTCTACCAAGGTGAATCATACAATTGTGGGGTATGGTGTTAAGGATTTTCAAAGAGGCTTTACTTTGGAGATATATGCTGAAATATTTATGAATTAAATTATATGATATCTTGAATTTGCTTATAATCTTAAGAGGGAAAAGTGGGTTGAGGGTATAGAGGAAAAATATTGGGTATGAGTCAGTAATGATTGAAGCTAGGAATAGGTGCTAGGGGGTTCATTATACTATTCTTTCTACTTTTGCGTATGTTTGATTTTTTCTTAAACTTGTTCCTTTTCTATATGAGGAGACTAATGTTCTGAGAGGGTGCATTACTTGTTCCAGGATGAGACAACTAGTGGTTGGCCGAATGGGGCTAGGACCCAAGCCAATCCTCTCTACTCATTGCGGCTTTCAGTCATTTACTTGGTAATTCCCTAAATATGAATATAATAGTAGGCTCTGTGTAAAGTGTTATGGATAAAAAGATAAAGGTTTTTCTTAAATCCCCCTGTCTAGTGGGCCAGTGTACATTTAAACAGAACATAATCATAATGATGCTAAGATGCTTTAAAGGGGGCTAGACAAAACTCATGGGGATATAGGAGACGGTGTCCCTAAATCTGCCTGAGGAAATCAGAGAGGTCGTCATTGATGAGGTGAGGTTTGAACCGAGATTTGCAGGACTAGGGGGATAAGCCAGAGACTGCCTGGTAGGCAGCAGGTGCAGCATGTGCAAAGGTGTTGAGGTGTCAGGGCCAAGGCATTATGACACTTTGGAAGAATTATATGTTAGTTTATTTAAAGGCTAACTATACAGTGTATGGGTGTATGTGTGTGTGTGTGTATGCATTGAAGGATTCTGGAGAGAGAATGCAAGAGAGATGAGGTTGTACTTATATGCTATGCAAAAAGTTGAGATTTAATTTTGTGGATCATTGTTACCTTGCCTAAATATTAAGAATCACCTAGGTCTCTCATTAAAATACAGAACCTTAAGTTCTAGCTCTGATCTAATGACTCAGAATCTGGGGGTGGGGGCAGGGGTGAGTTTGGGAAACATGATTATGGGAGCTACTGAAGAATTTTAAGCAAAGGAATGACGTGATCAGATTTGCATGTTAGAAAGACCGCAATGGCAGCTGGGTAGAGGTTAGATGGGTGAAAAGTAGATGCACAAAATTAAAGTCTGAAAGATTAATCAGATGGGTACTGGAAGAGTCCATGAGAGCTATAATACGTTCCTGCACCAGAGCAGCAGCAACAGTGATTGAGCAGAAAAGATGTTAAGGAGCTGGGGTGGATAGGCTTCAATGAATAATTCCTCTGGAGAGTAAGAGTAGATGATTCTTCATTAAATATCTGGCTTGATGGGTAAAGGATAATGTTACTGTTTACTTGCAGGCATGGAGTTCAAGAAAAATAATCTCACTTTGGGTCTTGTGTAGCCTGAGATACAGGAAATACATAGAGAATTATCCAGAATTATCCAAGTCTTGAGCTCAAGAGAAAAATCTTAGCTGCTGGTAGAGATTTAGAAAGTGTCAACATGAAAGTTTTAGTTAAAACTCTAGGTATATATTAGTTAGATCATGTAGTTTGAGAATAAAATAAGTCAGAGCCCAAGAATGCAGCACCATTTAAGGGAGAGACAGAAAGGGGACCTGGATGGAAGGAGAAGGAGAAGAGAGTATAATGGAAATCAGATAGAAGAAGATGGGCAAACAATCACAAATGGGGATGGCAAAATATTCACTGGATTCAGCAAAACAGAGGATGTTGGCCTTAGCCAGGGCAGAATACGTGGGATATTGACAGCAGAGATTGCAGATATGGGTTGAAGACTGAGTGAGAATTAAGGAAACAGAACAAACATAGGTGACTTTCTAGAAGCTTTGAGGTAAAGTACTCCTTTACTCGTATTTGAGTAGGAAACCGGGCATTTTTGGTGTTTTAGGGGGGTACAGAAATGAGTATCTTGCTACTTCTGTCAAGACCTGTGCTTCTTGACAGGTGTGAGAGTTTACTTTTCACATGTTTGAAATAACAGATATGAATACTTTTTAGTCCTTTTGTTGAAAATTCATTAGCTATTCATTCATTGCAAATTTATGGCATAGATTTGATAATTTAGAGTAAATTTGTATGAAAGAGTCCAGATATGACTACAGTGTGTCTGAAAGAATGCATATTAATTTTATTCACTGAGTAACTCAGTACCTCTGTGAACATCTATTCTATGTCGGTGACATTCATATATGTTTGTGTGCATCAGGAGGGATACTTTCATGTATGGTTGTGTAAATTTTAAAACTAATGATATACTGGAAATTCATCAGATCTTTCCCACCTTTTCAAAATAAAGACTTTGAGAGGATATTGATTGACTACTAAAGGTGAATTTTGAGACGAGCTGTCAGGAAAATCATATGTTAATGTTAATTCCTCCCCCCGCCCCCAGTTAGATTTTTTTTTTCCCCCTTCAAGAGCTCTTAGGAGTCTCAGATAAGGTTTCAGAATACATATCTGTTTATTTAAAAATCCCACTTTATGTGCTATCTGGTTATATTAAAACTCAAATACTTTTTTTTTGAACTGCCTGTTTGATTTCATATTGCATCCATTTTAGCCAAATTTGAGGCATTTATTACATTTCTTCAACCCCATGTAACTTAGCTGAGTTAAAAAGGCAAACTTCTTATTAAATTCTGTCCTAAAACTTGTTGACACTATTGCCTCCCCCTTCCTCTCCCATATCCATCTGTGAATTTGAGAACAACCTTAGGCTGACAAGAATCATAGGCAATAAATGAAATGCAGATGAATTTTAGCTGTGCTATTGTCAAGACTTTTGTTGTCTGAGTAAAGAAAAACTTTTAGACAAGGGCCTAGATAATTTGACCCTAAAAGGAATTTGATCTTGAGAGGATGAGAGAGGTTACTGCTGTGGTGGCTACTATTGTAGCTGGGATGGTTGGTAAGGCAAGAAAAGGGAAAAGACAACCAGAGAATGGGTCTAGAATGGAAAAGTAAGAAAAGCAGTAAAAGTTTCTATTTTCTGCAGTATGGCAAATAAAGTCATCTGAAAGTATCTGGAAATAAATGACAAAATAGGAGAAACATTTTCTCAAATGCATAGCTAAGCTCACAAAGTAAAAAATAAAATAAAATAAATAAAAATTCTTGAGGACCAAAAATCACACACAAAGAATATGAAACTAGACTAGTGAGTAGGCACTGAATCTATGGCTGCTTAAAGAGCATTAGCACATCTTGAGAGTGAAGAGTCTTATCTTTTAAGAACCTTTAGGACTTAGGCTGAACAGTGAAGAGCTGGAAGAAAGAACCTCTGGTGTAACATAGAGATCCCTGAAGAGCTCATTCTCACTCAGTGGAGGGGTAGGCTTAAAAATCTCTGCTGGCAAAGACAGGTAACAAAGAAATTAGTCTGTCTTGGTCATGGATCTGAATAGTAGAAAAATTTCTTATTCACCTGCATCATTGGGGAAAAGTCAAGCCAAGATATAAATATAAAGGAGTCCTCAGTTTTGGTAGTCCTTAGGCATCTGGGGAAAGTGAACAGAAATCCTTTCTGGAGATATGAACCCTTAACTCAGGATGTCAAAGGCTACCCCAGATAAAGCCCTTTCAACAAAATTGACAAACAAAAACTAAAAAACTCAAATGGAAACAAGCCATCATGAATAAGAGTCAGCAACATTGATAAATATCAGTAATATACATCTAAGATTTCAGATACTAGAATTATTAAGGAATGTTATAGATGCATATGTATACACAAAATGTTAACAGAAATAGGAACTAGAATTAATAACATGGGAAAAAAACAAAGTATTATAAAAATGATAAGCAAATCTTATCAGATAATAATATGCATATTTGGAAGAAAAAACACATACAAAAAGAAGGAAAAATATAATCAAAGTAAAAAATTCAATGGAAAATTTAAATAGTGGATTGGTTGAAGTTAGAGAACTAGTGAAGTTGAAATTGGTTCTGAATGAATCGCCCATCATGATGCACACAGAGAAACAAAGGGGTAGAGAAATGACAGAAAGGTTAAGAAATGGAGAAAAGAATGAGATCTAATATGTACATATATCTAATTGAAATTTAGAATGAAAGAGAGAATGGAGGAAGAATAAAACTCAAGGAATAATGGTTGAAGTATTTTAGAATCACTGAAAGACACAAATCCTCAAATTCAGAAAGGTGAATGAACTCCAAGCAGGATACATACAATTGCGCCACACCAGAGGCAAAGAAATACTTGAGATAATTTAGAGGAAAAGAATAAATCACATGTGAAGAAATAACGATTAGACTGAAAATGGACTTTTGAGTAACAAAAATAGAAGCCAGAAAACAGTACATTTTCAAAGATCTGTCAAATACAATTTAGTTCAACCTTAACTATCACTCACAAACAAGTTGAAATAAAGACATTTTTGGACAAGAAACAAATGAGGGTTTGCTATCAACAGACATTCGCCAGGCAAACATTTATATGTTACATAGCAAACTACAGGGAGAAGAAAATGGAGTCCACAAGGCAGGACAGAGATGCAAAATGGAATAATGAACAAATAAATTGGCAAATCATATGAATAAACGTAATCAAACACTGACTGGAAAACAACAACAACAACAACAACAACTGCTCTCATATTGGCCATGCTAATGACCAAATGTCAGTATTAAATGTGATGTTTAGGGGCGCCTGGGTGGCTCAGTTGGTTAAGCAGCTGCCTTCGGCTCAGGTCATGATCCCAGGGTCCTGGGATCAAGCCCCGCATCGGGTTCCCTGCTCGGTGGGGAGCCTGCTTCTCCCTCTCCCTCTGCCTGCCTCTCTGCCTACTTGTTCTCTCTCTCTATCTCTCTGTCAAATAAATAAATAAAATCTTAAAAAAAAAAAAGAATATAAAAAAAATGTGATGTTTAAAAAATTAGAACTAAAAATGTGGATTAAAGTGTACAATAAAAGGGAGACATCTGAGTTAAAGTGTTCTGAGTTCTTTTGATTAGGAAGAGGAAGATATATTGATTAATTTTGCATTGTGTTATATAAGAGCACAAGCATTTAAGGTAAACCCTAAAATAATAGAAATACTTGATAATACTTATAAAGTACTGGAAGGAAATATGTAATAAAAATGTCAGTCAATTAAAAATGAGGCACAAAAACTGTGGAAAGAGCCAAGATGTCCATCGACAGATGAATGGATAAA
>NC_138382.1:32226540-32252829 GCF_054177405.1 Leptonychotes weddellii | reverse complement strand
GCCTGGTGGTGGGTATTGAGGAGGGCACATTCTGCATGGAGCACTGGGTGTTATGCACAAACAATGAATCATGGAACACTTCATCTAAAACTAATGATGTAATGTATGGGGATTAACATAAGAATAAAAAAAAATGAGACACAAGATGAGAAAAAAGTGTATACAAACAGGTTGAGTAGAAACTGCAAAATAAGATGGGAAAATTAAATCCAAATGTCCTAATCATAGCCAATGTAATGAGACAGATTTTTATGGTACATAAAAACTGCATGAATAATGTATCCTCAAAATATCTAAAACAAATTGGAGAATTACACAATATAATTATAATTCCACAATCATATTGAGAGAATTTGTGACATGTATCTTAACAACTGGTAGGTAAAACAGAGAAAAACTTGGCAAAAATATAGAACATATGAAAAAATATAATTGTTTGATTTAATAAACATGTAATAATTGAGGAATAAACATTTTTTCAATCACATAGGGAACATTTATGAAAATTGATCATGCACTGGGCCATAAAGCAAATCTCAACAAATTTCAGAAAACTGTTATCATACAGGTTGTATTTTCTGACAATATTAAGTTAAAAATCAGTAGCTAAAGACTACTCAAAAAGCCCTATATATTTAGAAATTTAAAAGCCCACCTCAAAAAGAAAACTGTGGGAGAAAAGAAAAAATGAAAATGAAAACTGGAATATGCCTAGAATGGAATGACAATGAAAAAAATGCATATCCATCTTAATATCTCTAAATTATTACAATGAAGAAATCAAACAGTCCACTTAGGAAAAAGTAAATGCCAAAAAATAATGATCTCCAGTAAAACTTAATAAGTTGGCTAAGGAATAACAGAATATTTTTGCACAAAGAAGCATGAATGAAATATTAAATGTAGAGATTAAAAAAAGATGCAATGGTTAACATCAATAAATCAACAAAGAGTCATCTGTTTGAAAAATCTATAAACAAATCTGGCAGGATTGAATGAAAAGACAAGAAGGGGAAATTACAACAGAGCAGGGATTTAAAATAAATAATAATTATGCTTAAAATTTTTACGTTGATATTCTGAAAATTTAGATGAAATGGAAATTCTTATAGAAAACAGAATAATGACGAAACAGCTGAATGCCCATGAAATCATTAACATAATTGAATCAATTAAAAATCTATAAACCTCAAATATACACATTGACTCATATGCAAATATATACAAATCGCATCGTTTAGGAGTGAATGCCACAGGATTTTCAAGGAAAAGATAGTTACAATCTTCTACAAATATTTCCAAAAGTAGAAAAACAGGGAAATCTTCCCAAGTCACTTTATATTTAAGTCTAGTATAACTTTTAAAATCTTGAAGGTGACTCTGGAACCGATATTAATATCTATTGCATACAGACCAGGAGATTCTTTCATTCACCTGATCAGGGTTTGGATGGAAACAAATTTCCATCCTCTGAGTGTAGATGAAATATAAAATACAGGAAAAATTAGGTAAAAGAAATTAGAATTATACCGCAGTATCAAAAGATCTTATTTCCCAAGCAACCAAAAGGGTGTGTGTGTGTGTGAGTTTTTGATTTGAGAAATGAGCAACAATTGGCAATAAAAGTTAGTCCAAAAAATCTTCCTACATACTTTACCAATGAATTGAGACAGGATAGCTAGTGGGAGGAGGAAATGTATCTTTTTGGATAATGTACTATGAAACGGGTATCTTAGCACTGTATGCATTTATCTTTTTAAATCATAAAGCTCTGAAGTAGATATTATCTTAATTTTTCAGATTAGGGAGAGGATGCTCTGAGTCCCAGACCAGTAAATTGTGGAGCCAGAGTTACCTTAGCCCCGGGCTGTTTCGCAGAAAGACCACGCTTCTTTCCTAACACCAAGGAACTCTTAAGGTAGAAATATTTTCTAAGGCGATCAAACTGAGAATAGGAGCTGATTTAACTAAGTGACTTAGCTATTCTGTACCTAAAGCAGACTCTTAAAACAAAATGCGAAGTATACCGTTCATTCAGAAAGTGTGTGAAATGAATATGTACTATTTAAAGAATAGAAATAAAATAAACATTTGAGAAATCACCACTCAGATTATGAAGTAAATTACTCTTGGTAACTTAGAAGATTCCTGAATGCGCCTCCCTCCCCACTCCCCCAGTGCCTTCCAGGAGCAGCCACTATATAGACTTTCATGCTAAATAGTCTCTTTAACTTCTTTATGGTTTTACCACCAGTGGAGATACCCTAAACAAGACACTACTTATTTTTAGAACCCTGTGCAATGCCTAATCCTGGATTGGATCCTTATCCAGAAAAAAAGAAGCTTATAAAGAACATTTTTGTGACGACAAGCAACTTTTGTATTTGGAATTGGTATTAGATAATAGTATCATATCAACAATGTTCAGTTTTCTCATTTTATTAAGTGCACTGTGATTAAGTAATAGAAAGGTTTTGATTTTAGGAAACACACACTCGGATATTTATAGGTAACAAAATTAAATATGGAGCACAAAGCACAAACCACATAAGGCAAAGCACAGTGCAAATTGCTTCCATAAGATGAAGTTGAACTGTTACTCACTGGTGTCTGTTCTCTGAGAGTTTACAAGACCCTATTCTGGGGAAGTCAATGCAGTAATGGGTGTGTCTTTGCCGGGATGGATGGGGCAGTTTCCTGGGTTGGAGGGAGGGTTTGGGGTTGGGGACAGGTTGCGAGGATTCCAGTCTCTTGCATAAGCTGTGCAGTTTTCGTACTGCACAGACCTGCCTGGGAGCATGGCAGCCAGATGGAGGTTGACAAGTGGGGCTGAAATTAAGCCCATGCACTCTTTCCCAAGAAGTAGACCCTGGAAGAGATCGCTTTTGTAATTACGTCACCCAGTGGATAGTGTTTGCTTTTCTAATTCCCCCTACCTAGAAGGGGTTCCTTTTTTCAGGCAGTTTATCTGCCTGAAGGAGGTGCCTTTTAAAGAATTTCCATGAAGGCTAAGTTCTTGCTGATCTAGTTCTGCTAGCATCTTCTTTGTCCATAGTTCCCAACAAGTTTCTCCTTATTTGAAACCCTCCACTGTTCACTTCTGGGTTCGGAGACCCCTGGTGCTATTGGTTCCTTTGCCTTTTGGAGACCGTGTTGTACCAGTTGCATTGCTTCTCATCTTTCTGAACGGCCAGCTCAGGATTTGGCATGCTTGTGTCAGCTGAGTCAGACACTGCTGGAACACCTGATTTCCAGTTCCAAAACTTGGTTGCTACCTTTGCTTTCTTGTACTCCCTGTCCTTGAGCTTTTGTCTTTTTAAAAATCCCTTTAGTGAAGTTTATGGGGTTTCAGATGAAGCAAATTGAGATGCATATAATCATTGGTCTTTAATTCTTGTTTTAAAAATAGGTGTCCTATAGGGAGTAATGTGATAGAAGGTAGCTACTAGATTAGTAAAGCTCCAGGGGTGAAGTCTTTGGATGGAAAAAATCCTCCATGTCTATCCCTGCCTTTACAGATAATGCTCACTTGTAGGTTCTGTAGCCCCATGAGTTCCTGGTCCAGATCCGGGAAAGCCTGCAAGTGCTGCGAGGGTCTAGAATGAGTTGGGTTATTCCAATCCTGATATATATGTGGGTAGTGCCAACCTCAGACTCTAGCAAGAGTTCCCTGCCTTGGGCCCACGCTTCAGGCTCCGCTTGGCCCTTCTCTGGCCATATCTGTGAGGTCAAGGCCATGTCTCCATGCCTAGCTGAAGTCTCAGACCATACTCTGGAATTTCCAGCCCAAGTAGCTTCAAACCTATGCCTGGGGTCATGTGGTTCTCTTCCTTGGGTGTACCCTCCTGAGAATGTACCCCACTGCTAGGTTTGGATAGAGAGATGGCCAAAGGACAGGTCACTGCAGGAGGTATGACTGGCACTTGGATATACGGGCTGGGTGTCTACATGTGACCACATGAGGCCCTTTGCTGTGCCAGGCAGAGCTGGAGTGAGAAGAGATGGGCTGGGGACCAGAAGCCCGCAGATATGCCACCTTGTCCCATGAGGAATCTTAGAGAGTCTAAGAAATCCTCATTCAAGACAGAACTTCTACGTCCTTCTGAATATATATTTTCAAGGCCCAAGGATAGAATATATTTTATGAAAAGCTTAGCTCTTCACTTGAATTTTAAATTTTAATTCTATTGTATGAGGACCTCAATTTTTACATTTACTCTGGGCCCTACACACATTAGGACAAGGTGCTGTGTGTGCAATGAGACCCCAGGCAAATCCATGTTCCAGAGATGCATTCTTCTTCCCACAGTCAATGGCAGGAGACTCCAATATATATGTAACTGCTCTTGTGGGTCATGGGTTTGAGCTCCATTTGTCTTCCGAGAAGAAACTGCCTCAAATACTATGAGTCTTGACAACCTGACTAACCGTGATCATCCCCTCCTCTAAGCAGCCTGCCTCCTGGCTCCCCTTCCCCAGGCTCTGGCTGACTTTCTTTGAGATAGCTATCCCTGCAATCAACATGTCCGGACCTACCTAACTCTGATGACAGGAGCACGGCCATATTGGTCATTCCTGCGGCACCACTTATGGGCCAGGCAGTGCTCCACGTCCTCTATGCACGTGACTTCTAATCCTTCACACCAATGCTGGAAGATAGATATTATAATTTGTAGTTGGGGAAATTGAGGCACAGGGAGGTGAGGTAACATGCTCAAGGCAACAAGTAGGTGGGCAGCTAGTATTTTAAACCCAGGTGTCTCTGTCTCTGAAGTCTTTACAACACTGCTTAGAGATTTCCACTTTAGGAGGCATGTACCAACTTGGACCCCTCATCTCCCCTCCGAAAAATAGAGACAGCCCACCCTGAGGCCTGAATCTGTGGGCAGCAGTGCATTTCAGCCTCTGGCTGCTCACCTTGAGAAGCAGCTCTACGCCTGAGTTGGACTTTGTACTCAGTCTTGCCTTCTTGGTTGGTCTTTCTTCCCGTCTGGCCCAAAGCTGAGCTTCTGGACTATCTCCTAGCATACACACATGATTCATTTGTTGGCTGCAGTTGAAAGTTATCTTCTGTCTGGGTCACAATTTTACCAGAGAAATGCAGGGATTTCCTAGTCCGAGCTCTATTATTGCCAAACCAAGGGGCATACGGCAGCATTTAATGTACTAGAAAGCAAAAGCCAAAAAAGACCCCTAAAACTGGTTAAAGTAAACCTTATCCCCAGATCTATAAAATGAAAACTTTGTATTAATTTCTTTAAAAAACACCTTATTAATATTCCATAAACTTTATAGGGCCAGTCCACGGTTGTGAAATTCAGTGTCCGCCTGAAAGCAATTGAGTTCAGCACCAGAGGTGAATGATGTCAGTTTACCACTGAGAATTATTTATACTTCAGTAAAAAGTTTCTGAGTCAAGATTAACCTAGCTGATGAGAAAATTATGTTAATGAAGGAAAAGTCAGGGGTTTGATAGCTGTGTGGGTCAATTAATTTTTCTTGCATCCAAGATCTTAGATGTAAGTTCTGGAAGTGACCAACCTGGCTGGGTTTTTTTTTTTTTTGCAATTATACACCAGCTGTGGCAAGGGAAAAAGCGCAGAATGGGTTAGGGCCAGTGCAAGAAACTCATTCATGTCTTGCTGGTGGCAAATCAAAGGTTTTAGTCATTCCTTTGTTGATTCTTTCATTGATTTATTTATTAAACATATATTGAACAGTTTATTTATGTTATTTAGTAGGGTTTCCTACTGAGATATCATGTAGTTCTTTTTGCCCCCAAAGATTTATTTATTAATCTGAAAGAGAGAGAATGTGCATGAGTGGGGGGAGGAGTAGAGGGAGCGAATCTCAAGCAGACTCCCCGCTGCTGAGTGCAGAGCCCCATTTGGGGCTTGATAGCATGACCCATGAGATCATGACCTGAGCCAAAACCAAGAATCAAATGCTTAATGGACTGAGCCACCCAGGCACCCTGAGATGTCACATAATTCTCAGAGCAACCTCGTCATCTCCTTTCTCAGGCTGACAGCGATGAAGAAAATCCTAATCCTAATCCTAAATCCATGTTTCTGGCAAAAGGTCAAATCAGAATTCAAACCGAGGTCTTCTGACTGTAACTGTAGTATTCTTCCCCATGTACTACAGCAATCAGCTGGGAGATCACCATCAAAATAGCTTACTTATTCTCTAGGAGATTTTTTTAAAAGATTTTATTTATTCTTTTATAGAGAGAGTGCACAAGCAGTGGGAGTGGCCGAGGGAGCGGTAGAGGCATGTCCCTTGCTAGCAGGGGGCCTGATGTGGGGCTTGATCCCAGAACCCTGGGATCATGACCTGAGCCGAAGGCAGATACTTAACCAACTGAGCCACCCAGGCACCCCTTTATAGGAGAGTTTAATTCAGAAAACACAAGCTTAAAGTCACTAGTTATTGTATTGATAGGTTTTTATTCTATTTACCAAAGTTAAGATTTTTAGAAATGCTCTATATATCAATAAGAATGATCTAGACTCTCCAGATAATTGCTAGTAGGGTGGTATTCTAGTTTAGTCTCTAATGTTCCACCAAAGTCTATTCCTCAACTTATGGGAGGACATTAAAATGGTATCACTTGAAATGGTGAAAAATTATTTTTTCACATCTTTTTAAATCTTAAGGATAGGTTACTATTTATTTTGGTAAGTATTATACTAGCAATGACCAACTTTTGTGATTATAGAACTATTTATCTACTCAAATATCTTGGTCGATTGTTCTTGAAATGCCATTAAACAAGTTCCAAATGGTACCTTTTGTATTTATTTTAATAAAACTACTTCTATTGAGATAATATCCCAGTAAACTTTACAAGGACGAGGCAGATGTCAAATTTTTCAGTTAGCTCTGTCATTCTGAATTTTGGTTTATTTTTCAGTTATCTTTATCTAATTTAATATTGCAGGTCTAAATTTCATCAAGAATTTTTTCGTCCCCATAGATACACTAAAAAGTTGGATTTTTTTTAAACTAGACAAATTGATTCTAAAGTTTCTGGAAAAAATGAACAATAATAATCAAAAAATGCTGAAAATGACAAGTAATGAGGAAGTACCAGCCTTATTAGATGTTAAAGCCTATTATGAATCTATAAGAATTAAAATAACATAGTCCTGGAATATTAATATAGATTAATCAATAGGAAACACAAAACTCATAAACCCAAATACATAAAATAATTTAGTATATATTAAAGGTAGCATTTAAAATGGTGGGCTAAAACTGGGCACCTAGATGGCTCAGTTGGTAGAGCATGCAATTCTTGATCTCAGGGTTGTAAGTTCGAGTCCTACATTGGGTGTAGAGATTACTTAAAAATAAAATCTTAAATAAATAAATAAAATAGTGGGGTAACTGACAAGTGGTGCTGAGACAAATGGTAGCCAATTCACATAAAGGGAAATTCATATGGCTTTTAAACATAAGAAAAAAATGACTAACCTCAGTAATAATAAGAGAAATACATATTAAAACTCTAATAAAATATTATTTTCACTTGTAAACCTAGCAAAAATGAAGACACCCTAATACAGTGGTAGAAATGTAAATTGGTCCAACTTCTATAGGCAACTTATCCAAATTGATCAAAATTTAAGACGAATACACCCTTTTACATAGCAATTCTCTTTCTGGAATCATAGTAGAATTGTATCTTTGGGAGGTAATACAAGAACTTGTAGTTGCTATTTCCAATAAAGAAATATGGGTGCTAGGGGCAAGAGAGTGAGATAAATTGTTTTTTTCATCTATATATATATTTTTGTCTTCTCAATTTTATGCATATGCATATTCATATATTACCAATTCAAAGATAACCTTTGAGCCAACAAACTGATTCTTCTATTTATTTTTTAGTCAAATACAAATTTACCATGTGAAATTTCAGTTTTACATTTTATTCCTTTTTTTCCTATGCAGTCTGTTTTTCAGGTCAGGTTTTATGGCTTTCAAATCTCCAGCAAATTTTAACAAGTGCAGTTTTGGCCACTGTCATTTTAATTTTGTGTTGGCTATTATTAATTATTAATTAAACTAATAGGCTTATGTTTTGGTTAATCTCTAAGAAAATTGTGAGCATTTCCCTCCTGTATGTACTCACAGTCATCACTGGCAAAGCAAGAGCAAAAATTTAAAAGTATCTTCAACTTCAAAGTAACGTGGTCAACAACATTCTTCTTTTAGATAACCTTGAGTGTTATTTTGAAAGTCATCTTAAACAATTTCCTTCCTTTCCAGGGGTTTGGTATAACTGTTTTCATTTATATTCTCTATATAAAAAGAAGTCTTGGCATAGTTGCAGACAGATCAGGGAGAAAGATACTGGAAAAACTACCTATATATACATATATATAATTAAGGTAGATCAGCGCTTGCAGATCTCAGGAATCTGGCAGCATCCAATGCCTCTCAGTAAACCAGACCATAATGGTGTCCCAACTAGCAGACTAATATTCATCCCTCACAACCCCTAAAATGAGAGAGGTTCTTGTTTCTAATATTTAAAGAAAGCACCAATGATTAGAAAGGTTGATATAGATAATTGTTTGGACTTTTATAAAGTTTAATTAAACCGGGCATTTCCCCCAGTTTTTATAGATCTAATAATCCAGAGTTAGGCTGACATAATTCATTACATCCCTGGACAGTTAGGGAAGTGGGCCTCCTTAAAGAATTGTTTCACTTAACAAGCATCCATTGAATGCCTCCTTTACATGGGGTTTGGGGCTACACAGACATTACATTTATAAAGATAAGAAGACCTGTCTCTGCTTATCGATGGGCCCTTGCATTTATTTAATTCTTGCAGTTTCCTTTTACATGGCCAAGTAGGTGGATGAAGATGTATGTGGTTACTTGTTAGATCTTTCACATAGAACCCTGAGATGGTAAAAGACTCCAGCTTTAGAGAGAAGCTTAAGAAAACTTTTTTATTGTTTTTTGTTTTTTTTTTTAAACCAGAAAATAAAGTTCACTCTTGGAGTTCCTTCTGTATCCTGTGCCATTAAGATGCCAATTGATTGCTAATTGCTCTGCATTATCCATAAGCCGTTACAAACATTTTTAATGGCATGCTCTTTACTGTAATTCAGGGGCAGGGACTGCAGCCTCTCTTTGTACTTTGGGACATTTCTTTCTGAGCCTGCAAAGTGTTTGGCTGGCATGCAGGGGCCTGAGGAAGCTTAGCAGAAGGCAGGTCCCAGAAAACATAATCCTGCCCCACACCCTGGAATGGATAATGGCTATGTCATGCCAGTGTGCACAGGGGGCCTGGGAAGTGGGAGACTTACCAACCAGAACTGTGAAAGGTGCTACTGCGTGGCCAGTCAGTTCCTCCGAAGGAGAAAGCCATCTGCCCAAGACAAACCTGTGAATGGTCATGAAAATCACGTTTTCCTTCTGTCAGAGTTTGCTCTGTACACTGAGACTAGAGACTGAAGCGAAGTAGACCTGACAGCAAGTTAGTCATTCTCTGCCTAATAAAGTATCTGTTTTGAGTTCAAGATTTTTCTGTATCAGAGATAAATAGCTTATTCTCTAAAGCAAAAGTTTAAAGATTTTTTTTTGATGAATATGGCTTATTTGGGCCTGATAACTGGAACTGTGTGTGATGGTTAGAGTGACAGAAAATTATCGAGCATTAAACCAAAATGAACTCTTGCTTCAGATGTTCCTATTGTTCCATATAGATTCTCAGGGTAACTGGGCTAGCCCCGGTGAGAATAAAGAATACAGTTAGATCATTTCTAAATCTGGTATAGTTTTAGTTGGCTTGGCATTGATCACATCTTAAATCATCTCCCCAAGTCAACACATATTTCTTTTTTGATTAAAGGCAGAATAGATTGCTTGAAGATTTGTTTTATCTACAGTTGTTCTCTAACCAGGGAGGACTAGTTCCCTAGCACTGTGTGACCTTTCTCACTGTATCGTTGATCATCTTGCACAGACCCCCAAATCTTTTTTGCTAAAACCAGGTCATCACTGTGGTTTTTTTAAAGATTTTTCTTGATTCTTTTCTAGATTTACCAAGTAGAGCACAGCATCATCTTGATAAGAATAGTTTTGTCTTGGGGCACCTGGGTGGCTCAGTTGTTAAACATCTGCCTTCAGCTCAGGTCATTATCCCAGGGTCCTGGGATCCAGCCCCGTTTCAGGCTCCCTGCTCAGTGGGAAGCCTGCTTCTCCCTCTCCCACTCCCCCTGCTTGTGTTCTCTCTGTGTCTCTCTCTGTCAAATAAGTAAAATCTTAAAAAAAAAAAAAAAGAATAGTTTTGTCTTGGGACATCTGGGTGGCTCAGTCAGTTAAACGTCTGCCTTCAGCTCAGGTCATGATCCCAGAGTCTTGGGATCGAGCCCCACATTGGGCTCCCTGCTCAGCAGGGAGTCTGCTTCTCCCTCTGCCCCTCACCCCACTCGTGCTCTCTCTCTCTCAAATAAATAAATAAATAAATAATAAATAAAATCTTTAAAAAAAGAATAGTTTTGTCTTCATTTGTAAAGGATGCTCTTGCTGTCTCATCCAGACCCATTCTGCCAGACTAGGGCCTGCATACTCCAGCTTCTAAGAATGCTGTCTTTAGCTTATAGCTGTCCCTTCTCTATAGAATCACCCTTGGCTGAATGGGAGCCTCTGAACCCTGGAGATACACCCCATCACCAGCCAGCAGCCAGTGAATAAAGAAGTAGAAAAATCAGCCCCTTGTCACAAGACAGGTCTAATTATGAAGTGAAATCCGTACTTCAGTGTTCCCCATGGGACTAGGCTGAAGTCAGACTCCATCTGGGACCACATACATGCTTAGCTTTCTTCTCCTGCCTTATTCTGCTGCCTTCACACCTATTTCCCTGAGAACACTAACACAAGAATCCCTGTCTCAGGCTCTGCATCAAAGGAAACTGACAGTCACCATTGTAAAGAGTTACAGCAGGTAGGTAGGAGTGTAAAGATGATGGTGAGAGAAGAGAGGGCTTAGCACATAATTCACCCTAGTGTTTGTTTACTAAATGAGTGGATTGTCTGGGCTTGATGCTTGGATCAAAAGTGGTTCAGCTATCACCAGAAGATGTATTTCTCAAGCAAAGCCAAGCTCCCTTATTTACTCCTGGATTAGAAACGACACAACTAGGAAAATTTCATAAGGCTTTGTTGCCGTATAGAAAGAAATCGATGATCATTAATAATGATATTAAGTCATCCACATGGATTATTAAGCACCAGTTTTTTTCAGTATGTCACTAAGTATCCAGGTCTGTGATAGGTTTGAAGGGGAAAAAAAAGTACCTTTTATCTTAGAAGTGAAATAAATCTTGTTACCTCAATGTGGAGACAAAACTCATTCAAATGAAACAATTAGAGAAGTTATGAGACAGTATGTAGTCACATACTAAAATGTATTTTATGGGTAGTGAGTTCCAAAGGAGTTTAGAGAACTAAGAAATAAATGTGGGCATTTAAGAGTTAGGCAAGTCTTCTCAGTGGAATTTCTGTGTGTGTGTGTGTGTGTGTGTCTGAGGGGCAAGAGGAAAGAGGCCATCCCAAGTAGAAGAAGTGGTAAGAACAAAGGTGTAGAGACAGTAATGAGGATGCCAGTGGTTGCCAGGATAAAGAAAATTAGAAAATTTCCTCCTAGTACGATGATCCCACTTTCTAATTTCCACTTATTTCTCACTTGTCTGCTTATTCACTCACCAAATGCTTTTTGAGTACCTAATCTGTTCCCCAACTGCAATATGTCTTAGGGATATGATCATGAACCTGTCCTTGCTTTCAAGAAACTGACAGTCTCCAGATAGATAATCGATTGGTAAACAGGCAATACTAGAGGGTTGTTCCCAGTACTCTATGAGTAAGCACAGAAGGGGAGGCATCTAATCCAGACCTGGGGGGGGAAGGTCAGACAAAGGCTTCTTGAGGAGGTGATCTCTAATTTGAGACCTAAACTATTGGAAGAAGTATGGTTTCTTGGCTAGGTGAAGGAGGATGCAAGGAAAAATTTCCAGAGATAAAGGAAAGCATGGTACCTCGAGGAAAGATGAGTTAGTGCAGAAGGACTTTTGCATGTGGAAGATAAGGAGACAGAGGATGGACGGAAAACAGAGGCCAGATCGGGAACTACCAAGTGCTTAAGCAGAGGATGATGGACTTTTTCTTAAGGACCGATAGCCATTGACTGACTTGAGCATTAAAGCAACACGATCATATTATTATTTTAAAGTATCTCTTTTGCTGGAGTAGTTTGAATACATTGGAAGAGACCAAACAGGCAGCTGATGGATACATTAAGCTAAGTTATACTCATTGCAAATGATGGTGGCTTTGGAAAGAAGTGAAGTGCAGAACAACATGAATTTGTGGTATGTTGGTTTTGGGAGAAGAAAAGAAGAATGGTCAAGGGTAATGCTGAAGAATATCATTGAAGCAAGTGGTGGGGGTGATGGTGTTCTAATCAAATTATATGAGCTGAAGAGCAAGATTGGGAGAAAGATGTTTATTCAGTTTGGGATATAATGAGCTTCAGAATTCTGGGGGTATTTGAGTGGAGATGTTGAATAGATGAGTCTGGAAGTTAGAAGAGAGTTTTGGGGGTGGATTAAATAGATTTAGGGTTTCTACAAACTGTTTACCTTATTGTCATCCTACTTTGTTTAGTGGTATCAACATCCACCTGATTGCCCAGGCTAGAAACACATTTCTTTAAGGGGTCCATGGACTGACTTCAGGGGATTCATGAACTGCCCTACAATTGTATGCAACACTTTGGGCACTAGTGAGTATGTGCATTTTCCTGGGGCTGTGGGCCATAGATATTTATCAGTTTTTCAAAAGGTTTCTTGACCCTCCCCCCAACCCCCAAATAAAGATTACGAATCAGTGAGTTAGAATCTGTCTCTTTTCTTTATATTTAATCATATCAAGTTGTTCAGTTACAGCTATGGAGTAATATTTATATCCCTTACTTTTTCTCATTACTAGTCTCCTAGTTGAGATCCTTACCACTTGCAATTTTAACTTTTTATTGGGATGTCTCAACTTCCCAATACTGATAGCTAGATGTATTTTTTTCTCTAGATTGCTGCCAACTATACTGACTGAGCCCTGATCCCTATGAATAGCCGAAAACTGTATCCATATCTGCCCCTACTAAGAATCACCAGCTTAGTTTATTGATCTTTACCATCCGTTGTTAAAATCTCAGAGTTACTTCGATTCAAAGCGCCTCATCTTTAAGTTAGACATTATAAGGCTCCCGGAAGCTGAATGTAGAGTAGTGACATGTTCTCTCTTTCCTTCATATCTCAGGCAGCTGTTCTGCTGTGGGGGGTGTCAGGAAGGTAAAGGGAAATAATGGGGATCGACCCATGTGACTAGCATATTGGAGGTGGCAAGCTGGCCATCCTTGCCGCTCAGTCAGCTGATGCCTTCCCTGGTCTAACCTCTGGGTGTTGGTAACCAGTTATATAGTGTGGTGACTTAGGTGGTCTTCGATCCTAGGGCTGGTGCAGCTTCTTCCTTCCACTCTTGGTGGGTGGTTCTCTGTATTCTCATACTAGCCAACCATTTATCAGTGTGGCCAGCTAGTTGCTGCCTCCTCCTCATTTGGTCATCTTGGCTAGGTCTATACGAAACTTGGGATCCCTGCTACATACGCCTCAATCAAACTAGCAAAGGGTGGGGAACAACTTTAATATTTTCTGACTCACCACCTTACTCTGTTCTAGGATCTAACATCCAAGGTGTTTGGGGGCATCTAGGCATAGCAAAGATTCCTAACAGTCTTCCCTTCTTCATAAGGCTTTCAGATTTCTTGAGTAATTCTATAGGGGACACCTGGCTTGCTTGGGCAGGGGGAAAGAAGTTAATATGCCCCCCACATCACTTGGAGGGAAGATGAGGAGGGTAAATACAGACTCACCAGCTCAGCTGTCTCCAAAAAGTGACTCTTCTCCTCTGTACCCACTTCATGGGGTTGCTTTACTGATTCTCCTGAAAGGCCCCTTATTAGCATGTCCATGGTCAGGGGTGACTAGCATCCTTCTTTCTAGCTGTAAGTTGTCTCCAGTTGATAACCACAATAAGAAAGGGCCTCAGTGCATATCACACCTTCATGTTACTAAATTGGTACCTGTGATATAATTTCTTGTCTCTCCCATACATCCCTCTTAGTATTTTTAACTTCAATGGCTCCCCAAGGTCAAATCTCCTCAGACTGGTTTCTGAGGTCCTTTAAAAAACTGACCCCATCTACCTTTGCAGTCTGAACTGGTACCTAAATAAAACAGGCATTAATCAAACAGGTCTTGTCCTGTAATGTTATATGATCACATCTCCATGGTGCTGCTCACGCCATGCCTTCTGCTGCAATGTCTTTTCTTTAATTTTGATGGAAAGACTTCTATTCATTCTTTAGCTCAACCTCACATGTCATCTTCTCCATCATAACCCACCTATTCCTTCAATAGGAATTAATCCCCTCCATGCCACTCGCAACATGTGTTTACTTAGCTGGTTCTGCCTTATTACACCAAGAGATTGTAAGAAATTGTAAAATGGACCTGTACCTTCTTCATCACATGATCACCACCAGCCCAGAAGGTGCCTTGAACATAGCAGATGTTCAACAGCTCGGTGAGCCTGAGATGATGCATACAGTAGAGTCAGATTATGGGAGGAGGTTTAAATGACCTTAAATTCTAATTCATTGATAGCTACTAATCACCTGGGGAAAGAGGCAAGTGTTTCTCAGGGTTTTGGTTTTGGGCTTTTTTTTGTTTTTGTTTTCTTGCAATTGATAAAAAATGTTCCCATTGCACTAGGGTAAGAAAATATATACCAAAGCAAACCACAAGACTGTAACAAGAAACCGGACTCACAAATTATGACTGTTTGATAGGGGACACTGTGCTTGTTGGTATCTGGAGAACAAACTAAAACCATGTTCTTGGATGTAAAACACAATCGACAAGTGGGAACATGGACTCTGAAAGTTCAAGTATGGGTGTCCCCCAGAAAGCAGCCTGTGCTCCCCAGAAATTCACATCATGCCAGGTTCCAGGGTTCCCATTAGGCTGCAGGATCACCAGTTTCTTCTGTGCAGGGGTGAGGGGGGAGCAAATGGGGTGATCAGAGCCAAATCCTGGTAGGGGAACGAAGCCCTTAAGGATGTCCATTGGCAGGTTGCACGCCCTCCTTTGTACAGCCACGTGGCCAGTGCCATCAGGCACCTGAGCATCTGGGCTGTGACAAAGCAGAGCTTTTGAATAAACTTGATCTTCAAGGGTAGCCCTAGGCAGAGAGCTTCAAAGAGGGCCCAGGAACCTCTGAGGAACAGTTGAAGACTTTGGCCAAACTAAAAAGCATTGATTTATGTGAATAAAGTCTTAGATGTTCTTTAAACAGCTCGCTTCACATGCCTGAGCCCTATAAACAATGAGACTAGTGTAGATGTATGGTGCTCTAAATATATCTGGAAGATCATCTTGACACACCTAAATTTAATTTGGCTTGCCACATTTTCAAAAGTCAGATCTAATAATGTACTGCATTACCCACTCCACAATAGCAACTATGTATACTTCCAGCCACTGCCGCACCCATACCCTTCCCCATCAGATATGCACACACCTGCCTTCTTGGCACCACACCCTGCTCCCTCATCGGTACCTGCTCACACAGAGGCACGTGTGCATGCAAATGCTTACATCTTCATCAAAGCTTGAGATTGTACACATTTTTCTTCTCCTTCCAGCCTATCCTGAATCATGCAGCTGTTCGGGGTCATTCTCTGACCCATCAGCTATACTCTAGGTGGAACAGCTGTGGTCAGAAACGTGGCCAGGACTCCCTGCCAAGAGCGGGTTAGAGGTGGCTGAGTGAACAGCTACGGAGGAGAGCTGTGGAATGTGGGTGGAGCCACAGGAGAAGGGGTGCAGCTGATGCCACTTCAAGAAGAAGGTGGGAAGCTCCACTCCCTTCCCAGCAAGATGCCTGAAGGCAGCTGTGTGCTGCTGATGCAGGGAAGACGAGATGGGGAGCTTTGCTTCAGATGCAGCACCTGCTGTGTTCTGGAGGGCGCCTCCAGGCCGTCCCCAGAGTGTGGGCCTTGCTCCAATGCTCCTGTGTAATGGCAGGACATGGTTGGCTCTCCCACCGCACTGGTAAGGCCTAAGATTTGGCCAAGTTTATTGAGTTTCTTTGTATTTGAGGGCCAGTGTGTGATCATACATAAGAGAGCACACAGTTTCTCATGCACACTCATGTTAACTCATGCACGTAGAGACAACTACTCTTGAGGATAATTGTAGAGATTTCCGAGCCATAGGAAAAGCTGAGCTTTAGCAGGGGTCAGCTAAATGCCTGAGGTTCTCACGTACAGACCTGCCTTGGCTGGAAAGCTAATGCTCTCACTGTCATGGAGAAGTAGGACCCCACGGTTAGTCAGACATCCTTCTCCGCTCTACACCCAACATTGTCTTCTTGTTCAAGATTGCTCATTCCAGGCCAAAGGACGCCCATGGGACCATGGACTGCCATACTTTTGGGGAACATTTGATATTTGGGAGCCTCTAAATAAGGCAACAGCAAAATCCAGCCTGCTATTGAAACACTAACAGCCATCCTAAGTGCCAGGGTTACAGTCTTAAATGCAAAGGTTCATGGAGATTATTTTTAAAAGACTGAATTAGTTGTTGATATCTACCACTTTCATGCCCCCACCATCCTAGCTTTTCAGTGTCTTAGTTCCTCTCTTTCCTACACGACTGATATTCTTCTGTAGCTTCTCTGATAGTAAGGCCTCCATTAAGCTGCTCTACACAGAACAATCTTCCCCTTGTAGTATCCCAGATGGCCCGTGAGCACCAGTAGCAATGTTGAGACTGCAGAAAGAGTGGGTTTAATAAGTAATTAAAATCCAACCTCTGGGCACTCATTTGTCTCTGGTACATAGCTCCCAAATTTTGAGCCCCTTAGGACCCTTTCCTTTATCCTGTCCTTGGCTCCAGCTGACCCGCTCCCCCTCTTTGATTCCGCTGCCCAGCATTGGAGATGTCTTGGATCCCTCCCCTCCTCAGCCATTTCCTCAGCAACAGCTGCTTTCAGGGTCTGACTTCAATCTCCACATTCATTGTGGAAAAATCGATAAGCCCAATGCATCTGCCCCCAGTCTCCCACCATGCAATTCCTTTCTTGGGCAAGGAATAAGCAACAGAGCTTAAAAATTCATGTTTGGATTGAAAAATTATTCCTCTCCTTCAGTGGCTCCTATCAAATTTTCTTTCAATGTGACATTGGGAGGACACCAGTTGTGAACGTAAGAGTTCGTACCCAAGTACGAATGGCTACTAGTGGTTAATCCAATTTATTACTTTCAGAAAGAAGTATTTCAGAGGAAGGGGACTTCTTGCCAATTTGTTTGAGAAATAAGGCCTTTTCTAGGTTCCCAATTTCTAAGGAATCTGCCCAGACACATCTGGTCCCCTGATATCAGCATTTTTATTCCTTTGTTTCTGCCACAGAACACCTATTCTTCCAAGCTCTGATATGGTAACCCTCTGGATAACCATATTCCTTGGCCTCTTCTTCAGGGTGGGGCCTGTATCTTTCCTTGGGGCCCAAACCTCAGAATGCAGACTCCCCCACCAGCCTGCTCTCTGATACCCTCAACTTATCACTGTGTTAGCTTGTTGGGAAGTGTGAGAAGATGGACTCTCCTTTTCTCCAAAATGCTCTGCCTGATTCACATGGTCAGTGTTTGCCTAGAGCAAGGCCATTGCTGAAAATTATCAGAGTTCAGAGGAGTCATTTGTCATAGGCCACTTTTCCTCACCTAAGCCCATAAATAAAGTATCTAAGGAACCACCATTCACACTCCTTCATTGGAGACCTGGACATAATATCTTGCTGCGTACTTCACACATATCTCATTTAATTGTCACCTTTACCCCTAAGATGGTATTTGTCCTATATTATAGTTGAAGAAACTGAGATTTAGTTATATTAAGTAATTTGCTTGAAGTCATCTAGCCAGCAAATGGCTGTTTTAGGGTTCAAAGTCTGCCTGCTGCCTAATTCTGCGTTCCTTCCACTAAACCAGCCTGGCTAAGAATGATGCGCCGTGATGAATAAATCTCGATGTTTTTCTCCTCTTAAAGTCCAAGGCCATCTTAGTGACTAATGGGAACTTTGTTCCTCATTCACAACATTCCACACAGATTATAAAGTAAGGACCCTGGAGACTGGCATGACCTCATTCTAACTGACCAGCTGGCTCACCTCAGCCCTCAGCCTTTTTCTGCTGGCTGCCAGTAAGTGAGACAAACCTGTCTTATCCACCATAATTGTGATTATATATACATTCCCCACAGAACCGAAGATGCAACTTGTACTTCCCTTTGTTGCAAGGGACTAATATTTATCTGAGAAGCAGAGAGTGAGCTCAGCTCGAGAAGTTAAAGTAAATGTACAGTTTGCTCTTGGCCCACGGACAGAACATAAGTTGGGATGCACATCTGGGAAAATGTGCTGGGCCCCGAACTACAGATTCCCAATTTGTGAATTTGTGAGGCTTTATAATAAATACTGTGATGGTTGTTACTTAGCGGCAGCTGATATCATCTGCCAGTTTTGCATATATTCCTCTTCGTTTTCTTAGGCAAACCACAGATATTTTATCCCTTGAGATCACACCTGCAGACCTAAAACCAGTTTTTTTTCCAAAAAAAACCAACAAAACAACAACAACAACAAAAAACCAATGGGATAGCAGATGTTTTGAAGTTGGAACAGTTATATGATTGGATGGGGGTGGGTGGGGTGGGGGGGTGGGAAACAATGTTTCTACTATTCCTTTATCAGTACAAATGCTAGAAAGTAACTCCTCTTTTTACTGGGATATAAAAGACTAGCAGTCATGACTTTTTCTGTTTCCTCTAATCTAAAGGACAGTTTTGACGTTTTATTTACATAAAAGATGATGGGTTTTATTCCAGCTCTGAAATTCAACTCACCTTTAATAAATTGTTTCACAGTATTCCTGACCCACTGGTATGAAATAAAGGAGCACTTTTAAGTCATATGAGGGCACCACATTTGCTGATGCAAAATGTGTTAGTCTGAAAGGAAAGTTAATTAAACAATAAGACATGACATGACATGAATTATTGTGTAATAACTCATGCCTTCAGCATAGCTAGGCGCAAACCTGAAGGCCAAGTACCCCTCCGGTATCTAGGCATGAGTTATGCCACAATAACTCAAGCCCTAGAGTTTTCCAACAAAGCAGTGGGGAGAAAGGGAGAAAAGAAAACCAAGGACAAAAAATTGATCTCATGCAAGCAAGAGAGGATGAAACGGGGTCTTTGTTTAGAACTATACATCTTTCCATGAACGCAAGACACTGGTGAAAAGAATCTGAGGATGGAGTTCACTGGGATTCTTCTGCTCAGTTCTCATAGCTTTGAGAAGACACCACAAACTTCCAATTTAGGGATTGGTACAACATGCTAGAAAAAAGACTTTGCCAGAAGAACGGGCACTTGGAAATTTAGAAAGTAAGGTGGGTTCTTTTTGACAACGGGGGAAATAATTCATCTCTTTATAACTTTTGAAATGTCCCCTTCTGTCCCCTGATTCTGGGGAAATAAATGTCCTAAGAATCGGAAGCTGTGAGTTGTGAGAGACAGGATTCTAGTGACCCCAGCCTTCTGCATCTTGAAAACGCCATTTCCCCTTGTTATATCCCACGGGAAACTGGAGTTTGGTTTGGGGCGAGAGCTAAGGCAGTGAACAGAGTTTCATTCTCCAGGCTTCAGTCTGACCTGAAGAACGAAGGACAAACCGTGCAAAAGCCACAGCACAAAGACTTAAATAGGATGAGCCCACTCGGTAGGAGATACAAAAAGTGGGCACAAAACGAGGTCCTCAGAGACACCTTCCTGCTTCTTTTCTTCCTCTCCCGGGTCTGTTGATTTAACGAATGAGGATGTAACTGACCGGTCCCAGTTAGTGGGTGAGGCCCCATTAATCTCACAGCTGGCTAGCCTGACGGCCAATCCGCATGCTCTGTTAAAATGCAGTTTAATCACAAACCATCTACCAGCAAAGCAGGAGCATTTGCCTCCATTTAAATGTCGACACGGAGAACTGAAGGAGATTGACAAGAAGATGTCCTGTCCAGCCTCACTCAGCTCAAGATGCACACAAAACAGCTTTCCTCCTTCCTTTTCTCCTTTAACCTCCAGCCCCCGCCTGCATGGAGATGAGCAGTTCAGCAAATCTGCGACTTGAGATCTTACAAGTTTGCTGGTAACATTCCAAAATTCATAGTCAGCCCAGGCCTCCCTCCATACGACTAACATATGGTATTAACAAATTTTATCAACACTGTATAAAGGGAACAGCTCCAGAATGTGTTTCTGTTATTCTTACAGTTACTCTGTTGCCTTTCCGCATGGCACTGATACTGCTTCTCTTTGGTCCTGTTTGAAATGCTGATTTTAACATTTATTTCTCCTCTTAAAGGGCTTCGGAGTGGAGCTCTCACTTTCTTTGGTAAGTTGCAGTTCAGTCTCTTTGTTGAGCAGGTGGAGATTTTAGAATTTCCTATTCATCTATAAAAACCTACAGCGGATTGGTTAAGAAATTCTCTGGGGGGAGGGGCGGGGAGTGGTTTTGCTAAACAAAGATGGTCTGAAGCAGGGGTCAGCAAACTCTTTCTGTAAAGAGCCAAGTAACAAATATTTTTGGCTTTGCGGTCCTGGGGCAAACTCTTAGCTCGGCCATTACGATGTAGAAGGAGCCACAGACAACGCATGAGAGAGTGAGCTTACCTGTGTTCCAATAAAACTGTATTCACGGAATAGGTAGGGGGCTGAATTGGGCGGTAGGGCCATAGGTTGCCAACCCATGGTGTAGAGAGTCCAAGGGAAGTGGGCCAACTTTACCAATTCTGTTCTTTCAGTTTTGATTATAATTTCTTAAGAGCTGAGAGGAGAAGGTGAAGGCAGGGATGTCAGCATGGGTTAAGTTCAGTGGTATAGTAGTAAAGGATTTGGAGTCTAATAGGTGAGTGAGTGAATTTTGGTCTGACTACTTTCTCCTGTGTGTCTTTGAGAAGGTCACCAAACTTCTCTGAGATGTATCTTCCTCTCTGAGATGTGTCTTCCTCATCCTTCAAAGGGCATCATAATGTGTAGGGCAGGGGCAGTTAACTTTCTGTACACCTCTGTCTCCCCCCTACTTCCTGGGCTTACAGCTAAACTACATTACCCAGCTTCCCTTGCAGGGAGGAGCTTCCTTGTAGTTAGACTTACCAATAGAATGTGCAGAACTTGTGCTAGTTTGGGTCTAGTCCTACTTCATCCACACTCTTCCTTCTGCTGGCTGCAACCTGGACATGGCCGTGCAGCCTTCAGAACACCTACAAAAGCAATCCAATACAGGATTTGGGGGACAAGAGGGAAGGAGCCTGGCCCCCAAACGGCTGCTTAGAGCAGTGCTGCCTGATGAGCTAAAACACTCACTGGACTGTTCTGGGGGAGAAAAAGAAACATTGTTCTTGAAATCACTGTTTTCTTACTTCAACAGCTTAGCCTGAAGTAAACAATACAATATGCTCGCATGATTATTTTTTTCTTGTTTCAATTTTTTTTTAATTGCAAAAAAAATAGGCATGTATAATTGTATAACTGGCTGTGTTATCTGCCTTTTTAACTTTCTCCAAGGTAGGTTGCTTTATTTATTTATTTATTTTTGGTAATGCACACCTGAATTTTTATTATTTTTTAAATTTTATTTTATTATGTTATGTTAGTCACCATACATTACATCATTAGTTTTTTTTTTTTTTTAAAGATTTTATTTATTTATTTGAGAGAGAGAATGAGATAGCATGAGAAGGGGGAGGGTCAGAGGGAGAAGCAGACTCCCTGCTGAGCAGGGAGCCCGATGCGGAACTCGATCCTGGGACTCCAGGATCATGACCTGAGCCGAAGGCAGTCGCTTAACCAACTGAGCCACCCAGGCGCCCTACATCATTAGTTTTTGATGTAGTGTTCCATGATTCATTGTTTGCGTATAACACCCAGTGCTCCATGCAGTACATGCCCTCCTTAATACCCATCACTGGCTAACCCATCCCCCCACCCCCCTCCCCTCTATCGCATGATTATTATGAAGACATAGAATAATTCATGTAAAGTGCTTGGCATATAATGGGTATTTAATAAAAGGTAGCTTTTATCTGTTTTATGATTCAAGTGGACAATAATACAATTGATTGAGACAAAGGGTCAGCCCTTTGGCATGAAATGATCTGATTGGTGGCCAGGAGGGTGGCTGCCCTCCAGTGTAGGTTCCATCTTCTCTGTAACCAAGTGGGAGCATGTTAGGGAAGCATGAGGACATGCTGGGTGGGCAAAGTGAGTGAGAATATCAGCCACTTAGTCTAGAGGTAGGGGAGGAAAGAGAGAGAAGAAGTTTCCACCAGGTCACTACACAGATACGTGTGTGTGCACTTTTGTGTGTGTGTGTGTGTGTGTGTGTGTGTGTGTACACACATAGGACTGTGAGTTTTTTGCATTTAGAAGGCAGAGAGAAACCCTTAGCTATTCCCTGGGAGATATGTTTTATACCTTTTTATCTCTACTTCTGAAAACATTTATTTCAATAAAGAAATTGTGTGGAATGTGTTTTCTTTGGTGATGAAGGTGTAATTATGGCATATGATAATCTTTGTGAAAAATTTTACTTTGTAAATAATACATTAAAATTGAGAGTTCATAAAATTAAAAAAATAAAGAAGAATAAAAACATTTATAACTTCACCACCCAGGATAAACCCAGGGTAATACATTGATGTTTATTATAGCCATAGATGTAGAATAGTCATGGGGTATATATAATTTGGTTTCCTGAGTTTGGTTTCCTGAATTTAACGTAAGCATTTCCCATATCATTACATATTCTTTTAAACATTTTCTCAATGACTGTAGAATGAATATATCCTCACTCATGGCGCCATCCTCCTAAGTTTGTTTCTAGTTTTTCTTTGGTAAGGAAATTATTATACATGAATTTATGTCTTAGGACTAATATAATAACCTAATAACCATCTTGTATTCATTCTATTGTAAGAATACTCTTTGCAAAATACAAAGCTGTTTATGTCACCCTTCAGCTTAGAATCCTTAAATAGCCGCTTCTTGCTTTGTGATAAAAGTTAGTATTGTTGCCATAACTTTCAAGACCATTTGCAATCTGGTCCTTACTGATATTTTCAGTCATATTTTCTGTTTCCTTAGATCCATCACTTTCTTTTCCTTAGATACTTCTTCCCAGAAGTCTGTTACTTGCAGTTATATAGGCATGCTATTATTTCCCCAAAAAGCCTCACCATACTTTCTATCTGGAAGGCTGACTGCTCCACCCAAATGTACCTCTTTAACTATAGCTCATTAGTTTTTTTAGGACTTTCCATTAACTTATTTATTTCCCCCCAGTTTTATTGAGATATAATTGACAGATAACATGTGTAAGTTTAAGATGTATAACATAATGATTCAATATATGTATATATTGTGAAACGATCACAACAGTAAGTTCCATTAACAGCTATCACCTCACATAGTTACAGTTTTTTTCTTTGTGATAAGAACTTGTAAGATCAATTCTCTTATCAACTTTTAAATATACAGCACAGTATTGTTAACTATAGTCATCATGTTGTACATTACATCTTCAGAACTTATGTATCTTATAAAACAGTATGGTACTGACATAAGACAGACACACAGACCTATAATAGAACAGAATCAAGAGCCCAGAAATAAACCCATGTATATATGGTCAACTAATATTTGACAAGGAAGCCAAAAATATTTAATGGAGAAAAGACAGTCTCTTCAACAAATGCTGCTGGGAAAATTGAATATTTACATGCACAAGAATGAAACTAGACCCCTATCTTACACCACTCACAAAAGTTAATGGGAAATGGGTTAAAGACTTAAAGATTGGACACCATAAAACTCCTAGAAGAAAACATAGGGAAAAACTCTTCAATACTGGTCTTGGCTCTGATTTTTTTGGTTATGATACCTAAACCACAAGCAACAAAATAAAAAGTAAATGAGTGAGACTATGTCAAACCAAGAAACATTTGCACAGCAAAAGAAATGATTAACAAAATAAAAAGGCATCCTACAGAATGGAAACACTTGAAAAACACATATCTGATAAAGGGTTAATATCCAAAATATATAAGGGATTCACACAACTCCATAGTAAAAAAAATAATACTTGAAAAGTGGTCAGAGGACCTGAATAGACATTTTCCTGTAGAAGATACTCAAATGGCCAACATGAAAAGGTGCACAAATCATTACGGAAATGCAAATCAAAACCACAATGAGATATCACCTCACATCTGTTAGGATGGCTAGTACCAAAAAGACAAGAGATAGTAAGTGTTGGCAAGTATATAGAGAAAAGGGAAACCTTTTGCTCTGTTGGTGGGAATGTGACTTGGTGCAGCCACTATGGAAAGTAGTATGGTGGCTCCTCGAAAAATTAAATGTAGAACTACCCTATGATCCAGCAACTCGACTTCTGGGTATATATCTAAAGGAAATGAAATCACTATCTCAAAGAGATATCTGCACCCCCATGTTTATTGCAGCATTATTTACAATAAAGACACAGTAACAATGTGTCTTTTGATGGATGAATGAATAAGGAAGATGTGGTAGAGACATGCAAAGGAATACTATACAGCCATTAAAAAGGAAGAAATCCTGCCATTTACTACAACATGGATGGAACTTGAGGGCATTGTACTAAGTGAAATAAGCCAAATAGAGAAAGACAAAATACTGTCTGGTCTCACCTATATATGGAATCTTAAAAAAAACAAACTCAGGAAACAGAGATCAGATTAATGGTTGCCAGAGGTAGGGGATGAAAGAATTGGGGGAAGGTAATCAAAAGGTAAAAACTTCCCACTGTGGTTCATTCTTTATCACTTCTGCTCACGCATTTCTTTCAGGAAGCCTTCCTTGACTCCAAGTTATAAGTTTTTACTTAGCACTATATACCTTTCATTTCTAGCCTGGATCACAATTTCTGTGGGAATATGTGATTGATCATTGCCCAGCTAGACTGTAAATACACCGAAGCAAGAACCTGTAGTGTATTTTTTTGGTCACCATTAAGCCTTTTTCAAAAAAATATTTTATTTATTTATTCGACAAAGAGAAAGAGAGAGAGACCACAAGCAGGGGAAGTGGGAGAGGGAGAAGCAGGCTCCCGCTGAGCAGGGAGCTGGATGCGGGCCTGCATCCCAGGACCTTGGGATCATGACCTGAGCCGAAGTCAGATGCTTAACCGACTGAGCCACCCAGGCTCCATCATTAAGCCTTTTTACCAGCTCCCAGATTATTGAACAAATGTTGGACAGGGGGAATTTGAATCTCTATCTAACAACACTTTATGTATAAATAAATTCGACCTGGAATAAAGAGTTACATTTAAGATGGAAATTATAAAAACAACAGAAGAAATCTGGAGCAATTTGTAAAACATCATCTTTGATTGGGGCAGCCGTCTGAAAAATTATATTTTATTATCCAAAATAAGACTTGCAGTATGACAATAACATCCGCCATAATAAAGGCACAAACAAACATACTTACAATACATATTGTGCAAAAGGCTAATTTCCTTAACATTGAGAAACTTATAAATCAATAAAAACCCAAAAGAAAAGTAGAAATATGAATAGGTTCACAGAAAAAAGTTAATAATAAGATACTCAATCTCACTTTAAAGAATTGGAAATTAAAATAACCATAAAATATCAATTCTCACTGTTCAGCACATTAGTAATGACAAAATATATTGGTGATTACTTTTTAGGAAAAAAAGGAATTTTCTTACTTTGGTGGTAGAAATATAAATTGGCATAAAGCTTCGGTGATGCTATTGGACAATATAAAAATTTTACTTTTATTTTTTTTATTGTTATGTTAATCCCCATACATTACATCATTAGTTTTAGATGTAGTGTTCCATGATTCATTTTTTGTGCATAACACCCAGTGCTCCATGCAGAACGTGCCCTCCTCAATACCCACCACCAGGCTAACCCATCCTCCCACCCCCCTCCCCTCTAGAACCCTCAGTTTGTTTTTCAGAGTCCATCATCTCTCATGGTTCGTCTACCCCTCATTCTTCCCCTCCTGCTATCTTCTTCTTCTT
>NC_138382.1:32198393-32226040 GCF_054177405.1 Leptonychotes weddellii | reverse complement strand
TGGGAGTGTGGGTCAGTGACAGGCAAGTGGAGTGGGAGATGAGGTGTGTGGTGGGTAGTGTTTCTTTTTTACTTCCTAGAATTCTGTATACTTTTCCTTCAAAGAGGTATTATTCTCACTATAAAAGCTTAAAATTATTCTTTGCTAATTGAATAAGTGAAGAGTGCTAACCTCCTGTTAGAATTCTAATTGTTAGAATTTAATGTCACATTTAGCTCCTTGCTCCCCAGATTTTATGTTGTTTAAACTAGTTTTCAGTACATTTAAAAATCTACTAGGATAATGTTTATACTCATCCCTCTTTCTCATTAATCTCTCAGTTTTGCTCTTCTAACCTTTTAGAGAGCTTGTAAAAGTCACTGTCAAGTTTCCCAAGAATTCTGTTGATATATTGATTCAAAGAGGAGTAAACTTCAGAAAGAACTATATCTAAAATATTAATTAATCCCCCTTCACGACTCGGTAAACTTTTTATTGTAAGCCCTACACATTTCTTGATGCCTATGTATAAGTATTTGATATTTTGATTAGTTTTGATTTTGTAAATATTATCTTTTTTATCCCCATTGTATCTTTCTACCTGACTTTTTATGAGAGAGGGGGAACCCATTGCTTTTATCATTATTTATTTTGAATCTAACCACTTTGTTGAGCTTTCTAATTAGTTCTTACAGTTTTCAGTTGACTCTGTTGGATTTTCTATGCAGACAATATAAGCATCTACAAATAATAATTTTTTTTTTTTACTTTTCTTACCAATGGCTGTATTTCTGTTCTCCTACATTGTCTAAAACAGTGGTTCTAAAAATTCTTCCTTGCAAATTCCACAAAGTCAATTGATTTTTACAGAATGTTTCTTTTGACTTTTTCTAAAAACTCTTGTATCTTTTATCAACCTATGGTTGCAACTGATGAATGAACATTCTGATGTGAATGTTGGTTGGCAATTTTTTTATATATGTTAATGTGAAAGATGAAAGTTTAAAGTGAAGACATACTTTGAAATTTCACTTGGTTTTCAACAATATGAGGGACTTTCTTGCTGAAATAGATAAAGTTTTCTAATTCTGAAAGAATTTCTCTCAATTTTTTGTGCTTTTCACAGTGTAATGACTACTTTCATGATACACATTTAATCTGCATTATTAACATTTTCTCCATCATTTTTTATTGAATAAATTTGACATATGACATTATGTAAATTTAGGTGTTCAATGTATTAGTTTGATACATTTATATTTGATATGCATATATTGTAATATGATCACCATTATAGCAATATTTATCACATTACATAATTATACTACCATATGGTTGTCTATATTATACTGTGTATTAGTTTTTATGGCTTATTTGCTAGTAATTGCAAGTTTGCGCCTTTGAACAACATCAATCTCTTCCCCTATATCTCATCCTCCAACCCGTGGTGACCTTCATTTCACTTTTTTTTTCCCTATGAGTTTGATTTTTTTTTTAAAGATTTATTTATTTTGACAGAGAGAAAGAGTGTACAAGCAAGGGAAGCAGCAGGCAGAGGGAGAGGGAGGGGCAGGCTCCCTGCTCAGCAGGGAGCCCAATGTGGGGCTCGATCCCAGGACCCCGGGATCATGACCCGAGCTGAAGGCAGACGCTTAACTGTCTGAGTCACCCAGACGCCCCATGAGTTTGATTTTTTTAGATTTCACATCTAAGTGATAGCATACAATATTTTTCTTTCTCTGTCTGACTTACCTCACTTAGCGTAATATGCTCAAGGTCCCTCCATGTTGTTGCAAATGGCCGGATATCCTCCTTTCTCATAGCTGAATAATATTCCATTGTGTAATATGTACCACATCTTTTTTATCGACCATCTGTTGATGGGCACTTAGATTGTTTCCACATCTTGGTTATTGTGAACAATGCTGCAATAAGCACGGGAGTATCTTCAAAATCTTGTTTTCATTTCCTTTGGGTAGATACCTGGAAGTGGAATTGCTGGATCATATGATAGATCTATTTTTTAATTTTTTGAGGAAACTCTATACTGTTTTCCATAGTGGTTGTACCAGTTTCCATTTCCCCTAACAGTGTGTAAAGGTTCCCTTTCACTACATTCTCACCAGCACCTGTCTCTTGTCTTCTTGATGGTAGCCATTCTAACACGTGCGAGTGATAGCTCATTGTGGTTTTGATTTGCATTTTTCTGATAATAAGTGATGTTGAACATCTTTTCATATGCCCCTTGGCCATTTTGATGTCATCTTGGGAAAAATGTCTGTTTAGTTATATGAGATCTTTTTTTTTTTAATATTAACCCCTTATCCTATATGTGATTTACAAAACAATTTCTCCCATTTTGGGAGAAATTTTTCATTTTGCTGTTTCTTTTGTTGTGCAGAAGCTTTTGAGTTTGATGTACTTTAATTTGTTGATTTTCACTTTTGTTGTTTGTGCTTTTGATGTCATGTTCAAAAAATCATTGCCAAAACCAATATTGAGGAATTTCTTCCCTATGTTTTCTTCTAGGAGTTTTATGGTATCAGATCTTATATTTAAGTCTTTGATTCAAGTTGGTTTTTGTGAGTGGTATGAGATTAGGAGTACAATTTTCTTGTTCTGCACGTGTTTCTCTAGTTTTCCCAGCACCATTTATTGAAGAGACTATTCTTTCCCCATTGGGTGTTCTTGACTCCTCTCCATCACTTTTTAAAGTCTAGGTCAGGAGTCAGGAAACTATGGCAGGCAGGCAAAATCCAATGCAATCCTTATTTTTATAAATAAAGTTTTATTGGAACACAGTCACACCCATTTGTTTATGTATCACCTGTGATGGTTTTCATACTTCAATGGCAGATACAATAGTGACCATATGGCCCCCCGAAGACTAAAATATTTACTTTGTGGCCCTTTGCAGGGAAAGTCTGCCAGCCCTTGATCTAGACGAACAATAAAGCAATAAATCAAATCCTGATTTTTAGTATTTGCCAAGTTCAGTGCTGTACATACTCGAATCATGACCAATTACGAGCTACTGATGGGGAGTCACTGAAGGTGCAGTTGGGAGTAGATGCGCAGCAGTGCACCAGTATATAGTATTTCCACCATACAATAGCTGTAACAGGCTCAAACACTGATAATGGTAACATGCAGCAAAATATTTAGGAAGCAATACATTTTAAACATTTACTATCCTTGATTTTAATATACTTCAATTGCAATCTATTTATATATTTTCTTTTTAATCATGGCTGTATTCAATAACTGGCCCACAGAATTCTTGACATTTTAATAATTGGCTTCCGCTAGAAAAATTCCCACCCCCTAGAATTTCTGATTCAGTAGGAATGGAGAGAGGTCTGAGAACTTTCATTTCTAACATGTTCCCAGGTGATGCTAATTCTGCTGGTCTGGGAACCATACTTGGAGACCCACATCGGTATTTTCTTAGGAAATAGTAGGATCAGCCTTTGTTTGAGATGGGTATTTTAAAATGTGTTAAAAAATTATCACATTTCTACTTCGCTGGAAAATTTTTTATTGTTTGTTGTTCCTGTTAATTTGAAATTGTTGGGGTTTATCAATTGCCTATTGCTTTTCTTATGAGATATTTATCTTTCCTTTTTCTGATCTATTTATATGACGTTTCTGTTACTACACTTCTATTGTGAAACCATCTTCATTGCTCATATTGTCTATAATCGTAATAGTTTTTAAAATTTTATTATCACACTCAGTTTTATTTATTTAGGATTTTCCTTCCATAATCGTAATCAAGATTGTTCTTGTTACTTCGTTTGTTTTTACTTCTCATGAGATTTTATTTTCAAGATTATACTAGATTTTCAAAATAAATTTAAAACTTACCATCTGTTTCTATGAGCTAAGGTAGAGTTTATTCTGTATGGAAATTACCTATTTCTTGAAAATGTGAAAAGTCTCATTGGAAGACACATCTGGTTTAGAGACATTTGAGAGGTAATTCTTTGTAATATTTTCATTTTATTCTAGGTGGTTTTTCTGATCACACTATATCTATTTGGCCTTAATTTGAATAAATCTTATACTCCCATGTAATTGACCATGTCATCATGATTCTCAATATTTTTAAGCAACTCTGAATCTGATCTTTTTATTCTTGTCTTCCTAATTTTATAAATTTAGCATCTTTTCTTTTTCTCCTTGGCTAGATTTGCTATTTTGTAAATTTTGTTTTCTTCCTTTAAAAAGAAAATCTTATCTATTTTTTTTCTATTTTCTAATTTGTTTCTACTTTTCGTATTTCCTTTGTAAAATATTTCTTGGGTTTAGTTTCTGGTATTTTTTAGTAAACCTTTTGGATGGGGAGCTTAATTTAATTTTGGTTATTTAGTTCTTTAAAAATTGAAAAAACATATGGATCTGAATTGACCTTTGAACACAGTTTGACTCTTCTCATTTGTTTTGATAAATAATATTATTTTTGTTCTTTTTTATTATATGAAAGTTTAATTTTCCTTTCTTCTAATAGTATTAAAAATATTTTATAAAGTCCCGGTGGTTGGAATTGTGTGTATGAGTAGAAAGTGGTATGGTGGGTGAGTGAAGGAATAACAGAGCTTCAGGTTGGTTAACATCTTTGGTGTTCATTTTATAGATTTGTTTAATTAGATTTAATTAGTGGTTTTAATACTTATTCCTTTTGATATTTATTGAGACTTTCTTTGTGACCTAATAACTTTGATTTTTCAAACTGAACACTTGAAAATGTGTAAGTTTGTAGTATGCTATATTCAATATACTCAAATCTGGTTAATTATAGTATCTAAATTCTCTCCAGCTACCTTGTTTGTATTGACTTTATCAATCAAAATATTTAAAAATTTTCAAAATTCTTCACAATTTATTGTGTCGATTTCTCCTTGTATTTATAATAGTTTTATATAATATTTTATCCTTGTTTTTCTCTGATTATAAAGGTTTATTTGTGGTAGAGATAATATCATTATGAACTATATCTTCAATAAATATATTACTTTTTGCTCCCCTAATGTTTTCTGCTTAACAAGTGTTTGTACAGGCTACATTTTTAACCTTTTCTGTGTTATTTTGATATGAGTCTTATCTATAATATTGGATTTAAATAACATACATGAAGAGTCTTTGGCTTTCAATATGGGAATTTATATAATTGATATGTTTATTAAATTTCTAAAGGGTTGAGAAGATTAACAAAAATAATTGGTTTATTCCCAATTACATTTTAATCAAGTTATCATGCAATCCATGAAATAGAAAGTGTTGTATAAAAAGTATAGTCTTTTGAGCCAGCCAATCAGAGAGTGACATCTTTACCATTTGCTAATTTCAATCCCTTGTGAGTTATTATTCTCTCAGTCTCAGTTTTCAATCTATAAAATGGGGTCAGCTCATCTACCTCGTAGTACTGTTATAGGAGAAAATGTACCAATTATGTACCAGTAATACACCAAGCTCTAAGAAGAGTATGTTGCACTTAGTAGGTATTTTTCCTGGAGCAAGATATGTAGCTTATTCATGTTCATAATTCTAATTCTTTGCATCATGCCTGGCATGGATAAGAAACTCAAAAATTTTTTGCTGAATGAATGCCAAAGTGGACAAACCTGTTGGTCACAATGCCTTTGGCTCTCTAACAAACAAAGGAAGAGATTTACTAGGTGGTCCCACTCCCAGCGGGGAAGGCCCTGGCAGTCCTTTCTGGGCAACAGAGATTGGGCAAAGGCAAGGGTGTAGACTTCTCTGACTGCCCTGATATACCAGCTCCAAGGCCAGACCTGGCTAGCACATGAATGCCCAAACAGAAGAAACTGAGTGGTGACTGGTGCTTGTGTCCACATCCCAATTACTGTTGGTGCTATGTAGTTGGTGCTCAGTAAATGTTAAATAAATGGGAAAGGTCTTGGGTTTCAAAGCAGATGGTTTTTTTTGTCCTGTGCTAAATTATCTCAGCCTAACTTGGATTTCAGGTGCAGCTGTAGTAGAAATGTTTATGCACTCTGATAGTGTCTCACCTTACGTTTCTGCTGATCCTCTTTATTTTTCATCCTCAGGCTTTTTGCCAGCCAGTTGCTCTGGTTGAGTGGTAAGTGATAGGCTGCTGTAGGGGGAGTACCATGCCTGGGAGCTGCCCTGGGTGCAGTGATCTTGATATGACAGGATCAAAGCTCTCAAGCTGCTACAACTCACTCAGCCCAAGAGTGGCCTAGCTTGCAAGGATGGTGAAGTTAATGTTCCCTCAACCAGTGGAGAATGGAGGCAGAGGATAAATCCCCAGACTCATGGCCTTTGGAGGATAAATCTGAAGCGCATTCTATATGGTTCCTCAAAGGATCTCCAAAAGAATTGAGTCCCTGTTGTCCTTAGTGGTAATCAGATCAATAATACATTGTTTAGTGGACTTTTTTTCCTTCCCATCTGACTTTTCCACTTCTCACCCTGATTGCTGGGATCACTCCTCATGCAAATTATCTGCACCAAGGATATTTCCTCAAATTTGGCTTTTGGGGAAAGCCAAACTAAGTTGGAATGCAATACTATCTCTTTGCCTACAACCCCACCCCCTCCTAGTACCAACATCCCACAGGACACAGCATTGAGAAGGAAGATGTGTTGTATGTTCCTTTTTTTCATGGTTCTGTTCCAGCACAAAGAACCTCTAAGTCATCACTGAGAGAAACCATGGAATTCTCTGAAAACAGTTTTACTGTCTAGACGTTTTACTTTGAATTTAGTCGTATCAACACTCCTGAGGAAATAAGACTACGCAGACCAGTGTGGTTCCCTCCCTTTTGTTAAAGGGCTTGACCCTCCTATCAGTGTGATGGCCAACATTTCCAGCATCCTGTTGACACAGCTTCATTACTCTGTGGCCTCAGGGGTGAAGATAACAGAAGTTCTGAGCAATGAGAGTAAAGAAAACCTTAAGAGCTAGAAGCCTTGGATTGCAACTGGTCAGCTAAGTAGACCATGTAAAAATGCAATAGTAATATTTTCCACCACCACCACCCCTCCCCCAAGGGAGGGAGACGTTTTAGACTGTTTTTTTTTTTTTTTTAATTAGGTTCTCTGATATAATCATCTTTCAACTCTCAATTGACTCAGGGTCAATTCTATGAAGCAGAGATAGTTCAAGAACATGTAAGAGAATGAATTTCTAAAGATGAAAACTCCTCTTTGTTTAATCTTATGGCATCATCTGATATTAAAGTGGGCTTAATTGTTGCTAATTTATAATGTAGAGTTACCTCACAAAATGACTGTTAATGACTTTTTTTTGCCATATTGGCTTTTGAAAAGTTCTGCTGTTTGAACAACTCAGTTTTTGTTGTTGTGACTTGTTTTCCCAACCAAAAACACACTCCATTAATGTGCTATAACAGAAAGAAAAAACCAATGACTCAATTCTGATAAGTTCTTTTTGAGTATTGTTGATGACAATGTCTAGTCAGAGAGTATCCTAAGAAAAATTTAAATTGTGTACCATGTTTGGATGAACCTAAAACATTTTGCTTTTCATACACAGAGTGGTGTGCTGTAGTCAGCCTGGAATACCTTTCACTGATCTGATTTTCAAGAGTTTTGTTAGCCATTATTAAGAATTAAATTATATGAACTTACAATTTAAAAAGAATACAGGGGCACCTGGGTGGCTCAATCAGTTAAGCATCCGACTCTTGATTTGGGCTCAGGTCATGATCTCAGGGTGGTGAGATCCAGCCCTGTGTTGGGCTCCATGCTCAGCAGGGAGTCTGCTTCTTTCTTTCTCTCTTCCTCTGCCCCTCCCCCTGCTTGCACTCTCTCTCTCTTTTTCTCTCAATAGCTCTCTAAAAATAAATAAATAAATCTTTAATAAATAAATAAATAAAAAGTATACCAAAACCAAAGTAATAAATAGCGCAAAGTTATCACTTCCTAATTGTTTTACTGCGTTTTGTTATTATTTATGCTCTTGAGGTTATTTACATCTGTTGCATCTGTAAAGTGGAAATATTATGCTATGCATAGTTGCTGTTACATCCAGAACGGCACAGAATGACTGAGGAAGTCTTTCTCCAGTATTCAAGATCTATTATGCAGTTCAGGAGGGAGTGTGTCATTGGCAGTCATGGAAAGTTTTGACATTTGACTTCATCATTTCCCTTTTGTCTTACTCATTAATATAAACCTAAGGGAAAATATCAACCAGCATTTATGTTGACCCTATACTCATTTATCAATTGCAATCATAGGTCAGCTATAGATAGTAGAGTTAGGCAAAATTCAATTAATCCCCTCCTTGAGAACTAATTGGTTCTATGGAAATTACCATAAAGAGTGTAGTGTATTTTATTGTTATGTGTAAATTGTGTGCTATGCAGACTTTATATCAGGAAAATTTTTAATAAACTTATGTATGTGTATACTTTTTTCTGGAGGGCCAGTTATTAAACATCTGCCAGCCCAGTACTGTATACACAGGTCAAGCAAGAGGAATGGAGAACAACTTGCAAGACTGTTATGTGTGTGCCTTTATTTCCTAATGTCCTGAAGTTCTTAATTTAGATTTTACTTTGCCCTAAAGTTACTTTTTGCTGTAACATTTATTGTCTTTTTTATTTTTAAGCAGTTGAGTTAAACATAATCATGAACCCCTCAATTTTTTTTTGAAATTTTTAAAAATTTTCCTTCCTTTTTAAAAATTGAAGTATAGTTGACACACAATATTATTTTAGTTCAGGTGTACAACATGGTGATTCCACGTTTTTGAACAGTACAAGATGATCATCACCACAATGTCTAGTTACTGCTACCACATGAACGAAAAGTTTGAAAAATTGAAGCAAGTGGTAAAGAAAAAAATCACTATAATGCACTTCATTATATTTTATACGTAACTTCTAAATTTTGATCACTTATATAAATTTGCTTTCATTCTTCAAGAATATATTCTATCTGTAAAATTGAATGACTTGAGTTGGGGTGAAATTTATCATATCTTTTTTCATTAAAATTAGTAATTTTTTTTTCGGTTATCTTTCCATCGAGAGACAGGATTTCATAAGAAGATTAAAGGCCAGTAGTGAGATGAAGGTATATATTAAAACAGCAAACTCACTTTTGTCCTCCTGTCTGAGAGGGTTTTAATACACAGGGCTGAGCTTTGGCCACCCCATTTCTCTGGTTAAGGAGTAAGTGTTAAGCTGCCTGGGATTAGATGGATGCCTATGGGCCCTGCTTGAGCATGGTCTTGATGAATTCACAAGGCTAGGATCTGCAAACGTGAAGTGTTACCAGCCTTATAGACAGGTTGAACATTCTGTCCTTGTATGGGAACATCTCTTCCCAGCTCCTGAAGAATTCCAGGAGATTCACCTCTCACCCTCTAGATGAATATTCAATGAGAATCTACTTGAGCACAGCATTATGCTAGGTGCCACTGGGACACATTATTGACTAAAAGATGTCTTTTGCCCTCTAGGAGGTTAACTAGCTCCATTCAGCTCTCAAGATAATCATATTTGACTCAATAGTAAAATAAGGCAGGTTAGGTAGGAAATCGAGGTAATGTTATAAACTCATTCCATGTAACGGTATTTGTTATTTGAGATGATTGAAAGGCTGGTTGGAATTTTTTGTGGGGAGATTTCAATAGAATTATTAGTCTGAGTACCAGAGGCCTAGGAGATGTAAGGCCTCAAAGAGTCATAGGATGTAGAGGAAACAGAAAGGTGGATAGTTAATAGCAATACCGTATTCTTGATTTCTTGCAGTCAAAGGCAGTGTGTTACTTTTGATTTTTTTTTTAGGTAAAATTCATATAAATTGACCATTTAAATAATCCTAAAGTGCACAATTCAATGGCATTTCGTACATTCACAATATTGTACAACCATCACCACTCTTTCATTCTAGAACTTTTTACCCCAAAAAGCAAACCGTATCCCAATTAAGCAGTTACTCCCTATTCCTCCTCCACTAGTTTTTGAATTTTTTTTTTTCCGTCTAGAAGCCACTAGTCCCTGGAAGCCACTAGTCTACTTTTTATCTCCATGGATTTAAGGCTGGTTGGATTTTCATTTTACATGAAGAACTGTTCCAGGAGCAGAAGACAAGAGTTCCAACCCCTAGGACACTTTTTACTAGCTGGGTGAAATTGAAAAAGAGTTTGCCTTGTTAAAGTTCAGGCTCTTTATCTATGGATTATACATAATAATACCTGATTTCTCTGAAGGCATGGGGCAAGACCAGGTGATCCGTAAAACTTGCTTGAAACTCTAAGCTTTATGATTATGTAATTTCATGGTCTTTGTGAAGACCATGGATCAATGCCTAGTAACACACTGAAGCTTTATTTGTTTGTAACCTTAGTAATTAAACTGTGGCAGGCCATCACAGGCCTGCATGTAAACAAATATACTGCACTGCTTGCATACACTCCAAAGTATAGAGAAAAAAAAGCAACCCTCCAAAGTGACCAGAGATTTTTCTGGAATTACTATTTCTTTGTGTTGTGAAGATTTGCATTCATCATACCGTGACATGTGGAGAGCAAGGAATTTGTCATTTTTCTCCAGAAGTTTTTCACTCCATTAGAATGATAACCTGTAGGATTTCTGTACTGCTGAACTGTGGTTTGATCTGTTCCTCCATTCCTGAAGGATTACCCCTGTTGATATAACCAAAGAGAAATAAGTGGAAACATAAACAGTTCACGATGTGTCAAAGTAAGAGTCACAGAATTTCAAATACCTCTGAGAACATCCAAACAAGGAGGGGAATATCAACACAGGGGAAAAAACCCACTGTCTCTTTTCTATCATTTTGGTTTTGTTTGAGGCAGGCTGCTGATTTCCCGGCCAATTTGAACGCAGCTGTGACACGCAGTACACCAGCTTTTCCTCCATAAGCGCTAGATTATCCTTTTGTTGTCTCTTTGCTGACTTTCACAATAGTATGGCTCCCAAAAATGGCTGAAGGGAACGCTTACAGATTGATGGTCTCTCCCAAATGCAGGTTTAGAACAGGGGCCCTTTAGAATAGGTTTGGAGCTGGAGGATGACCCGCAGCTGACCTTCCCAAATTATAAAATTTTAAAGCTTTCTTAAATGTGCTAAACATTAGCCAAATGGGGAGGACCTGATCAGGAAGGCCTTCTGGTGACTGTTTCAAAGAAAAATAGTTACCCGTAAATGGCGGAGGAAACGTCGGGGTCCCATGGACTCCATCTCGGTTGTAGCCCTCTTTCCGTTCCTCACCCCCTGCCCCCCCAATATGTCCGCCTATTGTCAGAGTTTTGGTTATGCCACAGTGGAACTGAACAGCCTACGTTGGGCCTAATTGAGAAACCCCCACCACTTACCAACATCCCTCATGATGAAGTCATAGAATCCTGGACATTTTAGCTTGTATCTTCTAAGATGCTTGTGACCCTCTGTGGTTTCAAATTATAAGGAGCTTTCCATGAAAATAAACCAGCATGAAGCCCTTGGGTTATTAGTTCTGCCCGGATTGAGTATTGCAAAGAACATAACTCTCCTTCTTTGAAAGGAAAATTCATGAAAGAAAGTTGTTGTAAGATTCTGGGTAGTCATTAAAGACATGTAAAAAGTCAAAGAGAGCCTCAATTTAAACTAAGCTGAGTAATTTAAGAAAATGTGTCCGTAGCATAAAGCTGCACATATGGATTGTCCTTATTCACTAACAGCTGTGTGGGATTTGCTGTTTCTTCCATGTTTTATGTGATGATAGTGGATGCCGGCTCTTAGCTCCCAACACTGATTGCTATTCAGGGACTGGGATTCTGGATCTGCTCCAATCATGTGGAATCTATTTTGGACCCATCATGTCACACTTGAACTCTAAAATATGCCTATCGGTGAAAGGTTCTGTTTATCTTTCTCTTTACTCCGACTCACACAGAAAATGGAGCTCAGTCCTCGCGCCATCGGACTTTTGTTTCACTCTAAAACCCTCTCTGAATCCCAGGCAGCGGGAGCAGAAAAGACAGTTTTCCAAACTTGCCGATGTGGTGGCTGCTTTTCCCTCAGCCCTCTGGTCTCAGCCTCCTGCTCACAACTTGCTCTGCTCCTCCACTTTGCTCACTTCCTTCTTTGCAAATCTCCCCTATGGGCAATTAGGACTGCGATTTACACTGGTTTTCTTCTGCTTTGTGCACAGCAAGCAGCTCGGTCCTTTCATTGGACACACAGCTGTGGCTGCCTTTCCGGGGGGAGGGAAGCCACCCCAGAAAGTGGCAGCCAGCAAGGGATGCCAGAGAGAACACCAGGGGTGACACTTTGTAGCCAAAGAAGCGTGCATGGTGTATGGATAGAGGAGGAAAACGCCAAGGGGGGAGAGTACAGGCTTTGACTCACTGAGGGTAAAGAAGTAACCGAATCTGGTAGGAGTGAACCCAAGAGTCAAGACAGGGCTACGTGACCAAACCCTTTGGGGCAGAGGGCAGAGTTCTGCATCTCACCCCCGGAGACGGGAAATATAAGGGCCGCTCTCCCTTTGTGAAGTTTCCAGACGATGGTGTGGTTCTCTTTCTGACTCTTCATTGTAACAGGGATGAGAATAGGGTCCTGGAATTACTGTTTCTAGTAAGTTTATTTTGACCTCAGAAGCATAGGCCATTTGATAAGGTTTTTTGATATTCGCCTCCTCTGAGTTCATTTTTTTCCCCCTGGGGAGCAAGCCAAGAATGTAGTTCAGACTTTCTGGCTGCTCCATTTCCAGATTTGAGTCTGATACAGTCATCCCGCTTCGACGGCCTAGAATCTTTTTTCTTGGCGAGGGGAGGGAGGAAGAGAAGGAGGAAATGTTCTTAAGACTTTCTAAAATGAGTAACTAATTTTAGGAGGAAGGCATTGCTTTGCTCTGGAAGGCCTCTGACTCCTCAAACTATGAGGCCTTTGAAAGGAGACCCCATATGCGATGTGGCATGATTGACAAGAAATTCGCTTGAAATGACGGAGAGGCGCTCATTAGGCTGGGACTCCTTGCCATCTGGGTTTGAGTTTTGATAATGGGATCAGGCTCTCTTTTGGTCCGTGCGTTGAATAGCTGAGCATAATTTGTTAGTGATTGTGGCTAAAACGCAAACATTTTTTAGTCACATTCACAGGAATTTGAGACTAACCGCAGTCTTGGGGCTCAACAGTGAGAAAACGCTTTCCAGCCGCACTACTGTACTCAGCGACTGGGTTGAGAAGGGTTCTCACAAAACTGCCAGGCTCACTCTGGGCTGGACGTGTGCCATTGGAAACAGAAGTGCAACTTTATCACTTGACTTCAAGAAGAGGTTTCCCAGCGGCATATGGAGACAATATATGAGACAGACCCAGTGGAGGAAGCTCCCCTTTCATGGTGGGGAGGTGGGGAGTGTGCTTCTCCCCTGCCCAGACTTGGGTGGGGGATAGGTGAGGAAGAGCACTAAGAGGCAAGAGAGGAACCAGGCCAGTATTTTTTCCTCGTAAAAAACTTTGGGTGATTTGTGCCTGAATTATAGTACAACTGATGTAAACTCGAAGCTCCATATGCGCCATGAGAAAGAGATTAAATCCAAGTAACCACCCCACAAAGCAGCACCAACAAAGCCGTTTCCATGACAGCAATCACTCTTGGAGCCTTCTCCCAAGGGCTTCCTTTAACTTGGACATAGCAGAATACCAAACTACTTTTTGTTGTGATTTAACGATATCAACGGCCTCTTCAAAATCACAAGTGTACTTTCAACTTCTTTTGTCAATTTTAGTTCTTTAGTTGAGGAAGGGGTAGCAGCCTTGGGTGGGCATTTTGGAAGCACAGTGCTCAGCTCCCTGGAGAATCTGGGAACTCCAGCCCCAGGAGCAAGTTTTAAGAAGGCAGTCAATTAAAATAATTTTTATTCATTTTTTTTTTAAAAGAAAGCTACAAGAACTAATACACTCTTGTGTGAGCATTCATCATAATCCTGGGTAGGCTCCTACATTTATAAAACTCAGCAAATTCAACAGAGCTTTTATTTTCTCTGGAAACTACGAAGAGATGGACACTACCTTTCAGAGACTACGGCTATAACTCATTGATAGCTATGGACATGGATTCATTCCTGATTTTATAGTTGTAAACACGTAAAAAATTGTATAATAAAAAAAACTTAGAAGTGTCAAGATCACCAATATTTTTTGTCTTCAAGAGAAAGGGAGTTTGGGAAACACTGGTCAAGAGTATAAGTAGAGAGAAGATGTGGGAGAGAGAGATACACTAGCTTGGTTGAGTTGACCATGTTTGTGAGCATCAGAATTATAATTCTCAACACTTCAAAAATTAATCTAGTTTATTATAAAAAAACAATTGAGGATGTTTTTAATGATTTTTCTACGTTCAATATAACATTATGTATAACAGTGAAAATTGTGAAATGTTTTAAAGGCCCAAATTAGTGGGCCATTAATTTTGGTATGTACATGCGACAGAATACAATATATACATCAAAAAATAATCAACAGATGTACTATATACACACCCACAGAACATGGAAAATGGGCTTCATACATTGGCACAAGCAAAAACAGGCTACAAAATAGTACCTATCTGGGTTTGGGCCTAGGGGTATTGTCTATTGCTTTTGATAATCTTTGATGGTCCATTTTCTCTTTTGATGTTCTTTAGATAATGTGCATTGCTTAATACCTCCAAAATGATCATGTGTTGCTTTTGCGATATGATAAAAACAAAATATACTTCTATTTATTTTTAAATTCTATTTTGGGAGTGCTGGGTGGCTCAGTTGGTTAAGCATCTCCCTTGGGCTCAGGTCATGATTTCAGGGTCCTGGGATTGAGCCCCCTCTTCCAGCTCCCTGCTCAGCAGGGAGTCTGCTTCTTCCTCTGCCCCTCCCCCCACTAGTGTGCGCGCTCTCTCTCTCTCAAATAAATAAAATCTTTAAAAAAAATAAACTCTATTTCTTTTTTTAAAAGATTTTATTTATTTATTTGACAGAGAGAGACACAGTGAGAGAGGGAACATAAGCAGGGGGAGTGGGGGAGGGAGAAGCAGGCTTCCCGCCGAGCAGGGAGCCCGATGTGGGACTCGATCCCAGGATCCTGGGATCATGACCTGAGCCGAAGGCAGACGCTTAACGACTGAGCCACCCAGGCGCCCTTCTTTTTTATTTTATTTTATTTTATTTTATTTTATTTTATTTTTTTTAATAAACTCTATTTCTTATTGAGATATAATTGGCATATAACATTAGTTTCAGGTGCACCATGTAATGGTTTGATATTTCAATATTTTGTGAAACGATCACCGCAATAAATCTAGTTAACACCATCACAGTACCTAGTTACACAGTTTTTTTCTTGTGATGAAAACTTTAAGATCTCTCTTAGCATATACTGGTTTTAAATTAAAAAATTATTAGATACCTTATATAGATATATTTATGAATTATTTTTTGTCTTCTTCCTAGAGGGTTTGAGCAGGCTAAAAATGTTTGCAATCCTGTAACTTTTTTTAAAGATGAAGATGAGGTTATTAGGCTAAGAGAATAATGAAAGGGAATCACAGAATAAAAATGTATGCCATGAAGTTCTGAAATTATTAAAGGGAGGTATAGGTCTTTCTCTGAGATTCTGGAAAACGCTCTATATAAAAATATCAAAGAAACAGTTCATTGTGAATTGGAAGTGTGCCATTAATCAGGAAAAACATTTTGTTCCAGGCATTGAAGCCTGAAAGAGTTTCATTTTTTGAATTTTTTAAGCATGGGCACAGAATGGAGGAGTAGACAGCAGGCTCATAACTTCTTTCTGGTAAATTCTAGGGGCATACTCAGAGAGCTGGTCTATGGACAGGGTCACCTGCTGAACAACTCCATGTTGTAGGTGAAGGTGCCCCCTGGAGATTGTACCCTGCTGCCACACTTGGTGATCAGATTGAGGTCATAAAATTAAATTTAGGGAAAATAATTCTAGGGGGGCCCAACATATTCAAATCTGCAGTGCTCTAGATTAGCCCAGTTATAAAATGATGGATTGTGTGTCTGTTAGGAAATTCTTTCTGAATCTTATTTCCCAAGACTGGACTTTTGGCACATGTCGGGTAGTTGGAGGGCTGAGCATCTCTGTTTATGCTTCAGCAATGAGCCCGGTGGGTGCTGGGCTTAAGGAGGAATTTCTGGGCTCAGTGTATCTCCCTGCATGTCGAAGATCTAAAGACTTACTATTCTGTTGATTCTGGATTCAGTGCCTTTAAATATGATTCATTTTATGCAAAACGAGAAGATAACATCTTGTTTCAGGAAAACTTGAATCTGGCAGACTTCCCTGTATCAACCGCACATTTAAAAATTCTGAAGAAAAGTTAAAATGCAGGGTATGAAATCTTTATACCACTAACTGCCTTCATAACTGGCCAAATCCTTTATGTCTCTATGGCTCAGTTACTACATCTGTAAAATGGGAATGATGACGCCTACTTCAGGATGATGATGAGGGAGATATGACGATACATGCAAAGTACCTGGCAAATTGAGAGCATTTAGTAAATGGTGGCTTTTGTTTTTAAGTAAGACAAGATGGTACATGGGAGAATGAACAAGGAAAAGAAGAAAAGAAATGAGGTATGGGGAAAATGATGGAGAGCAAGTAAATTGTGGCTCTCAGTGGCCTTGTGGAAGGACTTCGCTGAGCAAGGTGGGAGATTCTACACCCAATGTCACTTGCCTACCTGGCCATGTTTTCTTATTGGTTCATTACTTTGATAGTTACTACTATGTGTGCTGTGGAGAGTCGTAATACTCCGAAGAGTCTTCAAAGGTCATGAGCAAACAGACCAGACAGATGATCGTGAGCGCCTGAGCTCAACTCAAGAAATGCTGATGTTGCACATTTCACTGCTCCATTTTCTCTGTTGCTTTGTGCGTTTTTCTTTTCTGGACATTCCTGGTTGCAGGGTAAATTACACGTATTCTGTTACAAATAAGGCCCTTCTATGGCAAGCTAACTGTATCTATATACAGCCATCCCATTGTAAAATGTGTTGTTAAAGACAAATTACCAAAGCCCTAAAAATTATTTTTAGGACAAGAAGCTGTTAGGCCAATTTGGGTTTCAGATTAGGCTGAACTTTCCCACCCTCTGAGGATGGTGTGATTTCCCGTCATTCCTTGGGGATCTCATCTGAAATAGAATTGGAGGGAAAGGCAAATTGACTGACAAGGGCAGGTGATGTGAGCTCAGGTGTCCTGCTGAGGGGGCTCACTTAGGATTCCAAATTAAAGTCAGCCACAGCCCCATGCTGGCTCGAGCTGCCCCGTGCAGACCTGGAGTCAATTCTGTGCTAAGTACTTACAATGTACAGATTAGCAAAGACAAAGGTTGATGGTCTCAGTGCATCCTCTGTCTTTCAGAAGCAAGCAGGCATAGTTGCAATGGTGAGGAAATTGACTGGGAGCTGACATGAAGTTTTAAAAGCGTTTTCTAAGCGTTGTATATATTTCCATGTGCTTATTACCAGCTTTCTGGCATTTCGTTGTCTAAGCCCACTCAAAAAATATTTATTATCCCTTTCCTGTTTTTTAAAGCTTTAATTAATATGCTCTGGACCTAAAAAAGAAACTGATATTCATTAGGTACTGATGTTGCAATTCTACATACATTAAATTATTGCCATAATAAATATTGCTATGTTGATTTCACACAACTGAGGTTTCTAAGACATTAAGTAACTCACCAAAGCCAAGACAGACAGTGACTGATAAAACTGTAATTTGACTAAAGTTTCATCTACAGATAAGTAAGATGTAAGCCCTGTCTTCAGAAAGCCCAAACTTCTAGGAGAGTAATATATTAATAGATGATTGCAATCCAAGATAGACCAAGATTAATGCTGTAATGAGTGCCTAGTTCAGAGCTTTGCACACAGCATTCTATAAATGTGGTATTAATGAATAGAGAATATGCATGAAAAATGTAGCTAGTGAATATAAAAACACCCTTGACTATGAACTCTGAAATAGTGCTCTTATGTCAACAAATACATATTTAACCAAGGAAAAAAATAGTCTATGAAAGGCATGACGTGGAACTTGAATAAATTTAATCTCTTATCTTCAGAAGAACTTTTTCAGTAACAATTTAGAGAGATTAACTATCAGTGTTTCCGCTTGCCACCCCAATCTCATAGAGCTCTTCCATGAAGGGAATTGTGTTCTAAAGGATGACGTCATCATGGAAAGCATGGGTCTCTTATCTCAAGTATGTTTTGATGTATTTGAGATCTAGCTGAGCCAGATCTGGGGTTCTGATGAATGGAATTGAGTGGTTCTCTTTCCCTCACCATCTGACCTTTCCAAGCAGGTCCTTGAGAGAAAGAAGACTCACTCAGAAACCCGGCCAAAGGGCTGGAGGAGGATGAGGGACCATCTCAACAAATGAAACTTGAGCTTGCATCCCAAGCTGACTCAGTCAGGAACTGAGGTGGGTGTAAGAATGTCGACAGCCTCATGTGCACATGAAAGGAGCTCGCTCAAATTGCGAACACTTAAAATACCCAAGCGCAGACCTCTTACTAGTTAAGAAAAAGTGTGGGAGCTCTTTCTCATTTGACAACAAACCATTGGTTTGTTGGGGACCATAAGTATCAGGGACAGTGGTGCCTGGAGGCCGGGGTGAAGTGTGCACCATTGGTGAGGGCAGAATGTTTGCTCAGTTGGCCCTGTGAGTGGCAACACTGAGGACAACTGGATCCACAAGTCCCAGTTTTCCCAGCCCCGATGTCAGAAAAGTCTTAAGTCAACAGCTTGAGGATGGCTGGCCAAAGCACCGGAAGGTAAAGCCGCTTCCGGGAATGTCTACAATATACCGTGTGGACTTTACAAGATTTCCTCAGGGAGCCGGGATGTTTTCACCGCCTGAAATAATGTTTAACTTTCTATCTGCATCAACATGGATAATTCTCAAAAACAAAATGTTGAGTGAAAAAAGCAGATTGCAGAAGGATAAGTACAATATGCCGCCACTTACATATATGTTTAAAATACACGAAACACTGGAATATATTTTTATGGATGCACATACATATATATGATAAACATTTTCTCAGGCGTGGATGGAGAGGAATACAGATTGCTTTGAGATGCTAGTTCTCTGAGAAGAGTACGTCTGAGAGAGGGGAGCCTGCAAGGGTGTGTTACGCTTTGACTTTACCCATTACATTTTTCCCCTGAAACATTTGTACAGTGTTTCTGGCACAACTTGAATCCTTCTTACTTTTAGACCAACAGTCCTTTTTTCCCTGTTCTTTCTAATGTATCTGAAAGGATTTGTAGTTAAATATTTTTGAAGTAGAAAAAAGCCAGACTTCATTGTTAATGTTAAAACGTTTGTACATATAGGCTGGCGAGGCCTGGGGATTTCGGAGGACACTCATCACTTGGTTACCTTTGAGGAAAAGGGGTAAAATTAGAGCAGGGATCTACTTTCCTTGACAGCTCAATACATGGAGAGTGTCAGCTCTACGATTTGGCTGGGTTTGAGTGATGCAGACACAAAAAGTTATCCTTACTTGTTGTGAAAATAGGAATGATTGTTTTCACTGTCCTCTCATGGCTCAGAAGTAAGTAAGGACGCTACGTTCAACTGCTACAATCTCTACCTTTGGGGTAAGATGGAGCATAAAAGTGTTCCGACTCCAATATGATAATGCATCAGAAAGCTCTGACTGAATGGGCAACTAGCTTATAGGGTATGTATGTGAATAAAAGTACAGTCTGCCCAACTGGGAACACGACTGTCTGTTACTCTGTTTCAGACCAAGCTGTTTGTCTCTGCATGTGGGTGCCATCACTCTGACAGGGTTTCTGGTTTCCTTTGCTTTTATTTCAAATACATGGAACAGAAAATGGAATCCTAAATAAATGATTCCTTAACTTCAAAGGAAATCCAACGTTGTAAATTTTCTATTTTTAGTCTTCTGGTATTCCTTTTCCCTTTCTTTTCCATTGAACATCCTAGGGCATGAAAAGCAAATAGAGGAGCTATATTTTATTAAGGGATGGGGTACAGAATCATGAGATGAGGAAGAGTAGGTAACATTTCTTTTACTCTAACAAATAGGACTGAAGGCCAAATTAAAAGCAGCTTCAGAGACTTTGGGGGGAAAATTATAGTTTATTTTCTTGCATGTGGGTATGTGTGTATTAGTTTGGAGGCAAGGGGGGTGTTCATGTAACCAAACATTTGGTCTGTGCGAACAGGACCATGGGAGCAGTTGTCTTGAGGAAAAACAGCAATTGCCTCAGATCCCACCTGCCCCTCTGCTATGCACGCAAATTTTCCACATCTCTCCTTCTACACCAGGCCCTTCTTCTTGCTTTCATATTCCCCTTCCAAAATAATGACCCCTCTGGAAACTTCTTCCATCATATCTATCTCTCACACACACATATATACAGACATAGACTCTGAAGTCATTTCATTCTCTGTGGTATTGCTAATAACAATTTCAGGAATATTCCTCCTTTTCTCCTAGAAGATTGGGTCTTCCTGAGGGTAGAGACCCCATAATGCTTTTCCTTTTGTTTGTTGGTTTTTTAGTTCACATAGCAGTACTAGTACATTGAACAATCAAGATAAATCCCGGGCCCACCTAGAAGGAGACTTTCCCTCATTTAGAGAGAGGGACAGGAGGCACTGGAGTTCGAGTGCTTTGTCCAAGGGCATAGAGTGAGGGCACTGGAGTGAGTGCAGCCCCTAAACCCTATTGGGACTGGAGACCTGATCTGCTCCCAAGATTGCATGATTAGGAGTCTCAAAGTCTGCATCTCCAGGACTTGCCTCTGTATAAATCAGCTTGATATGATGGGAGACCATAAACTTTTTGACCGCCTTCCATCAGGGACGTTGTCTAACCTTACTGAGCTTCAATTTACTCTTCTCCAAAACAGGAATGATAAAAAGTCCACAGAAAGTTTTGGCGACGATGTGGAGATGGGGAACCCTCTTGTACGGTCGGTGGGATTGCAAACCACTGTGGAAAAGAGTATGGAGGTTCTTCAAACTTTTATAAAAATAGAACTACTCTATGATCCAGTAATTGCACTCTTGGTTATTCACCCCCCAAATACAAGAACACTAATTCAAAGGGATACATGTACCCCTCCCTATGTTTATAGCAGCATTATTTACAATAGCCAAGATATGAAAGCAGCTCAAGTGTCCATCACTGGATGAATGGATAAAGAAAATTTGGTAGAGGTATACAAGAATATTACTCAGCCATAAAAATGATGAAATCTTGCCATTTGCAACAACATAGATGGAGCTAGAGAGTATAATGCTAAGTGAAAAAGCCAGTCAGGGAAAGACAAATACCATTATGATCTCACTCATATGTAGAATTTAAGAAACAAAACAAATGAACAAAGGAAAAAAAAAAAAAAGAGAGTGAGACAAATCAAGAAACAGACTCTTAACTATACAGAACAAACCGATAGTTACCAGAGGAGAGGTGGGTGCGGGGAATGGAGGAAATAGGGGATGGGGATTAAAAAGTACACTTATCATGATGAAAAAAAATGATAAAGTTTTAGTGAGGATCAATTTAATTAAAGTAGTATGTATGTAGCCTAGCACATAGTAGGTGCTCAATAAACTCTTCTCTCTGCTGGGCTCTTCTATTTGACAGCTGGTGTCAGTTCCATATTCTCCAAGCTTTAGGGCTTATAGCCTCTTCTAAACCAAACCAAATAACAAATATGTCAACTGTAAAACTGCCCTCCCCTGCCATGAGCTTCAGTTCTCCACCCACTGTAGAAACCACATTTAGATATCAATGGTAACTCAATTTGAACTCTAAACTTTCATGTCATTCGGATCTTATAATTCGAGTTGATGGCTATCCATTTTGAGCATCAGCCAAATTAGTACCCCATCCTCAAGGCTACTCATTCCCAGATTCCCTCCCTTTCCCACTGATCCGATGATAGGATGCCCACTGGCTGAGCCTGCCTTACAACCACCTTGCATTAAATTAGAGCTGAGACAAGATTCCACTCCAGCTCCCCTAACTCCTAGTCAACCGCTCCTTCTCTGCTGCCTGTCCACACTACACACCCAAGAAATAGATGCTAGTTGATCTGTTGAGATATAGAAAGATGGAGCAAACCAAAGCAGATGCTGATGTAACCGATGGAGAATGAGTGCAGGACCACACGTGTATTGAGAGGAAGACGAGAGTGTCGGTACATTGAGTGGAAAATAAAGGGCTGAACTGGGGTATATTGAATAGACTCTGTCCTATTGAAGATCTGGAGGTGGTAAGTAATACAGGATGTTTTAAAACATATTATCAGGAATGGTTTCTTTCTAAACAAGGAGTGTTCAGACTCTTCAGGCTCTAGGTGGATCTGCTTACTAAGGTGGTCTACCACCAGCATTAAATTTATCCATCTTTCCATGATTCATTCAACGAACAGAGATTGAGCAGCAAATCAGGTCTGATTTGTGTACTTCTTCCAATTTCCGTGGCCTCCTGTGTCTCTTGCTTGTGCCCCTGGCCGCTCGGTCATGGAAAGTTCTTGCTGCTACAGGCGTTGCCATGGTGGTCGTGGTGGTCACTCGGCTCTGTCACAGTAGCATTGAGCTCTGGCACCACTAGTGCCATGCCTTGCAGTAGAAGCCACACAGAACTGGAACCCAGGCTTGAGCTGACCAGACCCGCACAGACTCTTCTTCCTGCTCCCACCCATCAGCGCAACACAGGGCGTGCAGGCCAGAGTCCTAGTGGCTACCCAGGAATGCAGAGGTGGCAATATAAGAAGTTGGGTGGTTAACTGCCTCTTGGAGAGCCTGATCAATGAGAGAAAAAAGACAGGCTATAAATGCTTTCCCTTCCTCCCTCCAGTCCGCCATTCCAAGGCACACTGATTGTGTTTGGCTCCATCTGGAAATGTCCTTCATGGCTAGGGAACGACTGTGTGTCTTGCGAAGCTACACAAACAGCTTGGTAATAGAGAGCCCGGACCATGATCTTAGATTTGTTTCTCCTATTTTTCTTACTTCACTTTCTTTTTCTCTCAGTCCTCCTGTCCTCGCACAGGCCCTCTCAATAAAGAATTGGCACTTAAGGTCTACTTCAAGTGTATCTCTTCAGAACCCACCCCAGCCAAAACAAGTGGTGCGGGACAGAGAGCTGTGAACAGGGCAGACATGGCCCCTGCACTTCTGTAGCTTTCAGCAGAGTGGGATAGGCAGGTAACAACACATATTAAACAAAAAATAATCAGAAAAAAAAAAAGCATATTTTGTGCTAAGTGGTATAAAGGAAAGGATTGTAACCTATCAGAAGATAGATTACAGTGGGCCTGAGAGCACTGTGGGAGAACAAAGATGAAATCAGTTTAAATATGGAGATTTGGGAAGGTCTCTCCAAGGAGGTTGTATTTAAATTGTGACATTAAGTTTTAGAAGGAGCCAGCCAGGCTACCAGCGCACAGAAGAATTCTCTGCTGCCGGAGTAGATGGCAGACAGTAGGACTCGAAAGCAAGAAGGAGTTTTGGGTGTTAGGACATTCAAGAAAGACAAGGATGGGGATGTCTGGGTGGCTTAGTGGGTTAAGCATCTGCCTTCGGCTCAGGTCATGATGCCAGGGTCCAGGGATCGAGTCCCCCATTGGACTCCTTGCTCAGCGGGGAGCCTGCTTCTCCCTCTGCCTGCCGTTCCCCCTGCTTGTGCTTTCTCTCTCTGACAAATAAATAAATAAAATCTTTAGAAGAAAAAAACGAAAGATAAGGATGGTTGGAGAGTCCTGATCAAGGTGAGGAGTGACTGCCTTGAGGCTAAGGAGGAGACTAGAGCCAGATGCTATAGACTTTGTAGGCTATAGAGTAAGATTGGATTTTATTCTAAGGGACACTGGAAGCCATTAAAATGCTTTAAGCACTGGAATCCAGTAAAATCTTAATTCCAGTTCAAAATTCTTTATTTGAATAAAACGTCTTACTTGTAACTCTAATAATACAAGAACAAAAAGATTATGGGAATAGATACAAGGAAGTAAATTCTATAACGTATACCATGAGTTAACATAAGCGTAAATATATGTCAAATATAGGTAAAATTGCAGAGTGTGGGTCGGCTTGTAACCACTACTCTCTCCTCTCTAGGAAATCATAATCTGTTATAATACTACTTGTTTTTTGTCCGGCTGGTCCAGCAGTGTGTGTTGATCTGATTCATTTTCTACTTTGCTCCATCTTTATTCAAGTTGGTTTGATGATTTCTCTGTATTAAAGAAAGTTCTTATATTGTAGTTGCAATTTCTTACAGTACAGAGCCTCTTTTCCCTCATTTAGAATTCCTCATTAATTGTAGTTCTATTGCTGTGGCTGTCATTAGGCGATCTGCTAATTCACAAATTCACGGAAGTACGGAAATACATTTCGCTAATGTGCACTGCAAAATGCCCTCTACAAAATGCCTCCTATATAATGTCATTTACAAAATGCCTGCTGCAGCTGCCTGGGGAAGGTTTTTACAGACCAACCTGGATTGGGGTGAAAGCAATATATCTTCTAGGCAGAGAAAGCTCTCCTCTCTAACTCTCAAGGCTTTTTCTCTGTGGTTGCCACCTATTTTGAACGGCCACGCGTTTCCAAATTGCCTCTCTGAAGTTAGGTTTGCAGTCATCATATCTATTTAAGTGTGTTTTATTGACAAAGGGCAGGCAGGATTAAGACAGAGTCACAAAGCTACAACTGATGAAAATTAAAACCAAATATTGACCTCACCCTAGCCCAAGTCATACCCAGGCAGAACTGGCAGTAACCAATGTGGTATGTTTTTTGGGGGTGGGGTGAGATTGGGGGGCAATAGAATTGTTTAATTACCAAATGTATTATTTTCTGGCCAGATATTGCACCACGGAGATTCATCCCTTTTCCTTGGTTGGAAAATTTTGTCAATTCAGGAATATATTAGCAACACTTTAGCATGGGTTTGTTCACCACGGTGATTTCCAGAAGACAGTTGCCTGAGTTGGAACGGGACATGGGAAAGATTTTGACAGAAGGGGATGGATGCTGTCTGGAAAGCGAGTGCTACCAGGGAGGTCTATGAACAGAGAACCCAAGAGGATGCTGGGTGCCCAGGGGAGGAGGCTGCATTGGTGTTGAAAGCAAAGATGGTTGTGGGCCAAATTCTAACTTCAGACTTTTGCCTCAGGCAGCACTGTTAGCATTTCAAGTCCCATTAAAGGACCCTCCTTCTCAAGCAGATGGTGGCTTTACTGATAACAAGGAAAACAACTTTGGTGGAGAACTAATAGTCAGACAAAGCTTCAAAGAGGCAAAACACCAAGGGAGAAGTTACTAACTAATGTTTCTTGGAGAATGAATCACTACCAAAAAAAAAAAAAGAAAGAAAGAAAAAGGATCTGATACAATGGAAATAATTTATTGAAGAGAGTCAGTATTATCAAGGGCATCACCGCCCTCGCTCTCTTCAGATTTCCTGCCTCCCTGCAGATGGGTGAGGAAATAGAGTTGAAATGTATCTAATTTGAAATAAAATGTAAATGCTACAGACTAGAATATTTTTATATTGGGCATATTTTGTGCCCAGCTGGGATGATTTAAGTGAAGGTTTGAGAAGGCCTCTCTGAGGAAGGGATATTTAACTTGAGCAATAAAACTTTGAGTAATCAAAATAATATTCTGTTACTTATTAAGAAACTTTTATTTCATCAGAACATGCAATGTCTTGGGCTTAGCTAATTTCTAATAATAAGGGAATTTTAAAATTGTGTATTTAAGAAAACCAAAATTCTGTAGAAATTAAACACATAGATAAAATGAAAATGACTTGTTGCTTATATATATCATGTAACTTGATAAACACACAGGCAGATGTATACTAGAATTTGTACATGTGCTCACATGCTTATGCATGGACCTTCCTAAAGGATGAACCTGTGAGATTATATATATATTTAAAGATCTATAAGTAGATCTATCTATTTATCTATCTATCATCTATCTATCTATCATCTATCTATCTATCTATCTATCTATCTATCTATCTATCCATCCATCTATCATCTATATTAGTTGATGCTAAGTCTACTTCTTTCAGGGCCTCCCTCATCACTGGCTCCATACACCAAACTCTACCTGGAAGCTTGGCCAAGGTTAAATCAGCCCAAATTGTAGGATTCTTCATCGTTAAGTGTCATATGTTGGCTGTTTTGACTCCTTCTGGTTTTTGACCCTCTATTTTACTTTAACCTTCTTTCTATACTGGGATGTCCTCAACTCTTAATTTATCTGCATCTGGCTTCCATTTAGTCTGTAGTTTCTGGGCACTACCTAGCCCTTTATGTTGTTTGTCAGACATGTCTACACCTTCCTGCCCCTCGCTGCTCACACTGTCTCAAAAATCTGGTTTCCAAGAATTATCCCGAGGGGATCACATGGGACGTCTTGCCTTCAGACTGGTTTCACAGGGATGTGAAGTTAAGGAAGATATATGGCTCTGGCAAACTAGCTTTAATAAACTGGTGCTTGTTTGTGTAATCCAATGACAGAGCTCCTATTACATGTCTCCCCTGATGATCAGATTCTCTGTATTAATTGTCATGTATACAAAGATGAACAAAGCCTAGTGTTTAACCTAGTGTTTAACCTATAGGCCTGGTAGGTGAGAAAGACATATAAATAAATAATTTCAATATAGTGTAATAAGCATGAGGGTAGTGGTTGACACAAGGGAAGAAAGTACAAAGAAAAGAGAACAATCAACTCTGCTCATAGAAAAGGGATCCTACATTTCAGTTTGCTCAGGACAGTCCTGGCTGTAACTCTTGCCCTGAACATCCTTTGGAGTTTAGTATCAGTTTCACCTTCTTATACTCTCCAGAGTATCCCAGTTTTGCCCCCCCAAAATAAATAAATAAATGAACAAATAAAATAAAAAAAATAAATTTACATGGTTCCCCTTCTGAAAATGGGAAGGTCAGGCAAACTTTATAAGAAGATGTAAGAAATAAAATCGCAATTATGGGAAGAACTCTACCAAATTGAGACACAGATGATAATTTTGGACAAGGACAATAGGCCCATGACCTGAGCAGTGTGTGAAGCTGGAGAATGATAAGATGTTCATATATGACAGTGCCGCTCCAGAGAGGGGCCAGATGCTATGGATTGAATCAAAACCAAGGCCAGTGATGGTGAGTCTTTTCTGTGGTGCTAAGGACCTTATACCATTTCTTATAGACAATGGAGTTATAGTAAAGTTTTCTACCAAAAGAATGATCTGATTAGGTTTGTTTTTTAGTAATATCACATCAAAATAATGTACAGAATAGGCGAGTAGGGACTAAAACTTTAGGTGGACAGAATAATTAGGAAACCATCATAATAATCCAAGCAAGAGATTGCTGAGAAGCTAAGCTAAGGCAGAAGCGGAGAGGGTAGAAGTAGAGAATGGATGTTAAAGCTATTCCTAAAGGGGGTGATGGGTGTTAAAAGTTTGTCTAAAAAAGCTTTTGCAAAGCAAAGGAAACAATCAACAAAACCAAAAGACAACCGACAGAATGGGAGAAGATATTTGCAAATGACATATCAGATAAAGGGCTAGTATCCAAAATCTATAAAGAACTCATCAAACTCAACAGCCAA
>NC_138382.1:32177652-32197893 GCF_054177405.1 Leptonychotes weddellii | reverse complement strand
CAAACAGGGTTGCTGGAGTGGGGGGTGGGTGGGAGGGATGGGGTGACTGGGTGATAAACACTGGGGAGGGTATGTGCTCTGGTAAGCGCTGTGAATTGTGCAAGACGGTTGAATCTCAGATCTGTACCTCTGAAACAAATAATGCAATATATGTTAAGAAAAAAAAAAAAGAAGAAGAAGGTAGCGGGAGGGGAAGAATGAAGCGGGGGAAAATAGGAGGGGTAGATGAACCATGAGAGACGATGGACTCTGAAAAACAAACTGAGGGTTCTAGAGGGGAGGGGGGTGGGAGGATGGGTTAGCCTGGTGGTGGGCATTGAGGAGGGCACATTCTGCATGGAGCCCTGGGTGTTATGCACGAACAATGAATCATGGAACACTACATCTAAAACTAATGATGTAATGTATGGGGATTAACATAAGAATAAAAAAAAAAAGTTTGAGAGGATAAAAGGAAGAGTCTAGATCATAGTCAGTGGGTAGCTGGATATACAGATCAGGAACTCAGAAAAAAAGTTTGGGCTACAAGTTCAGATATGGGAATGTGAATGAAAAAAAAAGATCTGAAATGAAAAGAGAAAGTGTCTAAAGCCAGAACCTGTCCTTCTAACTTTATTAGAACAATGTGGGAATATGGGATAATAAATGGAAACAGCTTTAGAAAAAATATGCAAGCGATTCATATGACAAATTAGTTTTGGTTAAGGAATTATCGTGGATGTTGGCACTGGAGTTTGAATTGCCAGCATAATTTTTGTTAGGGAATATCTTATTCTTTATATCAGTGAAATTCTTTTATATAATAGGGTTTCTTATAGACAGAACAAGAGTGTTCTCCCCACAAAGATCCATTTTGGAATGATTAATATGTATAATCAAAGCTACTGGTAAAGGTCCCAGTCATTTTATATGAGTCAGCAGTAAGCAGTAGGTCTATTTATGATGGACTGTATAACTCTCACGCTTGCATTTGGGCAAAAGCAGAACACCCTACTCAAAGAGCATCTTGCAGTTGCCACAACCAAGTAAAAGAAGAGTTGAGGGCGCCTGGGTGGCTCAGTTGGTTGGGCGACTGCCTTCAGCTCAGGTCATGATCCTCGAGTCCCGGGATCGAGTCTGGCATCGGGCTCCCTGCTCAGCGGGGAGTCTGCTTCTCCCTCTGACCCTCCCCCCTCTCATGTGCTCTCTCTCTCTCAAGTGAGTAAGTAAAATCTTTAAAAAAAAAAAAAAGAATAGTTGAAGTACTTCTCTTTACTGACAAGTGTAGATCTCTAGAAAAGAGGTTTTAAATCATATTAAATAGTCTGGGAACTACAGATGAAGTCTTTTTAGGGTGACATTTCAAAATTTGGCCGATTTTTTAAAAATTTATTTAAATTTGATTTAGTTAATATATAGTGTATTATTAGTTTCAAGAGTAGAATTTAGTGATTCATCAGTTACATACAACACCCAGTGCTCATTACATCAAGTGCTCTCCTTAATGACCATCACCCAGTTACCCCAGCCCCCCACCCCCCGTACCCTCCAGCAACCCTCAGCTTGTTACTCATATGTGGAATTTCAGAAACATAAGTTTGGCCCATTTTTAAAGTAAGAATGAAAATGTCCCTTCCTCCCGCAATGAGAAATGATTGCTATTTATTTCTTATATTAACTTTCTGTATTACCATTGTTCATTCTCTGTCTCTTCCACTGGTCTATAAGTGAATTCTAAATAGATATGTATATGTAATGAAAGGTGTTTGAATTATGATACATAAACATTTCCACCCAAGTGTAAAGTCATGCTTAAGGCTGAGGTTTTTCTAAACATCTTGGAATTAAATACAGTACTTTCAAGTTGTCACACCCAAATAGGAGAAAGATTTTGTAGTTTCTGAGAAGGATTTCTGAAGCACTCTTTGAGGGTTCAAGATATTTTTTAAGTTGTCATGGCAAAATTCTCTTCCATATCAATGATTTACAACTTCAGTAAATTTCACTCTTTTGGACTATGCAAATCAGGAATGTGTGCTGATTCAGATAACATTTATAAATAAATTTGATATAAATGAATGAAAGTTAAAAACAATTGATTTACTTTTTAATTTTTAATGTTGTATTCACCAAGAAGATGGAATTAGTGTAAAAGCAGTGAAATTAATAGTTTATTTTTTTTTAAATCAAAGGATTAAGTAATAACAAAATACTCCAAATGCTTTCAGCTTCTGTTCTTAGAAAATAATTTGAAGAACAGTTCTAATGTGACTTATGTTTTATAAGCGTTTTACATCTAAATAGATGTAATAGTATCTATTTATATCTTAGGGTGTAATATAAACACACCAAGCAAAAATATTTTCAAAAAGCAGTTTAACGTTCAGTAATTTCATTAAGCAACATTAGCTCCCTTCTTCCTACTCTATTTTTCATATTTAAATCTTACCATATCATGTAATCTTTGACCGACGGCTTTTGTCTTGGGCCTTGGATGCTGCAGGGAGCCACCCGTCCAGAACTCCCATACTCATTACCCCAGGTTCTGGAAGTGACGGCTGCTGAGGCTGACAGCGAGGTCCCTCTCTGGGAATTGCCTTTGTCTGAATAAAGCTGCCTCACCCAAGGTTACCCACCTCTTCTCAGGGTACAGCCCACACTCAAAGGCTGGTCATGGAAAGACACCAAAGCTCATCTCCCCTGCCTAAATTTGGGACTTTCCTGAGTGACCGTTGCAGCTCCAAAGTGCTCGGTGGGCTCGACTGGTGACTCCGTTGCAGCTACATCAGTTTCAACCCTGGTCCCTATCCTCCCGAAGGTGTTGCTCCCAACAGTGTTCAAATCACCTGGATGAAAACTCAGCATTTTGGAGACTGTTCCTGGAGAAACCAGCAATGAGTGCCAGTAATAGTCTGAGAAAGCCAATCTTAGAATGGTGTCTTGAACAGAATCCCATCACTGGTGGTAGGTAGATGCTATGGACTGAATTGTGTCCCCTCCTCCCCCAAATTCATGTGTTAAAGCGATAACCCTATTGCGACTATATTTGAAGATAGGGCTTTTAGGAGCTAATTAAGGATATATCAAGTCATAAGGATGGGGTCTTAATCCAATAGGATTGGTGGCCTTATAAGAAGAGGAAGAGAGAGACAGCCCTCTTTTTTTTTTTTTTTTACCATGAAGGGACAGATCAAGAAAGTGGCCATCTGCAAGCCAGAAAGAGAATTCTCACTAGAACTTGACTCTGATCTCAGGTTTCTAGCCTCCAGAACCGTAAGAAAATAAAAATTTTTACTTGTTGTTTAAGCTACCCAGTCAATGGTATTTTGTTATGGCAGCCTGAGCAGACTAAGACAGTGGATTATTGATAAGCTCAGTCTGTGGTAGCTATGCAGTTGTTAAAACTTTTACCAGTGGTAAATTCAGATGGGATACCAGTAAAAGGAAATGCCTGGTCAGTGCAATATTTTAAGTATTTGAATAGTTTTGGGGAAATACTAATCATAAGGACTATGAAATCAAATGGTTCTTTCTAGAGGCCATTGATACTTTGGAGGAAAACAATAAGTTTTAAGGGTAACTAATCACCAGGTTAAGGTAAGATATGAAATTTAGAGGGCCCCATTGACAGCATAGTAAAAGACACTCATTCAACTAGAAGCAGAAAAAGCTGAAACTGAGGCATGGAAATTTATTAAAAGGCTATCAGAGATCCAGAGAAGGTTGAATGCTCAACCCCAGCAAGTCTGCTCCTCCAAGGTCAGGTCCCTGATTCACAGAGTGAGATTTCACAATTTGAGAGGGAAATCTGGATCAGCGAATTTAAAATCCTGAATTCCTAGGTTACCCTGAACCCTCTTCAGAGCGGTCCATTTTGTCTGTAATTTTGTGTAAAGATGATGCAGTGACCTGAGTCTTGCAAGACAATATAAATTCCTCTCAGGACCTAGCCCCACTTGCCCACTGGCCACCAAAACAATACTGTTACGTCACTACATAACCCAAGCACAAAAGTGCTGAGCCTGATGGAGGAAAGAGACCATATCACAAAATAACTGCTGGGACCAAGTCAAAACCGGATCCTCAGGGCGCTGCGATCATGGGGTGGGGACATAAAGTTGGACACTGGAGAGGGCGTCAGTATGCCAGCAACTGTCAGTGACACAGTGTTTCATATCCTGGCAATGATCCTGCTGAAGGCTCAGCGAAAGGAAGGCTCACACTAAATGAAGTAGGACTCCATGGCAGACCGGGAAGTGGCTGACAGATGTGGGCTTGCTAAGTGAAGTGCTGGATAAGACAGCAAGCGTTCCATCTGACTCTTCTATGCAAGAGTCCATGGGATAGTGGGGTATACGCCAGTGACCGAAAGATGAGCAACGCACCAGTAGGAGGTGCATCTGAAACTCTGAAGGCAAGGAATGACTATAGGAGATACTGCTACAGGACTCCCTGAGAGCGACGCAGACAGTAAAATCCCAAAAATGGTAGAGACTAGGTAGCAATGCAATAGAGGTACTGATACAATGACAAAATGGTCAATGGGGAAATGTCAAGTGCCGGAGCTGTATAAAACTATGGAGGTGTTTAATAGAACCGAGGGGGAAGATAGGTGGGTATTGCCAAGGAAATCACTCAATATCTATGCGAACAATATATCAGAGGCTGTGGGCAACCCCCCAGTGGAAAATGATTATCCCTGGCCCAGCCTCCCGAATCGAGTGAGCTTTCGAACTCAGAACGCACATACCGGAGGAGATGCCAGGTTTCCAAGAAGAAGGACCTTACAACTCCACAAAGTATGTAAAAATTCCCTACTTCTTCCCCCAAAAGGGTCTAAGACACAGGCTTGGAGAATCCAAACACTAGGAAAAAGGGAGTGCCCAGATATTTCAAGTACTGTGGACACAGGGTCTAAGTTGAAAGTGCCCCTCTCCTCCAGCAAATATAGGAAATAAAAAATAATATTGCCTCCTGGTGGAATGGAGGAAAGCAGTATACCCATAGAAAACTAAAGTAGGCAAAATGGTGGTCCACATCATATCCCCTCTTAATTCATCAGTCTTGCACTGAAAAATTCATACGTATCCTGGAGAATGACCATGGCATACTGAACACTAGATCAGTTGTAGCTCTCTGTCAGATGAGGTATCTTTGCAAGCACAGAATAACACAGACTTAGGACATGGTCTGCAGCCACTGAGCAGATGAATACATTTGTTTTGACCCCCATCAGGAAGGAGGGTGAGTAGCAGTGTGCCTTCACATGGAACAGGCAAAAGGATGCGTATGCGGTCTTGCCCCAGGGCTGTGTTAATCTCCCCCCCACCTTCCATCATAATGAGCCCAAAGGGACATGGACTGTCTGGACATTCTGCAGAACATCACAATATCAAAGGCCTAATATTAATTGAGTCAGATGAGCAAAAAGCAGCAAGTATGATCGACATTTTGGTAAGGCACATTTGCTCCAGGGGTAAGAGACAAACCCTATAAAGATTCTGGAGCCAGCCATATCACTAAAGTTTTAGGCATCAGGGTAGCATGCGGGAGCATTCCCCTGAAAATAAAAGAGGAATTGTTGCCTCTTGCATCTTTCACCGCTTAGAAGGAGACAGTGTCTGGTAGGCCTCTTTGGTTTGGGGAAGCAGTGTATTCCAGGGAAAACTGCTCCAAACCATTTAACAAATGGCATGGGAGGCTGACAGCTTTTAGCAGGAAGCTCTGTCCCAGGTCCAGGACAATGCAGGAAACCCTGTTGCTTGGTCCGTAAGACCTGGCAGATTCTATGGCACTATATAGAGTGTATGGTATAACAATAGGGATATTGTGGTGGAAGCAGATGCTTTATGAAATTTATGGCAAGCCACTGTAGGAGAACCACAGTGGAGACCCATATGTTTCTGGAACAAAGATATACCATCTGCACCAGAAAATTATAGACCATTTGAAACATAGCTCCTGGCATGCTCCTGCTCTGGATATGAAGTGATCTTGTGAGCAGAACTTCCCATTATGGTTTGGGTTCTGTCTGATGTGCCAAGTTATAAGGTCAGACAAACCAGATAGCAGTCTCCTGTAAGATGGAGGTGGTGTACCTGGGATTGGGCCCGAGTCATCAGGCAATGCGGTACTTGTTCTTTTGGTTCGTGTACAGCATAGACTTAACTAACGCGATAGCCTCCAACTTACCAAAGTGTAGCTACTGCTGCTGCTGAATATCCAACCTGCTCGTGACAGACCAACACCGAGTCCCCAGTGTGGCAACATCCCTAAGGAGATCACCCAGTCAGTACGTGGCAAGTTGATTCCGCTGGACTCTTTCAACCTTAAAAGAAGGAGCAATTTACCTTGACTAGAATCAACACACGGTGAGCATGGTATGATTTCCCTGCTCCACATCTGAGGGGCATTTGAACCACCAACACAGAATCGTGTACAGTACAGGATCCTGTATGGACCAAGGGACAGATCACCGTGACCATGGATTTGCTAATCATAACCCTTCCTGCACCATCCAGAAGCTGCTGGCCTGGTGGATCAGAGGAATTGCATTCTCAAAGAGCAGCTGAGGTTCCAGCTTGGAGAGGCTTCAGCAAGGACACTGCTCCATCGTCTAGGATCAAGAAACACTCTAAATCAATGACCCTTATATGCTATTATGTCCTAATAGACAGAATACCTGGGCTCAGGAACTTAAAGTAGTATTAGAATGGGCCCGGATTGTTCCCACAGATCCACTTAGAGATTTTAAGCTTTCTGGCTCTGTAATTGTGAGTGTTGCAGGTCTAGAAGTCTTGAACCCCAGAGAGGGAATGTTTCCACCACAGGACACAGCAAAGGTAACATTAAACTTTGTTGTGAGGGCCACCTGCTTACTTTGTACTCCCTGGATGTGGGCTGTCCCCTAGATGGGGTGCGTCCTACCACTGAGGGCAATGCTGAGGGAAGACTCAGCTCTAGGACTCTAGCCATCACTCCCAGCATCTGAGGGAGTGAGTGACTCCATCCTGAAGAGGAGCCTGAATGACAACTCAGTAGCAGCCCATTCCTTGCACCTCTTGGGTACGTATAGAAATTTTACCCCATCTGGGAACGGCCCCCCTCTGTATTTTGGTTGGTTGGCTGCTTTTCCTGAGAAAAATTATGGGAAATTCATGAAATAATCTATAGTTCCCACCATCGCATCTGGTCTTAAGCTACAACTGATACTCATCATCTCATTCCTTGTTGCAGCCACACTACAGTTCACCAACTCTACCGGGTCTTGCGCCTTACAACTCCTTACAGGTGTCGTTTCTGAGACCAAGCCCCAGTGTTCCATACACCTCTTCATCACAATGCCTTGTTCCTAGGGAATCTGCTCTTCAACATTTCCATCTCTCCTTTCCTCAGAAGGACATTAAAGAAGGTGTGGTAGGGACGCCTGGGTGGCTCAGTCGGTTGAGCATCTGCCTTTGGCTCAGGTCATGATTCCAGAGTCCTGAAATTGAGCCCCGCGTGGGGCTCCCTGCTCAACGGGGAGCCTGCTTCCCCTTCTCCCTCTGCCCTTCCCCTCCTCCCCGTGCTCTCTGTCTCTCAAATAAATAAATAAATAAAATCTTTAAAAATAAATAAAGAAGGTGTGGTAAATGCAGAGCTTGGGGATAAACCTACAGAAAGTTTATTGGCCTGAAAAAGTGTAGTATGGTTTCCTCATTCCTGCCATTCATTTCAACTTTTAAGGCAGGTGTCTTTGTCTAAAACTTCCCTAGAAAAATGGCAAAGAGAATTGTACTTTTGAATTTTAATGTTGAGGAGAACACATAAGCAAAAAAAAAAAAAGCATTTGCTGAATTTATTTGTTTACCCTAGCTGCCGTAACAGAGCACCACAACCTGAATGGCTTAGACAACAGAAATTTCTTGTCTCACCTTCAGGAGGCCAGAAGTCCAAGATTGAGATGTTGGAAGGGTTGGTTCCTTCCAAGGGCTGAGAGAGAGAATCTGCTCCCTGACTCTCCCCTTAGTGTCTGGTGGCTTGCTGAGTGTTTCGCATTCCTTGGCTTATGGAGCATCACCTTGATCTCTGCCTTCATCCTCACATGAAGTTCTCCCTGTATGAGTGTCTCTATGTCCGAAGTTCCCCTTTCTCTTTTTTTATTTTTTATTTTTATTTATTTTTTAAATTTCATTTTATTATGTTAGTCACCATACAATACATCATTAGTTTTTGAGGTGGTGATCCACACTTCATTGTTTTCGTGTAACACCCAGTGCTCCATGAAGTATGTGCCCTCCTTAATACCCATCACCGGGCTAACCCATCCCCCCACCCCCTCCCCTCTAAAACCCTCAGTTTGTTTCTCAGAGTTCATAGTCTCTCATGGTTCCAAGTTCCCCTTTCTATAAGGACATCAAGCCTATTGGCTTAGGGGCTTCTTCTACTCCAGTGTTACCTCAATTTAATTACATCTAAAAAACCCTGTTTCCAAATAAAGTCACATGCTGAGTATTGGGGGTTAGGACTTCACCATATGAATCTTGGTTGGACACAACTCAATCCCTAATATTGAACTTTAGGGGGAGGGTTGTATTTCTTGGGGAAAGTAAGTGGTAGAAAATACAAAGTTTAAAGTAGTAGGTTAGCTGGGATCTCTTTTTCTTTCTTTCTTTCTTTCTTTTCTTTCTTTCTTTCTTTCTTTCTTTCTTTCTTTCTTTCTTTCTTTCTTTCTTTCTTTCTTTCTTTCTTTCTTTCTCTTCTTTCTTTCTTTCTTTCTTTCAAGTGGAGAAACTTAAATCAGTGTCCTTAAGAAAAATGGCTTTCTTTCCACTTGCTGGTTGGGGGATCACCCCCAGCAGTCACATTTCCGATGAATTAGCAAAAAGCACTGGATTCTGTTTGTGTCCTGACATGTACCTGTCTATTAGCTCCATCTCAAAATTGTATGGCCCAAAAGGAAGAAAAAGAATAATGTGTCCTCTCTGCAGGAGCCCATAGTAACTGGTTACAGCTAATCTTCCAAAGAAAGAGAATTCAATCTAGCAATTAGAATTTATGGGCATAAGTTCTGGAAGATGAAAACCCTCATCATCCTATTTGGTTCACTGACTCTGAAAGGCCCGCGTGCCATGTCACATTGCCAAATCACACATCTGCATTTCGGTTGGTACATGCCTTTGGTGTTGGCATTGGCCCTATGACCACAGATCTTTCTATTGTAGCTATTTTAGTGGCTTGGCTCTTTTTTTATTCCCTTAGGTCTTATGGTGGAGCAAGAGGACACCCACAGTGGAAGCCAAAAGAGTCATCTTAATGAATGGCATGTTATGGGCCTTGTGATTGTGATTCGCAGTGTTTCATAGCATGGCTGGCTAAATTCCTGTTCCTGAAGGATGGAGCTAAATCAGGCAGAAAAGTGATGTGGAATCTTTTTTTGCAGGAAGCTCTTCACAAAAACACTCTTGTCCCCACCGACACTCCCTCTTGTATGAACTGTGAAAGGACAGTGAAATCTAATGTACGAACGTGGAGCACACATACTGTGTCCTGGGCCTCCAGAACTACCGCCAGAGACTTCAGAGGTCAAGGGCCCATCCCACGCCTTGACCTGCACCATATCATGTGGTAGGTCCATGTGCGGGACCCCGAATAAAAAACCCAGGTCGGTGCTTCCAGTTGGGGGCTCCCTTCCGGCAACTGTCTCCTTAAACGCAGGATTCAGGAACCTGGTGGAACTCTGCCCCAACTGCAGGAAAACATATTTCAGGCCCAAAGTGTCAGAGTGAAGGGGGGAGGGGCAGGGAAAGGAACCAAATGCTGAAGCAAATAAAAACATCTTTTAAAATGTCGCCTGCTTGCTGCCAAATGTGGGCTCAGAGGGAGTGCCACCGGGAGCAAGTTCCACATGGTGGGGGCCTTCCGTGGAGAAGCCTGGCTGGCAGGCCAGGAGGATTCAGTAATTAACACTGTCAAAGACTTGCGAGGCCCCATTTCAGCAGCTCGATCTGGAAGTGTTTGCCTATGTCCTGTCACCCCCAGCGGCACAGCTGTGGTGTGGGGTTTGTCAGCGGTTGGCGCATGTGTGGGCCCAAAAGTCTTGTCATGCAGAATAAGCCAGCTTGGGGCTTCCTTTGGGGGACTTAACCCTGTGGGCATTGAGGCCAAGAGTATCTGATTTAAAAAAAAAAAAATCAACTAAATGAAGGACTCGAAGAATGCCTAGTAACCAGTTCCTAGAAGTTATAGCATCCAGATGGCTAGATAACAAAGTTAGAGAACCACGCACGGTCACCTTGGCCTGGCCTATGGAACAGGCTGTTGTGGGCTGGGAAGGGGGCCGTGGAGACCCTGGGAAAAATGGGTGATATTACAAGTTATTAAATAAAGACTCTAAAACAGGGTATGGTGAGGAAGAACTGCTCTCTGGAGAAGAAGAGAAAATCAGTGGGTAGGTAGCTGTGCTGTAGTGGGGAAAAAACACAAACCGGGCATGAGTTTCTGGGTTCAGTTCCCAAGATTGCCACTTACTAAACCTTTATATAAAATGAGGGTTGTGATATCTCAGGTGAAATGTTTTATTATGAATATATGTAGACATATATTATTGAGTAAACAAACTATAGATACATACATGCATACACACACATATGCACATTTATCTGTGCACCTGTCATTTAGTGATCACTGCTATGCAATCAACAAACTTTTATCAGTTCCCTCCTATGAGTGGGCACGTCTTAATACATGGTATCAAACATGACAAGTCAAGTGTCTCTTCTCTTGGAGCTTCTATTCTAGTGAGTTCTAGGAGTTTTTTATTCGGGGGTCCCACATGCAGACCCACCACATGACATTTTCAGGTTGTGGGAAGACGTATGATTAAAAAGGGTGCTTTCATGGGGAACTGAAAAAGGCCTTTTAGGTAGAATGGTTCCAGAATATTTACAGACTTTTTCTCATTCAGTTTTTCTGCTACTCCTGTGGTAGGCACTACTATTTCCGTTTACTGCCAGGGAGACCGAAGTCCCATGGGTTAGCTCTGATGGGGCAGGCTGAAAAGTATGGGTATTCAATCAGAATTGTGTGAACCTCGCTGGACACTCTTCTTCAGTAAGGGGATGTCTGAAATCGAGGGATGTTTCCAGCTCGCTTTGTCTCTCTTTCCTTCACTTTTCTTCTTTAGGTAAAATATTATTTGCTGGAGCCTATATGTATTATGGTTTACGAATTGAGACATGCTATAGTAAACTACACTCGTTTACAGTTTTGGCACTTACATTGTGTGATCGCAGAACACTGAGGAGGATACAGATGGACCCATGATAGCCACAGTGCTATGTGACAATTGCACCCCGTTCCAGCTGCAGACATTGCTATAGCATCTTAGTTGGGCCATCCGCTTCACAAGAAAGCAAGACTCATTTAAGAGGTTCAGACGGTCGAGGGCAACTACCTCAGACAAACATCTTTGAATTGGGAAACAAGATTGCCTATTCAGATTTGTTATTTTCCTGTTTCTTGTTAATGCCTTTATTACTTGTCCTGTGTCCATGGTTTAAGTCAAGGGGAGAAATTAAACTTGTATTGTGGGAAGAAATATTGCAGAGGGGGGAGAAGGAAATTAAATCATATAAATCTTCATCAGAATGTATTTGGTTTGAGATAGATTTGAAGCATCTCAGTGTCTCCTTACATATGTCTGGCTTGAAAATTATGTGAAACATATGTCTTCCTTGGGCACCGAGGAAAGACACAGCTAAGATGGGGTTAAAATCGTGCAAACAAGAAATCTAGAATCCTTCAGGTGAAGCCAGAGTGCATGCTCACTCTCCAGTTGTTGTTCTTTGGGGTTTACCGCCCTGCTTCTTTTTTTTTTTTTTTTAAGATTTTATTTATCTGACGGAGAGATAGAGAGCACAAGTAGGCAGAGTGGCAGGCAGAGAGAGAGAGAGGGAGAAGCAGACTCCCCACCGAGCAGGGAGCCTGACGCCGGGCTTGATCCCAGGACCCCAGGATCATGAACTGAGCCAAAGGCAGCAGCTTAACCGACTGAGCCACCCAGGCACCCCTTTACCGCCCTGCTTTTTGCACGAAGAATTATGTAGACTGCCAAGCACCGTGTGAGGGCAACGATGGATGCTTGGTGTCTGAGCCTCGTCAGGGAGATGAGTGCAGGACAGGATGATGGGACAGGTGTCCTCCATGCCTGCTTCTCTGGCACCCTCACGCTGTCACCCTCTCTCTTTCTTACTTTCCCATGAAGTGCCTCTGCTCCTGGCACTTTAGTTTTTTCCACCCCTGCCTTATTTTTGTGAGCTTTGACTGTCTGCTCTTTTCCCCATGTTACTTCCTCCAGCTGGAACCCCTTTCTCGTCCAGCTCCCGCCCATCCCGTGGTTGTTAATTTCTGCAGCAGGCCCTCCCCAAAGCTGCACCTCTCAGAGCCCCCACCACCTCGGCAAACAGTCTTGTCAAAGATTTAACCACGGAGTCCTCAGCGTTGTATTTTCACCACATATTGTTTTACTTAACCTTCGAGAGACCCCTCGATATATGGCATGGTTCCCATTTTACACCGGAGGAAGCCGAAGCCCAGAGCATCTCGTGACCTCCCCAAGTTTACCCAGCTGGTAAGCGGTGGGGTTCGAGGGGAACCTGCATCCTCGGGCCTGAGTTTGCTAGCTAGCAGCATGATGCTGGGCCATCGCATGTAGCAGGAGGAAAAAAATTGCAATAAAATTCCCTTCTGAATCAACCCTCCCCCCCCGGACCAACTTGTCCAGGACTAGGGAGTGGTAACTGAAGTTTGGGAAATGGCATTTTGGTAGAACTTTCATGGTGACTTTTGTCACTTATATGCTACTGTGGCAAGATCTGCTCTATGGAGCAGCTAATTAATCCTCTTGGGGCCATTACGCAGCCACCAGCAATGGTCGGCTGCAGACCCGCGTCTGCGCTAGGGCACAGCCCACGCTAAATAAGCAGCCCGAGAAGCCTGCCGTGGCAGGTCTGCAACCACAGGTTCCTGACGTCAGCACGCCCAGCGTTTGCACGTCCTGGGCCCCGCAGCACAGCATCACACACAGGTGGGTGTTCTGTAAGTGCTTTTTAATGATGGTGGTGGTCACAATGTTCGGGGGTCTGTTTATACTTGCAGAGAGGGTTGTGTATTTTAACAAGAAGGACTTTTGATTGGCATTTCAAAGAGGCGAGTGTTGTTGGAAAATGTCAGCACCCTGCATAGGAGGGCACTTCACAAGTGTTAAAGGATTGGGTCTGCTAAGGGGATTAGGATAATTGTTTTGGAGTGAATGGGCAGGCTCAGTGGAGGTGACCTGAAGTCATTTTAATGGGCCTAGTGGAGATCATGGTGACAACTCATGCTCGTGGATTAAGATGCTCTGATGGAAATTCCCAATCATTACTTAGCATTGGTTCCATTGGGATACTGATTACCCTATTATACCACTAGGCCTGGTAGGCTCACTCAATTTCTGGGCTCAAACAAAGAAATGCTGACCAAAGAAACTGCCACCCCCACCATGTGGCACACAGTTCCTTTGCCTCCAAAGATGAAAGGTGCCTATTTTCATGGCACTTCTCATTTTGGGAGAGCCTTTTAATTCGTGCCAGTTCAAGATCAATCAGGGATGAAGTCAAACACTGTCAGAATAGAAGGTCTTGTGGGTGAAAGTAAAGGAGGGAACTTCTTTCTCCTAAGTAAACACCAGGTTGGGTTGCTGAAAGTTAAAATCACATCAAGTCTGCAAGCTTTAGGAATGAAAGACAAAGTCTGGAATGAACGCATATATAGATCCAAAGATTAGAAAGAATAGAATTTATATTATGTACGAGTAGTTCTTGTCTGTCTGCAACCTTTTCTCACCTGATACAAATACATATTGGGCGGAAACCTTGCATTTCAAGTATTGGTTGACCCAGCTCCAAATGACTGAATCAGGTAGCTCTGCTGGCCAAAGGTGGGGATGTTACCATTGCCCAATGGCTGGATGCTCTTTGTTTAGCCAGTTTGAATTTCTTTGTGTATGAGGCCATCAACGGCCCTACACATCACTCTTAGCCTCGGAGAACTGAAAGAGGGTGTTCTAGAAGCAAAAGCTGGCTTTTGCCACAAATTTCTTACATCGTGAGTATTTGAGGATATTTAACTTCTAATTCATAATTTTAGACTTTGCAAGGTTGTCAGGGAGCCTGGGAACTTCAGGTAATACTTTAACTGGTTACCGTTTATCCGAACCAGAAGCTCTTCAGGGAAGTGGCTGGAGTGGAAAAAGAGGGTGGTATGGGGCAGGCAGAGCCACATATCGGCTTTGGTGCCATGGAATGGACAAGTTTTGCAGCAGTAGAGACCTGCAGCAAACAAACTTTAGTTTTCTCTAGAATGCAAATTGAGGAAATGTACACACACATGGCTCTCAGCCTAGAAATTCCATGCCTTCCCACATTGGTTTTGTAAGCAGAGTCTTCACACCCACATTATATATCTGGCCGAGGCAGCCTATAATCATTCCAGTTCCTTTGGTGAGTGGACAGTCACTGTTTCAGAGGTTGGAATCTTTTTGTTTTGAGTTTGATGTTTAAGTGTGTCTTATTTATGGAGCATCACAGGTCCAAGATGGCTTGCCTTTAAATTAGAAAAAATCTGCAATAAAATTTATTGTTTCTCTAGGCAGCACTTTCTTTCTGTAGACACATTCATCTCTGAAAACTCCTCACTCTGGATTCTCAAAAGGGCCAAGGAGAGTAATGGAGATTTTGATGAAATAGCCTTCAACTCTGAAATACTCTTTCTCTAGAACAGTGTCAGAGTCGCTGTGGGTAGTTGTTAAAAATCGAGATTCCTGGAATTCAACTGAGGTCTACTGAATCAAAAATCCCTAGTGCTAGTTCTGGAATCTTCAGTACACATAAGTCTGATAAGTACTTTTGTAGCCCTCTGCCAGATGCCACCAGCTTGTTTTCGGGACAAATGGTCAACCTCTTTCAGAGTCTTGGGTTTGTATCATACTTATACAGAAATTCACCTAATATTTGGCTGCCCACCTTTTGTCTGATTTTAGAGAGATGGGTTATTGTCTAAATGATTTACCAAAAACAGAAATAAGGATTTTTTTGTTCCCTTTCTGATCCCTTCTTCCTCTTCCCTATCCTCCCCAACTTTTCTCTCTTAAAACTTTCCTGGCCTCAGTTAGAAACATATGTGACATACTGAGAAAGATATAGGGGAAAATGCCAGACAACAATAAAATGTCAAGGTGAGCCAACCTCATTTTTGGTATTCACATAGAAAGTCTGAGAGGGAGAAGTTAATTTACAGGTGGGTTCTCCAGGGGAAGGATGGCATACTGCAAGGCTCTTGGGGAGAGCATCAGAGAGGCGGAAAGCTGCATGTTGAAGAAGGAAACAAGGATTTAATTTGTGAGGGAGGGCAACTGGTAGTGAACTCAAGATGTCTGAGTATGCTAATTCTACACAAAATACGACCCACTGTAGCTACATGGAAGAATGTTGTGCGAGGAAGACGAGTTGAAAGAAATTTCTTTGACTTCTAGCTGAGCCAAAGAAGAGATTATTCACCTGCTTTGATCCAGAAATATGGCATCACGGGAGGTTTTAGCCCGTATACCTGCATTCCGACTACCTCCAAATCCTAAAAGTAAAATTCTAAAAGTAGCAGGAAACACACCTGGGAAACGGTCTCTTTCTCACAAAGATCCTTAACATAGTACAGGTCAAAATTAAATGCACTTTCCATAAGTCATTTAAACATGACTCCATGTGCCTGTAAGGTACCAAATGTTTTACCTGAATTTGCCTTAAGTAGCGGCAAAGCATCATATGATTTGGGGGTGTCATAAACCTCTCCCTGTCTTCTATTATTCTCCTCCGGCCTGCAGTGCTTCTATTGATTTTTGTCAAGATAACAGTTCCTTTGGATTGGGCATTATGCACAAGAGCCCCAAATCAGAGCACAAAAAGCCATTTTACAACAAGCAACTTAATGAAAGCCAGTAACTATCAACCAGAAAATGCCACGGTCCAGGGAGTTTGGCCTGGAGAGGGGTGGAGAGGTGTGGGGTATGAGCGGTTGTCTGGGGAGGGCAGGCGCTGCTGCCAGGGTTACCCAGTGGGGGCGTGGGGACATCATGAGGTCATAAAGGAAGCTGAAAGGCAGCACTGAGGAAGGAAACACTAAAGACAACATCTTCTTGCTTCATGCGAACCCCCTGGTTGGGACCTGATTATGGGTTTAGTGGAATGAATAAAATAGGAGCAGAAGCTGAGGCAGGGGGACCCTGGGTACATTTTCACATAATGCATGGACATAGTCATCAACAGGAGTCACAGCATGCGTCAGCTGGCTGTCTAGCCTTTAACCAACTATTATTTTCTCAGCGTTAAACTAACACTGATGGATTACTTTAGAGAAAGAATGAACCAACTTCTCTAATTTGTCTAAGGCTACAGTAAAAAAATAATTGACCTCATTCTCCTAACTGTGAATGGGAGAGAACGATTCATGTGCTTCCCCATCCCTCCCAACCCCCCCGGCAGGATGAATTCTAATGATTCATGTCCATGGCAATTGAATTTCCTGGAGAAAAGCATCCTGAAAGTTGAAGTTATAGTCCCAGCTTTTAAAACTCTGATCATAAAACCTTTCTCTGAGTGGAAAATAGGCTAAATCATGTTTTCTTGTCTTTTTCCTCTCACCTATTCTGCTCCTGGAGCTTCTGATTCATGACTGTGCACCAAGGACATTGCGGATGTGGGAGTGAAATGATTCTAAAATATTTAGCTCTATGGAGAGGCAGACTTGGCTCCTGAGAGCCTGCTAATTGGGTGGGTGCCTGCCTCTTCCCTCACCGATCCATCCCCACATCCCCAAAGTTTTCACCATACATGGAAACATATTCAGGGATTGAATCTAGGGTTATGTAACCAATGTTCACAGACTCATATGAAAATGAGCCTCATTATTTTAGGACTGGGATTGGGTCTTGTCAAGGTGGTTGGGTATGAGATTAGGGAGTCAGGGGGCCTCTGGCAAACATGAGAGAGCATAGCATGTCCATATGGGATAAAATTTGTATTAAAAAAAACACAAGCTTTGTGCAGGCTAACCGACTAAAACAATAATAACTAAATCCCAAATAGAAATTTACTTGTCAGATTCAACTGCCAGGACTCCATTTTATGACTCCTGCTTTAAAATCACCTTTCATATTTATAAATGCCACTCCAAACTCAAACTGCAAGGTAGTTTTGGATAATGGGATATTTGGGGTCATCTACCTTTCTTGCTATAGTCTATCATGAAAATCGTAATTGAAAGATAACCAGGGGCTATGCATTCCTTTTACTTCTGAAATGGCGTATAGATAAAACCCAAATATTGAGATTTATCTAAGTATGTGTGCTATTTTATTGATCTGATTTATATGCTAGGAAGATGTCACTCAATATAATATTCTGAGGTGACACCAGCAAAGAAAAAAGACTTTCAAAATTATTGAGTAGAACAGGAGAGAAAGCAGAGTGATCCCCCACCATTTTGGGGGCAAGTTCTGGGAGACCTAATTATTGTTGTTACTGTTACTATTGTTTCCTCATCCATAGCAGCATTCCTGGTATACACTGAGGGCTCAAATCGTGGTTGTTGAATTAAAAAAATTTTTTTCGAAGTTATTCTATTGTGCTCCACCTTCTGCAGGGCTTTGTATTTCAAATGAAGTTTGGGGTAGAAGTGTCAGTGTAATCGATAACCAATCTGCCAGAATAACAGTGTGACAAATATCTGTGTTTTAAATCAAGAGATAAAGGAAAATAACGCTATTCCTGAAGTCCCATATTTAGAAACATCTCGATGATTTTGTCACTTGTTTACGTCTCATTGGGAAAAAAAATGCATCTTAGAATGGACGCATCTACAAAGAGGACAAATGTGCAGTGAATCTGAACCAGTTAAACCTTAATAGTGTAAATGAAACCTTTAAATTGTGTGAACCACTAGCAGTCTTGCAACTCTTTACATGTGCAAAGAATTGAATGAAGACATATGGTCACCATCAACTTGGTTATTTAATTCCGAGATGACACACGTATTAATCTAACTGAAAGGGGAAGCTACTATATGGCTGGTTGTAATTAGCCAACCACAAATTTCTATAACCACTTCAGTCTAAAGCAAAAGCCAAAATGGCATTTCATGATTACACCATCCCATCCAGATTTGCATTTCTTGATGAATTCCCAAGGTTAGGATATGAGCCATACTGTAAAACCAACCCTCAATTACACCTTTTTAGAGGGGAAGATTAGTGGCAGGTGGTGCCTGCTATAAAAGCCTCATTAAAACACCTTCTGGTGGAGTTTCACAAAAGGAAGCCACCAGATGGAGACCCATCTCCACATGGTAGTCTTACCTCAAATGAGAGTTTCACCTGACACTTTGGGGACAGACAATTTTTTTCTCACCTAACAAGCCACTGAGGTTCAAAAGACGATCTATTAGGATTAATCGTACTTGATCACTAATCCATTGTAATGCCATATGCTGAAAGCGTTGTTCACTGTGAAGCCTGGAGCCAGGTAGAGCCCCTCTGGTAATGTAAACCCTCCCATTTTCCTGCAGCTAATCTAATTTCACCTCCTCCGAAGACCTCAGATGCCAGGAGCAATGCTTAACTCTCCCTACACTGTCTCTGATGCATTTTTGAGTGGTAGCAAATCTGATCTCAAAGGTAACAATGCTGAAACCTGCTGCCTAATTGGAAAATGATCTTTCCTGGTGTTGCTTGGTTAGTGGGGTGAATGGATAGAAGGTATTTCTTCCATTGTGCACTGATTTAAAGCCCTAGTCCCAACCTTCTGATCAGCACAGCTTGGTATTACTCATCTCCTCTTCCCTAAACGTGTTTGTCAAATCTGCAATTTACTGGATTGGAACAATTAGCCAGCTGGGCAGAGAAAGTGAAGTTTACGTTTCATAGAGGAGATTTTGTCACCTTATTATGCAGTCCTTGAAATGGCAGGATTTTTTTTCCCCCCTGTGGTTGGACTTTGGGATGGATCCAAACTATCAAGTGCCAAACAGAGTCTCTCATATTGTGTGTGTGTGTGTGTGTGTGTGTGTAGCTCTCTTGTATGTTTTGTGTTAAGCTACTTATGAAGCACCACCCACTGAGTTGCTTTCTGTAAGAAAGATGGCCTTTCTTGCTCAAGACCCTGTGTCTACAAGTTACACACAGGAAGGTAATCGTACCTGTATGACCACATGAGCCCCACGCATTTTGCTCTAGTCCCGGGGTCCCGTATGAGGAGTTGATGGAATAACTTCCAAATTGCTACAATATTTTGTGGTCACTTGGTTCCAACTATAGATAGACTGCTAGATGGGGTGGAGTAAATAATCCACCTCCAATATATACTAGACAGTATCGTCAAGATAACAATAGATTTCCTCAAGTAATACGCGATGCGTTTAAGCAAATGGGACCTGGCCTCCTGATGCATCCAAAGTGTGGGGCTCCACACTTTCCTAATAAACTCCCCAAAATGCAATAGTATTTAGAGAGTTACCATAGTTGTAAGACCCAATCAGTGTTTCAAAAATATCACCCTTATATTGCATAGTCACGGAGGGGCCGTTCTTATTAAAATGCAGATTCTTAGGACCTAACACAGACTGACAGACTCAGAGTCTCTGGAGTTGAAATGTGAGCATTTACTTTTTTTTTTTTTTAACAAGGTTTGTTTGTTTTTTTACAAATTTTTCAGATGATTCCGATGCACACTAAAATGTAAGGTCCAAGTAAGAGAACACAAGCTGTGAAACCCCACCAGGGCCCCAAGACCCCTACTCTCTTCTTTCCTCATACCGAAGGCAGAGTGAAACTGTGGTCAGGGGGCGTAATGTGACCACAAGTTGTTTTCTGAAGGGGGTGGGAAAATACCGTCCCCCCCCAAGTTGCTCCCTGGATCATATTTGTAACTAGGCAAGGTTGCTATGAGTGTTTTTTGTTACCCAAATGATATACCTCATGTGCCCATACTGTACATGTATACGAATACTTAAAAAATCTTAAATTTCTACTGACACATATAAATCACCCTAGCTTTGTTTTTATAGTTTATGTAGTCACCAGACACCACAGATAAAAAATCTAGCCTCTGCATTCTGCAGCTGGAGGACTTTATTTTGTCATGCATAAGAACTGCTAGATTTGGCCAGGCAAAATTACCCTAAGGTTTTTTTTTT
>NC_138382.1:32170225-32177152 GCF_054177405.1 Leptonychotes weddellii | reverse complement strand
TTCCTTCCTTCCCTCCTTCCTTCCTTCCTTCTTTCCTTTCTTTTTCTTTTATTTTTGGTGACATACTCTGTGCTCTTCCTGGCCATCTCTTTTTTCTCTATGGTTGGCCTGCCATTAGGAGAGAAAATGAACTCTGCCATGATGTCCTTTGAGGAATATAATTCTCAGTGACCCTCAGGAAGTAGTGGTGACGTGGAAGGGGGTGCCCAGAATTGAATTTGTGCCATAACAAATGTAAATGATCCTGAGTTTCCTTTGCTTTTTCTTTTCATTTGTATCGCTTCTTTGATAGTAATATTTATTGCTGCAAAATACATACTGCCTACAAACATTGGGACACAGTTCAAAGACAGAAGTATCTAGTGTCTCTTTTAGTATAAAATAGAGTATTCGGCTTTGATAAGAAAAGAATTAAATTCTTACAAGACAGCATTTGTGTTTGTCTTCACTTTATCTAGTATTTGTGTAATTTTGAGTCAACTCTCCATTTTCCTTGCCACATTTCCCTCAAACATTCTTCTTCTTTTCCTTGGTTATTATTTCTTTGTTTTCTTTTGTTTCTATTCCTTCCCAGATTCTCCCTGGTTATATCTGGACGGTGCAGGGTATTCTTCCACTCACGACTGAAGGTGTCTGTTCGTGTCTGAGTGTAGGTCATGCCATCTCCCAGAAGTATTCATTCTTCCTCCTGCCATTCTTCTCCCGTTTTTTCCCATCCCCTAATATTTTTCACCATAACATTAAAGTCAGGATTTCTGTGTTTTCAAAGAATACAAAATATCTATTTTTATTCACTTATAGCTGTTTTTTGTGCATATTCCTGTGGATTAGGGAAAAGAGCGCATGTATTTCTCAGCCCTCAGCTTTGTTGGCGCTAATATGTGGAAAAGCTCTTGGTTCAAGAACGAAGAGAAGCGGTCATGATATTGAAAGATCTATGCCCATTTTTTCCCATAGTCCTTAGTCAATTTGGTTATCAAAATAAAACAGTTTTTTTCTTCTGTAAAACATTTACTCACAGGGCTTTTATCTTCTCTGGTTACCTCAGCTGGCCCCCAAAGAAGAAACGTGAGCCCCAATTAGAAGGCATAAGGGGTGGGAGGAGCAGAGTTAGGTGCCTGGATCCCCAGCGTCTGCTCTCACGAACCAGACAAGATTCTCTCAGCCCACCTAATTCTTCTCATTTAACTAATACAAGGCTGGGAGTGACCTTTGCAGGCCAGCGGGCGGGAGCTGAGAAGCACTCCCCCAAATGAGCAAGGATGTATATCTGTTTACTACACAGCATGCTGGCCTGGAGCTAATGACATTAATCCCCCTATTGCATTTCATTAGATGACAGACAGAGAGCCACACTTTGGAGGGAATCAACTGTTTCTCCCCATCAGCCAGCTGCGGAGAGGAGTCGCTCCAGGATCAGCACCGCGCCCCTCATTTGCTTTTCTTCCTCTATTATCCCTGACATGTTCACTGAACTACAGACTGCATATGTTTAAAAATAATTAAACGCGCTCCAAACAAATAGGCAATGTTTCCACGATCCCTGCAATGAACGTTCTGCGTGTTTTGACAGATTTTTCTGCTCGTTGGATTCATCAAGCAGCCTGGCTTTTTGCTGTCACTCCTGACAACCCTGCAGATAAACCCCCAGGGCAGGCTGGCCTGAGCTCCTTCCCCTGCTCTGACCTTGAGGCCCAGAGAACTTCCAGGCTGAGGGTCCAGAGACCATTGCGGGGGGATCCACGTCTGGCCTTCCGGGGCACCATGGTTCTTATATGGCAGCATTAGATGAAAGACAAAAGAAGGGCAAAATAAATATGGGGTTTTATTTTGAAGGGCTCTGCTGTATTATACTGAGAAAATAGACACGAAGGTAATTCAGTAAGAAAGCAGAAACACTACTATAAGACAGTAAGACCATCCTCACCCCAATTCCCTGTCAAATCTGGACTTTTCATTCCACTGCCTACAATGCCCCATTTTTAATTTTTTAAAAATTAAAATGCCTCTGTTAAAGGATGAAGAGGAAAGAGGAGGAAGAGAACGATAAGATACAGCTTGTAAAGCTCCATAAAATATGGCGTGATCAAACAAATTAAAATGTGTATAAAGAAATTTAACCACAGAGAAGATAAAGAGTAAGGGGGTGAGAAAGAGACTTGGCAAGTTTAGGGCACAAAAAGTGTGCTAAAAATAAAAGAAACCTCATTGTTCGCCTTTCTGATACAAAGGTTCTCCTCATACAGAGGATATATTCTGACATCAGCAACCACGTCCTCAACAATATTAATTAACAGACTGATAGATGAATGAGAGTTTCCTGGTCTCTCAATATAGGCTTATGGAATCTTGCAAAAGCATAACTATTCTGGAGGAATTCCATGGAGTAAGGAGTACGTGGATGTGTACATCTGAGCTGTCAGAGAGAAGTGATCAATCCATGTTGGTCCCAAAGAGTTCTAATGGTCTGGCTTAAACTAAGAACTTTGAGAGAAAACATACCAACAGATACTCCCTAAATCCTTTAGGTAACATGTTCAGCTATGATTTGACTCGATAACAATTAATGTGTAGTAACATTAACTTACCCATTGGCTGTTCTAATAGTCAGTGATGCCCAAGGTCATCTTCGTATCATGTGGAACTTAACCTAGAAGACCCTGAAGGAAAGTACAAGTTTCTCCTCAAGGAAGAATTTCCTAATGGACTGCAAAATGGGTTATCAAGAACTAAATTCTACACCAGAAACTGGGAACCTATTGCCCATGGGTCAGATCCAACCTATTGCCTGTTTTTGTATGGCCTATGCAAACTATGGTCTTTGACATTTTTTTATGGCGGAAAAAATGTTAAAAACCCAATATTTTGTGACATGTGACAATTAGGGATATTCAATTTCAGTATCCACCAGTAAGATTTTATTGGAACCCAGCCATGTTCACTCATTTACATATTGTGTATGGCTGCTTTCGTTACCACAAAGACAGAGTTGCAAGACACTGCATGATTCACAGAGTCTAAAATATTTATCATCTGGCCCTTTACAGAAAGTTTGCCAACCCCTGTCCTGTACCATTAACAATAGAGCGTGACTATGACACCATTAACATTTTTTCTGGTTGCCAAAGTAAAACAGAGTCAAAATTGGTCATGTTTTCTCTAGGGCAATGTGATAATACGTATCAAATAACATAAAGCATACTTGCCTTGTGACTCAAAGTCCTCTTCTAAAGGATTTATCCAACAGTGGAGGGTGGGAAACAAACATAGATAACATAGAGTGGGAGATAACATGGATTTAATGGCAGAAAATGATGAGATGAGTTATGGTACAGTTAGGCAGCTAAACCCCCGTAGCCATTTAAAGATGATTAGATATATTGGGAGGACACAAATAAATCAATGGACATGTTTTCAGCCTGCCTCCACGATCGCCCCCTTCTTAGGAAGAAGGATCCTCTGGGGGGAAATTGCCAGGCTTGGGCTTTCATTGTGCTGCTGGGAAAAGCTATGGAAGTTCGAGAAGGCAAGAAAGGCTAAACTAAATTTACATTTTATGGGCGTGGAGCTACCGCTCTGGGAAAGGAGCTGTGAAGTTGGGGAGAGGCAGACCGTGTGCCAGTTTCCTAGGGTTTCTACACCAACGCACCACAGACTGGGTGGCTTAGAGCAAGAGAAGTTTGTGGTGTCACAGTCGCAAGACCGGAAGTCCCAAAGTCAAGGTGTTCGCAAGGCTACGCTCCCTCTAAAGGCGGAAGAGAAGGATTTGTTTCAGGTCTCTTCCCTTGGCTTGTGGATGGCGATCTCCTCCGTGTTTCTCCACATCATCTTCCCTCTGCATCTCTGTGTCTGAATTTCTCCCCGTATAAGGACTCCCGTCATATAGGAGTGGGGTCCACACCAATGACCTCATTTTAACTTGATTACCTCTGTAAAGCCCCTATTCCCAAATAAGGTCACATTCCATGATACTGAGGATTGGAAATCAAAAATATCTTTTTTGGGGGGGGCGGCGGGGTGTATAATTCAAGCCACAACAAGCAGAGGTAGTGAAAAAATTAAAGCAGGCTAGGGTTTTGGAAGAGCCGAGATTTTCAGGGCGCTACAAAGAGAACCTTAGTGAGAGATTGTGTGCGGTTGTTTTGCTGTGTGCCACACAAAGAATTGTCTCTTTGTATTTATGTTGTGCTTCCCTCTTTTTAAATTTCACCTTTCCTTTTCTTTTTCTTTTCTTTTGTTCGTTAAGAGGGAATGCATGGTTTTGGTATAAAATTCAACAGCCCAAAAAGTAACCTAATGAAAAGGAAGTATTTCTCCCCCAGAATTCCTAAGCTGCTCACTTACCCTCTACAGACAACTACTTGTTACTAGTTTCTTGTGTAACCTTCAAGATATATATATATATATTTAAGATTTATTTATTTCAGGGGGAGAGAGAGAGAGCAAGTGCGCATAGGGGGAGGGGCAGTGGGAGAGAGAGAATCTCAAGTAGACTCCCTGCTGAGCGCAGAGCCCAACTCAGGACTTGATCTCACGATGCTGAGATCATGACCTGGGCTGGAATCAAGACTCAGATGCTTAAGCGACTGCACCACCCAGGTGCCTTTCCTTCAAGAGATATTCCGTGCATATACAGGTGTATATTGCATATCTTCTGCATTAGCTACTGCACATACTGCGTGACTTGGCTTTTTCACTTAAAGATACCTGTCTGGAACATTTCCACATCTTCATTTGGACCTGCCTTATTCATTTAAATAATTGCATTGTATGCATGAATGCATTTCGCCAGTTCTTTATTGATTAACATATCGGCTATTTCCATTCTTTTTCTATCATGATGCGTCAGTGGCTATTTTCTGTATATATAATTAATTACTCACAAGATTCTATATCTGTACTGTATAACTCCTGTATGAGAAAACATATGGATTTTAAATTTTTGTAAGTATTGCTGAATGTCCTCCATCAACTTTGCACTAAGTTGCATTGCAACACATCGTAGTGCTTGATTCCTCATACCTCCTTCAACACAGTATGTTATGAAACATTTTAATTTTCACCAATCTGAAAGATGAAAATTATTTTATTGTAGATTTAACTTGCATTTAAAATATGAATAGGCTTGTGTATTTTTCCTGTTTAAGAACTATTTGTATATTCTTTTCTGTGTCTATGTCCTTTGTTTTTCTCTTGGCTCATTGGTCTTTTTCTTATTTATTTGCAGTAGTTTTTATATTTTAAGAAAATTAGCCTTTACTGTGATAGGATTCAAAAAATATTCAAAAATATTTGATTTTTATCTCTTTTTTTTTGTGGTGTCATTTTTCCATAGAGAAATGTTTTAATTCCATGTAGTCAGATATCATTCTTTCATGACTTAATGGAAGGTGTATTTCTAAAGAACTTCCCTATTCTGAAATTTGCAATTATATATATTTAACATTTCTTCAGGTACTTTGTGTTTTCATGATCACAGATAGTATTATAATATGCATGGATATTTTGGGTGTAAAGTTAAGTTGCTCGTTAATGCTTTCAAAAACATATTGGGCTGGACATGTTCCCACACTAAGACTGACTGAGGCCATGCTGCTTACATGTATATTTTTCCATATGGAAATATGCTCAAAACGAGATGGGTAGCAGATATGAATATGTCACTCTACGTATTGAGGCATGTAACATACATAATTTTATTTTTTTTATAAACTCATTCCCATTGTGAGCCTGATGCCACAGCCCAACTTGGGTAAAGTTGGTCATTTGGGGTAAATACAGTCAATTCAGAACCTTCTTTTTCTGCTTCTTTCCCTCTATTCAATTTAGGCTGCTCAGGTTCCATCTGTCTTCATGACACGTCTTGGTAGCCGTACGGTGAGGTTAGGCTTGCTCCCTATCCATGGTCCTCCTCATTCCATGAGGTGGGGCAGAGTTCTAGATGGTCCTGGAGCATGGTGTTGCCAATGGGATGGCATCTTCTAGGACTACTCTGTTCCCCTCTGGTCACAGGGCTGCAAGAGTCAAACAACTCTTTACCATGATGTCTCCTCATTACAGCTGTAATTCCCTTCCAGGTCTGTGACTCCTGGTGTCACATCCACCCAGTACCAGACACCTGCAAAAACATTCGTCTCTTTCCTATATGATGGCAAGGCCCCCACACTCACTAGGACAGCTTTAGAACTAGGTGCACCTTTCAGTCATTTCAGCATGACTCTTGTCCCACAGTAGCTTGGGGACCTAGCTTTACTGCTTGTCATCTTCTAGAGCAGTCATAAGGACTCTATTCTCAGATCGACCAACTACTTGGGGTTTGCATCACTCTTCCCTTGGAACTAATTCTGTGGGTGATGAGGAGGAGTGGGCTTTTCTTTTCATTTTTCTCCTTTATAACACTTCTTGGTCTACTAACTCAATAATTTTTTATCTACAAAGGTGGATGGGGTGAAAACGTAAGGATAACTAGCTTAGTAAGCATTTTCTTGAGATTTTCAGTGTTAAGCCTAGAGGACAGCTTGTTGAGACTTGAAAGTCAAAAATTCGATGTCTCCATGAAAAAGTGCTCAACATCGCTTGGCATCAGGGAAATCCAAATCAAAACTTCAATGAGATATCACCTCACACCAGTCAGAATGGCTAAAGTTAACAAGTCAGGAAATGACAGATGTTGGCGGGGATGCGGAGAAAGGGGAACCCCCCTACACTGTTGGTGGGAATGCAAGCTGGTGCAAGCACTCTGGAAAACAGTATGGAGGTTCCTCAAAAAGTTGAAAATAGAACTACCACACAATCCAGCAATTGCACTACTGGGTATTTACCCCAAAGATACAAATGTAGGGATCCGAAGGGGTACGTGCACCCTGATGTTTACAGTAGCAATGTCCACAATAGCCAAACTGTGGAAACAGCCAAGATGTCCATTGA
>NC_138382.1:32160168-32170125 GCF_054177405.1 Leptonychotes weddellii | reverse complement strand
GAGGGGTGAGCCTGGTGATGGGTATTAAAGAGGGCACATACTGCATGGAGCACTGGGTGTTATACACAAACAATGAATCATGGAACACTACATCAAAAACTAATGATGTAATGTATGGGGATTAACATAAGAATAAAAATTTTTTAAAAAATTGATGTTTTGTTTCTGGGGTCTCATTGTTATAAATTACTTTTGAAGCTATAGGGACCATGTGTTTATCTGTCTAGGTTTAGGGGAAGGATTACTGGTTATCTAAAGAAATTGAGTGAAGCATGGACGGCAAAAAGGAATTTGGTTAACATCTCCCAGTTATAACCATAAAAAGTCAAGGAACAAACCGTTTTATACACTAGATATCATTTTTATAAAAAAATGGATAATCCAAAATATAAAACAACAAAATTTTACAAATAATGTGATTATTCAGGGTGACAAGCTTATAGATGAATTTGATTTATTTATTTAATTTATGTATTTTATAAAGTACTACATTTTTATGCATTTTATAAAATGGAAAAGTGATATATCAATACATAATCATTTTAAAATTTTTTGAAAATACACAAAAGCACAACACAGTAAATGAGATTATGCAAAACTCCAGACATGAGGTATCATCTCTGTCAATGTTTTGGTGTAAGTTTTTATTTTTATATAGATCAACATATGTTTTGTGGTGCCTGGGTGGCTCAGTCGGTTGGGTGTCTGCCTTCGGCTCGGGTCATGATCCCAGGGTCCTGGGTTGGAGCCCCGGGTCGGGCTCCCTGCTCAGAGGGGAGCCTGCTTCTCCCTCTCCCTGTGTTGCTCCCCCTGCTTTTGCTCTCTTTCTCTTTCTCAAATAAATAAGTAAAATCTTAAACAAAAAACAAAAAACATATGTTTTATAGAATTAGGATTATTTTGTATCCCATCCTTTTATAATCTTTTCAGTACTAACAAGCATATTATGAATATTTTCTCATGTTACTAAATACTCTTTACAACATGAGTTTTTGTAGTATTCTATGATACAGATATACTGTAAAAATTTTAAAGTCTTTTGTGGTACCTTTAGATTTTTTTCTAATTTTTAAATATTATACAAATAATTCTATAATGAAAATATTTATAGCTAAAACTTTATGTCCTTGATCTCCCCCCTTTTATTACCTAGAAGTGAAGCTGATGTGTTACAGTGTAAATATATTACACTAATCTGGAAAAACATCTAATCAGTTATAATTAAATGTCCACCTTGGCCATTAAAAAACTCTCAGTAAGCCACCTAAAGAATGTCTAGCTTCAGTTCATGTGAATTTTCTAGTGTGCCATCTCAAGAACCCAATTTAAAATCACTCCTATACATCTGGATGTGGTAATATGCTGCATAAGAATATTAGCTACAGAATAGTTAAGTGTAAGAATTTCTACCAAAACGCTTATTGTATTTTAGAAAAGTTGATATGGAATTTTCTTTCTCATAGTAGCCTAGTTCATAAAACTAAAAAGTTAAAAAAATACCACAATATACACGAGTGTGGTGGTTTTAAAACATGGCTGCCAACTCTTTAATTTTCCTTCTATTGACAAGAGCAGTCTATCTTTTCTACCCTTCTCCCTGGTAGACATGTGACTGCTTGCACCAGTAGAATATGGCCAAAGGGACACTAGACAACCTCAAAGGGAAAACTAAACAAACACCACCCAGATTGTATCTTCTCCTTTCTTTGCTGGGACACTGGGATGCCATGGAGGAAGTGTTCCCTGAGCCACCGTGCTGGAGAAGGTACCCGTAGGCCCTGGAACCTACAGCCCTGGCTGAGCTCTGCCATGTAGCCACACTCACTGGCATGCCGGACAGGAGGGTGAAGGAGCCATCTTGGAAGTGAGTCCTCTAGCCCCGCTTGTAACAGTCTCTAGCTGTTTAGATTGCCCCCAGTTGAGGCCTGAGATGTGGATCAGAGACAAACCATCCCTGCAGTGCCCTGCATTCCTGATATGCGGAACTGATTATTGAGATGATTGGTTTTTATGCCACTAAGATTTGGAGGAGATTTTTTTATGCAGACTTAGATGAGAGCAACACGGGATTTTTTTTTGGCATTCTTTACATAGATTATGCATTCAACTCATTCAAAATGACTTCAGATAGTTTAGGTACAACTTGAAAAGATACGACGGCAGAGTATACCCATGTTTATCCCAGCAGAAATAATCTGCTCCAGTGAGAGACAGTGAGCATGAAGTCATATTTTCATGCCAGTGTTATAATAGATGCTGTGCAAAGGAACAGAACACATAGCCAAGAATGTAATCCACGTCTCGGCAACCTAGTTCAAATTGATTCCTGTTTGTGGATTCACAGGGCAGGAAAAGGTCAATAAAACCTGCAAAGAATCTTCATTATTGCTAATAAGTGAACCAGAAGAACACAAAACGCACAATGGTCATCATGAGTAAAATTGTTTCCTGGTTACATGGTCCTTGTGTAGACTATCACCTTGCAACTATAATACAGGAAAGCATCAAAATGTTTTAGATCTAATTCATCTATGATTTGGGCAGAGAAAATATTGCTCCAAACTAGCTAAGGCCAGGGCCTGAGTTCAGCAAAGACAGTGAAATGATCACCCTCTACCTGGTTCAAATTACCCAGTTCAAAGATGGTAATGCAAAGGGGATTGGAGGAGGGGGATACCAAGACAGAATTCTGTTGCATGCCCCAAGGATCTATTTTTCCTGGACTTACACACACTGTTTTCTGTACCAGCAGATTCTATTTATATATAAAATCATTGAGACAGTTTTTGTTTTTGTTTTTGTTACTACAGCAGGTGCAAATAATAATCTACGAGGAAGAAATTGGCCCACTGCTCAGGGGTCTAAGTGCTGTCCCATCCATCATATTGGTCTCCAATCCTCTTACTGAGATCCCTGCAGATTTTGAGTGGAAAGAAGCTGTAATAACAGTAACAACAGGACAAGAAATGGAAACCAGGACTTTTGTAGGCAAACCAGGACACTCCCTTTCCAAAATGACTGATTCCAGTGACATACATTTAGAATCAATGAAAATTAAGTTTGTAAGTTAAGAAATAACTTAAAACCTGTAAGTGTTAAGACATAATTATATTCACCTTGTCAAAGAGCCAGGTTAGAACCAGAAGAAAAGGGCCGGTCCTATTAGTTGGGAAGCTCACAACAGCCCCTCCATTTGTGCAAGTAGCCTGTGGCCATTGACAACTCTACAGTGGGAGGGGAGATCCACGCGAGAGGAAGAGTACCCATGACCCCCCTTTGCCTTCAGTACCAGAAGAGCATATTTATGCATGCTTGTCCTTTTTTATTAGATACAAGAATAGGCATGGGTGATGGAGTGGAGAGAGCAAAGACTTTGGAGTCAAACGATGGTGATGATGATGATGATACCAACTTCACAGGGGTGTTTGGAAAATAAAGGAGGTCAATGGACAGCAAGAGACTCTCACATTGGCATGCAGAATGTTGTTACCTCCTCCCAAGTGCTTAATATTCCAGCACATCCCAAACGTATTCATATGTGTATTCAGTAAATATTTATTGAATAGCTCTAATGTGCCAGTCTTTGGTCCAAGGATTGATATACATTAATAAGCCTAATAATAAATAGGTAAATAGCCTTGCCCTCAAGGAGCCTACAATCCAGATTTTGATGAAAATCTAAAATCTGAAAATAATTTGGGTCTAAATTATATACGAATCTCGAGAGAAAGAGAGTCTATCATGTTTCCCTCTAACTGGCCAGATCAGCTACTTTGGGGAGCCTGCAAGTTAAACACATGCCTTTGTTCCTGGGACTGTTTTTCTATCTTAATAAAACTGCTTTGGTAGAAAATTCCTTCTATATAAGCTCATTTGGGATATTTTTAATATATAGTTGGGATAAGTACAATTGTGTGTGCCTCTGTTCAAGGTAGCTGAGCTAATAAAATTTATTATTATTATTGAGTGTGAACCAAATAGTAAGACAAAAAAAGGCAGTTTTATTATGCATTTATCATTTAATAGTGGGCCACTATTATCTAAACACATATAGAATCAGTGCTGTACAAAGAATGCTTCCTGTTTGGTGGAAAAGATATATGAGCAAGAAATACGTACACTGCAACATGTTGTTACAGAGAGAAATATAGGAACCCAGAAGCGTGAGTGTTCCTTTTTCCCCCGGAGCAGTGCCATGGAGGACTTGGGGGGCAGTGCGGGTTGGAAAACTTTGGAGAATAAACGGTGCCTTTCTCTGGGTCTTGATCCATAAGAGATGTTTGTCAGCTTGACAAAGGGTGGACTGCTGAGAAATTTCCAGGCCGAAGCAGCAGTATGAGCAAAGCACAAAAGTATTAATTTAAACCTCGCAACGTCCCTGTGAGGCCGATTTAATGATCTCCATTGTATAAAAGAGAAAACAGAGACTCAGAGAGAGTTCTCCAGTTATACTGCTAAGAGAAGGAGTGCCAGCGTTTTAATCCACTTTGGCTGACCCAAAGCACATTCTTTCCCCACCGTATTAATCTGGGTCCCTGTTCGTGGAATGAGGACAAAGGTAAACCCATATATATATTATAGGTGTATAAAACTATGATTGTGCTGTTCAAAATCTGAACCCCTTTTATCAGGTACTGATTCATCACTTCGTCTGACGTGATAGTAAACGTCCGTCCTTAAAGCTTCAGATACAAATTGAGGTTGCAATCTCAAATGCCTACAGAGTAGAAGATGGGTGGGGTGGCCCCGGAGTGAATGTGCTTCTTTCTGTCCCATGTGAAGGGGCAGCTGTACTCAGCAGATGCCAATTGTTGTCATGAAGAATGGTAGGCCTAGGGTCACCAGATCCCCTGATTTTTTAAGAACCAGAGATATATAAATTTTATTTGACATCTCCCCCTTTTAAAATTTTGGAAACTAATTCTTTTTTTTTTTAAGAAACACTCTAGAAACCAAACCAAACATTTCTGGGAGATGTGACTATGGGCCACCTGTTGAGAATGCCCAGCTATTTAAATTATGTTAGCAGGTAGTGGTGTGTAGGATGAAGAGGCAGGCTTGGAGTGAGCTTAGGATTCAGGGTAGGTGTTCAATAAATATTTGTTGACTAGTATTTTATGTTCCTTCCGAGATGTCCGGCAACTTTCTGCTCCTCTTGTTTTATGTTGAATTAAGTCATCTATCTTGGTACTTAAAAGAGGGTTGGTCCTGTGCTTCCTGACTGGTCTCTTGGGCCCCTTTTGTCTCCCAGGCTTTGCAGCGGATGCTCAAGTCCTGCAATTTGACGTGAACTCAGGTGACAAATCAGAGTTTTCTGGAAAAGTTCTGCTGTGATCCTTGCCAAATGCCAAAAGCATGGAAACCACTCTGGAGTGGGTATAGCAGCAACCTGGCCTGTCTCCTGGAGAGGATTTGGTTGCAACTGCCCTTGAATAGGGTCTGTCTCCTGCTGGCTCCAACGCTAACTTCAAAAGAACTATAAATTATAGCAATTATATAAACATGCCATAAATCTTAAGTTTGTGACCTATACCCACAGAGTTGACTCCCAGGAGACAGACCAGCAAGTTACATTGTTTGTGCTGTGAATTTTCAATTAAACAAAAGAAAATGGCCAAGAATCATCAGAAATTATAGGATACATGTAGTTTGCTGTTCATGCAAGTTTTATAACCTAAAGACTTTGAGAGGGTCAAGTTTCCAAAGCATCTCTCTGAGTGATTTAGGCTTTCCTTGTTGTGGCTGAAACCAGCTGCAATTAGATTTGGTTATATAAAGTACATAAACACACAGCTCTTACCTAGCACTCTCAGTACTCCCAGCACAGAGACTGCTTTACATATTTAATCTTTATAATAATGAAATAGTGTCGTAGTCTGCTCAGGTTGCTAATAACAAAATACCGCAGATCAGGTAGCATGTAGACAATAAAAATTTATTTCTCACAGTTGTGGAGACTGGGAAGTTCAAGATCAAAGTGCCAACATGGTCAGGTTCAGGTGAAGGCCCTCTTCCTGGTTCATAGTCAGCCCCTTCTTGCTGTGTCTTCCATGGAAGGGGCTAGGGAGCTCTGTGGAATCTCTCGTATGAAAGCATGGATCTCATATATGAGGGCTCCACACTCATGACCGAATCACCCCCCCAAGGCTCTGCCTCCAAATACCGTCACGTTGGGTGTTAGGATTCCAATCCGTGAATTTTGGGGAGAGTCAGACATTCATATAGTAACAGGTAGCTACTATTAATGTCCTTGCTTTAAGGAGAAGACCTGAGAAAAGAGAAGTTAAATGACTTGTTCAGGGTTGCATAGTTAGTAAATCATAGAACTAGGACTTGAGCATAAGTCATCTGGTTTCCACAGCCATCTCGCGCTTATGGGTGAATTTTAGCATGTTATTTATTATATTCCTTGATAAAACCAAACTCTCATACGGACATGACAATGGGTGACAGTTTTGAATCCTATAAGTTTAAAATAGAAAAAGTACTTAGTGAATAAAGGCAAACTCACACCAGAGAGTCTGAAGCTTTGGCATTCCTTTATTATATGGGAAGCAGCAAAAAAACAGTGGTCCCTGGAACCAGGGCTACCCTGGTTCAAAACCATCATGTGACACACAAGTTACTTAACTCTTGTGCAAAACGACAAATAAATAAAAGTGCCTATTTCAAGGTGTACGTGTTGACCTAGGGAGTACCTTTAGAACTCTAGGAACAGGGTCAACACATAGTAAATGCTCAATAAATATTAGCTATAAGCCATTCAACCGCTTATTTATTCATAAAATAAATCATGTATATTCCTCTACTGAACATTACAAGGTCCACAATGTGTCTGGCATTTACCTTGCCCAGTGGAGGATGCAAATATGTGGAAAGCACAGGGTATATATTCTAGCAGAAGAGACAGATGCATAGGGAAAAGCTCTTTTACTCTGTGATAAATGCCGTTGTAGAGGTATGCCCAAAGAAATATGGGACCAGTGTGGAAAAAATGATTTGTTCCATCTGGAGAGTTGGGGAGAGTTTTACAGTGGAATGACATATGAACTAGACCTTGAGGGCTGAATAATGGCTCCCCAGAAATAACAGTCCAGAAATAACAATGTGGAAACTGTATCAGAGGGAATGGTGAATGGTCAACATGGACCAAACAGTGGTCTTACCTCTGAACGTGCAACAGATTCACCAGCCGTCCCACCTCAAATATCCATGGTGGCACCTGGCTACATTTCATACACTTTATTTTTCTGAGCAGTTTTAGGTTTACAGTAAAATTGAGGAGGTAGTACAGAGAGTTTCCATACACTCTCTTCCCCCTGAACATTACACATTTTTAAAACACTCCACAGGTGGCTTTGATACACAGTGAGGATTCAACATTCTTGGCTAAAACATTCAACATTCTTGGGAGCTGTGGGGCTTGGGGTGCAGAGAATGGAAGAAAGAGGAGGAGCAAGATGAGCGAGGAGACAGGCAAGATCAAGGTCAAATAGCAACGTGCCCCATTAGGCCCTGCCAAGGAGGTTGGACTTATCCCTGAAGACCGTAGGCAGCCATTGGAAGGTTTTAGGCAGGAAAGGGAGATATTCTGATTCATGCTTTAGAAAAACAGGCTGGTGGAAGTGTCTATAAATTGGAAGAAGGCAAGAACATAAAAATGAGATTATTAAAAAAGCTCAGGCAAGAGATGATTAGGGTAAAAAGCTGGAGCCGGAGGGGCCATGTTTGGCCCATATGAGAGACTGGCAATCTCTCCAGCAAGAGAGAACCATGGGGTGGGTGCTATTTGACATGCTTGCTGGCATGAAGAGAGGAGAGAGAGAGGAAGAGAAGACAGAGAATACTTTATTCCTCACACAACTGGAAAACTGAAAACTCCCTTGCTCGTTACCCGCCCCTCCCCGCCCCCTTCTTCCCATGGAGTTCCTACCTCCCTTCATTTCTACCTCAGTCTCCTCTCCTATCTGGCCACTTCCCTCATTATACAGAATGGCTGTCCTAACCCTAATTCCGTAAGACCAGATGAGCCTCTCCAATAGATGCTGACCCTCACATTTCCCAAGGAGAGCTGACTGATGAGTTTGCTTCATCCTTTCACACGAGGCCAGTCCCAGCCAGCCTCTGGTTTGGCTCTCCCCGTGAGACGTCGCCTCTAGCTGATTGGGGGAAGGGAGGTAGTCAGATGGTGCAGAGCATGGTACTATGACAGAAGGACTACAGCAGGGCAGGTACCATAAATATGTCTAGTAAAAATGGACAGTATAAAGTGATTGATTAAATGGGAGGGAAAAGGACTGCAAAGCAAAATATGTAATGTGCCATGAGAGAGAGATAAATAATCACCATGGAGGTTCAGAGAGCAGAGGGGTCAAATGTGTTTGGATTGACCTTCCTTAAAAGTGTTTCAATGAGCAGCAACTTACGAGGAGGGCTGCAAGAGTGTTCTGTTACTGCTGTAATGAATCACCACAAACTTTGTAGCTTAAAACAACAGAAATTTATTTTCTAGCAGTTCTGAGTGTCAGAAGTCCCTCCAGAGGCTCACAGGCTACAGTCAAGGTGTGAGCGGGACAGCAGTTCCTTTCTGGATTCTCTAGGAGAACATGGGTTTCCCTGTGCTCTCCAACTTCTTGAGGCTGCCCATTTTCTCGACTTGTTGACCTCTTCTTCCATCTTCAAAGCAACAATAGTGGATGGAGTTCCTATCACATCACTCTGACCTCCTCTGCTGCTTCTCTCTTCCACATTTAAAGGCCCATCAGGATAGTCTGGCATAATCTCCCTATTTTAAGGCCCCCCTTCATTCCCCTTTGTCATATAAAGTAACACACAGTTTCAGAATGTTAGGATGTGGAGGACACGAGGTGACAGGCAGACTGGTTTGCCTCCTACCAGGGCATTCAGGGGGACATGGGCAATGTAGAGAAGTAGGATGGTGAGGACTCCTCAGAGCAGTGTGAGTGGTCCAGTTTGGAGCTGAGAATTTATGAAAAGAATTATTAGATGACAGAGAAAGGCAGCCTGTGGTCACATTGCTTTTGGCCTTTTTCATTGTAACCATTCTATTGCTTGCATAGTTGTATCTCACGGTGATTTTCATTTGCATATCCTGACGGCTAAAGATGCTGAACAAGTTTTCATGTGTTTGTTAGCTGGTTGTGAATTTTTTGTGTGTGAGTGTTGGGATCAGATTTGGGGTGCTGTACGTGTGGGGTGTTTTGCACATTATGCCCGGGGGATGGAATTTGCTTTGTAAGAGTAAGTGATGGGAGCCGCTGAGGGTCTTACAGAAAGGAATGAGATCATAGTACGTGCTTTAGAAAGATAAATTTAATATATCATATATATGATGATATCAATGTGTATACATGTAGATATAGATAGGATGGGGACATGGTGAAGTTGGACAAAACTTACCATTTCAGGTAAGAGGTTATTGAAATAGTACATGCTTATGGTCTTCCAGAATTCGGGTTAGGACAGAACTAGGCTGTGAACTAGAGATGTGGCCCTGAAGACTTCTCAAGGAAATAGAGAAATAATCACATCGGGTAGCTGTAGATTAGTGGTTAAGCTACTTTGTAGTCAACCTGCCTGGGTTTTTGCCAAACATTATAAAAATTTCCTTTAAGAAAGCTTTTAAAGGGGATAGCCCTGAGCTGTGGAGGTGATTGTGGATGCACACAGCCAAGGCTGGCATCTCAGTGGAGAGGTGGAGCAAGGGAGGTGACCTCACCCCAGTGCCCTTGGGAGGTTCAGTGGGTGGGACCCAAGTGAGACTATCAAAATTAGGAAAGGGGTGTCAAGCCATAAAGCTGTATGGAAATATTAGAACAAGAGGAGCCAGAGGGGCCCTTGAGAAGCCAGGCAAGGAGCCAAGGGGCTATCAGAGAGCAAGGGGAGGGCAAGAAGCAGCAAACAAAATGAAGGGAGATGCCTGTGGCAGGTCTTTCG